>NC_136785.1:17094429-17791679 GCF_947034865.1 Barbatula barbatula
AGAGCCGCAGTCTTCGCTTTAGCATGTCTGAGGTCCTGGGATTAATACCAGGATCTCCAAGACGTTGCTCACTTAAAAAAAACAAGCACTTAAAAACATTTTCAAATATCGTTGTTGATACAATCATTGTTGATATTTGAAATAAGCGGTCGTTCAATATTCTCCTTTCACAGATTTCACAGGCAAAGCCTAGTTTCAGACTGAAATACTACGATTGAAACCAGCTTCCTCCGACCTATCGGGCAACATTTCCATTATATTTTGCTCTTTAATTTCTTTCTGGGCCAAGACTTACCTCCTAAAGCTAGTTGTCGCTCTTCGTGGTATGTCACATTGAGTGGATGTAATGTCTGGCCGATACAACCAGTCCATGGAGAAAGCACCTGGAGGAACAAACACTGGATTGACTTTTTCCTGGCAGCAGTGCTCGTCCGGGATTTGAACCCGGAACCTCTCGCACCCAAAGCGAGAATCATACCCCTAGACCAACGAGCCACCAGCAGCGACAACTCACCGCATGCATAAAAAAAGGCAAATATGGCAGGGGCTGCAGTAAGGAGCACTGCTTAAACACAAGAGAACACTCGTTGTACAATAAGTCTACAGTGAGCATAAAATCCATGTTAAGTACACTCTGTCAACACCAAGTACGTGGGGATGTAGCTCAGTGGTAGAGCGCATGCTTTGCATGTATGAGGTCCTTGGTTCAATCCCCAGCATCTCCAAGTGGTTTATTGTCCAGCTGCATTGCGGAACTTAACTCTCTTACAATTCTTCCCTGGGGACCGGTTTCACGAGGTAAGCCTTACGGCGACTAAAATGGGTTGTTTAGGCCCTCTAACAGAAAACGTCTTGCCTTGACATAACGAGCAATGATTGCCTAGGAAGTTGCTCTAGCCTGCGTAGAAAGAGCCACTGTCTTCCCTTCAGCATGTCTGAGGTCCTTGGATTAATACCAGGATCTCCAAGACGATGCTCACTTAAAATAACAAGCACTTAAAAACGTTTTCAAAGATCATTGTTGATCTTTGAAATAAGCGGTCGTTCAATATTCTTGAACTGACCCAAAGTCAGTTGTCGCTCTTCGGGACCTCTCGCACCCGAAGCGAGAATCATACCCCTAGATCAACGAGCCACTAGCATCGACAACTCACCGCATGCATGAAAACGCAAATATAGCAGGGGCTGCAGTAAGGAGCACTGCTTAAACAAAAGAGAACACTTGTTGTACAATACGTCTACAGTGAGTATAAAATCCATGTTAAGTACACTCTGTCAACACCAAGTACGTGGTGATGTAGCTCAGTGGTAGAGCGCATGCTTTGCATGTATGAGGTCCTGTGTTCAATCCCAGCATCTCCAAGTAGTTTATTGTCTAGCTGCATTGCGGAACTTAACTCACTTACAATACTTCCCTGGGGACCGGTTTCACAAAGTAAGCCTTACGGCGACTAAAATGGGTTGTTTAGGCCCTCTAACAGAAAACGTCTTGCCTTGAAATAACGAGCAATGATTGCCTAGGAAGTTGCTCTAGCCTGAGTAGAAAGAGCCACTGTCTTCGCTTTAGCATGTCTGAGGTCCTGGGATTAATACCAGGATCTCCAAGACGTTGCTCACTTAAAAAAAACGAGCACTTAAAAACATTTTCAAATATCATTGTTGATACAATCATTGTTGATATTTGAAATAAGCGGTCGTTCAATATTCTCCTTTCACAGATTTCACAGGCAAAGCCTAGTTTCAGACTGAAATACTACAATGGGTTGTTTAGGCCCTCTAACAGAAAATGTCTGAGCATGCATAAAAAAAGGCAAATAGAGCAGGGGCTGCAGTAAGGCGCACTGCTTAAACACAAGAGAACACTTGTTGTACAATACGTCTACAGTGAGCCTAAAATCAATGTTAAGTACACTCTATCAACACCAAGTACGTGGGGATGTAGCTCTGTGGTAGAGCGCATGCTTTGCATGTATGAGGTCCTGGCTTCAATCCCCAGCATCTCCAAGTGGTTTATTGTCCAGCTGCATTGCGGAACTTAACTCTCTTACAATACTTCCCTGGGGACCGGTTTCACGAGGTAAGCCTTACGGCGACTAAAATGGGTTGTTTAGGCCCTCTAACAGAAAACGTCTTGCCTTGAAATAACGAGCAATGATTGCCTAGGAAGTTGCTCTAGCCTGAGTAGAAAGAGCCGCAGTCTTCTCTTTAGCATGTCTGAGGTCCTGGGATTAATACCAGATATCTCCAAGACGTTGCTCGCTTAAAAAAACAAGCACTTATAAACATTTTCAAAGATCATTGTTGATCTTTGAAATAAGCGGTTGTTCAATATTCTCCTTTCACACATTTCACAGGCAAAGCCTAGTTTCAGACTGAAATACTAAGATTGAAACCAGCTTCCTCTGACCTATCGGGCAACATTACCATTATGTTTTGCTCTTTAATTTCTTTCCGGGCCAAGAAAGCCAAGAAAGACTTTACACCCAAAGTCAGTTGTCGCTCTTCGGGACCTCTCGCACCCAAAGCGAGAATCATACCCCTAGACCAACGAGCCACCAGCATCGACAACTCACCGCATGCATAAAAAAGCCAAATATAGCTGGGGCTGCAGTAAGGAGCACTGCTTAAACACAAGAGAACACTCGTTGTACAATACGTCTACAGTGAGTATAAAATCCATGTTCATTACACTCTGTCAACACCAAGTACGTGGGGATGTAGCTCAGTGGTAGAGCGCATGCTTCGCATGTATGAGGTCCTGGGTTCAAGCCCCAGCATCTCCAAGTGGTTTATTGTCCAGCTGCATTGCGAAATTTAACTCTCTTACAATACTTCCCTGGGGACCGGTTTCATAAAGTAAGCCTTGCGGCGACTAAAATGGGTATTTTAGGCCCTCTAACAGAAAACGTCTTGCCTTGACATAACGAGCAATGATTGCATAGGAAGTTGCTCTAGCTTGAGTAGAAAGAGCCACTGTCTTCGCTTTAGCATGTCTGAGGTCCTGGGATTAACACCAGGATCTCCAAGACGTTGCTCACTTAAAAAAACAAGCACATAAAAACATTTTCAAAGATCATTGTTGATCTTTGAAATAAGCGGTTGTTCAATATTCTCCTTTCACACATTTCACAGGCAAAGCCTAGTTTCAGACTGAAATACTAAGATTGAAACCAGCTTCCTCTGACCTATCGGGCAACATTACCATTATGTTTTGCTCTTTAATTTCTTTCCGGGCCAAGAAAGACTTTAAACCCAAAGTCAGTTGTCGATCTTCCGGACCTCTCGCACCCAAAGCGAGAATCATATCCCTAGACCAACGAGCCACCAGCATCGACAACTCACCGCATGCATAAAAAAGGCAAATATAGCAGGGGCTGCAGTAAGGAGCACTGCTCAAACACAAGAGAACACTCGTTGTAAAATACCTCTAAAGTGGGCAAAAAAAACAAGTTAAGTACACTCTGTCAACACCAAGTACGTGGGGATGTAGCTCAGTGGTAGAGCGCATGCTTCGCATGTATGAGGTCCTGGGTTCAATCCCCAGCATCTCCAAGTGGTTTATTGTCCAGCTGAATTGTGGAACTTAACTCTCTTACAATACTTCTCTGGGGACCGGTTTCACGAAGTAAGCCTTACGGCAACTAAAACGTCTTGCCTTGACATAACGAGCAATGATTGCCTAGGAAGTTGCTCTAGCCTGAGTAGAAAGAGCCACTGTCTTCCCTTTAGCATGTCTTAGGTCCGGGGATTAATACCAGGATCTCCAAGACGTTGCTCGCTTAAAAAAACAAGCACTTAAAAACCTTTTCAAAGATCATTGTTGATCTTTGAAATAAGCGGTTGTTCAATATTCTCCTTTCACACATTTCACAGGCAAAGCCTAGTTTCAGACTGAAATACTAAGATTGAAACCAGCTTCCTCTGACCTATCGGGCAACATTACCATTATGTTTTGCTCTTTAATTTCTTTCCGGGCCAAGAAAGACTTTAAACCCAAAGTCAAATGTCGATCTTCCGGACCTCTCGCACCCAAAGCGAGAATCATGTCCCTAGACCAACGAGCCACCAGCATCGACAACTCACCGCATGCATAAAAAAGGCAAATATAGCAGGGGCTGCAGTAAGGAGCACTGCTCAAACACAAGAGAACACTCGTTGTAAAATACCTCTAAAGTGGGCAAAAAAAACAAGTTAAGTACACTCTGTCAACACCAAGTACGTGGGGATGTAGCTCAGTGGTAGAGCGCATGCTTCGCATGTATGAGGTCCTGGGTTCAATCCCCAGCATCTCCAAGTGGTTTATTGTCCAGCTGAATTGTGGAACTTAACTCTCTTACAATACTTTTCTGGGGACCGGTTTCACGAAGTAAGCCTTACGGCAACTAAAATGTCTTGCCTTGACATAACGAGCAATGATTGCCTAGGAAGTTGCTCTAGCCTGAGTAGAAAGAGCCACTGTCTTCCCTTTAGCATGTCTGAGGTCCGGGGATTAATACCAGGATCTCCAAGACGTTGCTCGCTTAAAAAAACAAGCACTTAAAAACCTTTTCAAAGATCATTGTTGATCTTTGAAATAAGCGGTTGTTCAATATTCTCCTTTCACACATTTCACAGGCAAAGCCTAGTTTCAGACTGAAATACTAAGATTGAAACCAGCTTCCTCTGACCTATCGGGCAACATTACCATTATGTTTTGCTCTTTAATTTCTTTCCGGGCCAAGAAAGACTTTAAACCCAAAGTCAGTTGTCGATCTTCCGGACCTCTCGCACCCAAAGCGAGAATCATATCCCTAGACCAACGAGCCACCAGCATCGACAACTCACCGCATGCATAAAAAAGGCAAATATAGCAGGGGCTGCAGTAAGGAGCACTGCTCAAACACAAGGGAACACTCGTTGTAAAATACCTCTAAAGTGGGCAAAAAAAACAAGTTAAGTACACTCTGTCAACACCAAGTACGTGGGGATGTAGCTCAGTGGTAGAGCGCATGCTTTGCATGTATGAGGTCCTGGGTTCAAGCCCCAGCATCTCCAAGTGGTTTATTGTCCAGCTGCATTGCGGAACTTAACTCTCTACAATTCTTCCCTGGGGACCGGTTTCACGAGGTAAGCCTTACGGCGACTAAAATGGGTTGTTTAGGCCCTCTAACAGAAAACGTCTTGCCTTGACATAACGAGCAATGATTGCCTAGGAAGTTGCTCTAGCCTGCGTAGAAAGAGCCACTGTCTTCCCTTTAGCATGTCTGAAGTCCTTGGATTAATACCAGGATCTCCAAGACGATGCTCACTTAAAATAACAAGCACTTAAAAACGTTTTCAAAGATCATTGTTGATCTTTGAAATAAGCGGTCGTTCAATATTCTTGAACTGACCCAAAGTCAGTTGTCGCTCTTCGGGACCTCTCGCACCCGAAGCGAGAATCATACCCCTAGATAAACGAGCCACCAGCATCGACAACTCACCGCATGCATAAAAACGCAAATATAGCAGGGGCTGCAGTAAGGAGCACTGCTTAAACACAAGAGAACACTTGTTGTACAATACGTCTACAGTGAGCATAAAATCCATGTTAAGTACACTCTGTCAACACCAAGTACGTGGGGATGTAGCTCAGTGGTAGAGCTCATGCTTTGCATGTATGAGGTTCTGTGTTCAATCCCCAGCATCTCCAAGTAGTTTATTGTCTAGCTGCATTGCGGAACTTAACTCACTTACAATTTTTTCCCCGGGGACCGGTTTCACGAGGTAAGCCTTACGGCGACTAAAATGGGTTGTTTAGGCCCTCTAACAGAAAACGTCTTGCCTTGACATAACGAGCAATGATTGCCTAGGAAGTTGCTCTAGCCTGAGAAGAAAGAGCCGCAGTCTTCGCTTTAGCATGTCTGAGGTCCTGGGATTAATACCAGGATCTCCAAGACGTTGCTCACTTAAAAAAACAAGCACTTAAAAACGTTTTCAAAGATCATTGTTGATCTTTGAAATAAGCGGTTGTTCAATATTCTCCTTTCACACTTTCACAGGCAAAGCCTAGTTTCAGACTAAAATACTAAGATTGAAACCAGCTTCCTCCGACCTATCGGGCAACATTTCCATTATGTTTTGCTCTTTAATTTCTTTCCGGGCCAAGAAAGCGAAGAAAGACTTTACACCCAAAGTCAGTTGTCGCTCTTCGGGACCTCTCGCACCCGAAGCGAGAATCATACCCCTAGACCAATGAGCCACCAGCATCGACAACTCACCGCATGCATAAAAAAGGCAAATATAGCTGGGGCTGCAGTAAGGAGCACTGCTTAAACACAAGAGAACACTCGTTGTACAATACGTCTACAGTGAGTATAAAATCAATGTTAAGTACACTCTGTCAACACCAAGTACGTGGGGATGTAGCTCAGTGGTAGAGCGCATGCTTCGCATGTATGAGGTCCTGGGTTCAATCCCCAGCATCTCCAAGTGGTTTATTGTCCGCATTGCGGAATTCAACTCTCTTACAATACTTCCCTGGGGACCGGTTTCACAAAGTAAGCCTTACGGGACTAAAATGGGTTGTTTAGGCCCTCTAACAGAAAACGTCTTGCCTTGACATAACGAGCAATGATTGCCTAGGAAGTTGCTCTAGCCTCAGTAGAAAGAGCCGCTGTCTTCCCTTTAGCATGTCTGAGGTCCTGGGATTAATTACCAGGATCTCAAAGACGTTGCTCACTTAAAAAAACAAGCACTTAAAAACGTTTTCAAAGATCATTGTTGATCTTTGAAACAAGCAGTCGTTCAATATTCTCCTTTCACACATTTCACAGGCAAAGCCTAGTTTCAGACTGAAATACTACGATTGAAACCAGCTTCCTCTGACCTATCGGGCCACATTCCCATTATTTTTTGCTCTTTAATTTCTTTCTGGGCCAAGACTTACCGCCTAAAGTCAGTTGTCGCTCTTCGTTATATGTTACATTGAGTGGATGTAATGTCTGAACGATACAACCAGTCCATTGAGAAAGCACCTGGAGGAACAAACACCGGATTGACTTTTTCCTGGCAGCAGGGCTCGTCCGGGATTTGAACCCGGGACCTCTCGCACCCAAAGCGAGAATCATACCCCTAGACCAACGAGCCACCAGCAGCGACAACTCACCGCATGCATGAAAAAAGGCAAATATAGCAGGGGCTGCAGTAAGGAGCACTGCTTAAACACAAGAGAACACTCGTTGTACAATAAGTCTACAGTGAGCATAAAATCCATGTTAAGTACACTCTGTCAACACCAAGTACGTGGGGATGTAGCTCAGTGGTAGAGCTCATGCTTTGCATGTATGAGGTCCTGGGTTCAATCCCAGCATCTCCAAGTGGTTTATTGTCCAGCTGCATTGCGGAACTTAACTCTCTTACAATACTTCCCTGGGGACCGGTTTCACAAAGTAAGCCTTACGGCGACTAAATGGGTTGTTTAGGCCCTCTAACAGAAAACGTCTTGACTTGACATAACGAGCAATGATTGCATAGGAAGTTGCTCTAGCTTGAGTAGAAAGAGCCACTGTCTTCGGTTTAGCATGTCTGAGGTCCTGGGATTAATACCAGGATCTCCAAGACGTTGCTCACTTAAAAAAACAAGCACATAAAAACATTTTCAAAGATTATTGTTGATCTTTGAAATAAGCGGTCGTTCAATATTCTCCTTTCACACATTTCACAGGCAAAGCCTAGTTTCAGACTGAAAAACTAAGATTGAAACCAGCTTCCTCCGACCTATCGGGCAACATTTCCATTATGTTTTGCTCTTTAATTTCTTTCCGGGCCAAGAAAGCCAAGAAAGACTTTACAACCAAAGTCAGTTGTCGATCTTCGGGACCTCTCGCACCCAAAGCGAGAATCATATCCCTAGACCAACGAGCCACCAGCATCGACAACTCACCGTATGCATATAGCAGGGGCTGCAGTAAGGAGCACTGCTCAAACACAAGAGATCACTCGTTGTTAAATACCTCTACAGTGAGCAAAAAAAACAAGTTAAGTACACTCTGTCAACACCAAGTGCGTGGGGATGTAGTTCAGTGGTAGAGCGCATGCTTTGCATGTATGAGGTCCTGGGTTCAATCCCCAGCATCTCCAAGTGGTTTATTGTCCAGCTGCATTGTGGAATTTAACTGTATTACAATACTTCCCTGTGGACCGGTTTCACGAGGTAAGCCTTACGGCGACTAAAATGGGTTGTTTAGGCCCTCTAACAGAAAACGTCTTGCCTTGACATAACGAGCAATGATTGCCTAGGAAGTTGCTCTAGCCTGAGTAGAAAGAGCCACTGTCTTCCCTTTAGCATGTGTGAGAGACCAAGCAATCAAGGAATGAGGGCCATAGAAATTCAGAGCCTTGTGGTCCGTCTCCAGGACAAATTCCCTTCTCAAAAGTTAATATTTCAGGGAGTCCAAAGCCCATTTCACAGCCAAACATTCCTTCTCCACGATGGAATAACGGACTTCCCTAGGGAAGAGTTTGCGACTAAGAAACGCTATAGGCCGCCGAGCGTCCGGAGCCCCTGCAATAATACAGCCCCCAGGCCTCTATCTGAAGCATCCGTCTGGAGAATGAAAGGTTGGTTAAAGTTAGGATTGTGCAAGGAAGAACTCCTGCTTAAGGCAGTTCGGACATTTTTGAGGTACAGAATTGAGGTAACGAAAGTCTATACAAAATCTCTTGTGCCATCCTTTTTTGGATCAGGACAAGGAACCCATTGTTTAAGGAGGTTAATGTGCAGAATTCTTCCCGGACCGTCTTTGCCTGACTTTGCAATCTCATAGGTGGTCGGCCCAAGTTTCCTTCTGACTTCAAACGGTCCTTGCCATCTCGCCAACAGTTTACTCTCATTACTGGGCAGCATAACCAGTACCTTCTGACCCGGGTCAAAATTTCGCTCCCGTCCAGATTTATCATACCAGGTTTTCTGGCGTGTTTGTGCCTCAGCCAGGTGAGATTGGGCCAATTCCGTCATCCTCACCAACCGCTCTCGCATCTGCACCACATAGGACACAATATTCATTTGCTCTTCCCTTCTCTGGTCTCCCTTCCATATCTCTCGAAGCAGAGCAAGAGGACCTCTCACCTCATGCCCATATAGGAGTTCAAACGGGGCAAAGCCAGTAGACAATTGTGGTACCTCTCTATAGGCAAACAGAAGATAGGGGAGCCATTGGTCCCAATCGTTACCTGATTCAGAGATAAAACTTCTGAAGCATCTGTTTAAGGGTCTGGTTAAATCTTTCTGTTAGCCAATCTGTCTGAGGATGGTACGGGGTTGTTCTTAGACTCTTGATGCCCAGTAGTTTGTAGACCTGCTTCAAAAGGGTAGACATAAAGTTAGTTCCTTGATCAGTCAAGATCTCACAAGTCAAGTCAAGTCAAGTCAGCTTTATTTATATAGCGCTTTTTACAATTTTCATTGTTACAAAGCAGCTGTACAAGAAAAAATGACTATAAGTAAAACATAAAAGGTTATGGAATTCAAAACACAGGTCAAATATCAGACACACAATAAATTCCTATATGCAGTGTTAATTAAATAAGACTACCAAATTCTAGCAGCCCCCCCGGCCAGGCAAAGCAGTGCAAAACAGTATGCAAACGGTGGCGAGGAACCCAAAACTCCATTGGAGGAGAAAAAAAACCTCGGAGGGAAACCAGGCCTAACCAGGGGATTCCAGTTCCCCTCTGGCAAAAACTGCAGCCTCTGCACAAGCTCAACAGTGCTTGCACAACAAGGCAAAAATAAAAAAAAATTGATTTAAAATTATCATTAATAATCCAATAGTGGCTGAAGTTTTGTAGGGACGTCACTTCCTTCGTCCAGCATTTGTCAGGTCTAGGAATGGATTGCGCCCTGCCCGCTCCGCTCTTGTAACCTTGGAACAATGAGACAAGACTGGCTGAGAGTAGAGTACTGTTCTGCACTCTTTGATGCAACAAATGCATCAGTTGTTATTGGAAGTGTCCCTGGTTCCGGTTGATCTAACTAGTGCAGCCTAGATCTTTGAAATACATATATTATGATTAAAAAGATGCGTCTTTAGTCTAGATTTAAACTGACAGAGTGTGTCCGCCTCCCGGACATTGCAGGGAAGACTGTTCCAAAGTGTAGGCGCTAGATAAGAAAAGGATCTTCCGCCTGCACTTGATTTTGAAATTCTAGGTATTACCAACTGACCTGACGCCTGAGAGCGTAGTGCACGTGATGGACTATAATACGTAAGAGGTTCTCTCAAGTAGTGAGGAGCTAAACCATGCAAGGCTTTATAGGTAATAAGCAAGATTTTAAAATTTATGCGATGCTTTATAGGTAACCAGTGCAAGGTTGACAGAACCGGGCTAATATGCTCATACTTTTTTGTACGTGTAAGAACTCGAGCTGCCGCATTTTGGACCAGTTGGAGTTTTTGTAATAGGCCTGCAGGGCAACCACCTAATAGTGCATTACAGTAATCTAGTCTTGATGTCATAAAGGCATGTATAAGCTTCTCCGCATCTGATGATGACAGCATATGACGTAATTTAGATATATTTTTAAGATGGAAAAACGCAATCTTACAGGTGTTGGCGACCTGGTTCTCAAATGACAGAGTACTATCGAATATAAAGCCAAGATTCTTAGCTGAAGATGAGGGTTTTATGGAACATCCATCAATAGTTAAGCAGTATTCTTGGTTGTTACGTAGGGCGGTTTTCGGTCCGATAAGTAACACTTCAGTTTTGTCCGAGTTCAGTAATAAAAAATTGCTACTCATCCACTTTTTTATATCGACTATGTATTCCACTATTCGATGGAATTGCTGTGTTTCATGAGGCTTCGAGGGAATATAAAGTTGCGTATCATCAGCATAACAGTGAAAGCTTACTCCGTGTCGCTTTATTATATCTCCTAGGGGTAACATGTATAATGCGAAGAGCATAGGCCCTAGTACTGAGCCCTGTGGTACACCGTACTGGACTTGCGATTTGCGTGATACCTCATTGTTTATTTTTACATATTGGAAACGGTCGCATAAATAAGATCTAAGCCATTTCAAAGCTATTTCCTTAATACCGACATCATTTTCAAGTCTATGTAGGAGCATGCTGTGGTCAATGGTGTCGAATGCAGCACTGAGATCTAGCAGCACCAATAAGGAGATACAACCTCGGTCAGACGCCATAAGCAGATCATTTGTAACTCTAATCAGAGCAGTCTCTGTACTGTGATGTGCTCTAAATCCAGACTGGAAATCTTCATTAATCTCATTCCTTTGGAGGAAGGAACATATTTGAGTTGAGACTACTTTTTCCAGAACTTTAGATAAGAAAGGTAGATTCGAAATAGGTCTATAGTTAACTAGTTCTCCAGGGTCCAGATGGGGTTTTTTGACATGGGGCCTTATAACAGCCACCTTATATGCTTTAGGCACATGTCCTAATGTCAGAGATGAGTTAATAATGCTAAGTAGAGGATTTATAATTTCTGGGAGCATCTCTTTCAGAAGATTTGTAGGTATAGGGTCTAGCATGCATGTAGTCGATTTAGATGATCTAATGATTTTCGATAGTTCATCGTGATCTATAGTAGAAAATAAACATAATTTCTCCTTAGGGGTGCTGTAGTTAGTCATATGTTCAGCGGGTTTCGCATCTGGTTGCATAGTTATAATTTTCTCTCGAATATCTTGGATTTTATTTGTGAAATAGTTCATAAAATCATCACTGCTATGCTGGTATACAGCATCAGAAGTCGCTGACGATTTATTTTTGGTTAATTTAGCCACTGTATGAAATAAAAACCTAGGGTTATTTTGGTTTTCTTCTATTAATGATGAAATGTAGGCGGATCGAGACGTTTTTAGGGCTTTCCTGTATTTTTTTGTACTATCCTTCCAGGCAGTACGAAATACCTCTAATTTAGTCTTCTTAAAGTTGCGCTCCATTTTTCTTTAGAGCCTGAGTGAGTTCATTTTTCCACGGTGTCGGTCTGTCATTTTTAATCTTCTTTAAGCGCAAGGGAGCAACTATGTCTAGCGTTTCCGAGAAGGTGGCATTAATATTTTCAATGGTAAAGTCAAGATCTTCAACGTTATTACTCATGCTAGAGATTTGAGACAATTCAGGCAAATTATCAAGAAACGCATCTTTTGTAGTCGAAGTTAATGTTCTACAATATTTGTAACTTGGAGTTTGATTTGCCACCATTGGGTATTGAAGCAAGAATGATACCAGATAATGATCTGAGATGTCTTCGCTCTGCTGAAGGATTTTAACATCGACCACGTTTATACCGTAAGACAAAATTAAATCTAAAGTATGATTACGAAGGTGAGTAGGTCCTGACACATGTTGACTAACGCCCATGGAGTTAAGAGTGTCTTTAAAAGCCATTCCTAAAGCATCTGTATCATTATCTACATGAATGATAAAGTCCCCAGCAACAAGGACTCTGTCTGCAGACAGTACTAGTTCTGATAAGAACCCACCAAATTCTTTAATAAAATCTGTGTGGTGCCCTGGAGGCCTATATACAATAGCCAGAATAAATTTTAAAGATGTTTTGTCCTTAGTATTAGGTATTGATGCATCAAGTACCATGACTTCAAAAGAATTGTATTTAGGATTAGACTTCTGGGAAATGCTAAAAGAGTTACGGTAAAGTGCAGCAACACCTCCCCCTCTGCCTTTTAGGCGAGGCTCGTGTGTATAATAGTAATCTTGGGGGACAGACTCATTTAAAGCATGATAATCGTCTGGCTTTAGCCATGTTTCTGTTAGACAGAGCATGTCTATTTTATGATCTGTTATCATATCATTAACAAAAAGTGCTTTATTAGAGAGAGATCTAATATTTAGCAATCCGAGTCGTAACAGTTGATTATCTGTATTATGTTCATGTTTAGTTAGTTTAACGTTAACTAAATTACCTTTGAGAGGTTTACGCTTTATTTTATGTTTACTAATCCGGGGGACAGACACAGTCTCTATTTTATGATGTTTGGGAGAAAGTATTATCGCATGTTGTGTATTATGTGTGTTCTGCAACGTGAGACGGCAAGCAGACCGTTGGTTAAGCCATTCAGTCTGCTCCCTGACCTGGGCCCCAGTGAGTCAAGTTTTAGCATTAAGACTATGTGCCATATTTCTAGACAGGAGAAAGGCACCAGCCCAGGAGGGGTGGAGACCATCTCTTTTCAACAGGTCAGGTCTGCCCTCAAAACTCTTCCAGTTATTTATAAAAACAATATCATTCTGCAGGCACCACTCAGACAACCAGCCATTTAGTGATGATACTCTGCTATGTATCTCATCACCACGATAAGTGGGGAGGGGGCCAGAGAATATTACAGTTTCTGACATCGTGCTTGCGAGCTCACACACCTCTTTAATATTATCTCTAGTCATCTCCGATTGACGGAGTCGAACATCATTTGTGCCGACGTGAATAACAATCTTACTGAATTTACGATTAGCCTTAGCCAGCACATTTAAATTTGACTTGATGTCAGGCGCTCTGGCTCCTGGTAAACATTTGACTATGGTGGCTGGTGCCTCTATGTTAACGTTCCGAACAATAGAATCACCGATAACTAGGGCACTTTCAGCAGGTTTCTCAGTCGGTGCGTCGCTGAGCGGGGCAAACCTGTTCGAGACTGTAGTCGGAACGTTTGAGTGATGTTTTGACCTGCGACTACACCGTCTCACAGTCACAAAGTTTCCCAGCTGCGGGGGTTGTTCAACCGGAACCGAACTGTGCGCGCTAATATTGCTCGCATCCAAAGTGTTTTCTAAGCTCCTTACATTCTTACTATCCTCAGATAAAGATTGGATGCGAGACTCTAATTCTGAGATCTTCTCTGTCAGCCTAGCTATTTCCCTGCATTTATCGCATGTAAAGCCCTCGCCGCTGACAGAGAAGGCTAAGCTAAACATATGACATGAGGTGCAAGTGACAATAATAAGAGAAGAAGCCATAACTCACCGGGTTTGAAGAGTAATTCCAACTTACCAAGGTTGCTCGATGAATCTTAGTATATACGCTTTAGAGAGAAAAAGTTAGCACACAAGACAGCTAGAAGGCGAGATGATATTTAGCAGTGTAAACAGAAAGCCCGCTAGCACGCTTGTGCTATGCTAACGGCGCTGAGTGTTTTGGTTTAAGATTTTCAAGTAAATAACCAGAAGAGGTTATTGAGATATCAGGATAAGTTAGCAACGACAGTGATAATTAACAATGTATGCTATGAATAAAATACACTAATATGAAAGAAGTGCAAGTTAAGTGATACAACAACCTGATTCCGTGTTGTATTAGAGGGGAGAGGTGAAGCACGTTGGAAAAATCCAACTCTAGAGAACAATTGTACAAGACAGGTTGCCACATACTTGGCTTTGATGGACCTCAAGGGAAACACTTCTGGGTATCGAGTCGCATAGTCAGTTACGACGAGCATAAACCGGTTACCTGAGCGACTTCTTTCCACAGGTCCGACCACATCCATTCCCAGTCTTTTTTTAAATGGAGTGCCTATGATGGGAAGCGGTTGAAGAGGAACCCGACATGGGCCCCGTGCTGAGACTTTTTGACATTCGGGGCAACTTCTACAATATTGGGTTACTTCAGTTTTCAGACCAGGCCAGTAAAAGTGTCTTCTAATCCGAGCAAGTGTCTTCCCGCTCCCCAGGTGGCCAGCCCAGGGAATCGAATGGCCCAGGATCAGAATAACTTCACGGACACTCTGTGGCACCACCAGCTGTGTCGTCACACCAAGCCGACGATAGAGTATCCCCTGCTGAAGATAATAACTTTCCTTTGTGAGGTTACCTGCAATATTCTCTACATCCTCTTCCTCTGCTCGCACCAGGTAAGGAACAAGACCGGCATCATCCTGTTGTAATTGAGCAATGTTAGTCGGTAATTTAAAGTCTGGGGAAAAATCAGAGAGAGAGTCAACTGGCATCTTAGAGGCATTATATTGAACTTTTCCCAACCGTCTCTGTCGACGAGATTTCCTCGGCTTTGCAGAGTCAACAGCGTCTATCGCATGGTCAAAGAAAGGGAGGGCCCTAAGCAACTGCTCCTCTTCCCCTTTGCTCGCTTTAGCTCGTGTTACGACCATATTACATGTGGGTACTGGCTGCAACATGTCCCAGAGCACGGGCAGGTCATGGCCCAAAACCACCAGAAACGGTAAGTTTTCTGCTACCCCCACATCCAGAAGGTAAGTTTGTCCTCTCACTTTGATATAGACATTGGAGGTAGGAAGCAGTTTTTCATCACCGTGAACACAGCGGATGGCTTTCCTTTCACTGAAATTCAGTAAGGCAGGTGGAACATACCTGTGATGTACCAGAGTCTGATCACTCCCAGTGTCCACCAGGGCCTGCAATTCCCTTCCATTCACCACCACGGATACCATCTGTGGGGCACACTCAGCTTTTACTTGTGAACTCGGATGACTCCTGGGCACATAACATAGGTGAGTAGTCCTGGCTGTGTTCTTAGGGCACATCGGTTTTGTGTGGCCCCCCTGTCCGCATAGATAACAGATTGGCACCTTCCTAGGATTCTTTGGAGCCGCAAAAGCAGGTCCTCCAAGAGACTGACCGGCACTGGGGAAATTCCTCGGGCTTTGCTGGGGAATATTTAGTCGGCGATCATCCCTACTGGCTTTCCAGGCCCACTGATTCTTCTTCAGGGCAGCCACGAACACATCAGCCAGTCTTGCTGCCTGTGCAGCGGTCTTAGCATCATGTTCCCGGATCCACACCTGGAGCTCAGGAGAAAGCATCCTCAAATATTGTTCAAGAATCAAAATTTCACCAACCTCCTCCACTGATCTGCATTCTGGCTGAATCCACTTCCCATTAAGTTCTCTTAATCGCACATATAATTCTTTAGGGCTCTCATTGGGTTCAACATCCAGAGAACGAAACTGTTGTCTAGGGGTATGATTCTAAGGAGCACTGCTTAAACACAAGAGAACACTCGTTGTACAATACGTCTACAGTGAGCAAAAAATCCATGTTAAGTACACACTGTCAACACCAAGTACGTGGGGATGTAGCTCAGTGGTACAGCGCATGCTTTGCATGTATGAGGTCCTGGGTTCAATCCCCAGCATTTCCAAGTCATACCCCTAGACCAACGAGCCACAAGGAGCGACAACTCACCGCATGCATAAAAACGCAAATATAGCAGGGGCTGCAGTAAGGAGCACTGCTTAAACACAAGAGAACACTCGTTGTACAATACGTCTACAGTGAGCATAAAATCCATGTTAAGTACACTCTGTCAACACGAAGTACGTGGGGATGTAGCTCAGTGGTAGAGCGCATGCTTTGCATGTATGAGGTCCTGTGTTCAATCCCCAGCATCTCCAAGTGGTTTATTGTCTAGCTGCATTGCGGAACTTAACTCACTTACAATTTTTCCCCGGGGACCGGTTTCACGAGGTAAGCCTTACGGCGACTAAAATGGGTTGTTTAGGCCCTCTAACAGAAAACGTCTTGCCTTGACATAACGAGCAATGATTGCCTAGGAAGTTGCTCTAGCCTGAGAAGAAAGAGCCGCAGTCTTCGCTTTAGCATGTCTGAGGTCCTGGGAGTAATACCAGGATCTCCAAGACGTTGCTCACTTAAAAAAACAAGCACTTAAAAACGTTTTCAAAGATCATTGTTGATCTTTGAAATAAACGGTTGTTCAATATTCTCCTTTCACACTTTCACAGGCAAAGCCTAGTTTCAGACTGAAATACTAAGATTGAAACCAGCTTCCTCCGACCTATCGGGCAACATTTCCATTATGTTTTGCTCTTTAATTTCTTTCCGGGCCAAGAAAGCGAAGAAAGACTTTACACCCAAAGTCAGTTGTCGCTCTTCGGGACCTCTCGCACCCGAAGCGAGAATCATACCCCTAGACCAACGAGCCACCAGCATCGACAACTCACCGCATGCATAAAAAAGGCAAATATAGCTGGGGCTGCAGTAAGGAGCACTGCTTAAACAAAAGAGAGCACTCGTTGTACAATACGTCTACAGTGAGTATAAAATCCATGTTATGTACACTCTGTCAATACCAAATACGTGGGGATGTAGCTCAGTGGTAGAGCGCATGCTTTGCATGTATGAGGTCCTGGGTTCAATCCCCAGCATCTCCAGGTGCGCTTTTTTGTTGTGAGGAAAGTTGAACAGCTTCGTGGCGCAGATGAACCCAGACTGCGTGTGTCTCAGTATCACAGTGTTTCCTTTAAGTTTCGCGGAGCAACCAAATCAACCACATGCCTTTGAGGGATGTACGAGGTCCTGTGTTCCATGCCCAGCATCTACAAAACGTATATTTTTGTAAGCAAAGTGGAGCAACTACATTGCAGAGTCTTGGACAAAGTGTCTCGCATTATTTCTTTTTGGCTTGGTTTCACAGAAAAAACCTAAACCTATTTTCCGACTAACGTGCACTGATTGATTGCACCGTCTTAACTCAAAAAAGCTTGCACTGACCAATCGATTAACCGCTCCCTAATACGTGTGCTTTGCATGACAAACACACGTTGCTGCTTGAGCGGATATAGCTCAGTGGTAGAGAGCATGCTTCGCATGTATGAGGTCCTGGGTTCAATCCCCAGCATCTCCAAGTGGTTTATTGTCCAGCTGCATTGCGGAATTTAACTCTCTTACAATACTTCCCTGGGGACCGGTTTCACAAAGTAAGCCTTACGGCGACTAAAATGGGTTGTTTAGGCCCTCTAACAGAAAACGTCTTGCCTTGACATAACGAGCAATGATTGCCTAGGAAGTTGCTCTAGCCTCAGTAGAAAGAGCCGCTGTCTTCCCTTTAGCATGTCTGAGGTCCTGGGATTAATTACCAGGATCTCAAAGACGTTGCTCACTTAAAAAAACAAGCACTTAAAAACGTTTTCAAAGATCATTGTTGATCTTTGAAACAAGCAGTCGTTTAATATTCTCCTTTCACACATTTCACAGGCAAAGCCTAGTTTCTGACTGAAATACTACGATTGAAACCAGCTTCCTCCGACCTATCGGGCCACATTCCCATTATTTTTTGCTCTTTAATTTCTTTCTGGGCCAAGACTTACCGCCTAAAGTCAGTTGTCGCTCTTCGTTATATGTTACATTGAGTGGATGTAATGTCTGAACGATACAACCAGTCCATTGAGAAAGCACCTGGAGGAACAAACACCGGATTGACTTTTTCCTGGCAGCAGGGCTCGTCCGGGATTTGAACCCGGGACCTCTCGCACCTAAAGCGATAATCATACCCCTAAACCAACGAGCCACCAGCAGCGACAACTCACCGCATGCATAAAAAAAGGCAAATATAGCAGGGGCTGCAGTAAGGAGCACTGCTTAAACACAAGAGAACACTCGTTGTACAATAAGTCTACAGTGAGCATAAAATCCATGTTAAGTACACTCTGTCAACACCAAGTACGTGGGGATGTAGCTCAGTGGTAGAGCTCATGCTTTGCATGTATGAGGTCCTGGGTTCAATCCCCATAATCTCCAAGTGGTTTATTGTCCAGCTGCATTGCGGAACTTAACTCTCTTACAATACTTCCCTGGGGACCGGTTTCACAAAGTAAGCCTTACGGCGACTAAATGGGTTGTTTAGGCCCTCTAACAGAAAACGTCTTGACTTGACATAACGAGCAATGATTGCATAGGAAGTTACTCTAGCTTGAGTAGAAAGAGCCACTGTCTTCGGTTTAGCATGTCTGAGGTCCTGGGATTAATACCAGGATCTCCAAGACGTTGCTCACTTAAAAAAACAAGCACATAAAAACATTTTCAAAGATTATTGTTGATCTTTGAAATAAGCGGTCGTTCAATATTCTCCTTTCACACATTTCACAGGCAAAGCCTAGTTTCAGACTGCAAAAAAACTACGATTGAAACCAGCTTCCTCCGACCTATCGGGCAACATTTCCATTATGTTTTGCTCTTTAATTTCTTTCCGGGCCAAGAAAGCCAAGAAAGACTTTACAACCAAAGTCAGTTGTCGATCTTCGGGACCTCTCGCACCCAAAGCGAGAATCATATCCCTAGACCAACGAGCCACCAGCATCGACAACTCACCGTATGCATATAGCAGGGGCTGCAGTAAGGAGCACTGCTCAAACACAAGAGATCACTCGTTGTTAAATACCTCTACAGTGAGCAAAAAAAAACATCTCCAAGCATCTCCAAGTGGTTTATTGTCCAGCTGCATTGTGGAATTTAACTGTATTACAATACTTCCCTGAGGACCGGTTTCACGAGGTAAGCCTTACGGCGACTAAAATGGGTTGTTTAGGCCCTCTAACAGAAAACGTCTTGCCTTGAAATAACGAGCAATGATTGCCTAGGAAGTTGCTCTAGCCTGAGTAGAAAGAGCCGCAGTCTTCGCTTTAGCATGTCTGAGGTCCTGGGATTAATACCAGGATCTCCAAGACGTTGCTCACTTAAAAAAAACAAGCACTTAAAAACATTTTCAAATATCATTGTTGATACAATCATTGTTGATATTTGAAATAAGCGGTCGTTCAATATTCTCCTTTCACAGATTTCACAGGCAAAGCCTAGTTTCAGACTGAAATACTACGATTGAAACCAGCTTCCTCCGACCTATCGGGCAACATTTCCATTATATTTTGCTCTTTAATTTCTTTCTGGGCCAAGACTTACCTCCTAAAGCTAGTTGTCGCTCTTTGTGGTATGTCACATTGAGTGGATGTAATGTCTGGCCGATACAACCAGTCCATGGAGAAAGCACCTGGAGGAACAAACACTGGATTGACTTTTTCCTGGCAGCAGGGCTCGTCCGGGATTTGAACCCGTGACCTCTCGCACCCAAAGCGAGAATCATACCCCTAGACCAACGAGCCACCAGCAGCAACAACTCACCGCATGCATAAAAAAAGGCAAATATGGCAGGGGCTGCAGTAAGGAGCACTGCTTAAACACAAGAGAACACTCGTTGTACAATAAGTCTACAGTGAGCATAAAATCCATGTTAAGTACACTCTGTCAACACCAAGTACGTGGGGATGTAGCTCAGTGGTAGAGCGCATGCTTTGCATGTATGAGGTCCTGGGTTCAATCCCCAGCATCTCCAAGTGGTTTATTGTCCAGCTGCATTGCGGAACTTAACTCTCTTACAATTCTTCCCTGGGGACCGGTTTCACAAAGTAAGCCTTACAGTGACTAATATGGGTTGTTTAGGCCTTCTAACAGAAAACGTCTTGCCTTGACATAACGAGCAATGATTGCCTAGGAAGTTGCTCTAGCCTGAGTAGAAAGAGCCACTGTCTTCCCTTCAGCATGTCTGAGGTCCTGGGATTAATACCAGGATCTCCAAGACGTTGCTCATTTAAAAAAACAAGCACTTAAAAACCTTTTCAAAGATCATTGTTGATCTTTGAAATAAGCGGTTGTTCAATATTCTCCTTTACACCCAAAGTCAGTTGTCGCTCTTCGGGACCTCTCGCACCCGAAGCGAGAATCATACCCCTAGATCAACGAGCCACCAGCATCGACAACTCACCGCATGCATAAAAACGCAAATATAGCAGGGGCTGCAGTAAGGAGCACTGCTTAAACACAAGAGAACACTCGTTGTACAATACGTCTACAGTGAGCATAAAATCCATGTTAAGTACACTCTGTCAACACCAAGTACGTGGGGATGTAGCTCAGTGGTAGCGCGCATGCTTTGCATGTATGAGGTCCTGTGTTCAATCCCCAGCATCTCCAAGTAGTTTATTGTCTAGCTGCATTGCGGAACTTAACTCACTTACAATTTTTCCCCGGGGACCGGTTTCACGAGGTAAGCCTTACGGCGACTAAAATGGGTTGTTTAGGCCCTCTAACAGAAAACGTCTTGCCTTGACATAACGAGCAATGATTGCCTAGGAAGTTGCTCTAGCCTGAGAAGAAAGAGCCGCAGTCTTCTCTTTAGCATGTCTGAGGTCCTGGGATTAATACCAGGATCTCCAAGACGTTGCTCACTTAAAAAAACAAGCACTTAAATACGTTTTCAAAGATCATTGTTGATCTTTGAAATAAGCGGTTGTTCAATATTCTCCTTTCACACTTTCACAGGCAAAGCCTAGTTTCAGACTGAAATACTAAGATTGAAACCAGCTTCCTCCGACCTATCGGGCAACATTTCCATTATGTTTTGCTCTTTAATTTCTTTCCGGGCCAAGAAAGCGAAGAAAGACTTTACACCCAAAGTCACTTGTCGCTCTTCAGGACCTCTCGCACTCGAAGCGAGAATCATACCCCTAGACCAACGAGCCACCAGCATCGACAACTCACCGCATGCATAAAAAAGGCAAATATAGCTGGGGCTGCAGTAAGGAGCACTGCTTAAACACAAGAGAACACTCGTTGTACAATACGTCTACAGTGAGTATAAAATCAATGTTAAGTACACTCTGTCAACACCAAGTACGTGGGGATGTAGCTCAGTGGTAGAGCGCATGCTTCGCATGTATGAGGTCCTGGGTTCAATCCCCAGCATCTCCAAGTGGTTTATTGTCCAGCTGAATTGTGGAACTTAACTCTCTTACAATACTTCTCTGGGGACCGGTTTCACGAAGTAAGCCTTACGGCGACTAAAATGGGTTGTTTAGGCCCTCTAACAGAAAACGTCTTGCCTTGACATAACGAGCAATGATTGCCTAGGAAGTTGCTCTAGCCTGCGTAGAAAGAGCCACTGTCTTCCCTTTAGCATGTCTGAGGTCCTTGGATTAATACCAGGATCTCCAAGACGATGCTCACTTAAAATAACAAGCACTTAAAAACGTTTTCAAAGATCATTGTTGATCTTTGAAATAAGCGGTCGTTCAATATTTTTGAACTGACCCAAAGTCAGTTGTCGCTCTTCGGGACCTCTCGCACCCGAAGCGGGAATCATACCCCTAGATCAACGAGCCACCAGCATCGACAACTCACCGCACGCATAAAAACGCAAATATAGCAGGGGCTGCAGTAAGGAGCACTGCTTAAACACAAGAGAACACTCGTTGTACAATACGTCTACAGTGAGCATAAAATCCTTGTTAAGTACACTCTGTCAACACCAAGTACGTGGGGATGTAGCTCAGTGGTAGAGCGCATGCTTTGCATGTATGAGGTCCTGTGTTCAATCCCCAGCATCTCCAAGTAGTTTATTGTCTAGCTGCATTGCGGAACTTAACTCACTTACAATTTTTCCCCGGGGACCGGTTTCACGAGGTAAGCCTTACGGCGACTAAAATGGGTTGTTTAGGCCCTCTAACAGAAAACGTCTTGCCTTGACATAACGAGCAATGATTGCCTAGGAAGTTGCTCTAGCCTGCGTAGAAAGAGCCACTGTCTTCCCTTTAGCATGTCTGAGGTCCTTGGATTAATACCAGGATCTCCAAGACGATGCTCACTTAAAATAACAAGCACTTAAAAACGTTTTCAAAGATCATTGTTGATCTTTGAAATAAGCGGTCATTCAATATTCTTGAACTGACCCAAAGTCAGTTGTCGCTCTTCGGGACCTCTCGCACCCGAAGCGAGAATCATACCCCTAGATCAACGAGCCACCAGCATCGACAACTCACCGCATGCATAAAAACGCAAATATAGCAGGGGCTGCAGTAAGGAGCACTGCTTAAACACAAGAGAACACTCGTTGTACAATACGTCTACAGTGAGTATAAAATCCATGTTATGTACACTCTGTCAATACCAAGTACGTGGGTATGTAGCTCAGTGGTAGAGCGCATGCTTTGCATGTATGAGGTCCTGGGTTCAATCCCCAGCATCTCCAGGTGCGCTTTTTTGTTGTGAGGAAAGTTGAACAGCTTCGTGGCGCAGATGAACCCAGACTGCGTGTGTCTCAGTATCACAGTGTTTCCTTTAAGTTTCGCGGAGCAACCAAATCAACCACATGCCTTTGAGGGATGTACGAGGTCCTGTGTTCCATGCCCAGCATCTACAAAACGTATATTTTTGTAAGCAAAGTGGAGCAACTACATTGCAGAGTCTTGGACAAAGTGTCTCGCAGTATTTCTTTTTGGCTTGGTTTCACAGAAAAAACCTAAACCTATTTTCCGACTAACGTGCACTGATTGATTGCACCGTCTTAACTCAAAAAAGCTTGCACTGACCAATCGATTAACCGCTCCCTAATACGTGTGCTTTGCATGACAAACACACGCTGCTGCTTGAGCGGATGTAGCTCAGTGGTAGAGAGCATGCTTCGCATGTATGAGGTCCTGGGTTCAATCCCCAGCATCTCCAAGTGGTTTATTGTCCAGCTGCATTGCGGAATTTAACTCTCTTACAATACTTCCCTGGGGACCGGTTTCACAAAGTAAGCCTTACGGCGACTAAAATGGGTTGTTTAGGCCCTCTAACAGAAAACGTCTTGCCTTGACATAACGAGCAATGATTGCCTAGGAAGTTGCTCTAGCCTCAGTAGAAAGAGCCGCTGTCTTCCCTTTAGCATGTCTGAGGTCCTGGGATTAATTACCAGGATCTCAAAGACGTTGCTCACTTAAAAAAACAAGCACTTAAAAACGTTTTCAAAGATCATTGTTGATCTTTGAAACAAGCAGTCGTTCAATATTCTCCTTTCACACATTTCACAGGCAAAGCCTAGTTTCAGACAGAAATACTACGATTGAAACCAGCTTCCTCCGACCTATCAGGCCACATTCCCATTATTTTTTGCTCTTTAATTTCTTTCTGGGCCAAGACTTACCGCCTAAAGTCAGTTGTCGCTCTTCGTTATATGTTACATTGAGTGGATGTAATGTCTGAACGATACAACAAGTCCTTTGAGAAAGCACCTGGAGGAACAAACACCGGATTGACTTTTTCCTGGCAGCAGGGCTCGTCCGGGATTTGAACCCGGGAACACTCGCACCCAAAGCGAGAATCATACCCCTAGACCAACGAGCCACCAGCAGCGACAACTCACCGCATGCATAAAAAAAGGCAAATATAGCAGGGGCTGCAGTAAGGAGCACTGCTTAAACACAAGAGAACACTCGTTGTACAATAAGTCTACAGTGAGCATAAAATCCATGTTAAGTACACTCTGTCAACACCAAGTACGTGGGGATGTAGCTCAGTGGTAGAGCTCATGCTTTGCATGTATGAGGTCCTGGGTTCAATCCCCAGCATCTCCAAGTGGTTTATTGTCCAGCTGAATTGTGGAACTTAACTCTCTTACAACACTTCTCTGGGGACCGGTTTCACGAAGTAAGCCTTACGGCGACTAAAATGGGTTGTTTAGGCCCTCTAACAGAAAACGTCTTGCCTTGACATAACCAGCAATGATTGCCTAGGAAGTTGCTCTAGCCTGCGTAGAAAGAGCCACTGTCTTCCCTTTAGCATGTCTGAGGTCCTTGGATTAATACCAGGATCTCCAAGACGATGCTCACTTAAAATAACAAGCACTTAAAAACGTTTTCAAAGATCATTGTTGATCTTTGAAATAAGCGGTCGTTCAATATTCTTGAACTGACCCAAAGTCAGTTGTCGCTCTTCGGGACCTCTCGTACCCGAAGCGAGAATCATACCCCTAGATCAACGAGCCACCAGCATCGACAACTCACCGCATGCATAAAAACGCAAATATAGCAGGGGCTGCAGTAAGGAGCACTGCTTAAACACAAGAGAACACTCGTTGTACAATACGTCTACAGTGAGCATAAAATCCATGTTAAGTACACTCTGTCAACACCAAGTACGTGGGGATGTAGCTCAGTGGTAGAGCGCATGCTTTGCATGTATGAGGTCCTGTGTTCAATCCCCAGCATCTCCAAGTAGTTTATTGTCTAGCTGCATTGCGGAACTTAACTCACTTACAATTTTTCCCCGGGGACCGGTTTCACGAGGTAAGCCTTACGGCGACTAAAATGGGTTGTTTAGGCCCTCTAACAGAAAACGTCTTGCCTTGACATAACGAGCAATGATTGCCTAGGAAGTTGCTCTAGCCTGAGAAGAAAGAGCCGCAGTCTTCGCTTTAGCATGTCTGAGGTCCTGGGATTAATACCAGGATCTCCAAGACGTTGCTCACTTAAAAAAACAAGCACTTAAAAACGTTTTCAAAAATCATTTGTTACAATGCATACTCGCACACCCAACCGGTTCAGGTAAAAGTTGCCAGAGTTTATTGGTGGCACTCACACAAAGGCTACACACAAGGATGGTCCCCAAATTACCTCAGCAGAGATGAGCGTTCACATACATCCACAGCACAGCAAACCAAATTGAAGAAAAGAGATACAAACAAATCATAAAATAACTTCAAAGGAACACCATAGTGAAACACTCTGCATACGGTTAATAGATGGCTCATCTCTGCCTACAGCACCTTACCGTCCATCCCTGTGGTACTCACACAGTGAGAGGAGTTTGACAGGAAACAAAAGAACAAACAAACAAACAAAGAAATAACTAGTCCGCCTGGGCCACCATACTAGGCCGAAATACCCTGCTTTACTGGCGGACTAGAGGAAACATCATCATACATCAAAACTGAAAAACAACCCCAAAAATAAAGGAATAACAAGAGCAACGATTAGGCCACACTGAGTCCAAATAGCTGTTGCCACACTGCAAAGGAAAAACAAACCACTTTATTATATTAAAACCTTGTTCCACATTCCCTAATCATACAACCCTCCATACCCGTATAACTAGTCCAATGAGCCCCGCCCATGTGCGCCCTCGCACACGGTCTCGCACAAACACTTCCACGATTCCGGCATGCACATCCACCTACTTCCGACGTCACCAAACTACAATATACAACACGTTAAAACTTTATCCTATTAAAACCACCATCCTATACACCACCATAATCAGACGGGTTACCTTTTCGAAGTTCCACTTGAGTGTTGCACAAGACCCGTCTACCACGCAACAACATCCACCTGAGAGTCGGTGTGTCACCCGCTATTCTTGCCGGCCAGCAACAGACACACTCACAACTCCTTCCTACCGGCTGCCTTTATCCCTCCAGCCACGCCCCTTCTCTTGGTTAACGCCTTCGGTCGTACCCGCTACATTCCACCCCCTCGAATTGCATCGGCGACCCGACGATGAAAAAAACATTTTTTCTAATCATCTACCTCCTCCGTTCCCCCAGCTGATCTTAGCAACCGATAGGGGTTTGAATGTCTACCAGCAGTACTTCTAACAGATCTGCGAGGACCCTTGCCTATTTGCGGGGCGTCTTCTATCCCTTCAAACACCCTTTCCTCTCCAAGATCGCTTACCGGTGAGTCTGGAGATCCATTCTCTTCCCCTGAATCATCCTGGGACATCGCCACCGGGTGAAACTCTACCTCACAATCAGCCATATGAACCTCACTTTCCTCCTGGGCCTCTCCTTCGGCCCCAGAACGGTCTCCTATCCCCACCACTGCAGCGGGTACACCCCTGAGTTCCGCTCTGTGTACCTGTCGTATTGGACCCTCTTGGCCCACAGGGATAATAGTGTAAGGGGCACCCCCTTCCCTAGGCTGCCGCACCACTTTATACAGAGTGGCATCCCACCGGTCCTGAATCTTATTACGGCCCTTAATGGCATGATTACGGGTATACACAAACTCCCCCTCTCCTATACCAGTGTCATTTACCTTGGGCTCGTAATTCCGATCTCGTAACTGCCTCCTTGCTTGCAACCGTTCCCTTACATGCCTATAGGCCTTCCCCAATACCTCCTGATGTTCCCTCACCCAATCTTCCACCCCACCGTCTCCCTCTGCAGTCTCCTCTCCAAACAGAAAATCCACCGGTAGACGGGGCTCCCTACCGAACATCAGAAAATAAGGCGTCCTACCCGTTGACTGATGGACTGTGGTGTTATAGGCATAGACTAATTGCGCTAGGTACCGTGGCCAGCGTCTCTTCTGATCGGGGGGTAAAGTGCGTAGTAAGTCGTGCAAGGTACGGTTAAACCGCTCACATTGCCCGTTACCTTGTGGGTGGTACGGTGTTGTACGACTCTTCTGAATATTATAGATTTTACACAGCTGCCGTATTAAGCTACTCTCAAAATTTCTGCCTTGATCGGAATGAATCCTACTAGGGGGGCCAAACAAATTAAACCAGTGCTTCACTAACACATCTGCCACTGTGCTAGCCCGTTGGTCTTTGGTAGGGATGGCTTGGGTATACTTTGAGAAAACGTCTGTTAGCACCAGTACATTCTCTCGGCCGTCAGATGCTGGTTCCAACACTGTAAAATCTATTGCTACAACCTCATGGGGCCGATTCGCCTGGATGCTTCCCAAAAAGGGCCTAACCTTAGGCTGCACGGCTTTAGCCAAGATACACCTACCACACTCTTGACACCACTTCTCCACATCCCTCGTCATACCTGGCCAATAGCAGCGTCCCCTCACTAGCTGCAGAGTTCTCTCCACACCTTGATGCCCATGCTTGTCATGGAGGCTAGACAATGTTTCTTCCTGTAAACACTTTGGCAAAACTAACTGATAACCCTCCTTTCCTCCATCCGGAGTGTGCAGGCAACGATACATCACTGTATCCTTCTCCCTCAGGCGCTCCCACTGCCTGAGAAGTTCCTTTGTCCCTACCCCAAACACTGATCGCTCCTTTGGACCGGGGAACCGCCCCTCCCTCAAATACGGGATCAACGGCCCAATCACCAGATCTCGTTCCTGTAGCCTAGCCAACTCGACTTCGGAGCACCCTGGGAAAGTAGAAACTTCTGCCTGAACACCAAAGCATAGCGCATCTACTATATCCCCTGACGTCTCAGGCAGCTGTGGTTCACTATACTGACGAGACAATGCATCCGCATTACCATTTCGGGTCCCTGGGCGGTACTTCAGAGTCAAATCAAATGCGGCTAGCTGGGCAGCCCATCTTTGTTCTACTGCTCCCAATTTAGCTGTATTCAAGTAACTCAAAGGGTTATTATCCGTGTACACAACACAGGGTGACCCTAGCAGATATTCCCTAAATTTCTCAGAGACTGCCCACTTAAGGGCCAGGAACTCTAACTTCATTGAACTATAGTTCTGCATGTTTCTCTCTGATGGCCTAAGGCCCCTACTCGCAAACGCCACTGGTCGTCGCTGCCCATCATGTTCCTGCGATAATACTGCCCCTAACCCCGAGTGACTGGCATCCACCTCTAACACGAATGGCTTCTGGAAATCTGCGTAGGCTAAAACCGGAGCGGAAATCAAAGCTTGTTTCAGCTGATCAAAAGATGTATCACACGCTGTACTCCAACATGAGGCAATAGGCTTCCTCTGGGTTTTACCCCGCTTCCTTGTCACACTTAACTGCGCTACTACTTGATGTAACGGTGCTGCCATCTTTGCAAACCCTGCAATAAATCTGCGGTAGTAACTGGCAAAACCAAGAAAAGAACGTAGCTCTGCCAAGTCACTAGGAGTTTTCCATTCCCTCACCGCTGCAACCTTATCAGGGTCTGTCGCCACCCCCTCCGTCGAGACGACATGGCCAAGGTACTTCACCTGTGTCTGAAAAAAATTACACTTAGACAATTTTGCCTTCAAGCCCTGTCTCTGCAACCTACAAAACACTTCTTCCAGCCTCCCCAAGTGCTGGTGCACCGAAGATGAAAACACAATTAGATCATCCAGGTATAACAACACTGATTGGTACCGACAGTCTCCAAACATACGCTCCATAAGGCGCTGGAAAGTACCAGGCGCATTACATAGCCCAAATGGCATTCTATTAAATTCAAATAGTCCAAACGGGGTGCAGAAAGCAGTCTTAGCCCGGTCTTTCTCTGCCACCTCCACCTGACTATAACCACTGGCTAAGTCCAGCGTAGAGAACCATTTTGCCCCAGTGAGCCCATCCAAAGACTCCTCGATCCGTGGCAATGGAAAAGCATCCTTCCTTGTCTTGGCATTTAACTGTCTATAATCCACACACATTCTCAAACCTCCATCCTTCTTTTGCACTAACACAATTGGAGATGAATAAGGGCTACTACTCTCCCTGATGATTTGACTATCCAGCAGCTGCTTAATATGAGCTCTCACCACCTCATACTGTGAGGGGTGAATCCGCCGATAGGGTTGGCGAACCGGAGTCTCGTCTAAAAGGGGAATTTCGTGTGCTATTAGGTTAGTGCAACCAACATCAAAGTCGTTCTTTGCGAACACTGTACGGTACTTAGTCAGCAGGGCCCTAGCCCTCAACTGTTCACACTCATTCAACCCATCAAAGGAAGGAAGATTCCACCCTCCCTCCAACACTTCAGCTTGCTGAGAAATCGCCACTGTAGTGTTCCCCCTGTCGCTAGATGGAATTACAGACTCATTTTGTGATGACTGTTCGCCCACTACATTGGCTATACGCACCCGTGCCACCACCCTCCGCGGACTTAACCACGCGTCTGAATTGCCCACATTAGTCACAGGTATATATGCCACTCCATTGTCTGAAGGGATAAGTGCTGGCGATACCAGTAACCCCTCTGGCAACCCGCCCTCTTCAAAATCCGACGGCTCCACCAAAAAATCAACATGCCCCTGCGACGGGACCTTAGGGCATGTGACGGGGACAAATGTTAATGCCCCCGCCTCCACATGCACCGAGCCCCCTCCCCGCACTTTAACCCTATAGGCTTCGGGTGAGTTCAGGATTGTTTCCTCAACCTGGCAATGCCTCAAAGCTCTTCTCCATCCCGAGTCCAACTCTTGCACTACTGGAATGTCAAAGAGGCTAGTGCCATGTTGCTGAAACAACTCCTGATAAAATCCCTTGATAATGTTCATTCCTAGCACCCCCGGTGTTCCTAGCTTCTTAAAACGCATCTGGGGGTCTTTGGGATCTTTCACTACAAGTACGCCCATAGCTGGCATGTAATTCCCCAAAATCGTGACATCTAATTCCAGATAGCCCAGATAAGGTAACTCTAACCCATTACCCGCCCTCAGGTCTAACCACGAGCAATTCTTCAGCGGAAATTGAGAAAACCACTCATTATAGCAACCCTCGGTTATAGTTGTAACCATTGACCCCGTATCCAACAAAGAAGGAATTATCCTATCCCCAAACATCACCTCTACTACAGGGCAATGGCTTACAAGTATTCGCGTGGTCTCACAAACAGAGCCTGGTGCTTTCCCTACCAGCGTGTGGCTCTGCACACTGGCGGGTTCTAGTTTCCCTGTTGAGTCACATTTTCCTTTCCTGCTTGTATTACCCTAAGCTGTGGAGGAGCAGAACAATAACGTGCCATGTGACCCAACTGATCACACCGAAAACATCTCAATTCGCTCTCCACCCTCCTTCTATTTCTAGAGGGAGGAGCAGGGGAGGGAGCATTTACACTCATTTTTAATGGGTTTAGTGCCTTTACCAGGGAATCCAACTGACTCTGCTGTGCCTCAATTAGAGCTCTAAGTTCTGCATACTCAGATTGATTTACAGGTTTCTGCTCATTGAACCCTGTGACCTGAGCCTCATCAGAAAAATATGGGGTATCCTTTGGCTTTTGTTTAAAATACTGTCCCTCACATTGTGCTATCCATTGAACAGCTTCCCTGCGTACTTCACGAATCGTCCAATTCGGATTTGCCCGTACTTGATCTCTTAGTCTCACACCCAATGTTTGGTCTCTCACCCCATCACAAAATTGGTCACGAAGATCTTTTTGAGCTTTAGCCTCGGCCAGTTCGTTTGATTTCACAATTTGATCCATTAAAGTCATCAAAACATGGGAATAATCTAACAAAGATTCCCCCTCCCGTTGTTTACGATTAAAGAATCGACGTTGCAGGGAAATATGAGAGTGTGAACACCCATAAACTTCTCTTAGCACTCTAAATATACTTTCTACACATTCCTTTTCTGCCTTTGGGAGATATTTAACTTCTAATCGAGCGGCACCCTCTAAATGATTATACACCCACAATGCTTTCTCTTTAGCTGTAGCTTTAGTATGAACATGCATTTCAACTAGTTCAATCCATTCTTCTACAGTAAGAGCATCAGTCCCATTCAAAACTCCTGAGAATTTTGGTACCTTCTCAGCCTGTTGAATAAACAACACTTGTTGCCCTCTGTCCATTACAGCTGAGTCAGCATTGGCCATATTTCCACTTGAAGACCCTGGAGAGGCTGGTGAATCCACCTCCCGTCTTTGCTGCTCGGAATCCATAGAGCCACTTGCACTCTTTTCCAACGATGTAATCCGAATCCTTCCACAATCTCCGCCGTCCACCACAGCCTAAGGTTGCTCTTGTTAACCCCCCCAAAAAAAAATAAAAAACAATTACTCCCACCAAAATTATCTTTATGCCACCAATAAAGAAAAGCCGACTACGCCAAAATGTTACAATGCATACTCGCACACCCAACCGGTTCAGGTAAAAGTTGCCAGAGTTTATTGGTGGCACTCACACAAAGGCTACACACAAGGATGGTCCCCAAATTACCTCAGCAGAGATGAGCGTTCACATACATCCACAGCACAGCAAACCAAATTGAAGAAAAGAGATACAAACAAATCATAAAATAACTTCAAAGGAACACCATAGTGAAACACTCTGCATACGGTTAATAGATGGCTCATCTCTGCCTACAGCACCTTACCGTCCATCCCTGTGGTACTCACACAGTGAGAGGAGTTTGACAGGAAACAAAAGAACAAACAAACAAACAAAGAAATAACTAGTCCGCCTGGGCCACCATACTAGGCCGAAATACCCTGCTTTACTGGCGGACTAGAGGAAACATCATCATACATCAAAACTGAAAAACAACCCCAAAAATAAAGGAATAACAAGAGCAACGATTAGGCCACACTGAGTCCAAATAGCTGTTGCCACACTGCAAAGGAAAAACAAACCACTTTATTATATTAAAACCTTGTTCCACATTCCCTAATCATACAACCCTCCATACCCGTATAACTAGTCCAATGAGCCCCGCCCATGTGCGCCCTCGCACACGGTCTCGCACAAACACTTCCACGATTCCGGCATGCACATCCACCTACTTCCGACGTCACCAAACTACAATATACAACACGTTAAAACTTTATCCTATTAAAACCACCATCCTATACACCACCATAATCAGACGGGTTACCTTTTCGAAGTTCCACTTGAGTGTTGCACAAGACCCGTCTACCACGCAACAACATCCACCTGAGAGTCGGTGTGTCACCCGCTATTCTTGCCGGCCAGCAACAGACACACTCACAACTCCTTCCTACCGGCTGCCTTTATCCCTCCAGCCACGCCCCTTCTCTTGGTTAACGCCTTCGGTCGTACCCGCTACACATTGTTGATCTTTGAAATAAGCGGTTCTTCAATATTCTCCTTTCACACTTTCACAGGCAAAGCCTAGTTTCAGACTGAAATACTAAGATTGAAACCAGCTTCCTCCGACCTATCGGGCAACATTTCCATTATGTTTTGCTCTTTAATTTCTTTCCGGGCCAAGAAAGCGAAGAAAGACTTTACACCCAAAGTCAGTTGTCGCTCTTCGGGACCTCTCGCACCCGAAGCGAGAATCATACCCCTAGACCAACGAGCCACCAGCATCGACAACTCACCGCATGCATAAAAAAGGCAAATATAGCTGGGGCTGCAGTAAGGAGCACTGCTTAAACACAAGAGAACACTCGTTGTACAATACGTCTACAGTGAGTATAAAATCAATGTTAAGTACACTCTGTCAACACCAAGTACGTGGGGATGTAGCTCAGTGGTAGAGCGCATGCTTCGCATGTATGAGGTCCTGGGTTCAATCCCCAGCATCTCCAAGTGGTTTATTGTCCAGCTGAATTGTGGAACTTAACTCTCTTACAATACTTCTCTGGGGACCGGTTTCACGAAGTAAGCCTTACGGCAACTAAAACGTCTTGCCTTGACATAACGAGCAATGATTGCCTAGGAAGTTGCTCTAGCCTGAGTAGAAAGAGCCACTGTCTTCCCTTTAGCATGTCTGAGGTCCTGGGATTAATACCAGGATCTCCAAGACGTTGCTGGCTTAAAAAAACAAGCACTTAAAAACCTTTTCAAAGATCATTGTTGATCTTTGAAATAAGCGGTTGTTCAATATTCTCCTTTCACACATTTCACAGGCAAAGCCTAGTTTCAGACTGAAATACTAAGATTGAAACCAGCTTCCTCTGACCTATCGGGCAACATTACCATTATGTTTTGCTCTTTAATTTCTTTCCGGGCCAAGAAAGACTTTAAACCCAAAGTCAGTTGTCGATCTTCCGGACCTCTCGCACCCAAAGCGAGAATCATATCCCTAGACCAACGAGCCACCAGCATCGACATCTCACCGCATGCATAAAAAAGGCAAATATAGCAGGGGCTGCAGTAAGGAGCACTGCTCAAACACAAGAGAACACTCGTTGTAAATTACCTCTAAAGTGGGCAAAAAAAACAAGTTAAGTACACTCTGTCAACACCAAGTACGTGGGGATGTAGCTCAGTGGTAGAGCGCATGTATGAGGTCCTGGGTTCAAGCCCCAGCATCTCCAAGTGGTTTATTGTCCAGCTGCATTGCGGAACTTAACTCTCTACAATTCTTCCCTGGGGACCGGTTTCACGAGGTAAGCCTTACGGCGACTAAAATGGGTTGTTTAGGCCCTCTAACAGAAAACGTCTTGCCTTGACATAACGAGCAATGATTGCCTAGGAAGTTGCTCTAGACTGCGTAGAAAGAGCTACTGTCTTCCCTTTAGCATGTCTGAGGTCCTTGGATTAATACCAGGATCTCCAAGACGATGCTCACTTAAAATAACAAGCACTTAAAAACGTTTTCAAAGATCATTGTTGATCTTTGAAATAAGCGGTCGTTCAATATTCTTGAACTGACCCAAAGTCAGTTGTCGCTCTTCGGGACCTCTCGCACCCGAAGCGAGAATCATACCCCTAGATCAACGAGCCACCAGCATCGACAACTCACCGCATGCATAAAAACGCAAATATAGCAGGGGCTGCAGTAAGGAGCACTGCTTAAACACAAGAGAACACTCGTTGTACAATACGTCTACAGTGAGCATAAAATCCATGTTAAGTACACTCTGTCAACACCAAGTACGTGGGGATGTAGCTCAGTGGTAGAGCGCATGCTTTGCATGTATGAGGTCCTGTGTTCAATCCCCAGCATCTCCAAGTGGTTTATTGTCTAGCTGCATTGCGGAACTTAACTCACTTACAATTTTTCCCCGGGGACCGGTTTCACGAGGTAAGCCTTACGGCGACTAAAATGGGTTGTTTAGGCCCTCTAACAGAAAACGTCTTGCCTTGACATAACGAGCAATGATTGCCTAGGAAGTTGCTCTAGCCTGAGAAGAAAGAGCCGCAGTCTTCGCTTTAGCATGTCTGAGGTCCTGGGATTAATACCAGGATCTCCAAGACGTTGCTCACTTAAAAAAACAAGCACTTAAAAACGTTTTCAAAGATCATTGTTGATCTTTGAAATAAACGGTTGTTCAATATTCTCCTTTCACACTTTCACAGGCAAAGCCTAGTTTCAGACTGAAATACTAAGATTGAAACCAGCTTCCTCCGACCTATCGGGCAACATTTCCATTATGTTTTGCTCTTTAATTTCTTTCCGGGCCAAGAAAGCGAAGAAAGACTTTACACCCAAAGTCAGTTGTCGCTCTTCGGGACCTCTCGCACCCGAAGCGAGAATCATACCCCTAGACCAACGAGCCACCAGCATCGACAACTCACCGCATGCATAAAAAAGGCAAATATAGCTGGGGCTGCAGTAAGGAGCACTGCTTAAACAAAAGAGAGCACTCGTTGTACAATACGTCTACAGTGAGTATAAAATCCATGTTATGTACACTCTGTCAATACCAAGTACGTGGGGATGTAGCTCAGTGGTAGAGCGCATGCTTTGCATGTATGAGGTCCTGGGTTCAATCCCCAGCATCTCCAGCTGCGCTTTTTTGTTGTGAGGAAAGTTGAACAGCTTCGTGGCGCAGATGAACCCAGACTGCGTGTGTCTCAGTATCACAGTGTTTTCTTTAAGTTTCGCGGAGCAACCAAATCAACCACATGCCTTTGAGGGATGTACGAGGTCCTGTGTTCCATGCCCAGCATCTACAAAACGTATATTTTTGTAAGCAAAGTGGAGCAACTACATTGCAGAGTCTTGGACAAAGTGTCTCGCAGTATTTCTTTTTGGCTTGGTTTCACAGAAAAAACCTAAACCTATTTTCCGACTAACGTGCACTGATTGATTGCACCGTCTTAACTCAAAAAAGCTTGCACTGACCAATCGATTAACCGCCCCCTAATACGTGTGCTTTGCATGACAAACACACGTTGCTGCTTGAGCGGATGTAGCTCAGTGGTAGAGAGCATGCTTCGCATGTATGAGGTCCTGGGTTCAATCCCCAGCATCTCCAAGTGGTTTATTTTCCAGCTGCATTGCGGAATTTAACTCTCTTACAATACTTCCCTGGGGACCGGTTTCACAAAGTAAGCCTTACGGCGACTAAAATGGGTTGTTTAGGCCCTCTAACAGAAAACGTCTTGCCTTGACATAACGAGCAATGATTGCCTAGGAAGTTGCTCTAGCCTCAGTAGAAAGAGCCGCTGTCTTCCCTTTAGCATGTCTGAGGTCCTGGGATTAATTACCAGGATCTCAAAGACGTTGCTCACTTAAAAAAATAAGCACTTAAAAACGTTTTCAAAGATCATTGTTGATCTTTGAAACAAGCAGTCGTTTAATATTCTCCTTTCACACATTTCACAGGCAAAGCCTAGTTTCAGACTGAAATACCACGATTGAAACCAGCTTCCTCCGACCTATCGGGCCACATTCCCATTATTTTTTGCTCTTTAATTTCTTTCTGGGCCAAGACTTACCGCCTAAAGTCAGTTGTCGCTCTTCGTTATATGTTACATTGAGTGGATGTAATGTCTGAACGATACAACTAGTCCATTGAGAAAGCACCTGGAGGAACAAACACCGGATTGACTTTTTCCTGGCAGCAGGGCTCGTCCGGGATTTGAACCCGGGACCTCTCGCACCCAAAGCGAGAATCATACCCCTAAACCAACGAGCCACCAGCAGCGACAACTCACCGCATGCATAAAAAAAGGCAAATATAGCAGGGGCTGCAGTAAGGAGCACTGCTTAAACACAAGAGAACACTCGTTGTACAATAAGTCTACGGTGAGCATAAAATCCATGTTAAGTACACTCTGTCAACACCAAGTACGTGGGGATGTAGCTCAGTGGTAGAGCTCATGCTTTGCATGTATGAGGTCCTGGGTTCAATCCCCAGCATCTCCAAGTGGTTTATTGTCCAGCTGCATTGCGGAACTTAACTCTCTTACAATACTTCCCTGGGGACCGGTTTCACAAAGTAAGCCTTACGGCGACTAAATGGGTTGTTTAGGCCCTCTAACAGAAAACGTCTTGACTTGACATAACGAGCAATGATTGCATAGGAAGTTACTCTAGCTTGAGTAGAAAGAGCCACTGTCTTCGGTTTAGCATGTCTGAGGTCCTGGGATTAATACCAGGATCTCCAAGACGTTGCTCACTTAAAAAAACAAGCACATAAAAACATTTTCAAAGATTATTGTTGATCTTTGAAATAAGCGGTCGTTCAATATTCTCCTTTACACCCAAAGTCAGTTGTCGCTCTTCGGGACCTCTCGCACCCGAAGCGAGAATCATACCCCTAGATCAACGAGCCACCAGCATCGACAACTCACCGCATGCATAAAAACGCAAATATAGCAGGGGCTGCAGTAAGGAGCACTGCTTAAACACAAGAGAACACTCGTTGTACAATACGTCTACAGTGAGCATAAAATCCATGTTAAGTACACTCTGTCAACACCAAGTACGTGGGGATGTAGCTCAGTGGTAGAGCGCATGCTTTGCATGTATGAGGTCCTGTGTTCAATCCCCAGCATCTCCAAGTAGTTTATTGTCTAGCTGCATTGCGGAACTTAACTCACTTACAATTTTTCCCCGGGGACCGGTTTCACGAGGTAAGCCTTACGGAGACTAAAATGGGTTGTTTAGGCCCTCTAACAGAAAACGTCTTGCCTTGACATAACGAGCAATGATTGCCTAGGAAGTTGCTCTAGCCTGCGTAGAAAGAGCCACTGTCTTCCCTTTAGCATGTCTGAGGTCCTTGGATTAATACCAGGATCTCCAAGACGATGCTCACTTAAAATAACAAGCACTTAAAAACGTTTTCAAAGATCATTGTTGATCTTTGAAATAAGCGGTCGTTCAATATTCTTGAACTGACCCAAAGTCAGTTGTCGCTCTTCGGGACCTCTCGCACCCGAAGCGAGAATCATACCCCTAGATCAACGAGCCACCAGCATCGGCAACTCATCGCATGCATAAAAACGCAAATATAGCAGGGGCTGCAGTAAGTAGCACTGCTTAAACACAAGAGAACACTCGTTGTACAATACGTCTACAGTGAGCATAAAATCCATGTTAAGTACACTCTGTCAACACCAAGTACGTGGGGATGTAGCTCAGTGGTAGAGCGCATGCTTTGCATGTATGAGGTCCTGTGTTCAATCCCCAGCATCTCCAAGTAGTTTATTGTCTAGCTGCATTGCGGAACTTAACTCACTTACAATTTTTCCCCGGGGACCGGTTTCACGAGGTAAGCCTTACGGCGACTAAAATGGGTTGTTTAGGCCCTCTAACAGAAAACGTCTTGCCTTGACATAACGAGCAATGATTGCCTAGGAAGTTGCTCTAGCCTGAGAAGAAAGAGCCGCAGTCTTCGCTTTAGCATGTCTGAGGTCCTGGGATTAATACCAGGATCTCCAAGACGTTGCTCACTTAAAAAAACAAGCACTTAAAAACGTTTTCAAAGATCAGTGTTGATCTTTGAAATAAACGGTTGTTCAATATTCTCCTTTCACACTTTCACAGGCAAAGCCTAGTTTCAGACTGAAATACTAAGATTGAAACCAGCTTCCTCCGACCTATCGGGCAACATTTCCATTATGTTTTGCTCTTTAATTTCTTTCCGGGCCAAGCAAGCGAAGAAAGACTTTACACCCAAAGTCAGTTGTCGCTCTTCGGGACCTCTCGCACCCGAAGCGAGAATCATACCCCTAGACCAACGAGCCACCAGCATCGACAACTCACCGCATGCATAAAAAAGGCAAATATAGCTGGGGCTGCAGTAAGGAGCACTGCTTAAACAAAAGAGAACACTCGTTGTACAATACGTCTACAGTGAGTATAAAATCCATGTTATGTACACTCTGTCAATACCAAGTACGTGGGGATGTAGCTCAGTGGTAGAGCGTATGCTTTGCATGTATGAGGTCCTGGGTTCAATCCCCAGCATCTCCAAGTGGTTTATTGTCCAGCTGCATTGCGGAACTTAACTCTCTTACAATACTTCCCTGGGGACCGGTTTCACAAAGTAAGCCTTACGGCGACTAAATGGGTTGTTTAGGCCTTCTAACAGAAAACGTCTTGCCTTGACATAACGAGCAATGATTGCCTAGGAAGTTGCTCTAGCCTGAGTAGAAAGAGCCACTGTCTTCCCTTCAGCATGTCTGAGGTCCTGGGATTAATACCAGGATCTCCAAGACGTTGCTCACTTAAAAAAACAAGCACTTAAAAACCTTTTCAAAGATCATTGTTGATCTTTGAAATAAGCGGTTGTTCAATATTAAATCCATGTTAAGTACACTCTGTCAACACCAAGTATGTGGGGATGTAGCTCAGTGGTAGAGCGCATGCTTTGCATGTATGAGGTCCTGTGTTCAATCCCCAGCATCTCCAAGTAGTTTATTGTCTAGCTGCATTGCGGAACTTAACTCACTTACAATTTTTCCCCCGGGGACCGGTTTCACGAGGTAAGCCTTACGGCGACTAAAATGGGTTGTTTAGGCCCTCTAACAGAAAACGTCTTGCCTTGACATAACGAGCAATGATTGCCTAGGAAGTTGCTCTAGCCTGAGAAGAAAGAGCCGCAGTCTTCGCTTTAGCATGTCTGAGGTCCTGGGATTAATACCAGGATCTCCAAGACGTTGCTCACTTAAAAAAACAAGCACTTAAAAACGTTTTCAAAGATCATTGTTGATCTTTGAAATAAGCGGTTGTTCAATATTCTCCTTTCACACTTTCACAGGCAAAGCCTAGTTTCAGACTGAAATACTAAGATTGAAACCAGCTTCCTCCGACCTATCGGGCAACATTTCCATTATGTTTTGCTCTTTAATTTCTTTCCGGGCCAAGAAAGCGAAGAAAGACTTTACACCCAAAGTCAGTTGTCGCTCTTCAGGACCTCTCGCACCCGAAGCGAGAATCATACCCCTAGACCAACGAGCCACCAGCATCGACAACTCACCGCATGCATAAAAAAGGCAAATATAGCTGGGGCTGCAGTAAGGAGCACTGCTTAAACACAAGAGAACACTCGTTGTACAATACGTCTACAGTGAGTATAAAATCAATGTTAAGTACACTCTGTCAACACCAAGTACGTGGGGATGTAGCTCAGTGGTAGAGCGCATGCTTCGCATGTATGAGGTCCTGGGTTCAATCCCCAGCATCTCCAAGTGGTTTATTGTCCAGCTGAATTGTGGAACTTAACTCTCTTACAATACTTCTCTGGGGACCGGTTTCACGAAGTAAGCCTTACGGCGACTAAAATGGGTTGTTTAGGCCCTCTAACAGAAAACGTCTTGCCTTGACATAACGAGCAATGATTGCCTAGGAAGTTGCTCTAGCCTGCGTAGAAAGAGCCACTGTCTTCCCTTTAGCATGTCTGAGGTCCTTGGATTAATACCAGGATCTCCAAGACGATGCTCACTTAAAATAACAAGCACTTAAAAACGTTTTCAAAGATCATTGTTGATCTTTGAAATAAGCGGTCGTTCAATATTCTTGAACTGACCCAAAGTCAGTTGTCGCTCTTCGGGACCTCTCGCACCCGAAGCGAGAATCATACCCCTAGATCAACGAGCCACCAGCATCGACAACTCACCGCATGCATAAAAACGCAAATATAGCAGGGGCTGCAGTAAGGAGCACTGCTTAAACACAAGAGAACACTCGTTGTACAATACGTCTACAGTGAGCATAAAATCCATGTTAAGTACACTCTGTCAACACCAAGTACGTGGGGATGTAGCTCAGTGGTAGAGCGCATGCTTTGCATGTATGAGGTCCTGTGTTCAATCCCCAGCATCTCCAAGTAGTTTATTGTCTAGCTGCATTGCGGAACTTAACTCACTTACAATTTTTCCCCGGGGACCGGTTTCACGAGGTAAGCCTTACGGCGACTAAAATGGGTTGTTTAGGCCCTCTAACAGAAAACGTCTTGCCTTGACATAACGAGCAATGATTGCCTAGGAAGTTGCTCTAGCCTGAGAAGAAAGAGCCGCAGTCTTCGCTTTAGCATGTCTGAGGTCCTGGGATTAATACCAGGATCTCCAAGACGTTGCTCACTTAAAAAAACAAGCACTTAAAAACGTTTTCAAAGATCAGTGTTGATCTTTGAAATAAACGGTTGTTCAATATTCTCCTTTCACACTTTCACAGGCAAAGCCTAGTTTCAGACTGAAATACTAAGATTGAAACCAGCTTCCTCCGACCTATCGGGCAACATTTCCATTATGTTTTGCTCTTTAATTTCTTTCCGGGCCAAGCAAGCGAAGAAAGACTTTACACCCAAAGTCAGTTGTCGCTCTTCGGGACCTCTCGCACCCGAAGCGAGAATCATACCCCTAGACCAACGAGCCACCAGCATCGACAACTCACCGCATGCATAAAAAAGGCAAATATAGCTGGGGCTGCAGTAAGGAGCACTGCTTAAACAAAAGAGAACACTCGTTGTACAATACGTCTACAGTGAGTATAAAATCCATGTTATGTACACTCTGTCAATACCAAGTACGTGGGGATGTAGCTCAGTGGTAGAGCGCATGCTTTGCATGTATGAGGTCCTGGGTTCAATCCCCAGCATCTCCAGGTGCGCTTTTTTGTTGTGAGGAAAGTTGAACAGCTTCGTGGCGCAGATGAACCCAGACTGCGTGTGTCTCAGTATCAGAGTGTTTCCTTTAAGTTTCGCGGAGCAACCAAATCAACCACATGCCTTTGAGGGATGTACGAGGTCCTGTGTTCCATGCCCAGCATCTACAAAACGTATATTTTTGTAAGCAAAGTGGAGCAACTACATTGCAGAGTCTTGGACAAAGTGTCTCGCAGTATTTCTTTTTGGCTTGGTTTCACAGAAAAAACCTAAACCTATTTTCCGACTAACGTGCACTGATTGATTGCACCGTCTTAACTCAAAAAAGCTTGCACTGACCAATCGATTAACCGCTCCCTAATACGTGTGCTTTGCATGACAAACACACGTTGCTGCTTGAGCGGATGTAGCTCAGTGGTAGAGAGCATGCTTCGCATGTATGAGGTCCTGGGTTCAATCCCCAGCATCTCCAAGTGGTTTATTGTCCAGCTGCATTGCGGAATTTAACTCTCTTACAATACTTCCCTGGGGACCGGTTTCACAAAGTAAGCCTTACGGCGACTAAAATGGGTTGTTTAGGCCCTCTAACAGAAAACGTCTTGCCTTGACATAACGAGCAATGATTGCCTAGGAAGTTGCTCTAGCCTCAGTAGAAAGAGCCGCTGTCTTCCCTTTAGCATGTCTGAGGTCCTGGGATTAATTACCAGGATCTCAAAGACGTTGCTCACTTAAAAAAACAAGCACTTAAAAACGTTTTCAAGGATCATTGTTGATCTTTGAAACAAGCAGTCGTTCAATATTCTCCTTTCACACATTTCACAGGCAAAGCCTAGTTTCAGACTGAAATACTACGATTGAAACCAGCTTCCTCCGACCTATCAGGCCACATTCCCATTATTTTTTGCTCTTTAATTTCTTTCTGGGCCAAGACTTACCTCCTAAAGCTAGTTGTCGCTCTTCGTGCTATGTCACATTGAGTGGATGTAATGTCTGGCCGATACAACCAGTCCATGGAGAAATCACCTGGAGGAACAAACACTGGATTGACTTTTTCCTGGCAGCAGGGCTCGTCCGGGATTTGAACCCGGGACCTCTCGCACCCAAAGCGAGAATCATACCCCTAGACCAACGAGCCACCAGCAGCGACAACTCACCGCATGCATAAAAAAAGGCAAATATGGCAGGGGCTGCAGTAAGGAGCACTGCTTAAACACAAGAGAACACTCGTTGTACAATAAGTCTACAGTGAGCATAAAATCCATGTTAAGTACACTCTGTCAACACCAAGTACGTGGGGATGTAGCTCAGTGGTAGAGCGCATGCTTTGCATGTATGAGGTCCTGGGTTCAATCCCCAGCATCTCCAAGTGGTTTATTATCCAGCTGCATTGCGGAACTTAACTCTCTTACAATTCTTCCCTGGGGACCGGTTTCACAAAGTAAGCCTTACAGTGACTAAAATGGGTTGTTTAGGCCTTCTAACAGAAAACGTCTTGCCTTGACATAACGAGCAATGATTGCCTAGGAAGTTGCTCTAGCCTGAGAAGAAAGAGCCGCAGTCTTCGCTTTAGCATGTCTGAGGTCCTGGGATTAATACCAGGATCTCCAAGACGTTACTCACTTAAAAAAACAAGCACTTAAAAACGTTTTCAAAGATCATTGTTGATCTTTGAAATAAGCGGTTGTTCAATATTCTCCTTTCACACTTTCACAGGCAAAGCCTAGTTTCAGACTGAAATACTAAGATTGAAACCAGCTTCCTCCGACCTATCGGGCAACATTTCCATTATGTTTTGCTCTTTAATTTCTTTCCGGGCCAAGAAAGCGAAGAAAGACTTTACACCCAAAGTCAGTTGTCGCTCTTCGGGACCTCTCGCACCCGAAGCGAGAATCATACCCCTAGACCAACGAGCCACCAGCATCGACAACTCACCGCATGCATAAAAAAGGCAAATATAGCTGGGGCTGCAGTAAGGAGCACTGCTTAAACAAAAGAGAACACTCGTTGTACAATACGTCTACAGTGAGTATAAAATCCATGTTATGTACACTCTGTCAATACCAAGTACGTGGGGATGTAGCTCAGTGGTAGAGCGCATGCTTTGCATGTATGAGGTCCTGGTTTCAATCCCCAGCATCTCCAGGTGCGCTTTTTTGTTGTGAGGAAAGTTGAACAGCTTCGTGGCGCAGATGAACCCAGACTGCGTGTGTCTCAGTATCACAGTGTTTCCTTTAAGTTTCGCGGAGCAACAAAATCAACCACATGCCTTTGAGGGATATACGAGGTCCTGTGTTCCATGCCCAGCATCTACAAAACGTATATTTTTGTAAGCAAAGTGGAGCAACTACATTGCAGAGTCTTGGACAAAGTGTCTCGCAGTATTTCTTTTTGGCTTGGTTTCACAGAAAAAACCTAAACCTATTTTCCGACTAACGTGCACTGATTGATTGCACCGTCTTAACTCAAAAAAGCTTGCACTGACCAATCGATTAACCGCCCCCTAATACGTGTGCTTTGCATGACAAACACACGTTGCTGCTTGATCGGATGTAGCTCAGTGGTAGAGAGCATGCTTCGCATGTATGAGGTCCTGGGTTCAATCCCCAGCATCTCCAAGTGGTTTATTGTCCAGCTGCATTGCGGAATTTAACTCTCCTACAATACTTCCCTGGGGACCGGTTTCACAAAGTAAGCCTTACGGCGACTAAAATGGGTTGTTTAGGCCCTCTAACAGAAAACGTCTTGCCTTGACATAACGAGCAATGATTGCCTAGGAAGTTGCTCTAGCCTCAGTAGAAAGAGCCGCTGTCTTCCCTTTAGCATGTCTGAGGTCCTGGGATTAATTACCAGGATCTCAAAGACGTTGCTCACTTAAAAAAAACAAGCACTTAAAAACGTTTTCAAAGATCATTGTTGATCTTTGAAACAAGCAGTCGTTCAATATTCTCCTTTCACACATTTCACAGGCAAAGCCTAGTTTCAGACTGAAATACTACGATTTAAACCAGCTTCCTCCGACCTATCGGGCCACATTCCCATTATTTTTTGCTCTTTAATTTCTTTCTGGGCCAAGACTTATCGCCTAAAGTCAGTTGTCGCTCTTCGTTATATGTTACATTGAGTGGATGTAATGTCTGAACGATACAACCAGTCCATTGAGAAAGCACCTGGAGGAACAAACACCGGATTGACTTTTTCCTGGCAGCAGGGCTCGTCCGGGATTTGAACCCGGGACCTCTCGCACCCAAAGCGAGAATCATACCCCTAGACCAACGAGCCACCAGCAGCGACAACTCACCGCATGCATAAAAAAAGGCAAATATAGCAGGGGCTGCAGTAAGGAGCACTGCTTAAACACAAGAGAACACTCGTTGTACAATAAGTCTACAGTGAGCATAAAATCCATGTTAAGTACACTCTGTCAACACCAAGTACGTGGGGATGTAGCTCAGTGGTAGAGCTCATGCTTTGCATGTATGAGGTCCTGGGTTCAATCCCCAGCATCTCCAAGTGGTTTATTGTCCAGCTGCATTGCGGAACTTAACTCTCTTACAATACTTCCCTGGGGACCGGTTTCACAAAGTAAGCCTTACGGCGACTAAATGGGTTGTTTAGGCCTTCTAACAGAAAACGTCTTGCCTTGACATAACGAGCAATGATTGCCTAGGAAGTTGCTCTAGCCTGAGTAGAAAGAGCCACTGTCTTCCCTTCAGCATGTCTGAGGTACTGGGATTAATACCAGGATCTCCAAGACGTTGCTCACTTAAAAAAACAAGCACTTAAAAACCTTTTCAAAGATCATTGTTGATCTTTGAAATAAGCGGTTGTTCAATATTAAATCCATGTTAAGTACACTCTGTCAACACCAAGTATGTGGGGATGTAGCTCAGTGGTAGAGCGCATGCTTTGCATGTATCAGGTCCTGTGTTCAATCCCCAGCATCTCCAAGTAGTTTATTGTCTAGCTGCATTGCGGAACTTAACTCACTTACAATTTTTCCCCGGGGACCGGTTTCACGAGGTAAGCCTTACGGCGACTAAAATGGGTTGTTTAGGCCCTCTAACAGAAAACGTCTTGCCTTGACATAACGAGCAATGATTGCCTAGGAAGTTGCTCTAGCCTGAGAAGAAAGAGCCGCAGTCTTCGCTTTAGCATGTCTGAGGTCCTGGGATTAATACCAGGATCTCCAAGACGTTGCTCACTTAAAAAAACAAGCACTTAAAAACGTTTTCAAAGATCATTGTTGATCTTTGAAATAAGAGGTTGTTCAATATTCTCCTTTCACACTTTCACAGGCAAAGCCTAGTTTCAGACTGAAATACTAAGATTGAAACCAGCTTCCTCCGACCTATCGGGCAACATTTCCATTATGTTTTGCTCTTTAATTTCTTTCCGGGCCAAGAAAGCGAAGAAAGACTTTACACCCAAAGTCAGTTGTCGCTCTTCAGGACCTCTCGCACCCGAAGCGAGAATCATACCCCTAGATCAACGAGCCACCAGCATCGACAACTCACCGCATGAATAAAAACGCAAATATAGCAGGGGCTGCAGTAAGGAGCACTGCTTAAACACAAGAGAACACTCGTTGTACAATACGTCTACAGTGAGCATAAAATCCATGTTAAGTACACTCTGTCAACACCAAGTACGTGGGGATGTAGCTCAGTGGTAGAGCGCATGCTTTGCATGTATGAGGTCCTGTGTTCAATCCCCAGCATCTCCAAGTAGTTTATTGTCTAGCTGCATTGCGGAACTTAACTCACTTACAATTTTTCCCCGGGGACCGGTTTCACGAGGTAAGCCTTACGGCGACTAAAATGGGTTGTTTAGGCCCTCTAACAGAAAACGTCTTGCCTTGACATAACGAGCAATGATTGCCTAGGAAGTTGCTCTAGCCTGAGAAGAAAGAGCCGCAGTCTTCGCTTTAGCATGTCTGAGGTCCTGGGATTAATACCAGGATCTCCAAGACGTTGCTCACTTAAAAAAACAAGCACTTAAAAACGTTTTCAAAGATCAGTGTTGATCTTTGAAATAAACGGTTGTTCAATATTCTCCTTTCACACTTTCACAGGCAAAGCCTAGTTTCAGACTGAAATACTAAGATTGAAACCAGCTTCCTCCGACCTATCGGGCAACATTTCCATTATGTTTTGCTCTTTAATTTCTTTCCGGGCCAAGCAAGCGAAGAAAGACTTTACACCCAAAGTCAGTTGTCGCTCTTCGGGACCTCTCGCACCCGAAGCGAGAATCATACCCCTAGACCAACGAGCCACCAGCATCGACAACTCACCGCATGCATAAAAAAGGCAAATATAGCTGGGGCTGCAGTAAGGAGCACTGCTTAAACAAAAGAGAACACTCGTTGTACAATACGTCTACAGTGAGTATAAAATCCATGTTATGTACACTCTGTCAATACCAAGTACGTGGGGATGTAGCTCAGTGGTAGAGCGCATGCTTTGCATGTATGAGGTCCTGGGTTCAATCCCCAGCATCTCCAGGTGCGCTTTTTTGTTGTGAGGAAAGTTGAACAGCTTCGTGGCGCAGATGAACCCAGACTGCGTGTGTCTCAGTATCAGAGTGTTTCCTTTAAGTTTCGCGGAGCAACCAAATCAACCACATGCCTTTGAGGGATGTACGAGGTCCTGTGTTCCATGCCCAGCATCTACAAAACGTATATTTTTGTAAGCAAAGTGGAGCAACTACATTGCAGAGTCTTGGACAAAGTGTCTCGCAGTATTTCTTTTTGGCTTGGTTTCACAGAAAAAACCTAAACCTATTTTCCGACTAACGTGCACTGATTGATTGCACCGTCTTAACTCAAAAAAGCTTGCACTGACCAATCGATTAACCGCTCCCTAATACGAGTGCTTTGCATGACAAACACACGCTGCTGCTTGAGCGGATGTAGCTCAGTGGTAGAGAGCATGCTTCGCATGTATGAGGTCCTGGGTTCAATCCCCAGCATCTCCAAGTGGTTTATTGTCCAGCTGCATTGCGGAATTTAACTCTCTTACAATACTTCCCTGGGGACCGGTTTCACAAAGTAAGCCTTACGGCGACTAAAATGGGTTGTTTAGGCCCTCTAACAGAAAACGTCTTGCCTTGACATAACGAGCAATGATTGCCTAGGAAGTTGCTCTAGCCTCAGTAGAAAGAGCCGCTGTCTTCCCTTTAGCATGTCTGAGGTCCTGGGATTAATTACCAGGATCTCAAAGACGTTGCTCACTTAAAAAAACAAGCACTTCAAAACGTTTTCAAGGATCATTGTTGATCTTTGAAACAAGCAGTCGTTCAATATTCTCCTTTCACACATTTCACAGGCAAAGCCTAGTTTCAGACTGAAATACTACGATTGAAACCAGCTTCCTCCGACCTATCAGGCCACATTCCCATTATTTTTTGCTCTTTAATTTCTTTCTGGGCCAAGACTTACCTCCTAAAGCTAGTTGTCGCTCTTCGTGCTATGTCACATTGAGTGGATGTAATGTCTGGCCGATACAACCAGTCCATGGAGAAATCACCTGGAGGAACAAACACTGGATTGACTTTTTCCTGGCAGCAGGGCTCGTCCGGGATTTGAACCCGGGACCTCTCGCACCCAAAGCGAGAATCATACCCCTAGACCAACGAGCCACCAGCAGCGACAAGTCACCGCATGCATAAAAAAAGGCAAATATGGCAGGGGCTGCAGTAAGGAGCACTGCTTAAACACAAGAGAACACTCGTTGTACAATAAGTCTACAGTGAGCATAAAATCCATGTTAAGTACACTCTGTCAACACCAAGTACGTGGGGATGTAGCTCAGTGGTAGAGCGCATGCTTTGCATGTATGAGGTCCTGGGTTCAATCCCCAGCATCTCCAAGTGGTTTATTATCCAGCTGCATTGCGGAACTTAACTCTCTTACAATTCTTCCCTGGGGACCGGTTTCACAAAGTAAGCCTTACAGTGACTAAAATGGGTTGTTTAGGCCTTCTAACAGAAAACGTCTTGCCTTGACATAACGAGTAATGATTGCCTAGGAAGTTGCTCTAGCCTGAGAAGAAAGAGCCGCAGTCTTCGCTTTAGCATGTCTGAGGTCCTGGGATTAATACCAGGATCTCCAAGACGTTACTCACTTAAAAAAACAAGCACTTAAAAACGTTTTCAAAGATCATTGTTGATCTTTGAAATAAGCGGTTGTTCAATATTCTCCTTTCACACTTTCACAGGCAAAGCCTAGTTTCAGACTGAAATACTAAGATTGAAACCAGCTTCCTCCGACCTATCGGGCAACATTTCCATTATGTTTTGCTCTTTAATTTCTTTCCGGGCCAAGAAAGCGAAGAAAGACTTTACACCCAAAGTCAGTTGTCGCTCTTCGGGACCTCTCGCACCCGAAGCGAGAATCATACCCCTAGACCAACGAGCCACCAGCATCGACAACTCACCGCATGCATAAAAAAGGCAAATATAGCTGGGGCTGCAGTAAGGAGCACTGCTTAAACAAAAGAGAACACTCGTTGTACAATACGTCTACAGTGAGTATAAAATCCATGTTATGTACACTCTGTCAATACCAAGTACGTGGGGATGTAGCTCAGTGGTAGAGCGCATGCTTTGCATGTATGAGGTCCTGGTTTCAATCCCCAGCATCTCCAGGTGCGCTTTTTTGTTGTGAGGAAAGTTGAACAGCTTCGTGGCGCAGATGAACCCAGACTGCGTGTGTCTCAGTATCACAGTGTTTCCTTTAAGTTTCGCGGAGCAACAAAATCAACCACATGCCTTTGAGGGATATACGAGGTCCTGTGTTCCATGCCCAGCATCTACAAAACGTATATTTTTGTAAGCAAAGTGGAGCAACTACATTGCAGAGTCTTGGACAAAGTGTCTCGCAGTATTTCTTTTTGGCTTGGTTTCACAGAAAAAACCTAAACGTATTTTCCGACTAACGTGCACTGATTGATTGCACCGTCTTAACTCAAAAAAGCTTGCACTGACCAATCGATTAACCGCCCCCTAATACGTGTGCTTTGCATGACAAACACACGTTGCTGCTTGATCGGATGTAGCTCAGTGGTAGAGAGCATGCTTCGCATGTATGAGGTCCTGGGTTCAATCCCCAGCATCTCCAAGTGGTTTATTGTCCAGCTGCATTGCGGAATTTAACTCTCCTACAATACTTCCCTGGGGACCGGTTTCACAAAGTAAGCCTTACGGCGACTAAAATGGGTTGTTTAGGCCCTCTAACAGAAAACGTCTTGCCTTGACATAACGAGCAATGATTGCCTAGGAAGTTGCTCTAGCCTCAGTAGAAAGAGCCGCTGTCTTCCCTTTAGCATGTCTGAGGTCCTGGGATTAATTACCAGGATCTCAAAGACGTTGCTCACTTAAAAAAAACAAGCACTTAAAAACGTTTTCAAAGATCATTGTTGATCTTTGAAACAAGCAGTCGTTCAATATTCTCCTTTCACACATTTCACAGGCAAAGCCTAGTTTCAGACTGAAATACTACGATTTAAACCAGCTTCCTCCGACCTATCGGGCCACATTCCCATTATTTTTTGCTCTTTAATTTCTTTCTGGGCCAAGACTTATCGCCTAAAGTCAGTTGTCGCTCTTCGTTATATGTTACATTGAGTGGATGTAATGTCTGAACGATACAACCAGTCCATTGAGAAAGCACCTGGAGGAACAAACACCGGATTGACTTTTTCCTGGCAGCAGGGCTCGTCCGGGATTTGAACCCGGGACCTCTCGCACCCAAAGCGAGAATCATACCCCTAGACCAATGAGCTGTCTTCCCTTTAGCATGTCTGAGGTCCTGGGATTAATTACCAGGATCTCAAAGACGTTGCTCACTTAAAAAAAACAAGCACTTAAAAACGTTTTCAAAGATCATTGTTGATCTTTGAAACAAGCAGTCGTTCAATATTCTCCTTTCACACATTTCACAGGCAAAGCCTAGTTTCAGACTGAAATACTACGATTTAAACCAGCTTCCTCCGACCTATCGGGCCACATTCCCATTATTTTTTGCTCTTTAATTTCTTTCTGGGCCAAGACTTATCGCCTAAAGTCAGTTGTCGCTCTTCGTTATATGTTACATTGAGTGGATGTAATGTCTGAACGATACAACCAGTCCATTGAGAAAGCACCTGGAGGAACAAACACCGGATTGACTTTTTCCTGGCAGCAGGGCTCGTCCGGGATTTGAACCCGGGACCTCTCGCACCCAAAGCGAGAATCATACCCCTAGACCAACGAGCCACCAGCAGCGACAACTCACCGCATGCATAAAAAAAGGCAAATATAGCAGGGGCTGCAGTAAGGAGCACTGCTTAAACACAAGAGAACACTCGTTGTACAATAAGTCTACAGTGAGCATAAAATCCATGTTAAGTACACTCTGTCAACACCAAGTACGTGGGGATGTAGCTCAGTGGTAGAGCTCATGCTTTGCATGTATGAGGTCCTGGGTTCAATCCCCAGCATCTCCAAGTGGTTTATTGTCCAGCTGCATTGCGGAACTTAACTCTCTTACAATACTTCCCTGGGGACCGGTTTCACAAAGTAAGCCTTACGGCGACTAAATGGGTTGTTTAGGCCTTCTAACAGAAAACGTCTTGCCTTGACATAACGAGCAATGATTGCCTAGGAAGTTGCTCTAGCCTGAGTAGAAAGAGCCACTGTCTTCCCTTCAGCATGTCTGAGGTACTGGGATTAATACCAGGATCTCCAAGACGTTGCTCACTTAAAAAAACAAGCACTTAAAAACCTTTTCAAAGATCATTGTTGATCTTTGAAATAAGCGGTTGTTCAATATTAAATCCATGTTAAGTACACTCTGTCAACACCAAGTATGTGGGGATGTAGCTCAGTGGTAGAGCGCATGCTTTGCATGTATCAGGTCCTGTGTTCAATCCCCAGCATCTCCAAGTAGTTTATTGTCTAGCTGCATTGCGGAACTTAACTCACTTACAATTTTTCCCCGGGGACCGGTTTCACGAGGTAAGCCTTACGGCGACTAAAATGGGTTGTTTAGGCCCTCTAACAGAAAACGTCTTGCCTTGACATAACGAGCAATGATTGCCTAGGAAGTTGCTCTAGCCTGAGAAGAAAGAGCCGCAGTCTTCGCTTTAGCATGTCTGAGGTCCTGGGATTAATACCAGGATCTCCAAGACGTTGCTCACTTAAAAAAACAAGCACTTAAAAACGTTTTCAAAGATCATTGTTGATCTTTGAAATAAGCGGTTGTTCAATATTCTCCTTTCACACTTTCACAGGCAAAGCCTAGTTTCAGACTGAAATACTAAGATTGAAACCAGCTTCCTCCGACCTATCGGGCAACATTTCCATTATGTTTTGCTCTTTAATTTCTTTCCGGGCCAAGAAAGCGAAGAAAGACTTTACACCCAAAGTCAGTTGTCGCTCTTCAGGACCTCTCGCACCCGAAGCGAGAATCATACCCCTAGACCAACGAGCCACCAGCATCGACAACTCACCGCATGCATAAAAAAGGCAAATATAGCTGGGGCTGCAGTAAGGAGCACTGCTTAAACACAAGAGAACACTCGTTGTACAATACGTCTACAGTGAGTATAAAATCAATGTTAAGTACACTCTGTCAACACCAAGTATGTGGGGATGTAGCTCAGTGGTAGAGCGCATGCTTCGCATGTATGAGGTCCTGGGTTCAATCCCCAGCATCTCCAAGTGGTTTATTGTCCAGCTGAATTGTGGAACTTAACTCTCTTACAATACTTCTCTGGGGACCGGTTTCACGAAGTAAGCCTTACGGCGACTAAAATGGGTTGTTTAGGCCCTCTAACAGAAAACGTCTTGCCTTGACATAACGAGCAATGATTGCCTAGGAAGTTGCTCTAGCCTGCGTAGAAAGAGCCACTGTCTTCCCTTTAGCATGTCTGAGGTCCTTGGATTAATACCAGGATCTCCAAGACGATGCTCACTTAAAATAACAAGCACTTAAAAACGTTTTCAAAGATCATTGTTGATCTTTGAAATAAGCGGTCGTTCAATATTCTTGAACTGACCCAAAGTCAGTTGTCGCTCTTCGGGACCTCTCTCACCCGAAGCGAGAATCATACCCCTAGATCAACGAGCCACCAGCATCGACAACTCACCGCATGCATAAAAACGCAAATATAGCAGGGGCTGCAGTAAGGAGCACTGCTTAAACACAAGAGAACACTCGTTGTACAATACGTCTACAGTGAGCATAAAATCCATGTTAAGTACACTCTGTCAACACCAAGTACGTGGGGATGTAGCTCAGTGGTAGAGCGCATGCTTTGCATGTATGAGGTCCTGTGTTCAATCCCCAGCATCTCCAAGTAGTTTATTGTCTAGCTGCATTGCGGAACTTAACTCACTTACAATTTTTCCCCGGGGACCGGTTTCACGAGGTAAGCCTTACGGCGACTAAAATGGGTTGTTTAGGCCCTCTAACAGAAAACGTCTTGCCTTGACATAACGAGCAATGATTGCCTAGGAAGTTGCTCTAGCCTGCGTAGAAAGAGCCACTGTCTTCCCTTTAGCATGTCTGAGGTCCTTGGATTAATACCAGGATCTCCAAGACGATGCTCACTTAAAATAACAAGCACTTAAAAACGTTTTCAAAGATCATTGTTGATCTTTGAAATAAGCGGTCGTTCAATATTCTTGAACTGACCCAAAGTCAGTTGTCGCTCTTCGGGACCTCTCGCACCCGAAGCGAGAATCATACCCCTAGATCAACGAGCCACCAGCATCGACAACTCACCGCATGCATAAAAACGCAAATATAGCAGGGGCTGCAGTAAGGAGCACTGCTTAAACACAAGAGAACACTCGTTGTACAATACGTCTACAGTGAGCATAAAATCCATGTTAAGTACACTCTGTCAACACCAAGTACGTGGGGATGTAGCTCAGTGGTAGAGCGCATGCTTTGCATGTATGAGGTCCTGTGTTCAATCCCCAGCATCTCCAAGTAGTTTATTGTCTAGCTGCATTGCGGAACTTAACTCACTTACAATTTTTCCCCGGGGACCGGTTTCACGAGGTAAGCCTTACGGCGACTAAAATGGGTTGTTTAGGCCCTCTAACAGAAAACGTCTTGATTTGACATAACGAGCAATGATTGCCTAGGAAGTTGCTCTAGCCTGAGAAGAAAGAGCCGCAGTCTTCGCTTTAGCATGTCTGAGGTCCTGGGATTAATACCAGGATCTCCAAGACGTTGCTCACTTAAAAAAACAAGCACTTAAAAACGTTTTCAAAGATCATTGTTGATCTTTGAAATAAGCGGTTGTTCAATATTCTCCTTTCACACTTTCACAGGCAAAGCCTAGTTTCAGACTGAAATACTAAGATTGAAACCAGCTTCCTCCGACCTATCGGGCAACATTTCCATTATGTTTTGCTCTTTAATTTCTTTCCGGGCCAAGAAAGCGAAGAAAGACTTTACACCCAAAGTCAGTTGTCGCTCTTCAGGACCTCTCACACTCGAAGCGAGAATCATACCCCTAGACCAACGAGCCACCGGCATCGACAACTCACCGCATGCATAAAAAAGGCAAATATAGCTGGGGCTGAAGTAAGGAGCACTGCTTAAACACAAGAGAACACTCGTTGTACAATACGTCTACAGTGAGTATAAAATCAATGTTAAGTACACTCTGTCAACACCAAGTACGTGGGGATGTAGCTCAGTGGTAGAGCGCATGCTTCGCATGTATGAGGTCCTGGGTTCAATCCCCAGCATCTCCAAGTGGTTTATTGTCCAGCTGAATTGTGGAACTTAACTCTCTTACAATACTTCTCTGGGGACCGGTTTCACGAAGTAAGCCTTACGGCGACTAAAATGGGTTGTTTAGGCCCTCTAACAGAAAACGTCTTGCCTTGACATAACGAGCAATGATTGCCTAGGAAGTTGCTCTAGCCTGAGTAGAAAGAGCCACTGTCTTCCCTTCAGCATGTCTGAGGTCCTGGGATTAATACCAGGATCTCCAAGACGTTGCTCACTTAAAAAAAACAAGCACTTAAAAACCTTTTCAAAGATCATTGTTGATCTTTGAAATAAGCGTTTGTTCAATATTAAATCCATGTTAAGTACACTCTGTCAACACCAAGTATGTGGGGATGTAGCTCAGTGGTAGAGCGCATGCTTTGCATGTATCAGGTCCTGTGTTCAATCCCCAGCATCTCCAAGTAGTTTATTGTCTAGCTGCATTGCGGAACTTAACTCACTTACAATTTTTCCCCGGGGACCGGTTTCACGAGGTAAGCCTTACGGCGACTAAAATGGGTTATTTAGGCCCTCTAACAGAAAACGTCTTGCCTTGACATAACGAGCAATGATTGCCTAGGAAGTTGCTCTAGCCTGAGAAGAAAGAGCCGCAGTCTTCGCTTTAGCATGTCTGAGGTCCTGGGATTAATACCAGGATCTCCAAGACGTTGCTCACTTAAAAAAACAAGCACTTAAAAACGTTTTCAAAGATCATTGTTGATCTTTGAAATAAGCGGTTGTTCAATATTCTCCTTTCACACTTTCACAGGCAAAGCCTAGTTTCAGACTGAAATACTAAGATTGAAACCAGCTTCCTCCGACCTATCGGGCAACATTTCCATTATGTTTTGCTCTTTAATTACTTTCCGGGCCAAGAAAGCGAAGAAAGACTTTACACCCAAAGTCAGTTGTCGCTCTTCAGGACCTCTCGCACCCGAAGCGAGAATCATACCCCTAGACCAACGAGCCACCAGCATCGACAACTCACCGCATGCATAAAAAAGGCAAATATAGCTGGGGCTGCAGTAAGGAGCACTGCTTAAACACAAGAGAACACTCGTTGTACAATACGTCTACAGTGAGTATAAAATCAATGTTAAGTACACTTTGTCAACACCAAGTACGTGGGGATGTAGCTCAGTGGTAGAGCGCATGCTTCGCATGTATGAGGTCCTGGGTTCAATCCCCAGCATCTCCAAGTGGTTTATTGTCCAGCTGAATTGTGGAACTTAACTCTCTTACAATACTTCTCTGGGGACCGGTTTCACGAAGTAAGCCTTACGGCGACTAAAATGGGTTGTTTAGGCCCTCTAACAGAAAACTTCTTGCCTTGACATAACGAGCAATGATTGCCTAGGAAGTTGCTCTAGCCTGCGTAGAAAGAGCCACTGTCTTCCCTTTAGCATGTCTGAGGTCCTTGGATTAATACCAGGATCTCCAAGACGATGCTCACTTAAAATAAAAAGCACTTAAAAACGTTTTCAAAGATCATTGTTGATCTTTGAAATAAGCGGTCGTTCAATATTCTTGAACTGACCCAAAGTCAGTTGTCGCTCTTCGGGACCTCTCGCACCCGAAGCGAGAATCATACCCCTAGATCAACGAGCCACCAGCATCGACAACTCACCGCATGCATAAAAACGCAAATATAGCAGGGGCTGCAGTAAGGAGCACTGCTTAAACACAAGAGAACACTCGTTGTACAATACGTCTACAGTGAGCATAAAATCCATGTTAAGTACACTCTGTCAACACCAAGTACGTGGGGATGTAGCTCAGTGGTAGAGCGCATGCTTTGCATGTATGAGGTCCTGTGTTCAATCCCCAGCATCTCCAAGTAGTTTATTGTCTAGCTGCATTGCGGAACTTAACTCACTTACAATTTTTCCCCGGGGACCGGTTTCACGAGGTAAGCCTTACGGCGACTAAAATGGGTTGTTTAGGCCCTCTAACAGAAAACGTCTTGCCTTGACATAACGAGCAATGATTGCCTAGGAAGTTGCTCTAGCCTGCGTAGAAAGAGCCACTGTCTTCCCTTTAGCATGTCTGAGGTCCTTGGATTAATACCAGGATCTCCAAGACGATGCTCACTTAAAATAACAAGCACTTAAAAACGTTTTCAAAGATCATTGTTGATCTTTGAAATAAGCGGTCGTTCAATATTCTTGAACTGACCCAAAGTCAGTTGTCGCTCTTCGGGACCTCTCGCACCCGAAGCGAGAATCATACCCCTAGATCAACGAGCCACCAGCATCGACAACTCACCGCATGCATAAAAACGCAAATATAGCAGGGGCTGCAGTAAGGAGCACTGCTTAAACACAAGAGAACACTCGTTGTACAATACGTCTACAGTGAGCATAAAATCCATGTTAAGTACACTCTGTCAACACCAAGTACGTGGGGATGTAGCTCAGTGGTAGAGCGCATGCTTTGCATGTATGAGGTCCTGTGTTCAATCCCCAGCATCTCCAAGTAGTTTATTGTCTAGCTGCATTGCGGAACTTAACTCACTTACAATTTTTCCCCGGGGACCGGTTTCACGAGGTAAGCCTTACGGCGACTAAAATGGGTTGTTTAGGCCCTCTAACAGAAAACGTCTTGATTTGACATAACGAGCAATGATTGCCTAGGAAGTTGCTCTAGCCTGAGAAGAAAGAGCCTCAGTCTTCGCTTTAGCATGTCTGAGGTCCTGGGATTAATACCAGGATCTCCAAGACGTTGCTCACTTAAAAAAACAAGCACTTAAAAACGTTTTCAAAGATCATTGTTGATCTTTGAAATAAGCGGTTGTTCAATATTCTCCTTTCACACTTTCACAGGCAAAGCCTAGTTTCAGACTGAAATACTAAGATTGAAACCAGCTTCCTCCGACCTATCGGGCAACATTTCCATTATGTTTTGCTCTTTAATTTCTTTCCGGGCCAAGAAAGCGAAGAAAGACTTTACACCCAAAGTCAGTTGTCGCTCTTCAGGACCTCTCACACTCGAAGCGAGAATCATACCCCTAGACCAACGAGCCACCGGCATCGACAACTCACCGCATGCATAAAAAAGGCAAATATAGCTGGGGCTGCAGTAAGGAGCACTGCTTAAACACAAGAGAACACTCGTTGTACAATACGTCTACAGTGAGTATAAAATCAATGTTAAGTACACTCTGTCAACACCAAGTACGTGGGGATGTAGCTCAGTGGTAGAGCGCATGCTTCGCATGTATGAGGTCCTGGGTTCAATCCCCAGCATCTCCAAGTGGTTTATTGTCCAGCTGAATTGTGGAACTTAACTCTCTTACAATACTTCTCTGGGGACCGGTTTCACGAAGTAAGCCTTACGGCGACTAAAATGGGTTGTTTAGGCCCTCTAACAGAAAACGTCTTGCCTTGACATAACGAGCAATGATTGCCTAGGAAGTTGCTCTAGCCTGCGTAGAAAGAGCCACTGTCTTCCCTTTAGCATGTCTGAGGTCCTTGGATTAATACCAGGATCTCCAAGACGTTGCTCACTTAAAAAAACAAGCACTTAAAAACCTTTTCAAAGATCATTGTTGATCTTTGAAATAAGCGGTCGTTCAATATTCTTGAACTGACCCAAAGTCAGTTGTCGCTCTTCGGGACCTCTCGCACCCGAAGCGAGAATCATACCCCTAGATCAACGAGCCACCAGCATCGACAACTCACCGCATGCATAAAAACGCAAATATAGCAGGGGCTGCAGTAAGGAGCACTGCTTAAACACAAGAGAACACTCGTTGTACAATACGTCTACAGTGAGCATAAAATCCATGTTAAGTACACTCTGTCAACACCAAGTACGTGGGGATGTAGCTCAGTGGTAGAGCGCATGCTTTGCATGTATGAGGTCCTGTGTTCAATCCCCAGCATCTCCAAGTAGTTTATTGTCTAGCTGCATTGCGGAACTTAACTCACTTACAATTTTTCCCCGGGGACCGGTTTCACGAGGTAAGCCTTACGGAGACTAAAATGGGTTGTTTAGGCCCTCTAACAGAAAACGTCTTGCCTTGACATAACGAGCAATGATTGCCTAGGAAGTTGCTCTAGCCTGCGTAGAAAGAGCCACTGTCTTCCCTTTAGCATGTCTGAGGTCCTGGGATTAATACCAGGATCTCCAAGACGATGCTCACTTAAAATAACAAGCACTTAAAAACGTTTTCAAAGATCATTGTTGATCTTTGAAATAAGCGGTCGTTCAATATTCTTGAACTGACCCAAAGTCAGTTGTCGCTCTTCGGGACCTCTCGCACCCGAAGCGAGAATCATACCCCTAGACCAACGAGCCACCAGCATCGACAACTCACCGCATGCATAAAAAAGGCAAATATAGCTGGGGCTGCAGTAAGGAGCACTGCTTAAACAAAAGAGAACACTCGTTGTACAATACGTCTACAGTGAGTATAAAATCCATGTTATGTACACTCTGTCAATACCAAGTACGTGGGGATGTAGCTCAGTGGTAGAGCGCATGCTTTGCATGTATGAGGTCCTGGGTTCAATCCCCAGCATCTCCAGGTGCGCTTTTTTGTTGTGAGGAAAGTTGAACAGCTTCGTGGCGCAGATGAACCCAGACTGCGTGTGTCTCAGTATCAGAGTGTTTCCTTTAAGTTTCGCGGAGCAACCAAATCAACCACATGCCTTTGAGGGATGTACGAGGTCCTGTGTTCCATGCCCAGCATCTACAAAACGTATATTTTTGTAAGCAAAGTGGAGCAACTACATTGCAGAGTCTTGGACAAAGTGTCTCGCAGTATTTCTTTTTGGCTTGGTTTCACAGAAAAAACCTAAACCTATTTTCCAACTAACGTGCACTGATTGATTGCACCGTCTTAACTCAAAAAAGCTTGCACTGACCAATCGATTAACCTCTCCCTAATACGTGTGCTTTGCATGACAAACACACGTTGCTGCTTGAGCGGATGTAGCTCAGTGGTAGAGAGCATGCTTCGCATGTATGAGGTCCTGGGTTCAATCCCCAGCATCTCCAAGTGGTTTATTGTCCAGCTGCATTGCGGAATTTAACTCTCTTACAATACTTCCCTGGGGACCGGTTTCACAAAGTAAGCCTTACGGCGACTAAAATGGGTTGTTTAGGCCCTCTAACAGAAAACGTCTTGCCTTGACATAACGAGCAATGATTGCCTAGGAAGTTGCTCTAGCCTCAGTAGAAAGAGCCGCTGTCTTCCCTTTAGCATGTCTGAGGTCCTGGGATTAATTACCAGGATCTCAAAGACGTTGCTCACTTAAAAAAACAAGCACTTAAAAACGTTTTCAAGGATCATTGTTGATCTTTGAAACAAGCAGTCGTTCAATATTCTCCTTTCACACATTTCACAGGCAAAGCCTAGTTTCAGACTGAAATACTACGATTGAAACCAGCTTCCTCCGACCTATCAGGCCACATTCCCATTATTTTTTGCTCTTTAATTTCTTTCTGGGCCAAGACTTACCTCCTAAAGCTAGTTGTCGCTCTTCGTGCTATGTCACATTGAGTGGATGTAATGTCTGGCCGATACAACCAGTCCATGGAGAAATCACCTGGAGGAACAAACACTGGATTGACTTTTTCCTGGCAGCAGGGCTCGTCCGGGATTTGAACCCGGGACCTCTCGCACCCAAAGCGAGAATCATACCCCTAGACCAACGAGCCACCAGCAGCGACAACTCACCGCATGCATAAAAAAAGGCAAATATGGCAGGGGCTGCAGTAAGGAGCACTGCTTAAACACAAGAGAACACTCGTTGTACAATACGTCTACAGTGAGTATAAAATCCATGTTATGTACACTCTGTCAATACCAAGTACGTGGGGATGTAGCTCAGTGGTAGAGCGCATGCTTTGCATGTATGAGGTCCTGGTTTCAATCCCCAGCATCTCCAGGTGCGCTTTTTTGTTGTGAGGAAAGTTGAACAGCTTCGTGGCGCAGATGAACCCAGACTGCGTGTGTCTCAGTATCACAGTGTTTCCTTTAAGTTTCGCGGAGCAACCAAATCAACCACATGCCTTTGAGGGATATACGAGGTCCTGTGTTCCATGCCCAGCATCTACAAAACGTATATTTTTGTAAGCAAAGTGGAGCAACTACATTGCAGAGTCTTGGACAAAGTGTCTCGCAGTATTTCTTTTTGGCTTGGTTTCACAGAAAAAACCTAAACCTATTTTCCGACTAACGTGCACTGATTGATTGCACCGTCTTAACTCAAAAAAGCTTGCACTGACCAATCGATTAACCGCCCCCTAATACGTGTGCTTTGCATGACAAACACACGTTGCTGCTTGATCGGATGTAGCTCAGTGGTAGAGAGCATGCTTCGCATGTATGAGGTCCTGGGTTCAATCCCCAGCATCTCCAAGTGGTTTATTGTCCAGCTGCATTGCGGAATTTAACTCTCCTACAATACTTCCCTGGGGACCGGTTTCACAAAGTAAGCCTTACGGCGACTAAAATGGGTTGTTTAGGCCCTCTAACAGAAAACGTCTTGCCTTGACATAACGAGCAATGATTGCCTAGGAAGTTGCTCTAGCCTCAGTAGAAAGAGCCGCTGTCTTCCCTTTAGCATGTCTGAGGTCCTGGGATTAATTACCAGGATCTCAAAGACGTTGCTCACTTAAAAAAAACAAGCACTTAAAAACGTTTTCAAAGATCATTGTTGATCTTTGAAACAAGCAGTCGTTCAATATTCTCCTTTCACACATTTCACAGGCAAAGCCTAGTTTCAGACTGAAATACTACGATTTAAACCAGCTTCCTCCGACCTATCGGGCCACATTCCCATTATTTTTTGCTCTTTAATTTCTTTCTGGGCCAAGACTTACCGCCTAAAGTCAGTTGTCGCTCTTCGTTATATGTTACATTGAGTGGATGTAATGTCTGAACGATACAACCAGTCCATTGAGAAAGCACCTGGAGGAACAAACACCGGATTGACTTTTTCCTGGCAGCAGGGCTCGTCAGGGATTTGAACCCGGGACCTCTCGCACCCAAAGCGAGAATCATACCCCTAGACCAACGAGCCACCAGCAGCTACAACTCACCGCATGCATAAAAAAAGGCAAATATAGCAGGGGCTGCAGTAAGGAGCACTGCTTAAACACAAGAGAACACTCGTTGTACAATAAGTCTACAGTGAGCATAAAATCCATGTTAAGTACACTCTGTCAACACCAAGTACGTGGGGATGTAGCTCAGTGGTAGAGCTCATGCTTTGCATGTATGAGGTCCTGGGTTCAATCCCCAGCATCTCCAAGTGGTTTATTGTCCAGCTGCATTGCGGAACTTAACTCTCTTACAATACTTCCCTGGGGACCGGTTTCACAAAGTAAGCCTTACGGCGACTAAATGGGTTGTTTAGGCCTTCTAACAGAAAACGTCTTGCCTTGACATAACGAGCAATGATTGCCTAGGAAGTTGCTCTAGCCTGAGTAGAAAGAGCCACTGTCTTCCCTTCAGCATGTCTGAGGTCCTGGGATTAATACCAGGATCTCCAAGACGTTGCTCACTTAAAAAAACAAGCACTTAAAAACCTTTTCAAAGATCATTGTTGATCTTTGAAATAAGCGGTTGTTCAATATTAAATCCATGTTAAGTACACTCTGTCAACACCAAGTATGTGGGGATGTAGCTCAGTGGTAGAGCGCATGCTTTGCATGTATGAGGTCCTGTGTTCAATCCCCAGCATCTCCAAGTAGTTTATTGTCTAGATGCATTGCGGAACTTAACTCACTTACAATTTTTCCCCGGGGACCGGTTTCACGAGGTAAGCCTTACGGCGACTAAAATGGGTTGTTTAGGCCCTCTAACAGAAAACGTCTTGCCTTGACATAACGAGCAATGATTGCCTAGGAAGTTGCTCTAGCCTGAGAAGAAAGAGCCGCAGTCTTCGCTTTAGCATGTCTGAGGTCCTGGGATTAATACCAGGATCTCCAAGACATTGCTCACTTAAAAAAACAAGCACTTAAAAACGTTTTCAAAGATCATTGTTGATCTTTGAAATAAGCGGTTGTTCAATATTCTCCTTTCACACTTTCACAGGCAAAGCCTAGTTTCAGACTGAAATACTAAGATTGAAACCAGCTTCCTCCGACCTATCGGGCAACATTTCCATTATGTTTTGCTCTTTAATTTCTTTCCGGGCCAAGAAAGCGAAGAAAGACTTTACACCCAAAGTCAGTTGTCGCTCTTCAGGACCTCTCGCACCCGAAGCGAGAATCATACCCCTAGACCAACGAGCCACCAGCATCGACAACTCACCGCATGCATAAAAAAGGCAAATATAGCTGGGGCTGCAGTAAGGAGCACTGCTTAAACACAAGAGAACACTCGTTGTACAATACGTCTACAGTGAGTATAAAATCAATGTTAAGTACACTCTGTCAACACCAAGTACGTGGGGATGTAGCTCAGTGGTAGAGCGCATGCTTCGCATGTATGAGGTCCTGGGTTCAAACCCCAGCATCTCCAAGTGGTTTATTGTCCAGCTGAATTGTGGAACTTAACTCTCTTACAATACTTCTCTGGGGACCGGTTTCACGAAGTAAGCCTTACGGCGACTAAAATGGGTTGTTTAGGCCCTCTAACAGAAAACGTCTTGCCTTGACATAACGAGCAATGATTGCCTAGGAAGTTGCTCTAGCCTGCGTAGAAAGAGCCACTGTCTTCCCTTTAGCATGTCTGAGGTCCTTGGATTAATACCAGGATCTCCAAGACGATGCTCACTTAAAATAACAAGCACTTAAAAACGTTTTCAAAGATCATTGTTGATCTTTGAAATAAGCGGTCGTTCAATATTCTTGAACTGACCCAAAGTCAGTTGTCGCTCTTCGGGACCTCTCGCACCCGAAGCGAGAATCATACCCCTAGATCAACGAGCCACCAGCATCGACAACTCACCGCATGCATAAAAACGCAAATATAGCAGGGGCTGCAGTAAGGAGCACTGCTTAAACACAAGAGAACACTCGTTGTACAATACGTCTACAGTGAGCATAAAATCCATGTTAAGTACACTCTATCAACACCAAGTACGTGGGGATGTAGCTCAGTGGTAGAGCGCATGCTTTGCATGTATGAGGTCCTGTGTTCAATCCCCAGCATCTCCAAGTAGTTTATTGTCTAGCTGCATTGCGGAACTTAACTCACTTACAATTTTTCCCCGGGGACCGGTTTCACGAGGTAAGCCTTACGGCGACTAAAATGGGTTGTTTAGGCCCTCTAACAGAAAACGTCTTGCCTTGACATAACGAGCAATGATTGCCTAGGAAGTTGCTCTAGCCTGCGTAGAAAGAGCCACTGTCTTCCCTTTAGCATGTCTGAGGTCCTTGGATTAATACCAGGGGCCCGTTCTTCGTACGTCGCTAACTCGGTTAGCTGGATTTGATTGTTGACGATTTGGCATGATCTTGGATTGTTCGGTTCTTGGACGCTCATCCTGGACTTGCTGTCATAGCAACAGGTCCGTAAGCTTGAACCTGCTCGGGAGCAGGCTAACTTCATGTAAACAGGATTAGATTGCGGCGTTATAAGCGGAGGAGATAGGTAAGTCTGTCGCAGCCATGTCTTGTCCATTTTTACGACAGCAACCTGTTGCGGAAGGTGCGAGAATAATTCGCAGAGCTTTTCGAATGAATAGACAGGATCATTTAGCGCAGCGCGATAGCGTCATTGTTAAGAGATACCGTTTTTCTCGTAAGGGTGTTATTTACATCATTCATTTGTTGGAACCACACATTACGTGTTTAACACGGAGGAGCCGCGGGCTTTAACAACAGCACAGACTGTGTGCATTCGCAAACTTTACCTGGCGCTCAAGCAGTTTTTAGGGGTTTTTGTGTTATTTCGAAGCCACTTAAAACCGCAGGATTTTTTAGCTATTGCAAGTACATTTATAATTGTTAATGACATGCAATCATGACCATACCAATAAGTATGAATAACAGTTTGTGTCCTTCAGGCTTCCCTAACGTGATTGGTGCCATAGAAAGCACATATGTCCCCATCAAGGCCCCCCCAGGCAAAATATAATTTTATAATTATAAAATATCAATATAATGAGGGGGATTTTGTGAAGCGAAAGGGCGTTCATAGTGTAAATATGCAGGTAAATTACTATTACAATTTATAATACTTCAGATTATTTCATGGAAAAAAAGTAATGAAATCAAAAAGTATGCAGTTGACTGACTAAAATCTCTTCGATGGTGTGTGACTCAATGCTCCACATTACCAATGTGGAAGCATAATGGCCAGCATCAGTACATGACTCAAGAATTTTCCGAGAGTCACATTTATGCACATTATTTGAACGTGGTAAGGGAACATACATTTCAAGCTCACAGTATTATACACAGTATTATGCTGAGCCTAACAGAACTGCATTTTTCCATTATACAGGGGATGTTGACGGGATCCTGCTTGGAGACAGGGGCTATGCCTGCAGGCAGTATTTTATGACGCCCTTCCCTGAGCCAAACCCTGGACCACAAACCCGTTACAATGCAGCTCTAGCCAGGACAAGCATTGAAATGACCTTTGGGCAACTAAAGGGAAGATTTCAGTGTCTGAAAAGTCTGAGGGTTGCACCTGACAGGGCCTGTGACAGAATTGTTCCATATGCCATATTGCATAACATTGCCACCATCAGAAAGGAGAGGACCCCTATGGTGGGGGTGCAGCCTGATGATGACCTCCAGCCAGTGCACTTGAACCAACCTATTGGCAGAGCTGCACGGGACAGAATTGTGGAACACCATTTTTTACTGAATAAAAGACGAGACAAATATGCTTAGTTTCTTGAGTTTTATTTAAAAGATTATTTATAAAGAAAAGCCAGCAAGTCATATTTTGCCTGCAATAAGAGATAGTTATGGAAAGTCAGCAATACTACTATGTGTTAAATAGTGTATTAGCACTTACTCTGAAGCAACTCTATCTCCAGTGAAATTTTTCTCTCTTTCAAGTTGTCGAGTTCAATTTCTCCTCTAATTTCTCTTTTTTCACCTCAAAATACTCTATTTTTGGTTAAAGATGCCGCTTATATAGGGAACGGATGTCACCCGGTGTAATTTTGTGAAAAAAAGGGTCAAAACATGCCTCATGCAACAAAAGACAAAAGTAAAAGTACAACACTGCCCACCTCTGTATCAGTTCTTTGTGCAGACTGTTCTGTGAGCCGATCTCCAAGACGATGCTCACTTAAAATAACAAGCACTTAAAAACGTTTTCAAAGATCATTGTTGATCTTTGAAATAAGCGGTCGTTCAATATTCTTGAACTGACCCAAAGTCAGTTGTCGCTCTTCGGGACCTCTCGCACCCGAAGCGAGAATCATACCCCTAGATCAACGAGCCACCAGCATCGACAACTCACCGCATGCATAAAAACGCAAATATAGCAGGGGCTGCAGTAAGGAGCACTGCTTAAACACAAGAGAACACTCGTTGTACAATACGTCTACAGTGAGCATAAAATCCATGTTAAGTACACTCTGTCAACACCAAGTACGTGGGGATGTAGCTCAGTGGTAGAGCGCATGCTTTGCATGTATGAGGTCCTGGGTTCAATCCCCAGCATCTCCAAGTGGTTTATTGTCCAGCTGCATTGCGGAACTTAACTCTCTTACAATTCTTCCCTGGGGACCGGTTTCACAAAGTAAGCCTTACAGTGACTAATATGGGTTGTTTAGGCCTTCTAACAGAAAACGTCTTGCCTTGACATAACGAGCAATGATTGCCTAGGAAGTTGCTCTAGCCTGCGTAGAAAGAGCCACTGTCTTCCCTTTAGCATGTCTGAGGTCCTTGGATTAATACCAGGGGCCCGTTCTTCGTACGTCGCTAACTCGGTTAGCTGGATTTGATTGTTGACGATTTGGCATGATCTTGGATTGTTCGGTTCTTGGACGCTCATCCTGGACTTGCTGTCATAGCAACAGGTCCGTAAGCTTGAACCTGCTCGGGAGCAGGCTAACTTCATGTAAACAGGATTAGATTGCGGCGTTATAAGCGGAGGAGATAGGTAAGTCTGTCGCAGCCATGTCTTGTCCATTTTTACGACAGCAACCTGTTGCGGAAGGTGCGAGAATAATTCGCAGAGCTTTTCGAATGAATAGACAGGATCATTTAGCGCAGCGCGATAGCGTCATTGTTAAGAGATACCGTTTTTCTCGTAAGGGTGTTATTTACATCATTCATTTGTTGGAACCACACATTACGTGTTTAACACGGAGGAGCCGCGGGCTTTAACAACAGCACAGACTGTGTGCATTCGCAAACTTTACCTGGCGCTCAAGCAGTTTTTAGGGGTTTTTGTGTTATTTCGAAGCCACTTAAAACCGCAGGATTTTTTAGCTATTGCAAGTACATTTATAATTGTTAATGACATGCAATCATGACCATACCAATAAGTATGAATAACAGTTTGTGTCCTTCAGGCTTCCCTAACGTGATTGGTGCCATAGAAAGCACATATGTCCCCATCAAGGCCCCCCCAGGCAAAATATAATTTTATAATTATAAAATATCAATATAATGAGGGGGATTTTGTGAAGCGAAAGGGCGTTCATAGTGTAAATATGCAGGTAAATTACTATTACAATTTATAATACTTCAGATTATTTCATGGAAAAAAAGTAATGAAATCAAAAAGTATGCAGTTGACTGACTAAAATCTCTTCGATGGTGTGTGACTCAATGCTCCACATTACCAATGTGGAAGCATAATGGCCAGCATCAGTACATGACTCAAGAATTTTCCGAGAGTCACATTTATGCACATTATTTGAACGTGGTAAGGGAACATACATTTCAAGCTCACAGTATTATACACAGTATTATGCTGAGCCTAACAGAACTGCATTTTTCCATTATACAGGGGATGTTGACGGGATCCTGCTTGGAGACAGGGGCTATGCCTGCAGGCAGTATTTTATGACGCCCTTCCCTGAGCCAAACCCTGGACCACAAACCCGTTACAATGCAGCTCTAGCCAGGACAAGCATTGAAATGACCTTTGGGCAACTAAAGGGAAGATTTCAGTGTCTGAAAAGTCTGAGGGTTGCACCTGACAGGGCCTGTGACAGAATTGTTCCATATGCCATATTGCATAACATTGCCACCATCAGAAAGGAGAGGACCCCTATGGTGGGGGTGCAGCCTGATGATGACCTCCAGCCAGTGCACTTGAACCAACCTATTGGCAGAGCTGCACGGGACAGAATTGTGGAACACCATTTTTTACTGAATAAAAGACGAGACAAATATGCTTAGTTTCTTGAGTTTTATTTAAAAGATTATTTATAAAGAAAAGCCAGCAAGTCATATTTTGCCTGCAATAAGAGATAGTTATGGAAAGTCAGCAATACTACTATGTGTTAAATAGTGTATTAGCACTTACTCTGAAGCAACTCTATCTCCAGTGAAATTTTTCTCTCTTTCAAGTTGTCGAGTTCAATTTCTCCTCTAATTTCTCTTTTTTCACCTCAAAATACTCTATTTTTGGTTAAAGATGCCGCTTATATAGGGAACGGATGTCACCCGGTGTAATTTTGTGAAAAAAAGGGTCAAAACATGCCTCATGCAACAAAAGACAAAAGTAAAAGTACAACACTGCCCACCTCTGTATCAGTTCTTTGTGCAGACTGTTCTGTGAGCCGATCTCCAAGACGATGCTCACTTAAAATAACAAGCACTTAAAAACGTTTTCAAAGATCATTGTTGATCTTTGAAATAAGCGGTCGTTCAATATTCTTGAACTGACCCAAAGTCAGTTGTCGCTCTTCGGGACCTCTCGCACCCGAAGCGAGAATCATACCCCTAGATCAACGAGCCACCAGCATCGACAACTCACCGCATGCATAAAAACGCAAATATAGCAGGGGCTGCAGTAAGGAGCACTGCTTAAACACAAGAGAACACTCGTTGTACAATACGTCTACAGTGAGCATAAAATCCATGTTAAGTACACTCTATCAACACCAAGTACGTGGGGATGTAGCTCAGTGGTAGAGCGCATGCTTTGCATGTATGAGGTCCTGTGTTCAATCCCCAGCATCTCCAAGTAGTTTATTGTCTAGCTGCATTGCGGAACTTAACTCACTTACAATTTTTCCCCGGGGACCGGTTTCACGAGGTAAGCCTTACGGCGACTAAAATGGGTTGTTTAGGCCCTCTAACAGAAAACGTCTTGCCTTGACATAACGAGCAATGATTGCCTAGGAAGTTGCTCTAGCCTGCGTAGAAAGAGCCACTGTCTTCCCTTTAGCATGTCTGAGGTCCTTGGATTAATACCAGGGGCCCGTTCTTCGTACGTCGCTAACTCGGTTAGCTGGATTTGATTGTTGACGATTTGGCATGATCTTGGATTGTTCGGTTCTTGGACGCTCATCCTGGACTTGCTGTCATAGCAACAGGTCCGTAAGCTTGAACCTGCTCGGGAGCAGGCTAACTTCATGTAAACAGGATTAGATTGCGGCGTTATAAGCGGAGGAGATAGGTAAGTCTGTCGCAGCCATGTCTTGTCCATTTTTACGACAGCAACCTGTTGCGGAAGGTGCGAGAATAATTCGCAGAGCTTTTCGAATGAATAGACAGGATCATTTAGCGCAGCGCGATAGCGTCATTGTTAAGAGATACCGTTTTTCTCGTAAGGGTGTTATTTACATCATTCATTTGTTGGAACCACACATTACGTGTTTAACACGGAGGAGCCGCGGGCTTTAACAACAGCACAGACTGTGTGCATTCGCAAACTTTACCTGGCGCTCAAGCAGTTTTTAGGGGTTTTTGTGTTATTTCGAAGCCACTTAAAACCGCAGGATTTTTTAGCTATTGCAAGTACATTTATAATTGTTAATGACATGCAATCATGACCATACCAATAAGTATGAATAACAGTTTGTGTCCTTCAGGCTTCCCTAACGTGATTGGTGCCATAGAAAGCACATATGTCCCCATCAAGGCCCCCCCAGGCAAAATATAATTTTATAATTATAAAATATCAATATAATGAGGGGGATTTTGTGAAGCGAAAGGGCGTTCATAGTGTAAATATGCAGGTAAATTACTATTACAATTTATAATACTTCAGATTATTTCATGGAAAAAAAGTAATGAAATCAAAAAGTATGCAGTTGACTGACTAAAATCTCTTCGATGGTGTGTGACTCAATGCTCCACATTACCAATGTGGAAGCATAATGGCCAGCATCAGTACATGACTCAAGAATTTTCCGAGAGTCACATTTATGCACATTATTTGAACGTGGTAAGGGAACATACATTTCAAGCTCACAGTATTATACACAGTATTATGCTGAGCCTAACAGAACTGCATTTTTCCATTATACAGGGGATGTTGACGGGATCCTGCTTGGAGACAGGGGCTATGCCTGCAGGCAGTATTTTATGACGCCCTTCCCTGAGCCAAACCCTGGACCACAAACCCGTTACAATGCAGCTCTAGCCAGGACAAGCATTGAAATGACCTTTGGGCAACTAAAGGGAAGATTTCAGTGTCTGAAAAGTCTGAGGGTTGCACCTGACAGGGCCTGTGACAGAATTGTTCCATATGCCATATTGCATAACATTGCCACCATCAGAAAGGAGAGGACCCCTATGGTGGGGGTGCAGCCTGATGATGACCTCCAGCCAGTGCACTTGAACCAACCTATTGGCAGAGCTGCACGGGACAGAATTGTGGAACACCATTTTTTACTGAATAAAAGACGAGACAAATATGCTTAGTTTCTTGAGTTTTATTTAAAAGATTATTTATAAAGAAAAGCCAGCAAGTCATATTTTGCCTGCAATAAGAGATAGTTATGGAAAGTCAGCAATACTACTATGTGTTAAATAGTGTATTAGCACTTACTCTGAAGCAACTCTATCTCCAGTGAAATTTTTCTCTCTTTCAAGTTGTCGAGTTCAATTTCTCCTCTAATTTCTCTTTTTTCACCTCAAAATACTCTATTTTTGGTTAAAGATGCCGCTTATATAGGGAACGGATGTCACCCGGTGTAATTTTGTGAAAAAAAGGGTCAAAACATGCCTCATGCAACAAAAGACAAAAGTAAAAGTACAACACTGCCCACCTCTGTATCAGTTCTTTGTGCAGACTGTTCTGTGAGCCGATCTCCAAGACGATGCTCACTTAAAATAACAAGCACTTAAAAACGTTTTCAAAGATCATTGTTGATCTTTGAAATAAGCGGTCGTTCAATATTCTTGAACTGACCCAAAGTCAGTTGTCGCTCTTCGGGACCTCTCGCACCCGAAGCGAGAATCATACCCCTAGATCAACGAGCCACCAGCATCGACAACTCAACGCATGCATAAAAACGCAAATATAGCAGGGGCTGCAGTAAGGAGCACTGCTTAAACACAAGAGAACACTCGTTGTACAATACGTCTACAGTGAGCATAAAATCCATGTTAAGTACACTCTGTCAACACCAAGTACGTGGGGATGTAGCTCAGTGGTAGAGCGCATGCTTTGCATGTATGAGGTCCTGTGTTCAATCCCCAGCATCTCCAAGTAGTTTATTGTCTAGCTGCATTGCGGAACTTAACTCACTTACAATTTTTCCCCGGGGACCGGTTTCACGAGGTAAGCCTTACGGCGACTAAAATGGGTTGTTTAGGCCCTCTAACAGAAAACGTCTTGCCTTGACATAACGAGCAATGATTGCCTAGGAAGTTGCTCTAGCCTGCGTAGAAAGAGCCACTGTCTTCCCTTTAGCATGTCTGAGGTCCTTGGATTAATACCAGGATCTCCAAGACGATGCTCACTTAAAATAACAAGCACTTAAAAACGTTTTCAAAGATCATTGTTGATCTTTGAAATAAGCGGTCGTTCAATATTCTTGAACTGACCCAAAGTCAGTTGTCGCTCTTCGGGACCTCTCGCACCCGAAGCGAGAATCATACCCCTAGATCAACGAGCCACCAGCATCGACAACTCACCGCATGCATAAAAACGCAAATATAGCAGGGGCTGCAGTAAGGAGCACTGCTTAAACACAAGAGAACACTCGTTGTACAATACGTCTACAGTGAGCATAAAATCCATGTTAAGTACACTCTGTCAACACCAAGTACGTGGGGATGTAGCTCAGTGGTAGAGCGCATGCTTTGCATGTATGAGGTCCTGTGTTCAATCCCCAGCATCTCCAAGTAGTTTATTGTCTAGCTGCATTGCGGAACTTAACTCACTTACAATTTTTCCCCGGGGACCGGTTTCACGAGGTAAGCCTTACGGCGACTAAAATGGGTTGTTTAGGCCCTCTAACAGAAAACGTCTTGATTTGACATAACGAGCAATGATTGCCTAGGAAGTTGCTCTAGCCTGAGAAGAAAGAGCCGCAGTCTTCGCTTTAGCATGTCTGAGGTCCTGGGATTAATACCAGGATCTCCAAGACGTTGCTCACTTAAAAAAACAAGCACTTAAAAACGTTTTCAAAGATCATTGTTGATCTTTGAAATAAGCGGTTGTTCAATATTCTCCTTTCACACTTTCACAGGCAAAGCCTAGTTTCAGACTGAAATACTAAGATTGAAACCAGCTTCCTCCGACCTATCGGGCAACATTTCCATTATGTTTTGCTCTTTAATTTCTTTCCGGGCCAAGAAAGCGAAGAAAGACTTTACACCCAAAGTCAGTTGTCGCTCTTCAGGACCTCTCACACTCGAAGCGAGAATCATACCCCTAGACCAACGAGCCACCGGCATCGACAACTCACCGCATGCATAAAAAAGGCAAATATAGCTGGGGCTGCAGTAAGGAGCACTGCTTAAACACAAGAGAACACTCGTTGTACAATACGTCTACAGTGAGTATAAAATCAATGTTAAGTACACTCTGTCAACACCAAGTACGTGGGGATGTAGCTCAGTGGTAGAGCGCATGCTTCGCATGTATGAGGTCCTGGGTTCAATCCCCAGCATCTCCAAGTGGTTTATTGTCCAGCTGAATTGTGGAACTTAACTCTCTTACAATACTTCTCTGGGGACCGGTTTCACGAAGTAAGCCTTACGGCGACTAAAATGGGTTGTTTAGGCCCTCTAACAGAAAACGTCTTGCCTTGACATAACGAGCAATGATTGCCTAGGAAGTTGCTCTAGCCTGCGTAGAAAGAGCCACTGTCTTCCCTTTAGCATGTCTGAGGTCCTTGGATTAATACCAGGATCTCCAAGACGTTGCTCACTTAAAAAAACAAGCACTTAAAAACCTTTTCAAAGATCATTGTTGATCTTTGAAATAAGCGGTCGTTCAATATTCTTGAACTGACCCAAAGTCAGTTGTCGCTCTTCGGGACCTCTCGCACCCGAAGCGAGAATCATACCCCTAGATCAACGAGCCACCAGCATCGACAACTCACCGCATGCATAAAAACGCAAATATAGCAGGGGCTGCAGTAAGGAGCACTGCTTAAACACAAGAGAACACTCGTTGTACAATACGTCTACAGTGAGCATAAAATCCATGTTAAGTACACTCTGTCAACACCAAGTACGTGGGGATGTAGCTCAGTGGTAGAGCGCATGCTTTGCATGTATGAGGTCCTGTGTTCAATCCCCAGCATCTCCAAGTAGTTTATTGTCTAGCTGCATTGCGGAACTTAACTCACTTACAATTTTTCCCCGGGGACCGGTTTCACGAGGTAAGCCTTACGGAGACTAAAATGGGTTGTTTAGGCCCTCTAACAGAAAACGTCTTGCCTTGACATAACGAGCAATGATTGCCTAGGAAGTTGCTCTAGCCTGCGTAGAAAGAGCCACTGTCTTCCCTTTAGCATGTCTGAGGTCCTGGGATTAATACCAGGATCTCCAAGACGATGCTCACTTAAAATAACAAGCACTTAAAAACGTTTTCAAAGATCATTGTTGATCTTTGAAATAAGCGGTCGTTCAATATTCTTGAACTGACCCAAAGTCAGTTGTCGCTCTTCGGGACCTCTCGCACCCGAAGCGAGAATCATACCCCTAGACCAACGAGCCACCAGCATCGACAACTCACCGCATGCATAAAAAAGGCAAATATAGCTGGGGCTGCAGTAAGGAGCACTGCTTAAACAAAAGAGAACACTCGTTGTACAATACGTCTACAGTGAGTATAAAATCCATGTTATGTACACTCTGTCAATACCAAGTACGTGGGGATGTAGCTCAGTGGTAGAGCGCATGCTTTGCATGTATGAGGTCCTGGGTTCAATCCCCAGCATCTCCAGGTGCGCTTTTTTGTTGTGAGGAAAGTTGAACAGCTTCGTGGCGCAGATGAACCCAGACTGCGTGTGTCTCAGTATCACAGTGTTTCCTTTAAGTTTCGCGGAGCAACCAAATCAACCACATGCCTTTGAGGGATGTACGAGGTCCTGTGTTCCATGCCCAGCATCTACAAAACGTATATTTTTGTAAGCAAAGTGGAGCAACTACATTGCAGAGTCTTGGACAAAGTGTCTCGCAGTATTTCTTTTTGGCTTGGTTTCACAGAAAAAACCTAAACCTATTTTCCAACTAACGTGCACTGATTGATTGCACCGTCTTAACTCAAAAAAGCTTGCACTGACCAATCGATTAACCTCTCCCTAATACGTGTGCTTTGCATGACAAACACACGTTGCTGCTTGAGCGGATGTAGCTCAGTGGTAGAGAGCATGCTTCGCATGTATGAGGTCCTGGGTTCAATCCCCAGCATCTCCAAGTGGTTTATTGTCCAGCTGCATTGCGGAATTTAACTCTCTTACAATACTTCCCTGGGGACCGGTTTCACAAAGTAAGCCTTACGGCGACTAAAATGGGTTGTTTAGGCCCTCTAACAGAAAACGTCTTGCCTTGACATAACGAGCAATGATTGCCTAGGAAGTTGCTCTAGCCTCAGTAGAAAGAGCCGCTGTCTTCCCTTTAGCATGTCTGAGGTCCTGGGATTAATTACCAGGATCTCAAAGACGTTGCTCACTTAAAAAAACAAGCACTTAAAAACGTTTTCAAGGATCATTGTTGATCTTTGAAACAAGCAGTCGTTCAATATTCTCCTTTCACACATTTCACAGGCAAAGCCTAGTTTCAGACTGAAATACTACGATTGAAACCAGCTTCCTCCGACCTATCAGGCCACATTCCCATTATTTTTTGCTCTTTAATTTCTTTCTGGGCCAAGACTTACCTCCTAAAGCTAGTTGTCGCTCTTCGTGCTATGTCACATTGAGTGGATGTAATGTCTGGCCGATACAACCAGTCCATGGAGAAATCACCTGGAGGAACAAACACTGGATTGACTTTTTCCTGGCAGCAGGGCTCGTCCGGGATTTGAACCCGGGACCTCTCGCACCCAAAGCGAGAATCATACCCCTAGACCAACGAGCCACCAGCAGCGACAACTCACCGCATGCATAAAAAAAGGCAAATATGGCAGGGGCTGCAGTAAGGAGCACTGCTTAAACACAAGAGAACACTCGTTGTACAATACGTCTACAGTGAGTATAAAATCCATGTTATGTACACTCTGTCAATACCAAGTACGTGGGGATGTAGCTCAGTGGTAGAGCGCATGCTTTGCATGTATGAGGTCCTGGTTTCAATCCCCAGCATCTCCAGGTGCGCTTTTTTGTTGTGAGGAAAGTTGAACAGCTTCGTGGCGCAGATGAACCCAGACTGCGTGTGTCTCAGTATCACAGTGTTTCCTTTAAGTTTCGCGGAGCAACCAAATCAACCACATGCCTTTGAGGGATATACGAGGTCCTGTGTTCCATGCCCAGCATCTACAAAACGTATATTTTTGTAAGCAAAGTGGAGCAACTACATTGCAGAGTCTTGGACAAAGTGTCTCGCAGTATTTCTTTTTGGCTTGGTTTCACAGAAAAAACCTAAACCTATTTTCCGACTAACGTGCACTGATTGATTGCACCGTCTTAACTCAAAAAAGCTTGCACTGACCAATCGATTAACCGCCCCCTAATACGTGTGCTTTGCATGACAAACACACGTTGCTGCTTGATCGGATGTAGCTCAGTGGTAGAGAGCATGCTTCGCATGTATGAGGTCCTGGGTTCAATCCCCAGCATCTCCAAGTGGTTTATTGTCCAGCTGCATTGCGGAATTTAACTCTCCTACAATACTTCCCTGGGGACCGGTTTCACAAAGTAAGCCTTACGGCGACTAAAATGGGTTGTTTAGGCCCTCTAACAGAAAACGTCTTGCCTTGACATAACGAGCAATGATTGCCTAGGAAGTTGCTCTAGCCTCAGTAGAAAGAGCCGCTGTCTTCCCTTTAGCATGTCTGAGGTCCTGGGATTAATTACCAGGATCTCAAAGACGTTGCTCACTTAAAAAAAACAAGCACTTAAAAACGTTTTCAAAGATCATTGTTGATCTTTGAAACAAGCAGTCGTTCAATATTCTCCTTTCACACATTTCACAGGCAAAGCCTAGTTTCAGACTGAAATACTACGATTTAAACCAGCTTCCTCCGACCTATCGGGCCACATTCCCATTATTTTTTGCTCTTTAATTTCTTTCTGGGCCAAGACTTACCGCCTAAAGTCAGTTGTCGCTCTTCGTTATATGTTACATTGAGTGGATGTAATGTCTGAACGATACAACCAGTCCATTGAGAAAGCACCTGGAGGAACAAACACCGGATTGACTTTTTCCTGGCAGCAGGGCTCGTCAGGGATTTGAACCCGGGACCTCTCGCACCCAAAGCGAGAATCATACCCCTAGACCAACGAGCCACCATCAGCTACAACTCACCGCATGCATAAAAAAAGGCAAATATAGCAGGGGCTGCAGTAAGGAGCACTGCTTAAACACAAGAGAACACTCGTTGTACAATAAGTCTACAGTGAGCATAAAATCCATGTTAAGTACACTCTGTCAACACCAAGTACGTGGGGATGTAGCTCAGTGGTAGAGCTCATGCTTTGCATGTATGAGGTCCTGGGTTCAATCCCCAGCATCTCCAAGTGGTTTATTGTCCAGCTGCATTGCGGAACTTAACTCTCTTACAATACTTCCCTGGGGACCGGTTTCACAAAGTAAGCCTTACGGCGACTAAATGGGTTGTTTAGGCCTTCTAACAGAAAACGTCTTGCCTTGACATAACGAGCAATGATTGCCTAGGAAGTTGCTCTAGCCTGAGTAGAAAGAGCCACTGTCTTCCCTTCAGCATGTCTGAGGTCCTGGGATTAATACCAGGATCTCCAAGACGTTGCTCACTTAAAAAAACAAGCACTTAAAAACCTTTTCAAAGATCATTGTTGATCTTTGAAATAAGCGGTTGTTCAATATTAAATCCATGTTAAGTACACTCTGTCAACACCAAGTATGTGGGGATGTAGCTCAGTGGTAGAGCGCATGCTTTGCATGTATGAGGTCCTGTGTTCAATCCCCAGCATCTCCAAGTAGTTTATTGTCTAGCTGCATTGCGGAACTTAACTCACTTACAATTTTTCCCCGGGGACCGGTTTCACGAGGTAAGCCTTACGGCGACTAAAATGGGTTGTTTAGGCCCTCTAACAGAAAACGTCTTGCCTTGACATAACGAGCAATGATTGCCTAGGAAGTTGCTCTAGCCTGAGAAGAAAGAGCCGCAGTCTTCGCTTTAGCATGTCTGAGGTCCTGGGATTAATACCAGGATCTCCAAGACATTGCTCACTTAAAAAAACAAGCACTTAAAAACGTTTTCAAAGATCATTGTTGATCTTTGAAATAAGCGGTTGTTCAATATTCTCCTTTCACACTTTCACAGGCAAAGCCTAGTTTCAGACTGAAATACTAAGATTGAAACCAGCTTCCTCCGACCTATCGGGCAACATTTCCATTATGTTTTGCTCTTTAATTTCTTTCCGGGCCAAGAAAGCGAAGAAAGACTTTACACCCAAAGTCAGTTGTCGCTCTTCGGGACCTCTCGCACCCGAAGCGAGAATCATACCCCTAGACCAACGAGCCACCAGCATCGACAACTCACCGCATGCATAAAAAAGGCAAATATAGCTGGGGCTGCAGTAAGGAGCACTGCTTAAACACAAGAGAACACTCGTTGTACAATACGTCTACAGTGAGTATAAAATCAATGTTAAGTACACTCTGTCAACACCAAGTACGTGGGGATGTAGCTCAGTGGTAGAGCGCATGCTTCGCATGTATGAGGTCCTGGGTTCAATCCCCAGCATCTCCAAGTGGTTTATTGTCCAGCTGAATTGTGGAACTTAACTCTCTTACAATACTTCTCTGGGGACCGGTTTCACGAAGTAAGCCTTACGGCGACTAAAAGGGGTTGTTTAGGCCCTCTTACAGAAAACGTCTTGCCTTGACATAACGAGCAATGATTGCCTAGGAAGTTGCTCTAGCCTGCGTAGAAAGAGCCACTGTCTTCCCTTTAGCATGTCTGAGGTCCTTGGATTAATACCAGGATCTCCAAGACGATGCTCACTTAAAATAACAAGCACTTAAAAACGTTTTCAAAGATCATTGTTGATCTTTGAAATAAGCGGTCGTTCAATATTCTTGAACTGACCCAAAGTCAGTTGTCGCTCTTCGGGACCTCTCGCACCCGAAGCGAGAATCATACCCCTAGATCAACGAGCCACCAGCATCGACAACTCACCGCATGCATAAAAACGCAAATATAGCAGGGGCTGCAGTAAGGAGCACTGCTTAAACACAAGAGAACACTCGTTGTACAATACGTCTACAGTGAGCATAAAATCCATGTTAAGTACACTCTGTCAACACCAAGTACGTGGGGATGTAGCTCAGTGGTAGAGCGCATGCTTTGCATGTATGAGGTCCTGTGTTCAATCCCCAGCATCTCCAAGTAGTTTATTGTCTAGCTGCATTGCGGAACTTAACTCACTTACAATTTTTCCCCGGGGACCGGTTTCACGAGGTAAGCCTTACGGCGACTAAAATGGGTTGTTTAGGCCCTCTAACAGAAAACGTCTTGCCTTGACATAACGAGCAATGATTGCCTAGGAAGTTGCTCTAGCCTGCGTAGAAAGAGCCACTGTCTACCCTTTAGCATGTCTGAGGTCCTTGGATTAATACCAGGATCTCCAAGACGATGCTCACTTAAAATAACAAGCACTTAAAAACGTTTTCAAGATCATTGTTGATCTTTAAAATAAGCGGTCGTTCAATATTCTTGAACTGACCCAAAGTCAGTTGTCGCTCTTCGGGACCTCTCGCACCCGAAGCGAGAATCATACCCCTAGATCAACGAGCCACCAGCATCGACAACTCACCGCATGCATAAAAACCCAAATATAGCAGGGGCTGCAGTAAGGAGCACTGCTTAAACACAAGAGAACACTCGTTGTACAATACGTCTACAGTGAGCATAAAATCCATGTTAAGTACACTCTGTCAACACCAAGTACGTGGGGATGTATCTCAGTGGTAGAGCGCATGCTTTGCATGTATGAGGTCCTGTGTTCAATCCCCAGCATCTCCAAGTAGTTTATTGTCTAGCTGCATTGCGGAACTTAACTCACTTACAATTTTTCCCCGGGGACCGGTTTCACGAGGTAAGCCTTACGGCGACTAAAATGGGTTGTTTAGGCCCTCTAACAGAAAACGTCTTGCCTTGACATAACGAGCAATGATTGCCTAGGAAGTTGCTCTAGCCTGAGAAGAAAGAGCCGCAGTCTTCGCTTTAGCATGTCTGAGGTCCTGGGATTAATACCAGGATCTCCAAGACGTTGCTCACTTAAAAAAACAAGCACTTAAAAACGTTTTCAAAGATCATTGTTGATCTTTGAAATAAGCAGTCGTTCAATATTCTCCTTTCACACATTTCACAGGCAAAGCCTAGTTTCAGACTGAAATACTACGATTGAAACCAGCTTCCTCCGACCTATCAGGCCACATTCCCATTATTTTTTGCTCTTTAATTTCTTTCTGGGCCAAGACTTACCGCCTAAAGTCAGTTGTCGCTCTTCGTTATATGTTACATTGAGTGGATGTAATGTCTGAACGATACAACCACTCCATTGAGAAAGCACCTGGAGGAACAAACACCGGATTGACTTTTTCCTGGCAGCAGGGCTCGTCCGGGATTTGAACCCGGGAACACTCGCACCCAAAGCGAGAATCATACCCCTAGACCAACGAGCCAACAGCAGCGACAACTCACCGCATGCATAAAAAAAGGCAGATATAGCAGGGGCTGCAGTAAGGAGCACTGCTTAAACACAAGAGAACACTCGTTGTACAATAAGTCTACAGTGAGCATAAAATCCATGTTAAGTACACTCTGTCAACACCAAGTACGTGGGGATGTAGCTCAGTGGTAGAGCTCATGCTTTGCATGTATGAGGTCCTGGGTTCAATCCCCAGCATCTCCAAGTGGTTTATTGTCCAGCTGCATTGCGGAACTTAACTCTCTTACAATACTTTCCTGGGGACCGGTTTCACAAAGTAAGCCTTACGGCGACTAAATGGGTTGTTTAGGCCCTCTAACAGAAAACGTCTTGACTTGACATAACGAGCAATGATTGCATAGGAAGTTACTCTAGCTTGAGTAGAAAGAGCCACTGTCTTCGGTTTAGCATGTCTGAGGTCCTGGGATTAATACCAGGATCTCCAAGACGTTGCTCACTTAAAAAAACAAGCACATAAAAACATTTTCAAAGATTATTGTTGATCTTTGAAATAAGCGGTCGTTCAATATTCTCCTTTCACACTTTCACAGGCAAAGCCTAGTTTCAGACTGAAAAACTACGATTGAAACAAGCTTCCTCCGACCTATCGGGCAACATTTCCATTATGTTTTGCTCTTTAATTTCTTTCCGGGCCAAGAAAGCCAAGAAAGACTTTACAACCAAAGTCAGTTGTCGATCTTCGGGACCTCTCGCACCCAAAGCGAGAATCATATCCCTAGACCAACGAGCCACCAGCATCGACAACTCACCGTATGCATATAGCAGGGGCTGCAGTAAGGAGCACTGCTCAAACACAAGAGATCACTCGTTGTTAAATACCTCTACAGTGAGCAAAAAAAACATCTCCAAGCATCTCCAAGTGGTTTATTGTCCAGCTGCATTGTGGAATTTAACTGTATTACAAACTTCCCTGTGGACCGGTTTCACGAGGTAAGCCTTACGGCGACTAAAATGGGTTGTTCAGGCCCTCTAACAGAAAACGTCTTGCCTTGAAATAACGAGCAATGATTGCCTAGGAAGTTGCTATAGCCTGAGTAGAAAGAGCCGCAGTCTTCGCTTTAGCATGTCTGAGGTCCTGGGATTAATACCAGGATCTCCAAGACGTTGCTCACTTAAAAAAAACAAGCACTTAAAAACATTTTCAAATATCATTGTTGATACAATCATTGTTGATCTTTGAAACAAGCAGTCGTTCAATATTCTCCTTTCACACATTTCACAGGCAAAGCCTAGTTTCAGACTGAAATACTACGATTGAAACCAGCTTCCTCCGACCTATCAGGCCACATTCCCATTATTTTTTGCTCTTTAATTTCTTTCTGGGCCAAGACTTACCTCCTAAAGCTAGTTGTCGCTCTTCGTGCTATGTCACATTGAGTGGATGTAATGTCTGGCCGATACAACCAGTCCATGGAGAAATCACCTGGAGGAACAAACACTGGATTGACTTTTTCCTGGCAGCAGGGCTCGTCCGGGATTTGAACCCGGGACCTCTCACACCCAAAGCGAGAATCATACCCCTAGACCAACGAGCCACCAGCAGCGACAACTCACCGCATGCATAAAAAAAGGCAAATATGGCAGGGGCTGCAGTAAGGAGCACTGCTTAAACACAAGAGAACACTCGTTGTACAATAAGTCTACAGTGAGCATAAAATCCATGTTAAGTACACTCTGTCAACACCAAGTACGTGGGGATGTAGCTCAGTGGTAGAGCGCATGCTTTGCATGTATGAGGTCCTGGGTTCAATCCCCAGCATCTCCAAGTGGTTTTATATCCAGCTGCATTGCGGAACTTAACTCTCTTACAATTCTTCCCTGGGGACCGGTTTCACAAAGTAAGCCTTACAGTGACTAAAATGGGTTGTTTAGGCCTTCTAACAGAAAACGTCTTGCCTTGACATAACGAGCAATGATTGCCTAGGAAGTTGCTCTAGCCTGAGAAGAAAGAGCCGCAGTCTTCGCTTTAGCATGTCTGAGGTCCTGGGATTAATACCAGGATCTCCAAGACGTTACTCACTTAAAAAAACAAGCACTTAAAAACGTTTTCAAAAATCATTTGTTACAATGCATACTCGCACACCCAACCGGTTCAGGTAAAAGTTGCCAGAGTTTATTGGTGGCACTCACACAAAGGCTACACACAAGGATGGTCCCCAAATTACCTCAGCAGAGATGAGCGTTCACATACATCCACAGCACAGCAAACCAAATTGAAGAAAAGAGATACAAACAAATCATAAAATAACTTCAAAGGAACACCATAGTGAAACACTCTGCATACGGTTAATAGATGGCTCATCTCTGCCTACAGCACCTTACCGTCCATCCCTGTGGTACTCACACAGTGAGAGGAGTTTGACAGGAAACAAAAGAACAAACAAACAAACAAAGAAATAACTAGTCCGCCTGGGCCACCATACTAGGCCGAAATACCCTGCTTTACTGGCGGACTAGAGGAAACATCATCATACATCAAAACTGAAAAACAACCCCAAAAATAAAGGAATAACAAGAGCAACGATTAGGCCACACTGAGTCCAAATAGCTGTTGCCACACTGCAAAGGAAAAACAAACCACTTTATTATATTAAAACCTTGTTCCACATTCCCTAATCATACAACCCTCCATACCCGTATAACTAGTCCAATGAGCCCCGCCCATGTGCGCCCTCGCACACGGTCTCGCACAAACACTTCCACGATTCCGGCATGCACATCCACCTACTTCCGACGTCACCAAACTACAATATACAACACGTTAAAACTTTATCCTATTAAAACCACCATCCTATACACCACCATAATCAGACGGGTTACCTTTTCGAAGTTCCACTTGAGTGTTGCACAAGACCCGTCTACCACGCAACAACATCCACCTGAGAGTCGGTGTGTCACCCGCTATTCTTGCCGGCCAGCAACAGACACACTCACAACTCCTTCCTACCGGCTGCCTTTATCCCTCCAGCCACGCCCCTTCTCTTGGTTAACGCCTTCGGTCGTACCCGCTACATTCCACCCCCTCGAATTGCATCGGCGACCCGACGATGAAAAAAACATTTTTTCTAATCATCTACCTCCTCCGTTCCCCCAGCTGATCTTAGCAACCGATAGGGGTTTGAATGTCTACCAGCAGTACTTCTAACAGATCTGCGAGGACCCTTGCCTATTTGCGGGGCGTCTTCTATCCCTTCAAACACCCTTTCCTCTCCAAGATCGCTTACCGGTGAGTCTGGAGATCCATTCTCTTCCCCTGAATCATCCTGGGACATCGCCACCGGGTGAAACTCTACCTCACAATCAGCCATATGAACCTCACTTTCCTCCTGGGCCTCTCCTTCGGCCCCAGAACGGTCTCCTATCCCCACCACTGCAGCGGGTACACCCCTGAGTTCCGCTCTGTGTACCTGTCGTATTGGACCCTCTTGGCCCACAGGGATAATAGTGTAAGGGGCACCCCCTTCCCTAGGCTGCCGCACCACTTTATACAGAGTGGCATCCCACCGGTCCTGAATCTTATTACGGCCCTTAATGGCATGATTACGGGTATACACAAACTCCCCCTCTCCTATACCAGTGTCATTTACCTTGGGCTCGTAATTCCGATCTCGTAACTGCCTCCTTGCTTGCAACCGTTCCCTTACATGCCTATAGGCCTTCCCCAATACCTCCTGATGTTCCCTCACCCAATCTTCCACCCCACCGTCTCCCTCTACAGTCTCCTCTCCAAACAGAAAATCCACCGGTAGACGGGGCTCCCTACCGAACATCAGAAAATAAGGCGTCCTACCCGTTGACTGATGGACTGTGGTGTTATAGGCATAGACTAATTGCGCTAGGTACCGTGGCCAGCGTCTCTTCTGATCGGGGGGTAAAGTGCGTAGTAAGTCGTGCAAGGTACGGTTAAACCGCTCACATTGCCCGTTACCTTGTGGGTGGTACGGTGTTGTACGACTCTTCTGAATATTATAGATTTTACACAGCTGCCGTATTAAGCTACTCTCAAAATTTCTGCCTTGATCGGAATGAATCCTACTAGGGGGGCCAAACAAATTAAACCAGTGCTTCACTAACACATCTGCCACTGTGCTAGCCCGTTGGTCTTTGGTAGGGATGGCTTGGGTATACTTTGAGAAAACGTCTGTTAGCACCAGTACATTCTCTCGGCCGTCAGATGCTGGTTCCAACACTGTAAAATCTATTGCTACAACCTCATGGGGCCGATTCGCCTGGATGCTTCCCAAAAAGGGCCTAACCTTAGGCTGCACGGCTTTAGCCAAGATACACCTACCACACTCTTGACACCACTTCTCCACATCCCTCGTCATACCTGGCCAATAGCAGCGTCCCCTCACTAGCTGCAGAGTTCTCTCCACACCTTGATGCCCATGCTTGTCATGGAGGCTAGACAATGTTTCTTCCTGTAAACACTTTGGCAAAACTAACTGATAACCCTCCTTTCCTCCATCCGGAGTGTGCAGGCAACGATACATCACTGTATCCTTCTCCCTCAGGCGCTCCCACTGCCTGAGAAGTTCCTTTGTCCCTACCCCAAACACTGATCGCTCCTTTGGACCGGGGAACCGCCCCTCCCTCAAATACGGGATCAACGGCCCAATCACCAGATCTCGTTCCTGTAGCCTAGCCAACTCGACTTCGGAGCACCCTGGGAAAGTAGAAACTTCTGCCTGAACACCAAAGCATAGCGCATCTACTATATCCCCTGACGTCTCAGGCAGCTGTGGTTCACTATACTGACGAGACAATGCATCCGCATTACCATTTCGGGTCCCTGGGCGGTACTTCAGAGTCAAATCAAATGCGGCTAGCTGGGCAGCCCATCTTTGTTCTACTGCTCCCAATTTAGCTGTATTCAAGTAACTCAAAGGGTTATTATCCGTGTACACAACACAGGGTGACCCTAGCAGATATTCCCTAAATTTCTCAGAGACTGCCCACTTAAGGGCCAGGAACTCTAACTTCATTGAACTATAGTTCTGCATGTTTCTCTCTGATGGCCTAAGGCCCCTACTCGCAAACGCCACTGGTCGTCGCTGCCCATCATGTTCCTGCGATAATACTGCCCCTAACCCCGAGTGACTGGCATCCACCTCTAACACGAATGGCTTCTGGAAATCTGCGTAGGCTAAAACCGGAGCGGAAATCAAAGCTTGTTTCAGCTGATCAAAAGATGTATCACACGCTGTACTCCAACATGAGGCAATAGGCTTCCTCTGGGTTTTACCCCGCTTCCTTGTCACACTTAACTGCGCTACTACTTGATGTAACGGTGCTGCCATCTTTGCAAACCCTGCAATAAATCTGCGGTAGTAACTGGCAAAACCAAGAAAAGAACGTAGCTCTGCCAAGTCACTAGGAGTTTTCCATTCCCTCACCGCTGCAACCTTATCAGGGTCTGTCGCCACCCCCTCCGTCGAGACGACATGGCCAAGGTACTTCACCTGTGTCTGAAAAAAATTACACTTAGACAATTTTGCCTTCAAGCCCTGTCTCTGCAACCTACAAAACACTTCTTCCAGCCTCCCCAAGTGCTGGTGCACCGAAGATGAAAACACAATTAGATCATCCAGGTATAACAACACTGATTGGTACCGACAGTCTCCAAACATACGCTCCATAAGGCGCTGGAAAGTACCAGGCGCATTACATAGCCCAAATGGCATTCTATTAAATTCAAATAGTCCAAACGGGGTGCAGAAAGCAGTCTTAGCCCGGTCTTTCTCTGCCACCTCCACCTGACTATAACCACTGGCTAAGTCCAGCGTAGAGAACCATTTTGCCCCAGTGAGCCCATCCAAAGACTCCTCGATCCGTGGCAATGGAAAAGCATCCTTCCTTGTCTTGGCATTTAACTGTCTATAATCCACACACATTCTCAAACCTCCATCCTTCTTTTGCACTAACACAATTGGAGATGAATAAGGGCTACTACTCTCCCTGATGATTTGACTATCCAGCAGCTGCTTAATATGAGCTCTCACCACCTCATACTGTGAGGGGTGAATCCGCCGATAGGGTTGGCGAACCGGAGTCTCGTCTAAAAGGGGAATTTCGTGTGCTATTAGGTTAGTGCAACCAACATCAAAGTCGTTCTTTGCGAACACTGTACGGTACTTAGTCAGCAGGGCCCTAGCCCTCAACTGTTCACACTCATTCAACCCATCAAAGGAAGGAAGATTCCACCCTCCCTCCAACACTTCAGCTTGCTGAGAAATCGCCACTGTAGTGTTCCCCCTGTCGCTAGATGGAATTACAGACTCATTTTGTGATGACTGTTCGCCCACTACATTGGCTATACGCACCCGTGCCACCACCCTCCGCGGACTTAACCACGCGTCTGAATTGCCCACATTAGTCACAGGTATATATGCCACTCCATTGTCTGAAGGGATAAGTGCTGGCGATACCAGTAACCCCTCTGGCAACCCGCCCTCTTCAAAATCCGACGGCTCCACCAAAAAATCAACATGCCCCTGCGACGGGACCTTAGGGCATGTGACGGGGACAAATGTTAATGCCCCCGCCTCCACATGCACCGAGCCCCCTCCCCGCACTTTAACCCTATAGGCTTCGGGTGAGTTCAGGATTGTTTCCTCAACCTGGCAATGCCTCAAAGCTCTTCTCCATCCCGAGTCCAACTCTTGCACTACTGGAATGTCAAAGAGGCTAGTGCCATGTTGCTGAAACAACTCCTGATAAAATCCCTTGATAATGTTCATTCCTAGCACCCCCGGTGTTCCTAGCTTCTTAAAACGCATCTGGGGGTCTTTGGGATCTTTCACTACAAGTACGCCCATAGCTGGCATGTAATTCCCCAAAATCGTGACATCTAATTCCAGATAGCCCAGATAAGGTAACTCTAACCCATTACCCGCCCTCAGGTCTAACCACGAGCAATTCTTCAGCGGAAATTGAGAAAACCACTCATTATAGCAACCCTCGGTTATAGTTGTAACCATTGACCCCGTATCCAACAAAGAAGGAATTATCCTATCCCCAAACATCACCTCTACTACAGGGCAATGGCTTACAAGTATTCGCGTGGTCTCACAAACAGAGCCTGGTGCTTTCCCTACCAGCGTGTGGCTCTGCACACTGGCGGGTTCTAGTTTCCCTGTTGAGTCACATTTTCCTTTCCTGCTTGTATTACCCTAAGCTGTGGAGGAGCAGAACAATAACGTGCCATGTGACCCAACTGATCACACCGAAAACATCTCAATTCGCTCTCCACCCTCCTTCTATTTCTAGAGGGAGGAGCAGGGGAGGGAGCATTTACACTCATTTTTAATGGGTTTAGTGCCTTTACCAGGGAATCCAACTGACTCTGCTGTGCCTCAATTAGAGCTCTAAGTTCTGCATACTCAGATTGATTTACAGGTTTCTGCTCATTGAACCCTGTGACCTGAGCCTCATCAGAAAAATATGGGGTATCCTTTGGCTTTTGTTTAAAATACTGTCCCTCACATTGTGCTATCCATTGAACAGCTTCCCTGCGTACTTCACGAATCGTCCAATTCGGATTTGCCCGTACTTGATCTCTTAGTCTCACACCCAATGTTTGGTCTCTCACCCCATCACAAAATTGGTCACGAAGATCTTTTTGAGCTTTAGCCTCGGCCAGTTCGTTTGATTTCACAATTTGATCCATTAAAGTCATCAAAACATGGGAATAATCTAACAAAGATTCCCCCTCCCGTTGTTTACGATTAAAGAATCGACGTTGCAGGGAAATATGAGAGTGTGAACACCCATAAACTTCTCTTAGCACTCTAAATATACTTTCTACACATTCCTTTTCTGCCTTTGGGAGATATTTAACTTCTAATCGAGCGGCACCCTCTAAATGATTATACACCCACAATGCTTTCTCTTTAGCTGTAGCTTTAGTATGAACATGCATTTCAACTAGTTCAATCCATTCTTCTACAGTAAGAGCATCAGTCCCATTCAAAACTCCTGAGAATTTTGGTACCTTCTCAGCCTGTTGAATAAACAACACTTGTTGCCCTCTGTCCATTACAGCTGAGTCAGCATTGGCCATATTTCCACTTGAAGACCCTGGAGAGGCTGGTGAATCCACCTCCCGTCTTTGCTGCTCGGAATCCATAGAGCCACTTGCACTCTTTTCCAACGATGTAATCCGAATCCTTCCACAATCTCCGCCGTCCACCACAGCCTAAGGTTGCTCTTGTTAACCCCCCCAAAAAAAAATAAAAAACAATTACTCCCACCAAAATTATCTTTATGCCACCAATAAAGAAAAGCCGACTACGCCAAAATGTTACAATGCATACTCGCACACCCAACCGGTTCAGGTAAAAGTTGCCAGAGTTTATTGGTGGCACTCACACAAAGGCTACACACAAGGATGGTCCCCAAATTACCTCAGCAGAGATGAGCGTTCACATACATCCACAGCACAGCAAACCAAATTGAAGAAAAGAGATACAAACAAATCATAAAATAACTTCAAAGGAACACCATAGTGAAACACTCTGCATACGGTTAATAGATGGCTCATCTCTGCCTACAGCACCTTACCGTCCATCCCTGTGGTACTCACACAGTGAGAGGAGTTTGACAGGAAACAAAAGAACAAACAAACAAACAAAGAAATAACTAGTCCGCCTGGGCCACCATACTAGGCCGAAATACCCTGGACTAGAGGAAACATCATCATACATCAAAACTGAAAAACAACCCCAAAAATAAAGGAATAACAAGAGCAACGATTAGGCCACACTGAGTCCAAATAGCTGTTGCCACACTGCAAAGGAAAAACAAACCACTTTATTATATTAAAACCTTGTTCCACATTCCCTAATCATACAACCCTCCATACCCGTATAACTAGTCCAATGAGCCCCGCCCATGTGCGCCCTCGCACACGGTCTCGCACAAACACTTCCACGATTCCGGCATGCACATCCACCTACTTCCGACGTCACCAAACTACAATATACAACACGTTAAAACTTTATCCTATTAAAACCACCATCCTATACACCACCATAATCAGACGGGTTACCTTTTCGAAGTTCCACTTGAGTGTTGCACAAGACCCGTCTACCACGCAACAACATCCACCTGAGAGTCGGTGTGTCACCCGCTATTCTTGCCGGCCAGCAACAGACACACTCACAACTCCTTCCTACCGGCTGCCTTTATCCCTCCAGCCACGCCCCTTCTCTTGGTTAACGCCTTCGGTCGTACCCGCTACACATTGTTGATCTTTGAAATAAGCGGTTCTTCAATATTCTCCTTTCACACTTTCACAGGCAAAGCCTAGTTTCAGACTGAAATACTAAGATTGAAACCAGCTTCCTCCGACCTATCGGGCAACATTTCCATTATGTTTTGCTCTTTAATTTCTTTCCGGGCCAAGAAAGCGAAGAAAGACTTTACACCCAAAGTCAGTTGTCGCTCTTCGGGACCTCTCGCACCCGAAGCGAGAATCATACCCCTAGACCAACGAGCCACCAGCATCGACAACTCACCGCATGCATAAAAAAGGCAAATATAGCTGGGGCTGCAGTAAGGAGCACTGCTTAAACACAAGAGAACACTCGTTGTACAATACGTCTACAGTGAGTATAAAATCAATGTTAAGTACACTCTGTCAACACCAAGTACGTGGGGATGTAGCTCAGTGGTAGAGCGCATGCTTCGCATGTATGAGGTCCTGGGTTCAATCCCCAGCATCTCCAAGTGGTTTATTGTCCAGCTGAATTGTGGAACTTAACTCTCTTACAATACTTCTCTGGGGACCGGTTTCACGAAGTAAGCCTTACGGCGACTAAAATGGGTTGTTTAGGCCCTCTAACAGAAAACGTCTTGCCTTGACATAACGAGCAATGATTGCCTAGGAAGTTGCTCTAGCCTGAGTAGAAAGAGCCACTGTCTTCCCTTCAGCATGTCTGAGGTCCTGGGATTAATACCAGGATCTCCAAGACGTTGCTCACTTAAAAAAACAAGCACTTAAAAACCTTTTCAAAGATCATTGTTGATCTTTGAAATAAGCGTTTGTTCAATATTAAATCCATGTTAAGTACACTCTGTCAACACCAAGTATGTGGGGATGTAGCTCAGTGGTAGAGCGCATGCTTTGCATGTATCAGGTCCTGTGTTCAATCCCCAGCATCTCCAAGTAGTTTATTGTCTAGCTGCATTGCGGAACTTAACTCACTTACAATTTTTCCCCGGGGACCGGTTTCACGAGGTAAGCCTTACGGCGACTAAAATGGGTTGTTTAGGCCCTCTAACAGAAAACGTCTTGCCTTGACATAACGAGCAATGATTGCCTAGGAAGTTGCTCTAGCCTGAGAAGAAAGAGCCGCAGTCTTCGCTTTAGCATGTCTGAGGTCCTGGGATTAATACCAGGATCTCCAAGACGTTGCTCACTTAAAAAAACAAGCACTTAAAAACGTTTTCAAAGATCATTGTTGATCTTTGAAATAAGCGGTTGTTCAATATTCTCCTTTCACACTTTCACAGGCAAAGCCTAGTTTCAGACTGAAATACTAAGATTGAAACCAGCTTCCTCCGACCTATCGGGCAACATTTCCATTATGTTTTGCTCTTTAATTACTTTCCGGGCCAAGAAAGCGAAGAAAGACTTTACACCCAAAGTCAGTTGTCGCTCTTCAGGACCTCTCGCACCCGAAGCGAGAATCATACCCCTAGACCAACGAGCCACCAGCATCGACAACTCACCGCATGCATAAAAAAGGCAAATATAGCTGGGGCTGCAGTAAGGAGCACTGCTTAAACACAAGAGAACACTCGTTGTACAATACGTCTACAGTGAGTATAAAATCAATGTTAAGTACACTCTGTCAACACCAAGTACGTGGGGATGTAGCTCAGTGGTAGAGCGCATGCTTCGCATGTATGAGGTCCTGGGTTCAATCCCCAGCATCTCCAAGTGGTTTATTGTCCAGCTGAATTGTGGAACTTAACTCTCTTACAATACTTCTCTGGGGACCGGTTTCACGAAGTAAGCCTTACGGCGACTAAAATGGGTTGTTTAGGCCCTCTAACAGAAAACTTCTTGCCTTGACATAACGAGCAATGATTGCCTAGGAAGTTGCTCTAGCCTGCGTAGAAAGAGCCACTGTCTTCCCTTTAGCATGTCTGAGGTCCTTGGATTAATACCAGGATCTCCAAGACGATGCTCACTTAAAATAACAAGCACTTAAAAACGTTTTCAAAGATCATTGTTGATCTTTGAAATAAGCGGTCGTTCAATATTCTTGAACTGACCCAAAGTCAGTTGTCGCTCTTCGGGACCTCTCGCACCCGAAGCGAGAATCATACCCCTAGATCAACGAGCCACCAGCATCGACAACTCACCGCATGCATAAAAACGCAAATATAGCAGGGGCTGCAGTAAGGAGCACTGCTTAAACACAAGAGAACACTCGTTGTACAATACGTCTACAGTGAGCATAAAATCCATGTTAAGTACACTCTGTCAACACCAAGTACGTGGGGATGTAGCTCAGTGGTAGAGCGCATGCTTTGCATGTATGAGGTCCTGTGTTCAATCCCCAGCATCTCCAAGTAGTTTATTGTCTAGCTGCATTGCGGAACTTAACTCACTTACAATTTTTCCCCGGGGACCGGTTTCACGAGGTAAGCCTTACGGCGACTAAAATGGGTTGTTTAGGCCCTCTAACAGAAAACGTCTTGCCTTGACATAACGAGCAATGATTGCCTAGGAAGTTGCTCTAGCCTGCGTAGAAAGAGCCACTGTCTTCCCTTTAGCATGTCTGAGGTCCTTGGATTAATACCAGGATCTCCAAGACGATGCTCACTTAAAATAACAAGCACTTAAAAACGTTTTCAAAGATCATTGTTGATCTTTGAAATAAGCGGTCGTTCAATATTCTTGAACTGACCCAAAGTCAGTTGTCGCTCTTCGGGACCTCTCGCACCCGAAGCGAGAATCATACCCCTAGATCAACGAGCCACCAATATCGACAACTCACCGCATGCATAAAAACGCAAATATAGCAGGGGCTGCAGTAAGGAGCACTGCTTAAACACAAGAGAACACTCGTTGTACAATACGTCTACAGTGAGCATAAAATCCATGTTAAGTACACTCTGTCAACACCAAGTACGTGGGGATGTAGCTCAGTGGTAGAGCGCATGCTTTGCATGTATGAGGTCCTGTGTTCAATCCCCAGCATCTCCAAGTAGTTTATTGTCTAGCTGCATTGCGGAACTTAACTCACTTACAATTTTTCCCCGGGGACCGGTTTCACGAGGTAAGCCTTACGGCGACTAAAATGGGTTGTTTAGGCCCTCTAACAGAAAACGTCTTGCCTTGACATAACGAGCAATGATTGCCTAGGAAGTTGCTCTAGCCTGAGAAGAAAGAGCCGCAGTCTTCGCTTTAGCATGTCTGAGGTCCTGGGATTAATACCAGGATCTCCAAGACGTTGCTCACTTAAAAAAACAAGCACTTAAAAACGTTTTCAAAGATCATTGTTGATCTTTGAAATAAGCGGTTGTTCAATATTCTCCTTTCACACTTTCACAGGCAAAGCCTAGTTTCAGACTGAAATACTAAGATTGAAACCAGCTTCCTCCGACCTATCGGGCAACATTTCCATTATGTTTTGCTCTTTAATTTCTTTCCGGGCCAAGAAAGCGAAGAAAGACTTTACACCCAAAGTCAGTTGTCGCTCTTCAGGACCTCTCGCACTCGAAGCGAGAATCATACCCCTAGACCAACGAGCCACCAGCATCGACAACTCACCGCATGCATAAAAAAGGCAAATATAGCTGGGGCTGCAGTAAGGAGCACTGCTTAAAAACAAGAGAACACTCGTTGTACAATACGTCTACAGTGAGTATAAAATCAATGTTAAGTACACTCTGTCAAGACCAAGTACGTGGGGATGTAGCTCAGTGGTAGAGCGCATGCTTCGCATGTATGAGGTCCTGGGTTCAATCCCCAGCATCTCCAAGTGGTTTATTGTCCAGCTGAATTGTGGAACTTAACTCTCTTACAATACTTCTCTGGGGACCGGTTTCACGAAGTAAGCCTTACGGCGACTAAAATGGGTTGTTTAGGCCCTCTAACAGAAAACGTCTTGCCTTGACATAACGAGCAATGATTGCCTAGGAAGTTGCTCTAGCCTGCGTAGAAAGAGCCACTGTCTTCCCTTTAGCATGTCTGAGGTCCTTGGATTAATACCAGGATCTCCAAGACGTTGCTCACTTAAAAAAACAAGCACTTAAAAACCTTTTCAAAGATCATTGTTGATCTTTGAAATAAGCGGTCGTTCAATATTCTTGAACTGACCCAAAGTCAGTTGTCGCTCTTCGGGACCTCTCGCACCCGAAGCGAGAATCATACCCCTAGATCAACGAGCCACCAGCATCGACAACTCACCGCATGCATAAAAACGCAAATATAGCAGGGGCTGCAGTAAGGAGCACTGCTTAAACACAAGAGAACACTCGTTGTACAATACGTCTACAGTGAGCATAAAATCCATGTTAAGTACACTCTGTCAACACCAAGTACGTGGGGATGTAGCTCAGTGGTAGAGCGCATGCTTTGCATGTATGAGGTCCTGTGTTCAATCCCCAGCATCTCCAAGTAGTTTATTGTCTAGCTGCATTGCGGAACTTAACTCACTTACAATTTTTCCCCGGGGACCGGTTTCACGAGGTAAGCCTTACGGAGACTAAAATGGGTTGTTTAGGCCCTCTAACAGAAAACGTCTTGCCTTGACATAACGAGCAATGATTGCCTAGGAAGTTGCTCTAGCCTGCGTAGAAAGAGCCACTGTCTTCCCTTTAGCATGTCTGAGGTCCTTGGATTAATACCAGGATCTCCAAGACGATGCTCACTTAAAATAACAAGCACTTAAAAACGTTTTCAAAGATCATTGTTGATCTTTGAAATAAGCGGTCGTTCAATATTCTTGAACTGACCCAAAGTCAGTTGTCGCTCTTCGGGACCTCTCGCACCCGAAGCGAGAATCATACCCCTAGATCAACGAGCCACCAGCATCGACAACTCACCGCATGAATAAAAACGCAAATATAGCAGGGGCTGCAGTAAGGAGCACTGCTTAAACACAAGAGAACACTCGTTGTACAATACGTCTACAGTGAGCATAAAATCCATGTTAAGTACACTCTGTCAACACCAAGTACGTGGGGATGTAGCTCAGTGGTAGAGCGCATGCTTTGCATGTATGAGGTCCTGTGTTCAATCCCCAGCATCTCCAAGTAGTTTATTGTCTAGCTGCATTGCGGAACTTAACTCACTTACAATTTTTCCCCGGGGACCGGTTTCACGAGGTAAGCCTTACGGCGACTAAAATGGGTTGTTTAGGCCCTCTAACAGAAAACGTCTTGCCTTGACATAACGAGCAATGATTGCCTAGGAAGTTGCTCTAGCCTGAGAAGAAAGAGCCGCAGTCTTCGCTTTAGCATGTCTGAGGTCCTGGGATTAATACCAGGATCTCCAAGACGTTGCTCACTTAAAAAAACAAGCACTTAAAAACGTTTTCAAAGATCAGTGTTGATCTTTGAAATAAACGGTTGTTCAATATTCTCCTTTCACACTTTCACAGGCAAAGCCTAGTTTCAGACTGAAATACTAAGATTGAAACCAGCTTCCTCCGACCTATCGGGCAACATTTCCATTATGTTTTGCTCTTTAATTTCTTTCCGGGCCAAGCAAGCGAAGAAAGACTTTACACCCAAAGTCAGTTGTCGCTCTTCGGGACCTCTCGCACCCGAAGCGAGAATCATACCCCTAGACCAACGAGCCACCAGCATCGACAACTCACCGCATGCATAAAAAAGGCAAATATAGCTGGGGCTGCAGTAAGGAGCACTGCTTAAACAAAAGAGAACACTCGTTGTACAATACGTCTACAGTGAGTATAAAATCCATGTTATGTACACTCTGTCAATACCAAGTACGTGGGGATGTAGCTCAGTGGTAGAGCGCATGCTTTGCATGTATGAGGTCCTGGGTTCAATCCCCAGCATCTCCAGGTGCGCTTTTTTGTTGTGAGGAAAGTTGAACAGCTTCGTGGCGCAGATGAACCCAGACTGCGTGTGTCTCAGTATCACAGTGTTTCCTTTAAGTTTCGCGGAGCAACCAAATCAACCACATGCCTTTGAGGGATGTACGAGGTCCTGTGTTCCATGCCCAGCATCTACAAAACGTATATTTTTGTAAGCAAAGTGGAGCAACTACATTGCAGAGTCTTGGACAAAGTGTCTCGCAGTATTTCTTTTTGGCTTGGTTTCACAGAAAAAACCTAAACCTATTTTCCGACTAACGTGCACTGATTGATTGCACCGTCTTAACTCAAAAAAGCTTGCACTTACCAATCGATTAACCGCTCCCTAATACGTGTGCTTTGCATGACAAACACACGTTGCTGCTTGAGCGGATGTAGCTCAGTGGTAGAGAGCATGCTTCGCATGTATGAGGTCCTGGGTTCAATCCCCAGCATCTCCAAGTTGTTTATTGTCCAGCTGCATTGCGGAATTTAACTCTCTTACAATACTTCCCTGGGGACCGGTTTCACAAAGTAAGCCTTACGGCGACTAAAATGGGTTGTTTAGGCCCTCTAACAGAAAACGTCTTGCCTTGACATAACGAGCAATGATTGCCTAGGAAGTTGCTCTAGCCTCAGTAGAAAGAGCCGCTGTCTTCCCTTTAGCATGTCTGAGGTCCTGGGATTAATTACCAGGATCTCAAAGACGTTGCTCACTTAAAAAAACAAGCACTTAAAAACGTTTTCAAGGATCATTGTTGATCTTTGAAACAAGCAGTCGTTCAATATTCTCCTTTCACACATTTCACAGGCAAAGCGTAGTTTCAGACTGAAATACTACGATTGAAACCAGCTTCCTCCGACCTATCAGGCCACATTCCCATTATTTTTTGCTCTTTAATTTCTTTCTGGGCCAAGACTTACCTCCTAAAGCTAGTTGTCGCTCTTCGTGCTATGTCACATTGAGTGGATGTAATGTCTGGCCGATACAACCAGTCCATGGAGAAATCACCTGGAGGAACAAACACTGGATTGACTTTTTCCTGGCAGCAGGGCTCGTCCGGGATTTGAACCCGGGACCTCTCGCACCCAAAGCGAGAATCATACCCCTAGACCAACGAGCCACCAGCAGCGACAACTCACCGCATGCATAAAAAAAGGCAAATATGGCAGGGGCTGCAGTAAGGAGCACTGCTTAAACACAAGAGAACACTCGTTGTACAATACGTCTACAGTGAGTATAAAATCCATGTTATGTACACTCTGTCAATACCAAGTACGTGGGGATGTAGCTCAGTGGTAGAGCGCATGCTTTGCATGTATGAGGTCCTGGTTTCAATCCCCAGCATCTCCAGGTGCGCTTTTTTGTTGTGAGGAAAGTTGAACAGCTTCGTGGCGCAGATGAACCCAGACTGCGTGTGTCTCAGTATCACAGTGTTTCCTTTAAGTTTCGCGGAGCAACCAAATCAACCACATGCCTTTGAGGGATATACGAGGTCCTGTGTTCCATGCCCAGCATCTACAAAACGTATATTTTTGTAAGCAAAGTGGAGCAACTACATTGCAGAGTCTTGGACAAAGTGTCTCGCAGTATTTCTTTTTGGCTTGGTTTCACAGAAAAAACCTAAACCTATTTTCCGACTAACGTGCACTGATTGATTGCACCGTCTTAACTCAAAAAAGCTTGCACTGACCAATCGATTAACCGCCCCCTAATACGTGTGCTTTGCATGACAAACACACGTTGCTGCTTGATCGGATGTAGCTCAGTGGTAGAGAGCATGCTTCGCATGTATGAGGTCCTGGGTTCAATCCCCAGCATCTCCAAGTGGTTTATTGTCCAGCTGCATTGCGGAATTTAACTCTCCTACAATACTTCCCTGGGGACCGGTTTCACAAAGTAAGCCTTACGGCGACTAAAATGGGTTGTTTAGGCCCTCTAACAGAAAACGTCTTGCCTTGACATAACGAGCAATGATTGCCTAGGAAGTTGCTCTAGCCTCAGTAGAAAGAGCCGCTGTCTTCCCTTTAGCATGTCTGAGGTCCTGGGATTAATTACCAGGATCTCAAAGACGTTGCTCACTTAAAAAAAACAAGCACTTAAAAACGTTTTCAAAGATCATTGTTGATCTTTGAAACAAGCAGTCGTTCAATATTCTCCTTTCACACATTTCACAGGCAAAGCCTAGTTTCAGACTGAAATACTACGATTTAAACCAGCTTCCTCCGACCTATCGGGCCACATTCCCATTATTTTTTGCTCTTTAATTTCTTTCTGGGCCAAGACTTACCGCCTAAAGTCAGTTGTCGCTCTTCGTTATATGTTACATTGAGTGGATGTAATGTCTGAACGATACAACCAGTCCATTGAGAAAGCACCTGGAGGAACAAACACCGGATTGACTTTTTCCTGGCAGCAGGGCTCGTCCGGGATTTGAACCCGGGACCTCTCGCACCCAAAGCGAGAATCATACCCCTAGACCAACGAGCCACCAGCAGCTACAACTCACCGCATGCATAAAAAAAGGCAAATATAGCAGGGGCTGCAGTAAGGAGCACTGCTTAAACACAAGAGAACACTCGTTGTACAATAAGTCTACAGTGAGCATAAAATCCATGTTAAGTACACTCTGTCAACACCAAGTACGTGGGGATGTAGCTCAGTGGTAGAGCTCATGCTTTGCATGTATGAGGTCCTGGGTTCAATCCCCAGCATCTCCAAGTGGTTTATTGTCCAGCTGCATTGCGGAACTTAACTCTCTTACAATACTTCCCTGGGGACCGGTTTCACAAAGTAAGCCTTACGGCGACTAAATGGGTTGTTTAGGCCTTCTAACAGAAAACGTCTTGCCTTGACATAACGAGCAATGATTGCCTAGGAAGTTGCTCTAGCCTGAGTAGAAAGAGCCACTGTCTTCCCTTCAGCATGTCTGAGGTCCTGGGATTAATACCAGGATCTCCAAGACGTTGCTCACTTAAAAAAACAAGCACTTAAAAACCTTTTCAAAGATCATTGTTGATCTTTGAAATAAGCGGTTGTTCAATATTAAATCCATGTTAAGTACACTCTGTCAACACCAAGTATGTGGGGATGTAGCTCAGTGGTAGAGCGCATGCTTTGCATGTATGAGGTCCTGTGTTCAATCCCCAGCATCTCCAAGTAGTTTATTGTCTAGCTGCATTGCGGAACTTAACTCACTTACAATTTTTCCCCGGGGACCGGTTTCACGAGGTAAGCCTTACGGCGACTAAAATGGGTTGTTTAGGCCCTCTAACAGAAAACGTCTTGCCTTGACATAACGAGCAATGATTGCCTAGGAAGTTGCTCTAGCCTGAGAAGAAAGAGCCGCAGTCTTCGCTTTAGCATGTCTGAGGTCCTGGGATTAATACCAGGATCTCCAAGACATTGCTCACTTAAAAAAACAAGCACTTAAAAACGTTTTCAAAGATCATTGTTGATCTTTGAAATAAGCGGTTGTTCAATATTCTCCTTTCACACTTTCACAGGCAAAGCCTAGTTTCAGACTGAAATACTAAGATTGAAACCAGCTTCCTCCGACCTATCGGGCAACATTTCCATTATGTTTTGCTCTTTAATTTCTTTCCGGGCCAAGAAAGCGAAGAAAGACTTTACACCCAAAGTCAGTTGTCGCTCTTCAGGACCTCTCGCACCCGAAGCGAGAATCATACCCCTAGACCAACGAGCCACCAGCATCGACAACTCACCGCATGCATAAAAAAGGCAAATATAGCTGGGGCTGCAGTAAGGAGCACTGCTTAAACACAAGAGAACACTCGTTGTACAATACGTCTACAGTGAGTATAAAATCAATGTTAAGTACACTCTGTCAACACCAAGTACGTGGGGATGTAGCTCAGTGGTAGAGCGCATGCTTCGCATGTATGAGGTCCTGGGTTCAATCCCCAGCATCTCCAAGTGGTTTATTGTCCAGCTGAATTGTGGAACTTAACTCTCTTACAATACTTCTCTGGGGACCGGTTTCACGAAGTAAGCCTTACGGCGACTAAAATGGGTTGTTTAGGCCCTCTAACAGAAAACGTCTTGCCTTGACATAACGAGCAATGATTGCCTAGGAAGTTGCTCTAGCCTGCGTAGAAAGAGCCACTGTCTTCCCTTTAGCATATCTGAGGTCCTTGGATTAATACCAGGATCTCCAAGACGATGCTCACTTAAAATAACAAGCACTTAAAAACGTTTTCAAAGATCATTGTTGATCTTTGAAATAAGCGGTCGTTCAATATTCTTGAACTGACCCAAAGTCAGTTGTCGCTCTTCGGGACCTCTCGCACCCGAAGCGAGAATCATACCCCTAGATCAACGAGCCACCAGCATCGACAACTCACCGCATGCATAAAAACGCAAATATAGCAGGGGCTGCAGTAAGGAGCACTGCTTAAACACAAGAGAACACTCGTTGTACAATACGTCTACAGTGAGCATAAAATCCATGTTAAGTACACTCTATCAACACCAAGTACGTGGGGATGTAGCTCAGTGGTAGAGCGCATGCTTTGCATGTATGAGGTCCTGTGTTCAATCCCCAGCATCTCCAAGTAGTTTATTGTCTAGCTGCATTGCGGAACTTAACTCACTTACAATTTTTCCCCGGGGACCGGTTTCACGAGGTAAGCCTTACGGCGACTAAAATGGGTTGTTTAGGCCCTCTAACAGAAAACGTCTTGCCTTGACATAACGAGCAATGATTGCCTAGGAAGTTGCTCTAGCCTGCGTAGAAAGAGCCACTGTCTTCCCTTTAGCATGTCTGAGGTCCTTGGATTAATACCAGGGGCCCGTTCTTCGTACGTCGCTAACTCGGTTAGCTGGATTTGATTGTTGACGATTTGGCATGATCTTGGATTGTTCGGTTCTTGGACGCTCATCCTGGACTTGCTGTCATAGCAACAGGTCCGTAAGCTTGAACCTGCTCGGGAGCAAGCTAACTTCATGTAAACAGGATTAGATTGCGGCGTTATAAGCGGAGGAGATAGGTAAGTCTGTCGCAGCCATGTCTTGTCCATTTTTACGACAGCAACCTGTTGCGGAAGGTGCGAGAATAATTCGCAGAGCTTTTCGAATGAATAGACAGGATCATTTAGCGCAGCGCGATAGCGTCATTGTTAAGAGATACCGTTTTTCTCGTAAGGGTGTTATTTACATCATTCATTTGTTGGAACCACACATTACGTGTTTAACACGGAGGAGCCGCGGGCTTTAACAACAGCACAGACTGTGTGCATTCGCAAACTTTACCTGGCGCTCAAGCAGTTTTTAGGGGTTTTTGTGTTATTTCGAAGCCACTTAAAACCGCAGGATTTTTTAGCTATTGCAAGTACATTTATAATTGTTAATGACATGCAATCATGACCATACCAATAAGTATGAATAACAGTTTGTGTCCTTCAGGCTTCCCTAACGTGATTGGTGCCATAGAAAGCACATATGTCCCCATCAAGGCCCCCCCAGGCAAAATATAATTTTATAATTATAAAATATCAATATAATGAGGGGGATTTTGTGAAGCGAAAGGGCGTTCATAGTGTAAATATGCAGGTAAATTACTATTACAATTTATAATACTTCAGATTATTTCATGGAAAAAAAGTAATGAAATCAAAAAGTATGCAGTTGACTGACTAAAATCTCTTCGATGGTGTGTGACTCAATGCTCCACATTACCAATGTGGAAGCATAATGGCCAGCATCAGTACATGACTCAAGAATTTTCCGAGAGTCACATTTATGCACATTATTTGAACGTGGTAAGGGAACATACATTTCAAGCTCACAGTATTATACACAGTATTATGCTGAGCCTAACAGAACTGCATTTTTCCATTATACAGGGGATGTTGACGGGATCCTGCTTGGAGACAGGGGCTATGCCTGCAGGCAGTATTTTATGACGCCCTTCCCTGAGCCAAACCCTGGACCACAAACCCGTTACAATGCAGCTCTAGCCAGGACAAGCATTGAAATGACCTTTGGGCAACTAAAGGGAAGATTTCAGTGTCTGAAAAGTCTGAGGGTTGCACCTGACAGGGCCTGTGACAGAATTGTTCCATATGCCATATTGCATAACATTGCCACCATCAGAAAGGAGAGGACCCCTATGGTGGGGGTGCAGCCTGATGATGACCTCCAGCCAGTGCACTTGAACCAACCTATTGGCAGAGCTGCACGGGACAGAATTGTGGAACACCATTTTTTACTGAATAAAAGACGAGACAAATATGCTTAGTTTCTTGAGTTTTATTTAAAAGATTATTTATAAAGAAAAGCCAGCAAGTCATATTTTGCCTGCAATAAGAGATAGTTATGGAAAGTCAGCAATACTACTATGTGTTAAATAGTGTATTAGCACTTACTCTGAAGCAACTCTATCTCCAGTGAAATTTTTCTCTCTTTCAAGTTGTCGAGTTCAATTTCTCCTCTAATTTCTCTTTTTTCACCTCAAAATACTCTATTTTTGGTTAAAGATGCCGCTTATATAGGGAACGGATGTCACCCGGTGTAATTTTGTGAAAAAAAGGGTCAAAACATGCCTCATGCAACAAAAGACAAAAGTAAAAGTACAACACTGCCCACCTCTGTATCAGTTCTTTGTGCAGACTGTTCTGTGAGCCTTTCTGTAGACCTTTCTCTAGGTGTGGACTCCTGCAATTCATGTTGCAGACAGAAAGAATAGGTACACAAGTATATACAAATTATAGTTAAGTTATTTATGCACTTACAGGTTCTTCCTCCAAAGGACAGTCATCTGAGAGGATTTCTTCACAGGACGTGCAATGGAAATAAATGGGTATTACAATGTGTTGCACTCTTGGGGGGGGGGGTCAATAATGTCATTACAATTAACTACACTGTAAAAAAATAATGTGATCAATTACTCATGGCAACATATTTTATATGAACAAAGTTAATTAGTTTTCACTTTCACAAACATTTGAAATGACTGTACCAAATTCATTTAATGCAGCAACAAACCATTTTACAGTATACTAAGAGAAATAAAAGCTAATTTAGCCTAAAAGTAATGTAGGTGTTGCTGCTACTGGTCCCTGGCTTTGGGTATAAGGAAGAGCTGCCCCCAGGGATGCCCTCCACACTGGGTTGGTTTGAATTCAACCCAAGGGCCAGCTCTTCTGCTGGGGTATATTGTGGGGGTGCAGGACCACCACCTGTAATCTTTCAGCCTTTTACTTTGTGGCTGTCATAAATAGACACATCATTTAACAGTGGCTTTTTACATAAGGACTGTATAAGAAGTAAAGGCTCCCATTTTGTAGAATATTCTTGTACTTCACATTTACTTGTTCCCATGTTCTAGTGGGTCCCGTGGTGGCTCTGACATAAGTAAATATGAAATAAATAAAAAATGCAAAAATACATACTGTAGAAAGTGATAGAAACATCTGACATGGACACCATTTATGCATTTAATTTGTTTGAATTAAATGTTCAAATTGGGCGTAACCTTCCATTAAAAGCTCTCGTTCTGCTTGAGAGGAAAACTGGGCGTGTACTTTAGCCATGCTGAACAGCCAATCACAGCGTTGCTGATCATTGTTTCTACTATCGATACATATCCCCTTTTAAACCAACGCAAGAACGCGCAATGATCTCAGATAACTCAATCCAGCGATACTTATCATAAACAACAGGTGTGTTCGAAGAACCTAATTAGCCGGATCATGATTAGCACGATGATATCATCTTGGATGTGTCTTTTGATCTCGGATGTAATAAGCGACGTACGAAGAACGGGCCCCAGGATCTCCAAGACGATGCTCACTTAAAATAACAAGCACTTAAAAACGTTTTCAAAGATCATTGTTGATCTTTGAAATAAGCGGTCGTTCAATATTCTTGAACTGACCCAAAGTCAGTTGTCGCTCTTCGGGACCTCTCGCACCCGAAGCGAGAATCATACCCCTAGATAAACGAGCCACCAGCATCTACAACTCACCGCATGCATAAAAACGCAAATATAGCAGGGGCTGCAGTAAGGAGCACTGCTTAAACACAAGAGAACACTTGTTGTACAATACGTCTACAGTGAGCATAAAATCCATGTTAAGTACACTCTGTCAACACCAAGTACGTGGGGATGTAGCTCAGTGGTAGAGCGCATGCTTTGCATGTATGAGGTCCTGTGTTCAATCCCCAGCATCTCCAAGTGGTTTATTGTCCAGCTGCATTGCGGAACTTAACTCTCTTACAATTCTTCCCTGGGGACCGGTTTCACAAAGTAAGCCTTACAGTGACTAAAATGGGTTGTTTAGGCCTTCTAACAGAAAACGTCTTGCCTTGACATAACGAGCAATGATTGCCTAGGAAGTTGCTCTAGCCTGAGTAGAAAGAGCCACTGTCTTCCCTTCAGCAAGTCTGAGGTCCTGGGATTAATACCAGGATCTCCAAGACGTTGCTCACTTAAAAAAACAAGCACTTAAAAACCTTTTCAAAGATCATTGTTGATCTTTGAAATAAGCGGTTGTTCAATATTCTCCTTTCACACATTTCACAGGCAAAGCCTAGTTTCAGACTGAAATACTAAGATTGAAACCAGCTTCCTCTGACCTATCGGGCAACATATCCATTTCTATTTTGCTCTTTAATTTCTTTCTGGGCCAAGACTTACCTCCTAAAGCTAGTTGTCGCTCTTCGTGCTATGTCACATTGAGTGGATGTAATGTCTGGCCGATACAACCAGTCCATGGAGAAATCACCTGGAGGAACAAACACTGGATTGACTTTTTCCTGGCAGCAGGGCTCGTCCGGGATTTGAACCCGGGACCACTCGCACCCAAAGCGAGAATCATACCCCTAGACCAACGAGCCACCAGCAGCGACAACTCACCGCATGCATAAAAAAAGGCAAATATGGCAGGGGCTGCAGTAAGGAGCACTGCTTAAACACAAGAGAACACTCGTTGTACAATAAGTCTACAGTGAGCATAAAATCCATGTTAAGTACACTCTGTCAACACCAAGTACGTGGGGATGTAGCTCAGTGGTAGAGCGCATGCTTTGCATGTATGAGGTCCTGGGTTCAATCCCCAGCATCTCCAAGTGGTTTATTATCCAGCTGCATTGCGGAACTTAACTCTCTTACAATTCTTCCCTGGGGACCGGTTTCACAAAGTAAGCCTTACAGTGACTAAAATGGGTTGTTTAGGCCTTCTAACAGAAAACGTCTTGCCTTGACATAACGAGCAATGATTGCCTAGGAAGTTGCTCTAGCCTGAGAAGAAAGAGCCGCAGTCTTCGCTTTAGCATGTCTGAGGTCCTGGGATTAATACCAGGATCTCCAAGACGTTGCTCACTTAAAAAAACAAGCACTTAAAAACGTTTTCAAAGATCATTGTTGATCTTTGAAATAAGCGGTTGTTCAATATTCTCCTTTCACACTTTCACAGGCAAAGCCTAGTTTCAGACTGAAATACTAAGATTGAAACCAGCTTCCTCCGACCTATCGGGCAACATTTCCATTATGTTTTGCTCTTTAATTTCTTTCCGGGCCAAGAAAGCGAAGAAAGACTTTACACCCAAAGTCAGTTGTCGCTCTTCGGGACCTCTCGCACCCGAAGCGAGAATCATACCCCTAGACCAACGAGCCACCAGCATCGACAACTCACCGCATGCATAAAAAAGGCAAATATAGCTGGGGCTTCAGTAAGGAGCACTGCTTAAACAAAAGAGAACACTCGTTGTACAATACGTCTACAGTGAGTATAAAATCCATGTTATGTACACTCTGTCAATACCAAGTACGTGGGGATGTAGCTCAGTGGTAGAGCGCATGCTTTGCATGTATGAGGTCCTGGTTTCAATCCCCAGCATCTCCAGGTGCGCTTTTTTGTTGTGAGGAAAGTTGAACAGCTTCGTGGCGCAGATGAACCCAGACTGCGTGTGTCTCAGTATCACAGTGTTTCCTTTAAGTTTCGCGGAGCAACCAAATCAACCACATGCCTTTGAGGGATATACGAGGTCCTGTGTTCCATGCCCAGCATCTACAAAACGTATATTTTTGTAAGCAAAGTGGAGCAACTACATTGCAGAGTCTTGGACAAAGTGTCTCGCAGTATTTCTTTTTGGCTTGGTTTCACAGAAAAAACCTAAACCTATTTTCCGACTAACGTGCACTGATTGATTGCACCGTCTTAACTCAAAAAAGCTTGCACTGACCAATCGATTAACCGCCCCCTAATACGTGTGCTTTGCATGACAAACACACGTTGCTGCTTGATCGGATGTAGCTCAGTGGTAGAGAGCATGCTTCGCATGTATGAGGTCCTGGGTTCAATCCCCAGCATCTCCAAGTGGTTTATTGTCCAGCTGCATTGCGGAATTTAACTCTCCTACAATACTTCCCTGGGGACCGGTTTCACAAAGTAAGCCTTACGGCGACTAAAATGGGTTGTTTAGGCCCTCTAACAGAAAACGTCTTGCCTTGACATAACGAGCAATGATTGCCTAGGAAGTTGCTCTAGCCTCAGTAGAAAGAGCCGCTGTCTTCCCTTTAGCATGTCTGAGGTCCTGGGATTAATTACCAGGATCTCAAAGACGTTGCTCACTTAAAAAAAACAAGCACTTAAAAACGTTTTCAAAGATCATTGTTGATCTTTGAAACAAGCAGTCGTTCAATATTCTCCTTTCACACATTTCACAGGCAAAGCCTAGTTTCAGACTGAAATACTACGATTTAAACCAGCTTCCTCCGACCTATCGGGCCACATTCCCATTATTTTTTGCTCTTTAATTTCTTTCTGGGCCAAGACTTACCGCCTAAAGTCAGTTGTCGCTCTTCGTTATATGTTACATTGAGTGGATGTAATGTCTGAACGATACAACCAGTCCATTGAGAAAGCACCTGGAGGAACAAACACCGGATTGACTTTTTCCTGGCAGCAGGGCTCGTCCGGGATTTGAACCCGGGACCTCTCGCACCCAAAGCGAGAATCATACCCCTAGACCAACGAGCCACCAGCAGCTACAACTCACCGCATGCATAAAAAAAGGCAAATATAGCAGGGGCTGCAGTAAGGAGCACTGCTTAAACACAAGAGAACACTCGTTGTACAATAAGTCTACAGTGAGCATAAAATCCATGTTAAGTACACTCTGTCAACACCAAGTACGTGGGGATGTAGCTCAGTGGTAGAGCTCATGCTTTGCATGTATGAGGTCCTGGGTTCAATCCCCAGCATCTCCAAGTGGTTTATTGTCCAGCTGCATTGCGGAACTTAACTCTCTTACAATACTTCCCTGGGGACCGGTTTCACAAAGTAAGCCTTACGGCGACTAAATGGGTTGTTTAGGCCTTCTAACAGAAAACGTCTTGCCTTGACATAACGAGCAATGATTGCCTAGGAAGTTGCTCTAGCCTGAGTAGAAAGAGCCACTGTCTTCCCTTCAGCATGTCTGAGGTCCTGGGATTAATACCAGGATCTCCAAGACGTTGCTCACTTAAAAAAACAAGCACTTAAAAACCTTTTCAAAGATCATTGTTGATCTTTGAAATAAGCGGTTGTTCAATATTAAATCCATGTTAAGTACACTCTGTCAACACCAAGTATGTGGGGATGTAGCTCAGTGGTAGAGCGCATGCTTTGCATGTATGAGGTCCTGTGTTCAATCCCCAGCATCTCCAAGTAGTTTATTGTCTAGCTGCATTGCGGAACTTAACTCACTTACAATTTTTCCCCGGGGACCGGTTTCACGAGGTAAGCCTTACGGCGACTAAAATGGGTTGTTTAGGCCCTCTGACAGAAAACGTCTTGCCTTGACATAACGAGCAATGATTGCCTAGGAAGTTGCTCTAGCCTGAGAAGAAAGAGCCGCAGTCTTCGCTTTAGCATGTCTGAGGTCCTGGGATTAATACCAGGATCTCCAAGACGTTGCTCACTTAAAAAAACAAGCACTTAAAAACGTTTTCAAAGATCATTGTTGATCTTTGAAATAAGCGGTTGTTCAATATTCTCCTTTCACACTTTCACAGGCAAAGCCTAGTTTCAGACTGAAATACTAAGATTGAAACCAGCTTCCTCCGACCTATCGGGCAACATTTCCATTATGTTTTGCTCTTTAATTTCTTTCCGGGCCAAGAAAGCGAAGAAAGACTTTACACCCAAAGTCAGTTGTCGCTCTTCAGGACCTCTCGCACCCGAAGCGAGAATCATACCCCTAGACCAACGAGCCACCAGCATCGACAACTCACCGCATGCATAAAAAAGGCAAATATAGCTGGGGCTGCAGTAAGGAGCACTGCTTAAACACAAGAGAACACTCGTTGTACAATACGTCTACAGTGAGTATAAAATCAATGTTAAGTACACTCTGTCAACACCAAGTACGTGGGGATGTAGCTCAGTGGTAGAGCGCATGCTTCGCATGTATGAGGTCCTGGGTTCAATCCCCAGCATCTCCAAGTGGTTTATTGTCCAGCTGAATTGTGGAACTTAACTCTCTTACAATACTTCTCTGGGGACCGGTTTCACGAAGTAAGCCTTACGGCGACTAAAATGGGTTGTTTAGGCCCTCTAACAGAAAACGTCTTGCCTTGACATAACGAGCAATGATTGCCTAGGAAGTTGCTCTAGCCTGCGTAGAAAGAGCCACTGTCTTCCCTTTAGCATGTCTGAGGTCCTTGGATTAATACCAGGATCTCCAAGACGATGCTCACTTAAAATAACAAGCACTTAAAAACGTTTTCAAAGATCATTGTTGATCTTTGAAATAAGCGGTCGTTCAATATTCTTGAACTGACCCAAAGTCAGTTGTCGCTCTTCGGGACCTCTCGCACCCGAAGCGAGAATCATACCCCTAGATCAACGAGCCACCAGCATCGACAACTCACCGCATGCATAAAAACGCAAATATAGCAGGGGCTGCAGTAAGGAGCACTGCTTAAACACAAGAGAACACTCGTTGTACAATACGTCTACAGTGAGCATAAAATCCATGTTAAGTACACTCTGTCAACACCAAGTACGTGGGGATGTAGCTCAGTGGTAGAGCGCATGCTTTGCATGTATGAGGTCCTGTGTTCAATCCCCAGCATCTCCAAGTAGTTTATTGTCTAGCTGCATTGCGGAACTTAACTCACTTACAATTTTTCCCCGGGGACCGGTTTCACGAGGTAAGCCTTACGGCGACTAAAATGGGTTGTTTAGGCCCTCTAACAGAAAACGTCTTGCCTTGACATAACGAGCAATGATTGCCTAGGAAGTTGCTCTAGCCTGCGTAGAAAGAGCCACTGTCTACCCTTTAGCATGTCTGAGGTCCTTGGATTAATACCAGGATCTCCAAGACGATGCTCACTTAAAATAACAAGCACTTAAAAACGTTTTCAAGATCATTGTTGATCTTTGAAATAAGCGGTCGTTCAATATTCTTGAACTGACCCAAAGTCAGTTGTCGCTCTTCGGGACCTCTCGCACCCGAAGCGAGAATCATACCCCTAGATCAACGAGCCACCAGCATCGACAACTCACCGCATGCATAAAAACCCAAATATAGTAGGGGCTGCAGTAAGGAGCACTGCTTAAACACAAGAGAACACTCGTTGTACAATACGTCTACAGTGAGCATAAAATCCATGTTAAGTACACTCTGTCAACACCAAGTACGTGGGGATGTAGCTCAGTGGTAGAGCGCATGCTTTGCATGTATGAGGTCCTGTGTTCAATCCCCAGCATCTCCAAGTAGTTTATTGTCTAGCTGCATTGCGGAACTTAACTCACTTACAATTTTTCCCCGGGGACCGGTTTCACGAGGTAAGCCTTACGGAGACTAAAATGGGTTGTTTAGGCCCTCTAACAGAAAACGTCTTGCCTTGACATAACGAGCAATGATTGCCTAGGAAGTTGCTCTAGCCTGCGTAGAAAGAGCCACTGTCGTCCCTTTAGCATGTCTGAGGTCCTGGGATTAATACCAGGATCTCCAAGACGATGCTCACTTAAAATAACAAGCACTTAAAAACGTTTTCAAAGATCATTGTTGATCTTTGAAATAAGCGGTCGTTCAATATTCTTGAACTGACCCAAAGTCAGTTGTCGCTCTTCGGGACCTCTCGCACCCGAAGCGAGAATCATACCCCTAGACCAACGAGCCACCAGCATCGACAACTCACCGCATGCATAAAAAAGGCAAATATAGCTGGGGCTGCAGTAAGGAGCACTGCTTAAACAAAAGAGAACACTCGTTGTACAATACGTCTACAGTGAGTATAAAATCCATGTTATGTACACTCTGTCAATACCAAGTACGTGGGGATGTAGCTCAGTGGTAGAGCGCATGCTTTGCATGTATGAGGTCCTGGGTTCAATCCCCAGCATCTCCAGGTGCGCTTTTTTGTTGTGAGGAAAGTTGAACAGCTTCGTGGCGCAGATGAACCCAGACTGCGTGTGTCTCAGTATCACAGTGTTTCCTTTAAGTTTCGCGGAGCAACCAAATCAACCACATGCCTTTGAGGGATGTACGAGGTCCTGTGTTCCATGCCCAGCATCTACAAAACGTATATTTTTGTAAGCAAAGTGGAGCAACTACATTGCAGAGTCTTGGACAAAGTGTCTCGCAGTATTTCTTTTTGGCTTGGTTTCACAGAAAAAACCTAAACCTATTTTCCGACTAACGTGCACTGATTGATTGCACCGTCTTAACTCAAAAAAGCTTGCACTGACCAATCGATTAACCGCTCCCTAATACGTGTGCTTTGCATGACAAACACACGTTGCTGCTTGAGCGGATGTAGCTCAGTGGTAGAGCGCATGCTTCGCATGTATGAGGTCCTGTGTTCAATCCCCAGCATCTCCAAGTAGTTTATTGTCTAGCTGCATTGCGGAACTTAACTCACTTACAATTTTTCCCCGGGGACCGGTTTCACGAGGTAAGCCTTACGGCGACTAAAATGGGTTGTTTAGGCCCTCTGACAGAAAACGTCTTGCCTTGACATAACGAGCAATGATTGCCTAGGAAGTTGCTCTAGCCTCAGTAGAAAGAGCCGCTGTCTTCCCTTTAGCATGTCTGAGGTCCTGGGATTAATTACCAGGATCTCAAAGACGTTGCTCACTTAAAAAAACAAGCACTTAAAAACGTTTTCAAGGATCATTGTTGATCTTTGAAATAAGCGGTTGTTCAATATTCTCCTTTCACACTTTCACAGGCAAAGCCTAGTTTCAGACTGAAATACTACGATTGAAACCAGCTTCCTCCGACCTATCAGGCCACATTCCCATTATTTTTTGCTCTTTAATTTCTTTCTGGGCCAAGACTTACCTCCTAAAGCTAGTTGTCGCTCTTCGTGCTATGTCACATTGAGTGGATGTAATGTCTGGCCGATACAACCAGTCCATGGAGAAATCACCTGGAGGAACAAACACTGGATTGACTTTTTCCTGGCAGCAGGGCTCGTCCGGGATTTGAACCCGGGACCTCTCGCACCCAAAGCGAGAATCATACCCCTAGACCAACGAGCCACCAGCAGCGACAACTCACCGCATGCATAAAAAAAGTAAAAACAAGAGAACACTCGTTGTACAATAAGTCTACAGTGAGCATACAATCCATGTTAAGTACACTCTGTCAACACCAAGTACGTGGGGATGTAGCTCAGTGGTAGAGCGCATGCTTTGCATGTATGAGGTCCTGGGTTCAATCCCCAGCATCTCCAAGTGGTTTATTGTCCAGCTGCATTGCGGAACTTAACTCTCTTACAATTCCCTGGGGACCGGTTTCACAAAGTAAGCCTTACAGTGACTAAAATGGGTTGTTTAGGCCTTCTAACAGAAAACGTCTTGCCTTGACATAACGAGCAATGATTGCCTAGGAAGTTGCTCTAGCCTGAGTAGAAAGAGCCACTGTCTTCCCTTCAGCATGTCTGAGGTCCTGGGATTAATACCAGGATCTCCAAGACGTTGCTCACTTAAAAAAACAAGCACTTAAAAACCTTTTCAAAGATCATTGTTGATCTTTGAAATAAGCGGTTGTTCAATATTAAATCCATGTTAAGTACACTCTGTCAACACCAAGTATGTGGGGATGTAGCTCAGTGGTAGAGCGCATGCTTTGCATGTATGAGGTCCTGTGTTCAATCCCCAGCATCTCCAAGTAGTTTATTGTCTAGCTGCATTGCGGAACTTAACTCACTTACAATTTTTCCCCGGGGACCGGTTTCACGAGGTAAGCCTTACGGCGACTAAAATGGGTTGTTTAGGCCCTCTGACAGAAAACGTCTTGCCTTGACATAACGAGCAATGATTGCCTAGGAAGTTGCTCTAGCCTGAGAAGAAAGAGCCGCAGTCTTCGCTTTAGCATGTCTGAGGTCCTGGGATTAATTATTAATTAATTACTACGATTGAAACCAGCTTCCTCCGACCTATCGGGCAACATTTCCATTATGTTTTGCTCTTTAATTTCTTTCCGGGCCAAGAAAGCGAAGAAAGACTTTACACCCAAAGTCAGTTGTCGCTCTTCAGGACCTCTCGCACCCGAAGCGAGAATCATACCCCTAGACCAACGAGCCACCAGCATCGACAACTCACCGCATGCATAAAAAAGGCAAATATAGCTGGGGCTGCAGTAAGGAGCACTGCTTAAACACAAGAGAACACTCGTTGTACAATACGTCTACAGTGAGTATAAAATCAATGTTAAGTACACTCTGTCAACACCAAGTACGTGGGGATGTAGCTCAGTGGTAGAGCGCATGCTTCGCATGTATGAGGTCCTGGGTTCAATCCCCAGCATCTCCAAGTGGTTTATTGTCCAGCTGAATTGTGGAACTTAACTCTCTTACAATACTTCTCTGGGGACCGGTTTCACGAAGTAAGCCTTACGGCGACTAAAAGGGGTTGTTTAGGCCCTCTAACAGAAAACGTCTTGCCTTGACATAACGAGCAATGATTGCCTAGGAAGTTGCTCTAGCCTGCGTAGAAAGAGCCACTGTCTTCCCTTTAGCATGTCTGAGGTCCTTGGATTAATACCAGGATCTCCAAGACGATGCTCACTTAAAATAACAAGCACTTAAAAACGTTTTCAAAGATCATTGTTGATCTTTGAAATAAGCGGTCGTTCAATATTCTTGAACTGACCCAAAGTCAGTTGTCGCTCTTCGGGACCTCTCGCACCCGAAGCGAGAATCATACCCCTAGATCAACGAGCCACCAGCATCGACAACTCACCGCATGCATAAAAACGCAAATATAGCAGGGGCTGCAGTAAGGAGCACTGCTTAAACACAAGAGAACACTCGTTGTACAATACGTCTACAGTGAGCATAAAATCCATGTTAAGTACACTCTGTCAACACCAAGTACGTGGGGATGTAGCTCAGTGGTAGAGCGCATGCTTTGCATGTATGAGGTCCTGTGTTCAATCCCCAGCATCTCCAAGTAGTTTATTGTCTAGCTGCATTGCGGAACTTAACTCACTTACAATTTTTCCCCGGGGACCGGTTTCACGAGGTAAGCCTTACGGCGACTAAAATGGGTTGTTTAGGCCCTCTAACAGAAAACGTCTTGCCTTGACATAACGAGCAATGATTGCCTAGGAAGTTGCTCTAGCCTGCGTAGAAAGAGCCACTGTCTACCCTTTAGCATGTCTGAGGTCCTTGGATTAATACCAGGATCTCCAAGACGATGCTCACTTAAAATAACAAGCACTTAAAAACGTTTTCAAGATCATTGTTGATCTTTGAAATAAGCGGTCGTTCAATATTCTTGAACTGACCCAAAGTCAGTTGTCGCTCTTCGGGACCTCTCGCACCCGAAGCGAGAATCATACCCCTAGATCAACGAGCCACCAGCATCGACAACTCACCGCATGCATAAAAACCCAAATATAGCAGGGGCTGCAGTAAGGAGCACTGCTTAAACACAAGAGAACACTCGTTGTACAATACGTCTACAGTGAGCATAAAATCCATGTTAAGTACACTCTGTCAACACCAAGTACGTGGGGATGTATCTCAGTGGTAGAGCGCATGCTTTGCATGTATGAGGTCCTGTGTTCAATCCCCAGCATCTCCAAGTAGTTTATTGTCTAGCTGCATTGCGGAACTTAACTCACTTACAATTTTTCCCCGGGGACCGGTTTCACGAGGTAAGCCTTACGGCGACTAAAATGGGTTGTTTAGGCCCTCTAACAGAAAACGTCTTGCCTTGACATAACGAGCAATGATTGCCTAGGAAGTTGCTCTAGCCTGAGAAGAAAGAGCCGCAGTCTTCGCTTTAGCATGTCTGAGGTCCTGGGATTAATACCAGGATCTCCAAGACGTTGCTCACTTAAAAAAACAAGCACTTAAAAACGTTTTCAAAGATCATTGTTGATCTTTGAAATAAGCGGTTGTTCAATATTCTCCTTTCACACTTTCACAGGCAAAGCCTAGTTTCAGACTGAAATACTAAGATTGAAACCAGCTTCCTCCGACCTATCGGGCAACATTTCCATTATGTTTTGCTCTTTAATTTCTTTCCGGGCCAAGAAAGCGAAGAAAGACTTTACACCCAAAGTCAGTTGTCGCTCTTCAGGACCTCTCGCACTCGAAGCGAGAATCATACCCCTAGACCAACGAGCCACCAGCATCGACAACTCACCGCATGCATAAAAAAGGCAAATATAGCTGGGGCTGCAGTAAGGAGCACTGCTTAAACACAAGAGAACACTCGTTGTACAATACGTCTACAGTGAGTATAAAATCAATGTTAAGTACACTCTGTCAACACCAAGTACGTGGGGATGTAGCTCAGTGGTAGAGCGCATGCTTCGCATGTATGAGGTCCTGGGTTCAATCCCCAGCATCTCCAAGTGGTTTATTGTCCAGCTGAATTGTGGAACTTAACTCTCTTACAATACTTCTCTGGGGACCGGTTTCACAAAGTAAGCCTTACGGCGACTAAAATGGGTTGTTTAGGCCCTCTAACAGAAAACGTCTTGCCTTGACATAACGAGCAATGATTGCCTAGGAAGTTGCTCTAGCCTGCGTAGAAAGAGCCACTGTCTTCCCTTTAGCATGTCTGAGGTCCTTGGATTAATACCAGGATCTCCAAGACGTTGCTCACTTAAAAAAACAAGCACTTAAAAACCTTTTCAAAGATCATTGTTGATCTTTGAAATAAGCGGTCGTTCAATATTCTTGAACTGACCCAAAGTCAGTTGTCGCTCTTCGGGACCTCTCGCACCCGAAGCGAGAATCATACCCCTAGATCAACGAGCCACCAGCATCGACAACTCACCGCATGCATAAAAACGCAAATATAGCAGGGGCTGCAGTAAGGAGCACTGCTTAAACACAAGAGAACACTCGTTGTACAATACGTCTACAGTGAGCATAAAATCCATGTTAAGTACACTCTGTCAACACCAAGTACGTGGGGATGTAGCTCAGTGGTAGAGCGCATGCTTTGCATGTATGAGGTCCTGTGTTCAATCCCCAGCATCTCCAAGTAGTTTATTGTCTAGCTGCATTGCGGAACTTAACTCACTTACAATTTTTCCCCGGGGACCGGTTTCACGAGGTAAGCCTTACGGAGACTAAAATGGGTTGTTTAGGCCCTCTAACAGAAAACGTCTTGCCTTGACATAACGAGCAATGATTGCCTAGGAAGTTGCTCTAGCCTGCGTAGAAAGAGCCACTGTCGTCCCTTTAGCATGTCTGAGGTCCTGGGATTAATACCAGGATCTCCAAGACGATGCTCACTTAAAATAACAAGCACTTAAAAACGTTTTCAAAGATCATTGTTGATCTTTGAAATAAGCGGTCGTTCAATATTCTTGAACTGACCCAAAGTCAGTTGTCGCTCTTCGGGACCTCTCGCACCCGAAGCGAGAATCATACCCCTAGACCAACGAGCCACCAGCATCGACAACTCACCGCATGCATAAAAAAGGCAAATATAGCTGGGGCTGCAGTAAGGAGCACTGCTTAAACAAAAGAGAACACTCGTTGTACAATACGTCTACAGTGAGTATAAAATCCATGTTATGTACACTCTGTCAATACCAAGTACGTGGGGATGTAGCTCAGTGGTAGAGCGCATGCTTTGCATGTATGAGGTCCTGGGTTCAATCCCCAGCATCTCCAGGTGCGCTTTTTTGTTGTGAGGAAAGTTGAACAGCTTCGTGGCGCAGATGAACCCAGACTGCGTGTGTCTCAGTATCACAGTGTTTCCTTTAAGTTTCGCGGAGCAACCAAATCAACCACATGCCTTTGAGGGATGTACGAGGTCCTGTGTTCCATGCCCAGCATCTACAAAACGTATATTTTTGTAAGCAAAGTGGAGCAACTACATTGCAGAGTCTTGGACAAAGTGTCTCGCAGTATTTCTTTTTGGCTTGGTTTCACAGAAAAAACCTAAACCTATTTTCCGACTAACGTGCACTGATTGATTGCACCGTCTTAACTCAAAAAAGCTTGCACTGACCAATCGATTAACCGCTCCCTAATACGTGTGCTTTGCATGACAAACACACGTTGCTGCTTGAGCGGATGTAGCTCAGTGGTAGAGAGCATGCTTCGCATGTATGAGGTCCTGGGTTCAATCCCCAGCATCTCCAAGTGGTTTATTGTCCAGCTGCATTGCGGAATTTAACTCTCTTACAATACTTCCCTGGGGACCGGTTTCACAAAGTAAGCCTTACGGCGACTAAAATGGGTTGTTTAGGCCCTCTAACAGAAAACGTCTTGCCTTGACATAACGAGCAATGATTGCCTAGGAAGTTGCTCTAGCCTCAGTAGAAAGAGCCGCTGTCTTCCCTTTAGCATGTCTGAGGTCCTGGGATTAATTACCAGGATCTCAAAGACGTTGCTCACTTAAAAAAACAAGCACTTAAAAACGTTTTCAAGGATCATTGTTGATCTTTGAAACAAGCAGTCGTTCAATATTCTCCTTTCACACATTTCACAGGCAAAGCCTAATTTCAGACTGAAATACTACGATTGAAACCAGCTTCCTCCGACCTATCAGGCCACATTCCCATTATTTTTTGCTCTTTAATTTCTTTCTGGGCCAAGACTTACCTCCTAAAGCTAGTTGTCGCTCTTCGTGCTATGTCACATTGAGTGGATGTAATGTCTGGCCGATACAACCAGTCCATGGAGAAATCACCTGGAGGAACAAACACTGGATTGACTTTTTCCTGGCAGCAGGGCTCGTCCGGGATTTGAACCCGGGACCTCTCGCACCCAAATCGAGAATCATACCCCTAGACCAACGAGCCACCAGCAGCGACAACTCACCGCATGCATAAAAAAAGGCAAATATGGCAGGGGCTGCAGTAAGGAGCACTGCTTAAACACAAGAGAACACTCGTTGTACAATAAGTCTACAGTGAGCATAAAATCCATGTTAAGTACACTCTGTCAACACCAAGTACGTGGGGATGTAGCTCAGTGGTAGAGCGCATGCTTTGCATGTATGAGGTCCTGGGTTCAATCCCCAGCATCTCCAAGTGGTTTATTGTCCAGCTGCATTGCGGAACTTAACTCTCTTACAATTCCCTGGGGACCGGTTTCACAAAGTAAGCCTTACAGTGACTAAAATGGGTTGTTTAGGCCTTCTAACAGAAAACGTCTTGCCTTGACATAACGAGCAATGATTGCCTAGGAAGTTGCTCTAGCCTGAGTAGAAAGAGCCACTGTCTTCCCTTCAGCATGTCTGAGGTCCTGGGATTAATACCAGGATCTCCAAGACGTTGCTCACTTAAAAAAACAAGCACTTAAAAACCTTTTCAAAGATCATTGTTGATCTTTGAAATAAGCGGTTGTTCAATATTCTCCTTTCACACATTTCACAGGCAAAGCCTAGTTTCAGACTGAAATACTAAGATTGAAACCAGCTTCCTCTGACCTTTCGGGCAACATTTCCATTTCTATTTTGCTCTTTAATTTCTTTCTGGGCCAAGACTTACCTCCTAAAGCTAGTTGTCGCTCTTCGTGCTATGTCAAATTGAGTGGATGTAATGTCTGGCCGATACAACCAGTCCATGGAGAAATCACCTGGAGGAACAAACACTGGATTGACTTTTTCCTGGCAGCAGGGCTCGTCCGGGATTTGAACCCGGGACCTCTCGCACCCAAAGCGAGAATCATACCCCTAGACCAACGAGCCACCAGCAGCGACAACTCACCGCATGCATAAAAAAAGGCAAATATGGCAGGGGCTGCAGTAAGGAGCACTGCTTAAACACAAGAGAACACTCGTTGTACAATAAGTCTACAGTGAGCATAAAATCCATGTTAAGTACACTCTGTCAACACCAAGTACGTGGGGATGTAGCTCAGTGGTAGAGTGCATGCTTTGCATGTATGAGGTCCTGGGTTCAATCCCCAGCATCTCCAAGTGGTTTATTATCCAGCTGCATTGCGGAACTTAACTCTCTTACAATTCTTCCCTGGGGACCGGTTTCACAAAGTAAGCCTTACAGTGACTAAAATGGGTTGTTTAGGCCTTCTAACAGAAAACGTCTTGCCTTGACATAACGAGCAATGATTGCCTAGGAAGTTTGCTCTAGCCTGAGTAGAAAGAGCCACTGTCTTCCCTTCAGCATGTCTGAGGTCCTGGGATTAATACCAGGATCTCCAAGACGTTGCTCACTTAAAAAAACAAGCACTTAAAAACCTTTTCAAAGATCATTGTTGATCTTTGAAATAAGCGGTTGTTCAATATTCTCCTTTACACCCAAAGTCAGTTGTCGCTCTTCGGGACCTCTCGCACCCGAAGCGAGAATCATACCCCTAGATCAACGAGCCACCAGCATCGACAACTCACCGCATGCATAAAAACGCATATAGCAGGGGCTGCAGTAAGGAGCACTGCTTAAACACAAGAGAACACTCGTTGTACAATACGTCTACAGTGAGCATAAAATCCATGTTAAGTACACTCTGTCAACACCAAGTACGTGGGGATGTAGCTCAGTGGTAGAGCGCATGCTTTGCATGTATGAGGTCCTGTGTTCAATCCCCAGCATCTCCAAGTAGTTTATTGTCTAGCTGCATTGCGGAACTTAACTCACTTACAATTTTTCCCCGGGGACCGGTTTCACGAGGTAAGCCTTACGGCGACTAAAATGGGTTGTTTAGGCCCTCTAACAGAAAACGTCTTGCCTTGACATAACGAGCAATGATTGCCTAGGAAGTTGCTCTAGCCTGAGAAGAAAGAGCCGCAGTCTTCGCTTTAGCATGTCTGAGGTCCTGGGATTAATACCAGGATCTCCAAGACGTTGCTCACTTAAAAAAACAAGCACTTAAAAACGTTTTCAAAGATCATTGTTGATCTTTGAAATAAGCGGTTGTTCAATATTTTCCTTTCACACTTTCACAGGCAAAGCCTAGTTTCAGACTGAAATACTAAGATTGAAACCAGCTTCCTCCGACCTATCGGGCAACATTTCCATTATGTTTTGCTCTTTAATTTCTTTCCGGGCCAAGAAAGCGAAGAAAGACTTTACACCCAAAGTCAGTTGTCGCTCTTCAGGACCTCTCGCACCCGAAGCGAGAATCATACCCCTAGACCAACGAGCCACCAGCATCGACAACTCACCGCATGCATAAAAAAGGCAAATATAGCTGGGGCTGCAGTAAGGAGCACTGCTTAAACACAAGAGAACACTCGTTGTACAATACGTCTAGAGTGAGTATAAAATCAATGTTAAGTACACTCTGTCAACACCAAGTACGTGGGGATGTAGCTCAGTGGTAGAGCGCATGCTTTGCATGTATGAGGTCCTGGGTTCAATCCCCAGCATCCCCAAGTGGTTTATTGTCCAGCTGCATTGCGGAACTTAACTCTCTTACAATTCTTCCCTGGGGACCGGTTTCACAAAGTAAGCCTTACAGTGACTAAAATGGGTTGTTTAGGCCTTCTAACAGAAAACGTCTTGCCTTGACATAACGAGCAATGATTGCCTAGGAAGTTGCTCTAGCCTGAGTAGAAAGAGCCACTGTCTTCCCTTCAGCATGTCTGAGGTCCTGGGATTAATACCAGGATCTCCAAGACGTTGCTCACTTAAAAAAACAAGCACTTAAAAACCTTTTCAAAGATCATTGTTGATCTTTGAAATAAGCGGTTGTTCAATATTCTCCTTTACACCCAAAGTCAGTTGTCGCTCTTCGGGACCTCTCGCACCCGAAGCGAGAATCATACCCCTAGATCAACGAGCCACCAGCATCGACAACTCACCGCATGCATAAAAACGCAAATATAGCAGGGGCTGCAGTAAGGAGCACTGCTTAAACACAAGAGAACACTCGTTGTACAATACGTCTACAGTGAGCATAAAATCCATGTTAAGTACACTCTGTCAACACCAAGTACGTGGGGATGTAGCTCAGTGGTAGAGCGCATGCTTTGCATGTATGAGGTCCTGTGTTCAATCCCCAGCATCTCCAAGTAGTTTATTGTCTAGCTGCATTGCGGAACTTAACTCACTTACAATTTTTCCCCGGGGACCGGTTTCACGAGGTAAGCCTTACGGCGACTAAAATGGGTTGTTTAGGCCCTCTAACAGAAAACGTCTTGCCTTGACATAACGAGCAATGATTGCCTAGGAAGTTGCTCTAGCCTGAGAAGAAAGAGCCGCAGTCTTCGCTTTAGCATGTCTGAGGTCCTGGGATTAATACCAGGATCTCCAAGACGTTGCTCACTTAAAAAAACAAGCACTTAAAAACGTTTTCAAAGATCAGTGTTGATCTTTGAAATAAACGGTTGTTCAATATTCTCCTTTCACACTTTCACAGGCAAAGCCTAGTTTCAGACTGAAATACTAAGATTGAAACCAGCTTCCTCCGACCTATCGGGCAACATTTCCATTATGTTTTGCTCTTTAATTTCTTTCCGGGCCAAGAAAGCGAAGAAAGACTTTACACCCAAAGTCAGTTGTCGCTCTTCGGGACCTCTCGCACCCGAAGCGAGAATCATACCCCTAGACCAACGAGCCACCAGCATCGACAACTCACCGCATGCATAAAAAAGGCAAATATAGCTGGGGCTGCAGTAAGGAGCACTGCTTAAACAAAAGAGAACACTCGTTGTACAATACGTCTACAGTGAGTATAAAATCCATGTTATGTACACTCTGTCAATACCAAGTACGTGGGGATGTAGCTCAGTGGTAGAGCGCATGCTTTGCATGTATGAGGTCCTGGGTTCAATCCCCAGCATCTCCAGGTGCGCTTTTTTGTTGTGAGGAAAGTTGAACAGCTTCGTGGCGCAGATGAACCCAGACTGCGTGTGTCTCAGTATCACAGTGTTTCCTTTAAGTTTCGCGGAGCAACCAAATCAACCACATGCCTTTGAGGGATGTACGAGGTCCTGTGTTCCATGCCCAGCATCTACAAAACGTATATTTTTGTAAGCAAAGTGGAGCAACTACATTGCAGAGTCTTGGACAAAGTGTCTCGCAGTATTTCTTTTTGGCTTGGTTTCACAGAAAAAACCTAAACCTATTTTCCGACTAACGTGCACTGATTGATTGCACCGTCTTAACTCAAAAAAGCTTGCACTGACCAATCGATTAACCGCCCCCTAATACGTGTGCTTTGCATGACAAACACACGTTGCTGCTTGATCGGATGTAGCTCAGTGGTAGAGAGCATGCTTCGCATGTATGAGGTCCTGGGTTCAATCCCCAGCATCTCCAAGTGGTTTATTGTCCAGGTGCATTGCGGAATTTAACTCTCCTACAATACTTCCCTGGGGACCGGTTTAACAAAGTAAGCCTTACGGCGACTAAAATGGGTTGTTTAGGCCCTCTAACAGAAAACGTCTTGCCTTGACATAACGAGCAATGATTGCCTAGGAAGTTGCTCTAGCCTCAGTAGAAAGAGCCGCTGTCTTCCCTTTAGCATGTCTGAGGTCCTGGGATTAATTACCAGGATCTCAAAGACGTTGCTCACTTAAAAAAACAAGCACTTAAAAACGTTTTCAAAGATCATTGTTGATCTTTGAAACAAGCAGTCGTTCAATATTCTCCTTTCACACATTTCACAGGCAAAGCCTAGTTTCAGACTGAAATACTACGATTTAAACCAGCTTCCTCCGACCTATCGGGCCACATTCCCATTATTTTTTGCTCTTTAATTTCTTTCTGGGCCAAGACTTACCGCCTAAAGTCAGTTGTCGCTCTTCGTTATATGTTACATTGAGTGGATGTAATGTCTGAACGATACAACCAGTCCATTGAGAAAGCACCTGGAGGAACAAACACCAGATTGACTTTTTCCTGGCAGCAGGGCTCGTCCGGGATTTGAACCCGGGACCTCTCGCACCCAAAGCGAGAATCATACCCCTAGACCAACGAGCCACCAGCAGCGACAACTCACCGCATGCATAAAAAAAGGCAAATATAGCAGGGGCTGCAGTAAGGAGCACTGCTTAAACACAAGAGAACACTCGTTGTACAATAAGTCTACAGTGAGCATAAAATCCATGTTAAGTACACTCTGTCAACACCAAGTACGTGGGGATGTAGCTCAGTGGTAGAGCTCATGCTTTGCATGTATGAGGTCCTGGGTTCAATCCCCAGCATCTCCAAGTGGTTTATTGTCCAGCTGCATTGCGGAACTTAACTCTCTTACAATACTTCCCTGGGGACCGGTTTCACAAAGTAAGCCTTACGGCGACTAAATGGGTTGTTTAGGCCCTCTAACAGAAAACGTCTTGACTTGACATAACGAGCAATGATTGCATAGGAAGTTACTCTAGCTTGAGTAGAAAGAGCCACTGTCTTCGGTTTAGCATGTCTGAGGTCCTGGGATTAATACCAGGATCTCCAAGACGTTGCTCACTTAAAAAAACAAGCACATAAAAACATTTTCAAAGATTATTGTTGATCTTTGAAATAAGCGGTCGTTCAATATTCTCCTTTCACACATTTCACAGGCAAAGCCTAGTTTCAGACTGAAAAACTACGATTGAAACCAGCTTCCTCCGACCTATCGGGCAACATTTCCATTATGTTTTGCTCTTTAATTTCTTTCCGGGCCAAGAAAGCCAAGAAAGACTTTACAACCAAAGTCAGTTGTCGATCTTCGGGACCTCTCGCACCCAAAGCGAGAATCATATCCCTAGACCAACGAGCCACCAGCATCGACAACTCACCGTATGCATATAGCAGGGGCTGCAGTAAGGAGCACTGCTCAAACACAAGAGATCACTCGTTGTTAAATACCTCTACAGTGAGCAAAAAAAACATCTCCAAGCATCTCCAAGTGGTTTATTGTCCAGCTGCATTGTGGAATTTAACTGTATTACAATACTTCCCTGTGGACAAGTTTCACGAGGTAAGCCTTACGGCGACTAAAATGGGTTGTTCAGGCCCTCTAACAGAAAACGTCTTGCCTTGAAATAACGAGCAATGATTGCCTAGGAAGTTGCTCTAGCCTGAGTAGAAAGAGCCGCAGTCTTCGCTTTAGCATGTCTGAGGTCCTGGGATTAATACCAGGATCTCCAAGACGTTGCTCACTTAAAAAAAAACAAGCACTTAAAAACATTTTCAAATATCATTGTTGATACAATCATTGTTGATATTTGAAATAAGCGGTCGTTCAATATTCTCCTTTCACAGATTTCACAGGCAAAGCCTAGTTTCAGACTGAAATACTACGATTGAAACCAGCTTCCTCCGACCTATCGGGCAACATTTCCATTATATTTTGCTCTTTAATTTCTTTCTGGGCCAAGACTTACCTCCTAAAGCTAGTTGTCGCTCTTCGTGGTATGTCACATTGAGTGGATGTAATGTCTGGCCGATACAACCAGTCCATGGAGAAAGCACCTGGAGGAACAAACACTGGATTAACTTTTTCATGGCAGCAGGGCTCGTCCGGGATTTGAACCCGGGACCTCTCGCACCCAAAGCAAGAATCATACCCCTAGACCAACGAGCCACCAGCAGCGACAACTAACCGCATGCATAAAAAAAGGCAAATATGGCAGGGGCTGCAGTAAGGAGCACTGCTTAAACACAAGAGAACACTCGTTGTACAATAAGTCTACAGTGAGCATAAAATCCATGTTAAGTACACTCTGTCAACACCTAGTACGTGGGGATGTAGCTCAGTGGTAGAGCGCATGCTTTGCATGTATGAGGTCCTGGGTTCAATCCCCAGCATCTCCAAGTGGTTTATTGTCCAGCTGCATTGCGGAACTTAACTCTCTTACAATTCTTCCCTGGGGACCGGTTTCACAAAGTAAGCCTTACAGTGACTAAAATGGGTTGTTTAGGCCTTCTAACAGAAAACGTCTTGCCTTGACATAACGAGCAATGATTGCCTAGGAAGTTGCTCTAGCCTGAGTAGAAAGAGCCACTGTCTTCCCTTCAGCATGTCTGAGGTCCTGGGATTAATACCAGGATCTCCAAGACGTTGCTCACTTAAAAAAACAAGCACTTAAAAACCTTTTCAAAGATCATTGTTGATCTTTGAAATAAGCGGTTGTTCAATATTCTCCTTTACACCCAAAGTCAGTTGTCGCTCTTCGGGACCTCTCGCACCCGAAGCGAGAATCATACCCCTAGATCAACGAGCCACCAGCATCGACAACTCACCGCATGCATAAAAACGCAAATATAGCAGAGGCTGCAGTAAGGAGCACTGCTTAAACACAAGAGAACACTCGTTGTACAATACGTCTACAGTGAGCATAAAATCCATGTTAAGTACACTCTGTCAACACCAAGTACGTGGGGATGTAGCTCAGTGGTAGAGCGCATGCTTTGCATGTATGAGGTCCTGTGTTCAATCCCCAGCATCTCCAAGTAGTTTATTGTCTAGCTGCATTGCGGAACTTAACTCACTTACAATTTTTCCCCGGGGACCGGTTTCACGAGATAAGCCTTACGGCGACTAAAATGGGTTGTTTAGGCCCTCTAACAGAAAACGTCTTGCCTTGACATAACGAGCAATGATTGCCTAGGAAGTTGCTCTAGCCTGAGAAGAAAGAGCCGCAGTCTTCGCTTTAGCATGTCTGAGGTCCTGGGATTAATACCAGGATCTCCAAGACGTTGCTCACTTAAAAAAACAAGCACTTAAAAACGTTTTCAAAGATCATTGTTGATCTTTGAAATAAGCGGTTGTTCAATATTCTCCTTTCACACTTTCACAGGCAAAGCCTAGTTTCAGACTGAAATACTAAGATTGAAACCAGCTTCCTCCGACCTATCGGGCAACATTTCCATTATGTTTTGCTCTTTAATTTCTTTCCGGGCCAAGAAAGCGAAGAAAGACTTTACACCCAAAGTCAGTTGTCGCTCTTCAGGACCTCTCGCACCCGAAGCGAGAATCATACCCCTAGACCAACGAGCCACCAGCATCGACAACTCACCGCATGCATAAAAAAGGCAAATATAGCTGGGGCTGCAGTAAGGAGCACTGCTTTAACACAAGAGAACACTCGTTGTACAATACGTCTACCGTGAGTATAAAATCAATGTTAAGTACACTCTGTCAACACCAAGTACGTGGGGATGTAGCTCAGTGGTAGAGCGCATGCTTTGCATGTATGAGGTCCTGGGTTCAATCCCCAGCATCTCCAAGTGGTTTATTGTCCAGCTGAATTGTGGAACTTAACTCTCTTACAATACTTCTCTGGGGACCGGTTTCACGAAGTAAGCCTTACGGCGACTAAAATGGGTTGTTTAGGCCCTCTAACAGAAAACGTCTTGCCTTGACATAACGAGCAATGATTGCCTAGGAAGTTGCTCTAGCCTGCGTAGAAAGAGCCACTGTCTTCCCTTTAGCATGTCTGAGGTCCTTGGATTAATACCAGGATCTCCAAGACGATGCTCACTTAAAATAACAAGCACTTAAAAACGTTTTCAAAGATCATTGTTGATCTTTGAAAGAAGCGGTCGTTCAATATTCTTGAACTGACCCAAAGTCAGTTGTCGCTCTTCGGGACCTCTCGCACCCGAAGCGAGAATCATACCCCTAGATCAACGAGCCACCAGCATCGACAACTCACCGCATGCATAAAAACGCAAATATAGCAGGGGCTGCAGTAAGGAGCACTGCTTAAACACAAGAGAACACTCGTTGTACAATACGTCTACAGTGAGCATAAAATCCATGTTAAGTACACTCTGTCAACACCAAGTACGTGGGGATGTAGCTCAGTGGTAGAGCGCATGCTTTGCATGTATGAGGTCCTGTGTTCAATCCCCAACATCTCCAAGTAGTTTATTGTCTAGCTGCATTGCGGAACTTAACTCACTTACAATTTTTCCCCAATGATTGCCTAGGAAGTTGCTCTAGCCTCAGTAGAAAGAGCCGCTGTCTTCCCTTTAGCATGTCTGAGGTCCTGGGATTAATTACCAGGATCTCAAAGACGTTGCTCACTTAAAAAAACAAGCACTTAAAAACGTTTTCAAAGATCATTGTTGATCTTTGAAACAAGCAGTCGTTCAATATTCTCCTTTCACACATTTCACAGGCAAAGCCTAGTTTCAGACTGAAATACTACGATTGAAACCAGCTTCCTCCGACCTATCAGGCCACATTCCCATTATTTTTTGCTCTTTAATTTCTTTCTGGGCCAAGACTTACCGCCTAAAGTCAGTTGTCGCTCTTCGTTATATGTTACATTGAGTGGATGTAATGTCTGAACGATACAACCACTCCATTGAGAAAGCACCTGGAGGAACAAACACCGGATTGACTTTTTCCTGGCAGCAGGGCTCGTCCGGGATTTGAACCCGGGAACACTCGCACCCAAAGCGAGAATCATACCCCTAGACCAACGAGCCACCAGCAGCGACAACTCACCGCATGCATAAAAAAAGGCAGATATAGCAGGGGCTGCAGTAAGGAGCACTGCTTAAACACAAGAGAACACTCGTTGTACAATAAGTCTACAGTGAGCATAAAATCCATGTTAAGTACACTCTGTCAACACCAAGTACGTGGGGATGTAGCTCAGTGGTAGAGCTCATGCTTTGCATGTATGAGGTCCTGGGTTCAATCCCCAGCATCTCCAAGTGGTTTATTGTCCAGCTGCATTGCGGAACTTAATTCTCTTACAATACTTTCCTGGGGACCGGTTTCACAAAGTAAGCCTTACGGCGACTAAATGGGTTGTTTAGGCCCTCTAACAGAAAACGTCTTGACTTGACATAACGAGCAATGATTGCATAGGAAGTTACTCTAGCTTGAGTAGAAAGAGCCACTGTCTTCGGTTTAGCATGTCTGAGGTCCTGGGATTAATACCAGGATCTCCAAGACGTTGCTCACTTAAAAAAACAAGCACATAAAAACATTTTCAAAGATTATTGTTGATCTTTGAAATAAGCGGTCGTTCAATATTCTCCTTTCACACTTTCACAGGCAAAGCCTAGTTTCAGACTGAAAAACTACGATTGAAACAAGCTTCCTCCGACCTATCGGGCAACATTTCCATTATGTTTTGCTCTTTAATTTCTTTCCGGGCCAAGAAAGCCAAGAAAGACTTTACAACCAAAGTCAGTTGTCGATCTTCGGGACCTCTCGCACCCAAAGCGAGAATCATATCCCTAGACCAACGAGCCACCAGCATCGACAACTCACCGTATGCATATAGCAGGGGATGCAGTAAGGAGCACTGCTCAAACACAAGAGATCACTCGTTGTTAAATACCTCTACAGTGAGCAAAAAAAACATCTCCAAGCATCTCCAAGTGGTTTATTGTCCAGCTGCATTGTGGAATTTAACTGTATTACAAACTTCCCTGTGGACCGGTTTCACGAGGTAAGCCTTACGGCGACTAAAATGGGTTGTTCAGGCCCTCTAACAGAAAACGTCTTGCCTTGAAATAACGAGCAATGATTGCCTAGGAAGTTGCTCTAGCCTGAGTAGAAAGAGCCGCAGTCTTCGCTTTAGCATGTCTGAGGTCCTGGGATTAATACCAGGATCTCCAAGACGTTGCTCACTTAAAAAAAACAAGCACTTAAAAACATTTTCAAATATCATTGTTGATACAATCATTGTTGATATTTGAAATAAGCGGTCGTTCAATATTCTCCTTTCACAGATTTCACAGGCAAAGCCTAGTTTCAGACTGAAATACTACGATTGAAACCAGCTTCCTCCGACCTATCGGGCAACATTTCCATTATATTTTGCTCTTTAATTTCTTTCTGGGCCAAGACTTACCTCCTAAAGCTAGTTGTCGCTCTTCGTGGTATGTCACATTGAGTGGATGTAATGTCTGGCCGATACAACCAGTCCATGGAGAAAGCACCTGGAGGAACAAACACTGGATTGACTTTTTCCTGGCAGCAGGGCTCGTCCGGGATTTGAACCCGGGACCTCTCGCACCCAAAGCAAGAATCATACCCCTAGACCAACGAGCCACCAGCAGCGACAACTCACCGCATGCATAAAAAAAGGCAAATATGGCAGGGGCTGCAGTAAGGAGCACTGCTTAAACACAAGAGAACACTCGTTGTACAATAAGTCTACAGTGAGCATAAAATCCATGTTAAGTACACTCTGTCAACACCTAGTACGTGGGGATGTAGCTCAGTGGTAGAGCGCATGCTTTGCATGTAAGAGGTCCTGGGTTCAATCCCCAGCATCTCCAAGTGGTTTATTGTCCAGCTGCATTGCGGAACTTAACTCTCTTACAATTCTTCCCTGGGGACCGGTTTCACAAAGTAAGCCTTACAGTGACTAAAATGGGTTGTTTAGGCCTTCTAACAGAAAACGTCTTGCCTTGACATAACGAGCAATGATTGCCTAGGAAGTTGCTCTAGCCTGAGTAGAAAGAGCCACTGTCTTCCCTTCAGCATGTCTGAGGTCCTTGGATTAATACCAGGATCTCCAAGACGTTGCTCACTTAAAAAAACAAGCACTTAAAAACCTTTTCAAAGATCATTGTTGATCTTTGAAATAAGCGGTTGTTCAATATTCTCCTTTACACCCAAAGTCAGTTGTCGCTCTTCGGGACCTCTCGCACCCGAAGCGAGAATCATACCCCTAGATCAACGAGCCACCAGCATCGACAACTCACCGCATGCATAAAAACGCAAATATAGCAGAGGCTGCAGTAAGGAGCACTGCTTAAACACAAGAGAACACTCGTTGTACAATACGTCTACAGTGAGCATAAAATCCATGTTAAGTACACTCTGTCAACACCAAGTACGTGGGGATGTAGCTCAGTGGTAGAGCGCATGCTTTGCATGTATGAGGTCCTGTGTTCAATCCCCAGCATCTCCAAGTAGTTTATTGTCTAGCTGCATTGCGGAACTTAACTCACTTACAATTTTTCCCCGGGGACCGGTTTCACGAGGTAAGCCTTACGGCGACTAAAATGGGTTGTTTAGGCCCTCTAACAGAAAACGTCTTGCCTTGACATAACGAGCAATGATTGCCTAGGAAGTTGCTCTAGCCTGAGAAGAAAGAGCCGCAGTCTTCGCTTTAGCATGTCTGAGGTCCTGGGATTAATACCAGGATCTCCAAGACGTTGCTCACTTAAAAAAACAAGCACTTAAAAACGTTTTCAAAGATCATTGTTGATCTTTGAAATAAGCGGTTGTTCAATATTCTCCTTTCACACTTTCACAGGCAAAGCCTAGTTTCAGACTGAAATACTAAGATTGAAACCAGCTTCCTCCGACCTATCGGGCAACATTTCCATTATGTTTTGCTCTTTAATTTCTTTCCGGGCCAAGAAAGCGAAGAAAGACTTTACACCCAAAGTCAGTTGTCGCTCTTCAGGACCTCTCGCACCCGAAGCGAGAATCATACCCCTAGACCAACGAGCCACCAGCATCGACAACTCACCGCATGCATAAAAAAGGCAAATATAGCTGGGGCTGCAGTAAGGAGCACTGCTTTAACACAAGAGAACACTCGTTGTACAATACGTCTACAGTGAGTATAAAATCAATGTTAAGTACACTCTGTCAACACCAAGTACGTGGGGATGTAGCTCAGTGGTAGAGCGCATGCTTTGCATGTATGAGGTCCTGGGTTCAATCCCCAGCATCTCCAAGTGGTTTATTGTCCAGCTGAATTGTGGAACATAACTCTCTTACAATACTTCTCTGGGGACCGGTTTCACGAAGTAAGCCTTACGGCGACTAAAATGGGTTGTTTAGGCCCTCTAACAGAAAACGTCTTGCCTTGACATAACGAGCAATGATTGCCTAGGAAGTTGCTCTAGCCTGCGTAGAAAGAGCCACTGTCTTCCCTTTAGCATGTCTGAGGTCCTTGGATTAATACCAGGATCTCCAAGACGATGCTCACTTAAAATAACAAGCACTTAAAAACGTTTTCAAAGATCATTGTTGATCTTTGAAATAAGCGGTCGTTCAATATTCTTGAACTGACCCAAAGTCAGTTGTCGCTCTTCGGGACCTCTCGCACCCGAAGCGAGAATCATACCCCTAGATCAACGAGCCACCAGCATCGACAAGCAACCGCATGCATAAAAACGCAAATATAGCAGGGGCTGCAGTAAGGAGCACTGCTTAAACACAAGAGAACACTCGTTGTACAATACGTCTACAGTGAGCATAAAATCCATGTTAAGTACACTCTGTCAACACCAAGTACGTGGGGATGTAGCTCAGTGGTAGAGCGCATGCTTTGCATGTATGAGGTCCTGTGTTCAATCCCCAACATCTCCAAGTAGTTTATTGTCTAGCTGCATTGCGGAACTTAACTCACTTACAATTTTTCCCCAATGATTGCCTAGGAAGTTGCTCTAGCCTCAGTAGAAAGAGCCGCTGTCTTCCCTTTAGCATGTCTGAGGTCCTGGGATTAATTACCAGGATCTCAAAGACGTTGCTCACTTAAAAAAACAAGCACTTAAAAACGTTTTCAAAGATCATTGTTGATCTTTGAAACAAGCAGTCGTTCAATATTCTCCTTTCACACATTTCACAGGCAAAGCCTAGTTTCAGACTGAAATACTACGATTGAAACCAGCTTCCTCCGACCTATCAGGCCACATTCCCATTATTTTTTGCTCTTTAATTTCTTTCTGGGCCAAGACTTACCGCCTAAAGTCAGTTGTCGCTCTTCGTTATATGTTACATTGAGTGGATGTAATGTCTGAACGATACAACCAGTCCATTGAGAAAGCACCTGGAGGAAGAAACACCGGATTGACTTTTTCCTGGCAGCAGGGCTCGTCCGGGATTTGAACCCGGGAACACTCGCACCCAAAGCGAGAATCATACCCCTAGACCAACGAGCCACCAGCAGTGACAACTCACCGCATGCATAAAAAAAGGCAAATATAGCAGGGGCTGCAGTAAGGAGCACTGCTTAAACACAAGAGAACACTCGTTGTACAATAAGTCTACAGTGAGCATAAAATCCATGTTAAGTACACTCTGTCAACACCAAGTACGTGGGGATGTAGCTCAGTGGTAGAGCTCATGCTTTGCATGTATGAGGTCCTGGGTTCAATCCCCAGCATCTCCAAGTGGTTTATTGTCCATCTGCATTGCGGAACTTAACTCTCTTACAATACTTCCCTGGGGACCGGTTTCACAAAGTAAGCCTTACGGCGACTAAATGGGTTGTTTAGGCTCTCTAACAGAAAACGTCTTGACTTGACATAACGAGCAATGATTGCATAGGAAGTTACTCTAGCTTGAGTAGAAAGAGCCACTGTCTTCGGTTTAGCATGTCTGAGGTCCTGGGATTAATACCAGGATCTCCAAGACGTTGCTCACTTAAAAAAACAAGCACATAAAAACATTTTCAAAGATTATTGTTGATCTTTGAAATAAGCGGTCGTTCAATATTCTCCTTTCACACATTTCACAGGCAAAGCCTAGTTTCAGACTGAAAAACTACGATTGAAACAAGCCTCCTCCGACCTATCGGGCAACATTTCCATTATGTTTTGCTCTTTAATTTCTTTCCGGGCCAAGAAAGCCAAGAAAGACTTTACAACCAAAGTCAGTTGTCGATCTTCGGGACCTCTCGCACCCAAAGCGAGAATCATATCCCTAGACCAACGAGCCACCAGCATCGACAACTCACCGTATGCATATAGCAGGGGCTGCAGTAAGGAGCACTGCTCAAACACAAGAGATCACTCGTTGTTAAATACCTCTACAGTGAGCAAAAAAAACATCTCCAAGCATCTCCAAGTGGTTTATTGTCCAGCTGCATTGTGGAATTTAACTGTATTACAATACTTCCCTGTGGACCGGTTTCACGAGGTAAGCCTTACGGCGACTAAAATGGGTTGTTCAGGCCCTCTAACAGAAAACGTCTTGCCTTGAAATAACGAGCAATGATTGCCTAGGAAGTTGCTCTAGCCTGAGTAGAAAGAGCCGCAGTCTTCGCTTTAGCATGTCTGAGGTCCTGGGATTAATACCAGGATCTCCAAGACGTTGCTCACTTAAAAAAAACAAGCACTTAAAAACATTTTCAAATATCATTGTTGATACAATCATTGTTGATCTTTGAAACAAGCAGTCGTTCAATATTCTCCTTTCACACATTTCACAGGCAAAGCCTAGTTTCAGACTGAAATACTACGATTGAAACCAGCTTCCTCCGACCTATCAGGCCACATTCCCATTATTTTTTGCTCTTTAATTTCTTTCTGGGCCAAGACTTACCTCCTAAAGCTAGTTGTCGCTCTTCGTGCTATGTCACATTGAGTGGATGTAATGTCTGGCCGATACAACCAGTCCATGGAGAAATCACCTGGAGGAACAAACACTGGATTGACTTTTTCCTGGCAGCAGGGCTCGTCCGGGATTTGAACCCGGGACCTCTCGCACCCAAAGCGAGAATCATACCCCTAGACCAACGAGCCACCAGCAGCGACAACTCACCGCATGCATAAAAAAAGGCAAATATGGCAGGGGCTGCAGTAAGGAGCACTGCTTAAACACAAGAGAACACTCGTTGTACAATAAGTCTACAGTGAGCATAAAATCCATGTTAAGTACACTCTGTCAACACCAAGTACGTGGGGATGTAGCTCAGTGGTAGAGCGCATGCTTTGCATGTATGAGGTCCTGGGTTCAATCCCCAGCATCTCCAAGTGGTTTTATATCCAGCTGCATTGCGGAACTTAACTCTCTTACAATTCTTCCCTGGGGACCGGTTTCACAAAGTAAGCCTTACAGTGACTAAAATGGGTTGTTTAGGCCTTCTAACAGAAAACGTCTTGCCTTGACATAACGAGCAATGATTGCCTAGGAAGTTGCTCTAGCCTGAGAAGAAAGAGCCGCAGTCTTCGCTTTAGCATGTCTGAGGTCCTGGGATTAATACCAGGATCTCCAAGACGTTACTCACTTAAAAAAACAAGCACTTAAAAACGTTTTCAAAGATCATTGTTGATCTTTGAAATAAGCGGTTGTTCAATATTCTCCTTTCACACTTTCACAGGCAAAGCCTAGTTTCAGACTGAAATACTAAGATTGAAACCAGCTTCCTCCGACCTATCGGGCAACATTTCCATTATGTTTTGCTCTTTAATTTCTTTCCGGGCCAAGAAAGCGAAGAAAGACTTTACACCCAAAGTCAGTTGTCGCTCTTCGGGACCTCTCGCACCCGAAGCGAGAATCATACCCCTAGACCAACGAGCCACCAGCATCGACAACTCACCGCATGCATAAAAAAGGCAAATATAGCTGGGGCTGCAGTAAGGAGCACTGCTTAAACAAAAGAGAACACTCGTTGTACAATACGTCTACAGTGAGTATAAAATCCATGTTATGTACACTCTGTCAATACCAAGTACGTGGGGATGTAGCTCAGTGGTAGAGCGCATGCTTTGCATGTATGAGGTCCTGGTTTCAATCCCCAGCATCTCCAGGTGCGCTTTTTTGTTGTGAGGAAAGTTGAACAGCTTCGTGGCGCAGATGAACCCAGACTGCGTGTGTCTCAGTATCACAGTGTTTCCTTTAAGTTTCGCGGAGCAACCAAATCAACCACATGCCTTTGAGGGATATACGAGGTCCTGTGTTCCATGCCCAGCATCTACAAAACGTATATTTTTGTAAGCAAAGTGGAGCAACTACATTGCAGAGTCTTGGACAAAGTGTCTCGCAGTATTTCTTTTTGGCTTGGTTTCACAGAAAAAACCTAAACCTATTTTCCGACTAACGTGCACTGATTGATTGCACCGTCTTAACTCAAAAAAGCTTGCACTGACCAATCGATTAACCGCCCCCTAATACGTGTGCTTTGCATGACAAACACACGTTGCTGCTTGATCGGATGTAGCTCAGTGGTAGAGAGCATGCTTCGCATGTATGAGGTCCTGGGTTCAATCCCCAGCATCTCCAAGTGGTTTATTGTCCAGCTGCATTGCGGAATTTAACTCTCCTACAATACTTCCCTGGGGACCGGTTTCACAAAGTAAGCCTTACGGCGACTAAAATGGGTTGTTTAGGCCCTCTAACAGAAAACGTCTTGCCTTGACATAACGAGCAATGATTGCCTAGGAAGTTGCTCTAGCCTCAGTAGAAAGAGCCGCTGTCTTCCCTTTAGCATGTCTGAGGTCCTGGGATTAATTACCAGGATCTCAAAGACGTTGCTCACTTAAAAAAAACAAGCACTTAAAAACGTTTTCAAAGATCATTGTTGATCTTTGAAACAAGCAGTCGTTCAATATTCTCCTTTCACACATTTCACAGGCAAAGCCTAGTTTCAGACTGAAATACTACGATTTAAACCAGCTTCCTCCGACCTATCGGGCCACATTCCCATTATTTTTTGCTCTTTAATTTCTTTCTGGGCCAAGACTTACCGCCTAAAGTCAGTTGTCGCTCTTCGTTATATGTTACATTGAGTGGATGTAATGTCTGAACGATACAACCAGTCCATTGAGAAAGCACCTGGAGGAACAAACACCGGATTGACTTTTTCCTGGCAGCAGGGCTCGTCCGGGATTTGAACCCGGGACCTCTCGCACCCAAAGCGAGAATCATACCCCTAGACCAACGAGCCACCAGCAGCGACAACTCACCGCATGCATAAAAAAAGGCAAATATAGCAGGGGCTGCAGTAAGGAGCACTGCTTAAACACAAGAGAACACTCGTTGTACAATAAGTCTACAGTGAGCATAAAATCCATGTTAAGTACACTCTGTCAACACCAAGTACGTGGGGATGTAGCTCAGTGGTAGAGCTCATGCTTTGCATGTATGAGGTCCTGGGTTCAATCCCCAGCATCTCCAAGTGGTTTATTGTCCAGCTGCATTGCGGAACTTAACTCTCTTACAATACTTCCCTGGGGACCGGTTTCACAAAGTAAGCCTTACGGCGACTAAATGGGTTGTTTAGGCCTTCTAACAGAAAACGTCTTGCCTTGACATAACGAGCAATGATTGCCTAGGAAGTTGCTCTAGCCTGAGTAGAAAGAGCCACTGTCTTCCCTTCAGCATGTCTGAGGTCCTGGGATTAATACCAGGATCTCCAAGACGTTGCTCACTTAAAAAAACAAGCACTTAAAAACCTTTTCAAAGATCATTGTTGATCTTTGAAATAAGCGGTTGTTCAATATTAAATCCATGTTAAGTACACTCTGTCAACACCAAGTATGTGGGGATGTAGCTCAGTGGTAGAGCGCATGCTTTGCATGTATCAGGTCCTGTGTTCAATCCCCAGCATCTCCAAGTAGTTTATTGTCTAGCTGCATTGCGGAACTTAACTCACTTACAATTTTTCCCCGGGGACCGGTTTCACGAGGTAAGCCTTACGGCGACTAAAATGGGTTGTTTAGGCCCTCTAACAGAAAACGTCTTGCCTTGACATAAGGAGCAATGATTGCCTAGGAAGTTGCTCTAGCCTGAGAAGAAAGAGCCGCAGTCTTCGCTTTAGCATGTCTGAGGTCCTGGGATTAATACCAGGATCTCCAAGACGTTGCTCACTTAAAAAAACAAGCACTTAAAAACGTTTTCAAAGATCATTGTTGATCTTTGAAATAAGCGGTTGTTCAATATTCTCCTTTCACAGGCAAAGCCTAGTTTCAGACTGAAATACTAAGATTGAAACCAGCTTCCTCCGACCTATCGGGCAACATTTCCATTATGTTTTGCTCTTTAATTTCTTTCCGGGCCAAGAAAGCGAAGAAAGACTTTACACCCAAAGTCAGTTGTCGCTCTTCAGGACCTCTCGCACCCGAAGCGAGAATCATACCCCTAGACCAACGAGCCACCAGCATCGACAACTCACCGCATGCATAAAAAAGGCAAATATAGCTGGGGCTGCAGTAAGGAGCACTGCTTAAACACAAGAGAACACTCGTTGTACAATACGTCTACAGTGAGTATAAAATCAATGTTAAGTACACTCTGTCAACACCAAGTACGTGGGGATGTAGCTCAGTGGTAGAGCGCATGCTTCGCATGTATGAGGTCCTGGGTTCAATCCCCAGCATCTCCAAGTGGTTTATTGTCCAGCTGAATTGTGGAACTTAACTCTCTTACAATACTTCTCTGGGGACCGGTTTCACGAAGTAAGCCTTACGGCGACTAAAATGGGTTGTTTAGGCCCTCTAACAGAAAACGTCTTGCCTTGACATAACGAGCAATGATTGCCTAGGAAGTTGCTCTAGCCTGCGTAGAAAGAGCCACTGTCTTCCCTTTAGCATGTCTGAGGTCCTTGGATTAATACCAGGATCTCCAAGACGATGCTCACTTAAAATAACAAGCACTTAAAAACGTTTTCAAAGATCATTGTTGATCTTTGAAATAAGCGGTCGTTCAATATTCTTGAACTGACCCAAAGTCAGTTGTCGCTCTTCGGGACCTCTCGCACCCGAAGCGAGAATCATACCCCTAGATCAACGAGCCACCAGCATCGACAACTCACCGCATGCATAAAAACGCAAATATAGCAGGGGCTGCAGTAAGGAGCACTGCTTAAACACAAGAGAACACTCGTTGTACAATACGTCTACAGTGAGCAGAAATCCATGTTAAGTACACTCTGTCAACACCAAGTACGTGGGGATGTAGCTCAGTGGTAGAGCGCATGCTTTGCATGTATGAGGTCCTGTGTTCAATCCCCAGCATCTCCAAGTAGTTTATTGTCTAGCTGCATTGCGGAACTTAACTCACTTACAATTTTTCCCCGGGGACCGGTTTCACGAGGTAAGCCTTACGGCGACTAAAATGGGTTGTTTAGGCCCTCTAACAGAAAACGTCTTGCCTTGACATAACGAGCAATGATTGCCTAGGAAGTTGCTCTAGCCTGAGAAGAAAGAGCCGCAGTCTTCGCTTTAGCATGTCTGAGGTCCTGGGATTAATACCAGGATCTCCAAGACGTTGCTCACTTAAAAAAACAAGCACTTAAAAACGTTTTCAAAGATCAGTGTTGATCTTTGAAATAAACGGTTGTTCAATATTCTCCTTTCACACTTTCACAGGCAAAGCCTAGTTTCAGACTGAAATACTAAGATTGAAACCAGCTTCCTCCGACCTATCGGGCAACATTTCCATTATGTTTTGCTCTTTAATTTCTTTCCGGGCCAAGCAAGCGAAGAAAGACTTTACACCCAAAGTCAGTTGTCGCTCTTCGGGACCTCTCGCACCCGAAGCGAGAATCATACCCCTAGACCAACGAGCCACCAGCATCGACAACTCACCGCATGCATAAAAAAGGCAAATATAGCTGGGGCTGCAGTAAGGAGCACTGCTTAAACAAAAGAGAACACTCGTTGTACAATACGTCTACAGTGAGTATAAAATCCATGTTATGTACACTCTGTCAATACCAAGTACGTGGGGATGTAGCTCAGTGGTAGAGCGCATGCTTTGCATGTATGAGGTCCTGGGTTCAATCCCCAGCATCTCCAGGTGCGCTTTTTTGTTGTGAGGAAAGTTGAACAGCTTCGTGGCGCAGATGAACCCAGACTGCGTGTGTCTCAGTATCACAGTGTTTCCTTTAAGTTTCGCGGAGCAACCAAATCAACCACATGCCTTTGAGGGATGTACGAGGTCCTGTGTTCCATGCCCAGCATCTACAAAACGTATATTTTTGTAAGCAAAGTGGAGCAACTACATTGCAGAGTCTTGGACAAAGTGTCTCGCAGTATTTCTTTTTGGCTTGGTTTCACAGAAAAAACCTAAACCTATTTTCCGACTAACGTGCACTGATTGATTGCACCGTCTTAACTCAAAAAAGCTTGCACTGACCAATCGATTAACCGCTCCCTAATACGTGTGCTTTGCATGACAAACACACGTTGCTGCTTGAGCGGATGTAGCTCAGTGGTAGAGAGCATGCTTCGCATGTATGAGGTCCTGGGTTCAATCCCCAGCATCTCCAAGTGGTTTATTGTCCAGCTGCATTGCGGAATTTAACTCTCTTACAATACTTCCCTGGGGACCGGTTTCACAAAGTAAGCCTTACGGCGACTAAAATGGGTTGTTTAGGCCCTCTAACAGAAAACGTCTTGCCTTGACATAACGAGCAATGATTGCCTAGGAAGTTGCTCTAGCCTCAGTAGAAAGAGCCGCTGTCTTCCCTTTAGCATGTCTGAGGTCCTGGGATTAATTACCAGGATCTCAAAGACGTTGCTCACTTAAAAAAACAAGCACTTAAAAACGTTTTCAAGGATCATTGTTGATCTTTGAAACAAGCAGTCGTTCAATATTCTCCTTTCACACATTTCACAGGCAAAGCCTAGTTTCAGACTGAAATACTACGATTGAAACCAGCTTCCTCCGACCTATCAGGCCACATTCCCATTATTTTTTGCTCTTTAATTTCTTTCTGGGCCAAGACTTACCTCCTAAAGCTAGTTGTCGATCTTCGTGCTATGTCACATTGAGTGGATGTAATGTCTGGCCGATACAACCAGTCCATGGAGAAATCACCTGGAGGAACAAACACTGGATTGACTTTTTCCTGGCAGCAGGGCTCGTCCGGGATTTGAATCCGGGACCTCTCGCACCCAAAGCGAGAATCATACCCCTAGACCAACGAGCCACCAGCAGCGATAACTCACCGCATGCATAAAAAAAGGCAAATATGGCAGGGGCTGCAGTAAGAAGCACTGCTTAAACACAAGAGAACACTCGTTGTACAATAAGTCTACAGTGAGCATAAAATCCATGTTAAGTACACTCTGTCAACACCAAGTACGTGGGGATGTAGCTCAGTGGTAGAGCGCATGCTTTGCATGTATGAGGTCCTGGGTTCAATCCCCAGCATCTCCAAGTGGTTTATTATCCAGCTGCATTGCGGAACTTAACTCTCTTACAATTCTTCCCTGGGGACCGGTTTCACAAAGTAAGCCTTACAGTGACTAAAATGGGTTGTTTAGGCCTTCTAACAGAAAACGTCTTGCCTTGACATAACGAGCAATGATTGCCTAGGAAGTTGCTCTAGCCTGAGAAGAAAGAGCCGCAGTCTTCGCTTTAGCATGTCTGAGGTCCTGGGATTAATACCAGGATCTCCAAGACGTTACTCACTTAAAAAAACAAGCACTTAAAAACGTTTTCAAAGATCATTGTTGATCTTTGAAATAAGCGGTTGTTCAATATTCTCCTTTCACACTTTCACAGGCAAAGCCTAGTTTCAGACTGAAATACTAAGATTGAAACCAGCTTCCTCCGACCTATCGGGCAACATTTCCATTATGTTTTGCTCTTTAATTTCTTTCCGGGCCAAGAAAGCGAAGAAAGACTTTACACCCAAAGTCAGTTGTCGCTCTTCGGGACCTCTCGCACCCGAAGCGAGAATCATACCCCTAGACCAACGAGCCACCAGCATCGACAACTCACTGCATGCATAAAAAAGGCAAATATAGCTGGGGCTGCAGTAAGGAGCACTGCTTAAACAAAAGAGAACACTCGTTGTACAATACGTCTACAGTGAGTATAAAATCCATGTTATGTACACTCTGTCAATACCAAGTACGTGGGGATGTAGCACAGTGGTAGAGCGCATGCTTTGCATGTATGAGGTCCTGGTTTCAATCCCCAGCATCTCCAGGTGCGCTTTTTTGTTGTGAGGAAAGTTGAACAGCTTCGTGGCGCAGATGAACCCAGACTGCGTGTGTCTCAGTATCACAGTGTTTCCTTTAAGTTTCGCGGAGCAACAAAATCAACCACATGCCTTTGAGGGATATACGAGGTCCTGTGTTCCATGCCCAGCATCTACAAAACGTATATTTTTGTAAGCAAAGTGGAGCAACTACATTGCAGAGTCTTGGACAAAGTGTCTCGCAGTATTTCTTTTTGGCTTGGTTTCACAGAAAAAACCTAAACCTATTTTCCGACTAACGTGCACTGATTGATTGCACCGTCTTAACTCAAAAAAGCTTGCACTGACCAATCGATTAACCGCCCCCTAATACGTGTGCTTTGCATGACAAACACATGTTGCTGCTTGATCGGATGTAGCTCAGTGGTAGAGAGCATGCTTCGCATGTATGAGGTCCTGGGTTCAATCCCCAGCATCTCCAAGTGGTTTATTGTCCAGCTGCATTGCGGAATTTAACTCTCCTACAATACTTCCCTGGGGACCGGTTTCACAAAGTAAGCCTTACGGCGACTAAAATGGGTTGTTTAGGCCCTCTAACAGAAAACGTCTTGCCTTGACATAACGAGCAATGATTGCCTAGGAAGTTGCTCTAGCCTCAGTAGAAAGAGCCGCTGTCTTCCCTTTAGCATGTCTGAGGTCCTGGGATTAATTACCAGGATCTCAAAGACGTTGCTCACTTAAAAAAAACAAGCACTTAAAAACGTTTTCAAAGATCATTGTTGATCTTTGAAACAAGCAGTCGTTCAATATTCTCCTTTCACACATTTCACAGGCAAAGCCTAGTTTCAGACTGAAATACTACGATTTAAACCAGCTTCCTCCGACCTATCGGGCCACATTCCCATTATTTTTTGCTCTTTAATTTCTTTCTGGGCCAAGACTTACCGCCTAAAGTCAGTTGTCGCTCTTCGTTATATGTTACATTGAGTGGATGTAATGTCTGAACGATACAACCAGTCCATTGAGAAAGCACCTGGAGGAACAAACACCGGATTGACTTTTTCCTGGCAGCAGGGCTCGTCCGGGATTTGAACCCGGGACCTCTCGCACCCAAAGCGAGAATCATACCCCTAGACCAACGAGCCACCAGCAGCGACAACTCACCGCATGCATAAAAAAAGGCAAATATAGCAGGGGCTGCAGTTAGGAGCACTGCTTAAACACAAGAGAACACTCGTTGTACAATAAGTCTACAGTGAGCATAAAATCCATGTTAAGTACACTCTGTCAACACCAAGTACGTGGGGATGTAGCTCAGTGGTAGAGCTCATGCTTTGCATGTATGAGGTCCTGGGTTCAATCCCCAGCATCTCCAAGTGGTTTATTGTCCAGCTGCATTGCGGAACTTAACTCTCTTACAATACTTCCCTGGGGACCGGTTTCACAAATTAAGCCTTACGGCGACTAAATGGGTTGTTTAGGCCTTCTAACAGAAAACGTCTTGCCTTGACATAACGAGCAATGATTGCCTAGGAAGTTGCTCTAGCCTGAGTAGAAAGAGCCACTGTCTTCCCTTCAGCATGTCTGAGGTCCTGGGATTAATACCAGGATCTCCAAGACGTTGCTCACTTAAAAAAACAAGCACTTAAAAACCTTTTCAAAGATCATTGTTGATCTTTGAAATAAGCGGTTGTTCAATATTAAATCCATGTTAAGTACACTCTGTCAACACCAAGTATGTGGGGATGTAGCTCAGTGGTAGAGCGCATGCTTTGCATGTATCAGGTCCTGTGTTCAATCCCCAGCATCTCCAAGTAGTTTATTGTCTAGCTGCATTGCGGAACTTAACTCACTTACAATTTTTCCCCGGGGACCGGTTTCACGAGGTAAGCCTTACGGCGACTAAAATGGGTTGTTTAGGCCCTCTAACAGAAAACGTCTTGCCTTGACATAACGAGCAATGATTGCCTAGGAAGTTGCTCTAGCCTGAGAAGAAAGAGCCGCAGTCTTCGCTTTAGCATGTCTGAGGTCCTGGGATTAATACCAGGATCTCCAAGACGTTGCTCACTTAAAAAAACAAGCACTTAAAAACGTTTTCAAAGATCATTGTTGATCTTTGAAATAAGCGGTTGTTCAATATTCTCCTTTCACACTTTCACAGGCAAAGCCTAGTTTCAGACTGAAATACTAAGATTGAAACCAGCTTCCTCCGACCTATCGGGCAACATTTCCATTATGTTTTGCTCTTTAATTTCTTTCCGGGCCAAGAAAGCGAAGAAAGACTTTACACCCAAAGTCAGTTGTCGCTCTTCAGGACCTCTCGCACCCGAAGCGAGAATCATACCCCTAGACCAACGAGCCACCAGCATCGACAACTCACCGCATGCATAAAAAAGGCAAATATAGCTGGGGCTGCAGTAAGGAGCACTGCTTAAACACAAGAGAACACTCGTTGTACAATACGTCTACAGTGAGTATAAAATCAATGTTAAGTACACTCTGTCAACACCAAGTACGTGGGGATGTAGCTCAGTGGTAGAGCGCATGCTTCGCATGTATGAGGTCCTGGGTTCAATCCCCAGCATCTCCAAGTGGTTTATTGTCCAGCTGAATTGTGGAACTTAACTCTCTTACAATACTTCTCTGGGGACCGGTTTCACGAAGTAAGCCTTACGGCGACTAAAATGGGTTGTTTAGGCCCTCTAACAGAAAACGTCTTGCCTTGACATAACGAGCAATGATTGCCTAGGAAGTTGCTCTAGCCTGCGTAGAAAGAGCCACTGTCTTCCCTTTAGCATGTCTGAGGTCCTTGGATTAATACCAGGATCTCCAAGACGATGCTCACTTAAAATAACAAGCACTTAAAAACGTTTTCAAAGATCATTGTTGATCTTTGAAATAAGCGGTCGTTCAATATTCTTGAACTGACCCAAAGTCAGTTGTCGCTCTTCGGGACCTCTCGCACCCGAAGCGAGAATCATACCCCTAGATCAACGAGCCACCAGCATCGACAACTCACCGCATGCATAAAAACGCAAATATAGCAGGGGCTGCAGTAAGGAGCACTGCTTAAACACAAGAGAACACTCGTTGTACAATACGTCTACAGTGAGCAGAAATCCATGTTAAGTACACTCTGTCAACACCAAGTACGTGGGGATGTAGCTCAGTGGTAGAGCGCATGCTTTGCATGTATGAGGTCCTGTGTTCAATCCCCAGCATCTCCAAGTAGTTTATTGTCTAGCTGCATTGCGGAACTTAACTCACTTACAATTTTTCCCCGGGGACCGGTTTCACGAGGTAAGCCTTACGGCGACTAAAATGGGTTGTTTAGGCCCTCTAACAGAAAACGTCTTGCCTTGACATAACGAGCAATGATTGCCTAGGAAGTTGCTCTAGCCTGAGAAGAAAGAGCCGCAGTCTTCGCTTTAGCATGTCTGAGGTCCTGGGATTAATACCAGGATCTCCAAGACGTTGCTCACTTAAAAAAACAAGCACTTAAAAACGTTTTCAAAGATCAGTGTTGATCTTTGAAATAAACGGTTGTTCAATATTCTCCTTTCACACTTTCACAGGCAAAGCCTAGTTTCAGACTGAAATACTAAGATTGAAACCAGCTTCCTCCGACCTATCGGGCAACATTTCCATTATGTTTTGCTCTTTAATTTCTTTCCGGGCCAAGAAAGCGAAGAAAGACTTTACACCCAAAGTCAGTTGTCGCTCTTCGGGACCTCTCGCACCCGAAGCGAGAATCATACCCCTAGATCAACGAGCCACCAGCATCGACAACTCACCGCATGCATAAAAAAGGCAAATATAGCTGGGGCTGCAGTAAGGAGCACTGCTTAAACAAAAGAGAACACTCGTTGTACAATACGTCTACAGTGAGTATAAAATCCATGTTATGTACACTCTGTCAATACCAAGTACGTGGGGATGTAGCTCAGTGGTAGAGCGCATGCTTTGCATGTATGAGGTCCTGGGTTCAATCCCCAGCATCTCCAGGAGCGCTTTTTTGTTGTGAGGAAAGTTGAACAGCTTCGTGGCGCAGATGAACCCAGACTGCGTGTGTCTCAGTATCACAGTGTTTCCTTTAAGTTTCGCGGAGCAACCAAATCAACCACATGCCTTTGAGGGATGTACGAGGTCCTGTGTTCCATGCCCAGCATCTACAAAACGTATATTTTTGTAAGCAAAGTGGAGCAACTACATTGCAGAGTCTTGGACAAAGTGTCTCGCAGTATTTCTTTTTGGCTTGGTTTCACAGAAAAAACCTAAACCTATTTTCCGACTAACGTGCACTGATTGATTGCACCGTCTTAACTCAAAAAAGCTTGCACTGACCAATCGATTAACCGCTCCCTAATACGTGTGCTTTGCATGACAAACACACGTTGCTGCTTGAGCGGATGTAGCTCAGTGGTAGAGAGCATGCTTCGCATGTATGAGGTCCTGGGTTCAATCCCCAGCATCTCCAAGTGGTTTATTGTCCAGCTGCATTGCGGAATTTAACTCTCTTACAATACTTCCCTGGGGACCGGTTTCACAAAGTAAGCCTTACGGCGACTAAAATGGGTTGTTTAGGCCCTCTAACAGAAAACGTCTTGCCTTGACATAACGAGCAATGATTGCCTAGGAAGTTGCTCTAGCCTCAGTAGAAAGAGCCGCTGTCTTCCCTTTAGCATGTCTGAGGTCCTGGGATTAATTACCAGGATCTCAAAGACGTTGCTCACTTAAAAAAACAAGCACTTAAAAACGTTTTCAAGGATCATTGTTGATCTTTGAAACAAGCAGTCGTTCAATATTCTCCTTTCACACATTTCACAGGCAAAGCCTAGTTTCAGACTGAAATACTACGATTGAAACCAGCTTCCTCCGACCTATCAGGCCACATTCCCATTATTTTTTGCTCTTTAATTTCTTTCTGGGCCAAGACTTACCTCCTAAAGCTAGTTGTCGCTCTTCGTGCTATGTCACATTGAGTGGATGTAATGTCTGGCCGATACAACCAGTCCATGGAGAAATCACCTGGAGGAACAAACACTGGATTGACTTTTTCCTGGCAGCAGGGCTCGTCCGGGATTTGAATCCGGGACCTCTCGCACCCAAAGCGAGAATCATACCCCTAGACCAACGAGCCACCAGCAGCGACAACTCACCGCATGCATAAAAAAAGGCAAATATGGCAGGGGCTGCAGTAAGGAGCACTGCTTAAACACAAGAGAACACTCGTTGTACAATAAGTCTACAGTGAGCATAAAATCCATGTTAAGTACACTCTGTCAACACCAAGTACGTGGGGATGTAGCTCAGTGGTAGAGCGCATGCTTTGCATGTATGAGGTCCTGGGTTCAATCCCCAGCATCTCCAAGTGGTTTATTATCCAGCTGCATTGCGGAACTTAACTCTCTTACAATTCTTCCCTGGGGACCGGTTTCACAAAGTAAGCCTTACAGTGACTAAAATGGGTTGTTTAGGCCTTCTAACAGAAAACGTCTTGCCTTGACATAACGAGCAATGATTGCCTAGGAAGTTGCTCTAGCCTGAGAAGAAAGAGCCGCAGTCTTCGCTTTAGCATGTCTGAGGTCCTGGGATTAATACCAGGATCTCCAAGACGTTACTCACTTAAAAAAACAAGCACTTAAAAACGTTTTCAAAGATCATTGTTGATCTTTGAAATAAGCGGTTGTTCAATATTCTCCTTTCACACTTTCACAGGCAAAGCCTAGTTTCAGACTGAAATACTAAGATTGAAACCAGCTTCCTCCGACCTATCGGGCAACATTTCCATTATGTTTTGCTCTTTAATTTCTTTCCGGGCCAAGAAAGCGAAGAAAGACTTTACACCCAAAGTCAGTTGTCGCTCTTCGGGACCTCTCGCACCCGAAGCGAGAATCATACCCCTAGACCAACGAGCCACCAGCATCGACAACTCACCGCATGCATAAAAAAGGCAAATATATCTGGGGCTGCAGTAAGGAGCACTGCTTAAACAAAAGAGAACACTCGTTGTACAATACGTCTACAGTGAGTATAAAATCCATGTTATGTACACTCTGTCAATACCAAGTACGTGGGGATGTAGCTCAGTGGTAGAGCGCATGCTTTGCATGTATGAGGTCCTGGTTTCAATCCCCAGCATCTCCAGGTGCGCTTTTTTGTTGTGAGGAAAGTTGAACAGCTTCGTGGCGCAGATGAACCCAGACTGCGTGTGTCTCAGTATCACAGTGTTTCCTTTAAGTTTCGCGGAGCAACAAAATCAACCACATGCCTTTGAGGGATATACGAGGTCCTGTGTTCCATGCCCAGCATCTACAAAACGTATATTTTTGTAAGCAAAGTGGAGCAACTACATTGCAGAGTCTTGGACAAAGTGTCTCGCAGTATTTCTTTTTGGCTTGGTTTCACAGAAAAAACCTAAACCTATTTTCCGACTAACGTGCACTGATTGATTGCACCGTCTTAACTCAAAAAAGCTTGCACTGACCAATCGATTAACCGCCCCCTAATACGTGTGCTTTGCATGACAAACACACGTTGCTGCTTGATCGGATGTAGCTCAGTGGTAGAGAGCATGCTTCGCATGTATGAGGTCCTGGGTTCAATCCCCAGCATCTCCAAGTGGTTTATTGTCCAGCTGCATTGCGGAATTTAACTCTCCTACAATACTTCCCTGGGGACCGGTTTCACAAAGTAAGCCTTACGGCGACTAAAATGGGTTGTTTAGGCCCTCTAACAGAAAACGTCTTGCCTTGACATAACGAGCAATGATTGCCTAGGAAGTTGCTCTAGCCTCAGTAGAAAGAGCCGCTGTCTTCCCTTTAGCATGTCTGAGGTCCTGGGATTAATTACCAGGATCTCAAAGACGTTGCTCACTTAAAAAAAACAAGCACTTAAAAACGTTTTCAAAGATCATTGTTGATCTTTGAAACAAGCAGTCGTTCAATATTCTCCTTTCACACATTTCACAGGCAAAGCCTAGTTTCAGACTGAAATACTACGATTTAAACCAGCTTCCTCCGACCTATCGGGCCACATTCCCATTATTTTTTGCTCTTTAATTTCTTTCTGGGCCAAGACTTACCGCCTAAAGTCAGTTGTCGCTCTTCGTTATATGTTACATTGAGTGGATGTAATGTCTGAACGATACAACCAGTCCATTGAGAAAGCACCTGGAGGAACAAACACCGGATTGACTTTTTCCTGGCAGCAGGGCTCGTCCGGGATTTGAACCCGGGACCTCTCGCACCCAAAGCGAGAATCATACCCCTAGACCAACGAGCCACCAGCAGCGACAACTCACCGCATGCATAAAAAAAGGCAAATATAGCAGGGGCTGCAGTTAGGAGCACTGCTTAAACACAAGAGAACACTCGTTGTACAATAAGTCTACAGTGAGCATAAAATCCATGTTAAGTACACTCTGTCAACACCAAGTACGTGGGGATGTAGCTCAGTGGTAGAGCTCATGCTTTGCATGTATGAGGTCCTGGGTTCAATCCCCAGCATCTCCAAGTGGTTTATTGTCCAGCTGCATTGCGGAACTTAACTCTCTTACAATACTTCCCTGGGGACCGGTTTCACAAAGTAAGCCTTACGGCGACTAAATGGGTTGTTTAGGCCTTCTAACAGAAAACGTCTTGCCTTGACATAACGAGCAATGATTGCCTAGGAAGTTGCTCTAGCCTGAGTAGAAAGAGCCACTGTCTTCCCTTCAGCATGTCTGAGGTCCTGGGATTAATACCAGGATCTCCAAGACGTTGCTCACTTAAAAAAACAAGCACTTAAAAACCTTTTCAAAGATCATTGTTGATCTTTGAAATAAGCGGTTGTTCAATATTAAATCCATGTTAAGTACACTCTGTCAACACCAAGTATGTGGGGATGTAGCTCAGTGGTAGAGCGCATGCTTTGCATGTATCAGGTCCTGTGTTCAATCCCCAGCATCTCCAAGTAGTTTATTGTCTAGCTGCATTGCGGAACTTAACTCACTTACAATTTTTCCCCGGGGACCGGTTTCACGAGGTAAGCCTTACGGCGACTAAAATGGGTTGTTTAGGCCCTCTAACAGAAAACGTCTTGCCTTGACATAACGAGCAATGATTGCCTAGGAAGTTGCTCTAGCCTGAGAAGAAAGAGCCGCAGTCTTCGCTTTAGCATGTCTGAGGTCCTGGGATTAATACCAGGATCTCCAAGACGTTGCTCACTTAAAAAAACAAGCACTTAAAAACGTTTTCAAAGATCATTGTTGATCTTTGAAATAAGCGGTTGTTCAATATTCTCCTTTCACACTTTCACAGGCAAAGCCTAGTTTCAGACTGAAATACTAAGATTGAAACCAGCTTCCTCCGACCTATCGGGCAACATTTCCATTATGTTTTGCTCTTTAATTTCTTTCCGGGCCAAGAAAGCGAAGAAAGACTTTACACCCAAAGTCAGTTGTCGCTCTTCAGGACCTCTCGCACCCGAAGCGAGAATCATACCCCTAGACCAACGAGCCACCAGCATCGACAACTCACCGCATGCATAAAAAAGGCAAATATAGCTGGGGCTGCAGTAAGGAGCACTGCTTAAACACAAGAGAACACTCGTTGTACAATACGTCTACAGTGAGTATAAAATCAATGTTAAGTACACTCTGTCAACACCAAGTACGTGGGGATGTAGCTCAGTGGTAGAGCGCATGCTTCGCATGTATGAGGTCCTGGGTTCAATCCCCAGCATCTCCAAGTGGTTTATTGTCCAGCTGAATTGTGGAACTTAACTCTCTTACAATACTTCTCTGGGGACCGGTTTCACGAAGTAAGCCTTACGGCGACTAAAATGGGTTGTTTAGGCCCTCTAACAGAAAACGTCTTGCCTTGACATAACGAGCAATGATTGCCTAGGAAGTTGCTCTAGCCTGCGTAGAAAGAGCCACTGTCTTCCCTTTAGCATGTCTGAGGTCCTTGGATTAATACCAGGATCTCCAAGACGATGCTCACTTAAAATAACAAGCACTTAAAAACGTTTTCAAAGATCATTGTTGATCTTTGAAATAAGCGGTCGTTCAATATTCTTGAACTGACCCAAAGTCAGTTGTCGTTCTTCGGGACCTCTCGCACCCGAAGCGAGAATCATACCCCTAGATCAACGAGCCACCAGCATCGACAACTCACCGCATGCATAAAAACGCAAATATAGCAGGGGCTGCAGTAAGGAGCACTGCTTAAACACAAGAGAACACTCGTTGTACAATACGTCTACAGTGAGCAGAAATCCATGTTAAGTACACTCTGTCAACACCAAGTACGTGGGGATGTAGCTCAGTGGTAGAGCGCATGCTTTGCATGTATGAGGTCCTGTGTTCAATCCCCAGCATCTCCAAGTAGTTTATTGTCTAGCTGCATTGCGGAACTTAACTCACTTACAATTTTTCCCCGGGGACCGGTTTCACGAGGTAAGCCTTACGGCGACTAAAATGGGTTGTTTAGGCCCTCTAACAGAAAACGTCTTGCCTTGACATAACGAGCAATGATTGCCTAGGAAGTTGCTCTAGCCTGAGAAGAAAGAGCCGCAGTCTTCGCTTTAGCATGTCTGAGGTCCTGGGATTAATACCAGGATCTCCAAGACGTTGCTCACTTAAAAAAACAAGCACTTAAAAACGTTTTCAAAGATCAGTGTTGATCTTTGAAATAAACGGTTGTTCAATATTCTCCTTTCACACTTTCACAGGCAAAGCCTAGTTTCAGACTGAAATACTAAGATTGAAACCAGCTTCCTCCGACCTATCGGGCAACATTTCCATTATGTTTTGCTCTTTAATTTCTTTCCGGGCCAAGCAAGCGAAGAAAGACTTTACACCCAAAGTCAGTTGTCGCTCTTCGGGACGTCTCGCACCCGAAGCGAGAATCATACCCCTAGACCAACGAGCCACCAGCATCGACAACTCACCGCATGCATAAAAAAGGCAAATATAGCTGGGGCTGCAGTAAGGAGCACTGCTTAAACAAAAGAGAACACTCGTTGTACAATACGTCTACAGTGAGTATAAAATCCATGTTATGTACACTCTGTCAATACCAAGTACGTGGGGATGTAGCTCAGTGGTAGAGTGCATGCTTTGCATGTATGAGGTCCTGGGTTCAATCCCCAGCATCTCCAGGAGCGCTTTTTTGTTGTGAGGAAAGTTGAACAGCTTCGTGGCGCAGATGAACCCAGACTGCGTGTGTCTCAGTATCACAGTGTTTCCTTTAAGTTTCGCGGAGCAACCAAATCAACCACATGCCTTTGAGGGATGTACGAGGTCCTGTGTTCCATGCCCAGCATCTACAAAACGTATATTTTTGTAAGCAAAGTGGAGCAACTACATTGCAGAGTCTTGGACAAAGTGTCTCGCAGTATTTCTTTTTGGCTTGGTTTCACAGAAAAAACCTAAACCTATTTTCCGACTAACGTGCACTGATTGATTGCACCGTCTTAACTCAAAAAAGCTTGCACTGACCAATCGATTAACCGCTCCCTAATACGTGTGCTTTGCATGACAAACACACGTTGCTGCTTGAGCGGATGTAGCTCAGTGGTAGAGAGCATGCTTCGCATGTATGAGGTCCTGGGTTCAATCCCCAGCATCTCCAAGTGGTTTATTGTCCAGCTGCATTGCGGAATTTAACTCTCTTACAATACTTCCCTGGGGACCGGTTTCACAAAGTAAGCCTTACGGCGACTAAAATGGGTTGTTTAGGCCCTCTAACAGAAAACGTCTTGCCTTGACATAACGAGCAATGATTGCCTAGGAAGTTGCTCTAGCCTCAGTAGAAAGAGCCGCTGTCTTCCCTTTAGCATGTCTGAGGTCCTGGGATTAATTACCAGGATCTCAAAGACGTTGCTCACTTAAAAAAACAAGCACTTAAAAACGTTTTCAAGGATCATTGTTGATCTTTGAAACAAGCAGTCGTTCAATATTCTCCTTTCACACATTTCACAGGCAAAGCCTAGTTTCAGACTGAAATACTACGATTGAAACCAGCTTCCTCCGACCTATCAGGCCACATTCCCATTATTTTTTGCTCTTTAATTTCTTTCTGGGCCAAGACTTACCTCCTAAAGCTAGTTGTCGCTCTTCGTGCTATGTCACATTGAGTGGATGTAATGTCTGGCCGATACAACCAGTCCATGGAGAAATCACCTGGAGGAACAAACACTGGATTGACTTTTTCCTGGCAGCAGGGCTCATCCGGGATTTGAATCCGGGACCTCTCGCACCCAAAGCGAGAATCATACCCCTAGACCAACGAGCCACCAGCAGCGACAACTCACCGCATGCATAAAAAAAGGCAAATATGGCAGGGGCTGCAGTAAGGAGCACTGCTTAAACACAAGAGAACACTCGTTGTACAATAAGTCTACAGTGAGCATAAAATCCATGTTAAGTACACTCTGTCAACACCAAGTACGTGGGGATGTAGCTCAGTGGTAGAGCGCATGCTTTGCATGTATGAGGTCCTGGGTTCAATCCCCAGCATCTCCAAGTGGTTTATTATCCAGCTGCATTGCGGAACTTAACTCTCTTACAATTCTTCCCTGGGGACCGGTTTCACAAAGTAAGCCTTACAGTGACTAAAATGGGTTGTTTAGGCCTTCTAACAGAAAACGTCTTGCCTTGACATAACGAGCAATGATTGCCTAGGAAGTTGCTCTAGCCTGAGAAGAAAGAGCCGCAGTCTTCGCTTTAGCATGTCTGAGGTCCTGGGATTAATACCAGGATCTCCAAGACGTTACTCACTTAAAAAAACAAGCACTTAAAAACGTTTTCAAAGATCATTGTTGATCTTTGAAATAAGCGGTTGTTCAATATTCTCCTTTCACACTTTCACAGGCAAAGCCTAGTTTCAGACTGAAATACTAAGATTGAAACCAGCTTCCTCCGACCTATCGGGCAACATTTCCATTATGTTTTGCTCTTTAATTTCTTTCCGGGCCAAGAAAGCGAAGAAAGACTTTACACCCAAAGTCAGTTGTCGCTCTTCGGGACCTCTCGCACCCGAAGCGAGAATCATACCCCTAGACCAACGAGCCACCAGCATCGACAACTCACCGCATGCATAAAAAAGGCAAATATATCTGGGGCTGCAGTAAGGAGCACTGCTTAAACAAAAGAGAACACTCGTTGTACAATACGTCTACAGTGAGTATAAAATCCATGTTATGTACACTCTGTCAATACCAAGTACGTGGGGATGTAGCTCAGTGGTAGAGCGCATGCTTTGCATGTATGAGGTCCTGGTTTCAATCCCCAGCATCTCCAGGTGCGCTTTTTTGTTGTGAGGAAAGTTGAACAGCTTCGTGGCGCAGATGAACCCAGACTGCGTGTGTCTCAGTATCACAGTGTTTCCTTTAAGTTTCGCGGAGCAACAAAATCAACCACATGCCTTTGAGGGATATACGAGGTCCTGTGTTCCATGCCCAGCATCTACAAAACGTATATTTTTGTAAGCAAAGTGGAGCAACTACATTGCAGAGTCTTGGACAAAGTGTCTCGCAGTATTTCTTTTTGGCTTGGTTTCACAGAAAAAACCTAAACCTATTTTCCGACTAACGTGCACTGATTGATTGCACCGTCTTAACTCAAAAAAGCTTGCACTGACCAATCGATTAACCGCCCCCTAATACGTGTGCTTTGCATGACAAACACAAGTTGCTGCTTGATCGGATGTAGCTCAGTGGTAGAGAGCATGCTTCGCATGTATGAGGTCCTGGGTTCAATCCCCAGCATCTCCAAGTGGTTTATTGTCCAGCTGCATTGCGGAATTTAACTCTCCTACAATACTTCCCTGGGGACCGGTTTCACAAAGTAAGCCTTACGGCGACTAAAATGGGTTGTTTAGGCCCTCTAACAGAAAACGTCTTGCCTTGACATAACGAGCAATGATTGCCTAGGAAGTTGCTCTAGCCTCAGTAGAAAGAGCCGCTGTCTTCCCTTTAGCATGTCTGAGGTCCTGGGATTAATTACCAGGATCTCAAAGACGTTGCTCACTTAAAAAAAACAAGCACTTAAAAACGTTTTCAAAGATCATTGTTGATCTTTGAAACAAGCAGTCGTTCAATATTCTCCTTTCACACATTTCACAGGCAAAGCCTAGTTTCAGACTGAAATACTACGATTTAAACCAGCTTCCTCCGACCTATCGGGCCACATTCCCATTATTTTTTGCTCTTTAATTTCTTTCTGGGCCAAGACTTACCGCCTAAAGTCAGTTGTCGCTCTTCGTTATATGTTACATTGAGTGGATGTAATGTCTGAACGATACAACCAGTCCATTGAGAAAGCACCTGGAGGAACAAACACCGGATTGACTTTTTCCTGGCAGCAGGGCTCGTCCGGGATTTGAACCCGGGACCTCTCGCACCCAAAGCGAGAATCATACCCCTAGACCAATGAGCCACCAGCAGCGACAACTCACCGCATGCATAAAAAAAGGCAAATATAGCAGGGGCTGCAGTAAGGAGCACTGCTTAAACACAAGAGAACACTCGTTGTACAATAAGTCTACAGTGAGCATAAAATCCATGTTAAGTACACTCTGTCAACACCAAGTACGTGGGGATGTAGCTCAGTGGTAGAGCTCATGCTTTGCATGTATGAGGTCCTGGGTTCAATCCCCAGCATCTCCAAGTGGTTTATTGTCCAGCTGCATTGCGGAACTTAACTCTCTTACAATACTTCCCTGCGGACCGGTTTCACAAAGTAAGCCTTACGGTGACTAAATGGGTTGTTTAGGCCTTCTAACAGAAAACGTCTTGCCTTGACATAACGAGCAATGATTGCCTAGGAAGTTGCTCTAGCCTGAGTAGAAAGAGCCACTGTCTTCCCTTCAGCATGTCTGAGGTCCTGGGATTAATACCAGGATCTCCAAGACGTTGCTCACTTAAAAAAACAAGCACTTAAAAACCTTTTCAAAGATCATTGTTGATCTTTGAAATAAGCGGTTGTTCAATATTAAATCCATGTTAAGTACACTCTGTCAACACCAAGTATGTGGGGATGTAGCTCAGTGGTAGAGCGCATGCTTTGCATGTATCAGGTCCTGTGTTCAATCCCCAGCATCTCCAAGTAGTTTATTGTCTAGCTGCATTGCGGAACTTAACTCACTTACAATTTTTCCCCGGGGACCGGTTTCACGAGGTAAGCCTTACGGCGACTAAAATGGGTTGTTTAGGCCCTCTAACAGAAAACGTCTTGCCTTGACATAACGAGCAATGATTGCCTAGGAAGTTGCTCTAGCCTGAGAAGAAAGAGCCGCAGTCTTCGCTTTAGCATGTCTGAGGTCCTGGGATTAATACCAGGATCTCCAAGACGTTGCTCACTTAAAAAAACAAGCACTTAAAAACGTTTTCAAAGATCATTGTTGATCTTTGAAATAAGCGGTTGTTCAATATTCTCCTTTCACACTTTCACAGGCAAAGCCTAGTTTCAGACTGAAATACTAAGATTGAAACCAGCTTCCTCCGACCTATCGGGCAACATTTCCATTATGTTTTGCTCTTTAATTTCTTTCCGGGCCAAGAAAGCGAAGAAAGACTTTACACCCAAAGTCAGTTGTCGCTCTTCAGGACCTCTCGCACCCGAAGCGAGAATCATACCCCTAGACCAACGAGCCACCAGCATCGACAACTCACCGCATGCATAAAAAAGGCAAATATAGCTGGGGCTGCAGTAAGGAGCACTGCTTAAACACAAGAGAACACTCGTTGTACAATACGTCTACAGTGAGTATAAAATCAATGTTAAGTACACTCTGTCAACACCAAGTACGTGGGGATGTAGCTCAGTGGTAGAGCGCATGCTTCGCATGTATGAGGTCCTGGGTTCAATCCCCAGCATCTCCAAGTGGTTTATTGTCCAGCTGAATTGTGGAACTTAACTCTCTTACAATACTTCTCTGGGGACCGGTTTCACGAAGTAAGCCTTACGGCGACTAAAATGGGTTGTTTAGGCCCTCTAACAGAAAACGTCTTGCCTTGACATAACGAGCAATGATTGCCTAGGAAGTTGCTCTAGCCTGCGTAGAAAGAGCCACTGTCTTCCCTTTAGCATGTCTGAGGTCCTTGGATTAATACCAGGATCTCCAAGACGATGCTCACTTAAAATAACAAGCACTTAAAAACGTTTTCAAAGATCATTGTTGATCTTTGAAATAAGCGGTCGTTCAATATTCTTGAACTGACCCAAAGTCAGTTGTCGCTCTTCGGGACCTCTCGCACCCGAAGCGAGAATCATACCCCTAGATCAACGAGCCACCAGCATCGACAACTCACCGCATGCATAAAAATGCAAATATAGCAGGGGCTGCAGTAAGGAGCACTGCTTAAACACAAGAGAACACTCGTTGTACAATACGTCTACAGTGAGCATAAAATCCATGTTAAGTACACTCTATCAACACCAAGTACGTGGGGATGTAGCTCAGTGGTAGAGCGCATGCTTTGCATGTATGAGGTCCTGTGTTCAATCCCCAGCATCTCCAAGTAGTTTATTGTCTAGCTGCATTGCGGAACTTAACTCACTTACAATTTTTCCCCGGGGACCGGTTTCACGAGGTAAGCCTTACGGCGACTAAAATGGGTTGTTTAGGCCCTCTAACAGAAAACGTCTTGCCTTGACATAACGAGCAATGATTGCCTAGGAAGTTGCTCTAGCCTGCGTAGAAAGAGCCACTGTCTTCCCTTTAGCATGTCTGAGGTCCTTGGATTAATACCAGGGGCCCGTTCTTCGTACGTCGCTAACTCGGTTAGCTGGATTTGATTGTTGACGATTTGGCATGATCTTGGATTGTTCGGTTCTTGGACGCTCATCCTGGACTTGCTGTCATAGCAACAGGTCCGTAAGCTTGAACCTGCTCGGGAGCAGGCTAACTTCATGTAAACAGGATTAGATTGCGGCGTTATAAGCGGAGGAGATAGGTAAGTCTGTCGCAGCCATGTCTTGTCCATTTTTACGACAGCAACCTGTTGCGGAAGGTGCGAGAATAATTCGCAGAGCTTTTCGAATGAATAGACAGGATCATTTAGCGCAGCGCGATAGCGTCATTGTTAAGAGATACCGTTTTTCTCGTAAGGGTGTTATTTACATCATTCATTTGTTGGAACCACACATTACGTGTTTAACACGGAGGAGCCGCGGGCTTTAACAACAGCACAGACTGTGTGCATTCGCAAACTTTACCTGGCGCTCAAGCAGTTTTTAGGGGTTTTTGTGTTATTTCGAAGCCACTTAAAACCGCAGGATTTTTTAGCTATTGCAAGTACATTTATAATTGTTAATGACATGCAATCATGACCATACCAATAAGTATGAATAACAGTTTGTGTCCTTCAGGCTTCCCTAACGTGATTGGTGCCATAGAAAGCACATATGTCCCCATCAAGGCCCCCCCAGGCAAAATATAATTTTATAATTATAAAATATCAATATAATGAGGGGGATTTTGTGAAGCGAAAGGGCGTTCATAGTGTAAATATGCAGGTAAATTACTATTACAATTTATAATACTTCAGATTATTTCATGGAAAAAAAGTAATGAAATCAAAAAGTATGCAGTTGACTGACTAAAATCTCTTCGATGGTGTGTGACTCAATGCTCCACATTACCAATGTGGAAGCATAATGGCCAGCATCAGTACATGACTCAAGAATTTTCCGAGAGTCACATTTATGCACATTATTTGAACGTGGTAAGGGAACATACATTTCAAGCTCACAGTATTATACACAGTATTATGCTGAGCCTAACAGAACTGCATTTTTCCATTATACAGGGGATGTTGACGGGATCCTGCTTGGAGACAGGGGCTATGCCTGCAGGCAGTATTTTATGACGCCCTTCCCTGAGCCAAACCCTGGACCACAAACCCGTTACAATGCAGCTCTAGCCAGGACAAGCATTGAAATGACCTTTGGGCAACTAAAGGGAAGATTTCAGTGTCTGAAAAGTCTGAGGGTTGCACCTGACAGGGCCTGTGACAGAATTGTTCCATATGCCATATTGCATAACATTGCCACCATCAGAAAGGAGAGGACCCCTATGGTGGGGGTGCAGCCTGATGATGACCTCCAGCCAGTGCACTTGAACCAACCTATTGGCAGAGCTGCACGGGACAGAATTGTGGAACACCATTTTTTACTGAATAAAAGACGAGACAAATATGCTTAGTTTCTTGAGTTTTATTTAAAAGATTATTTATAAAGAAAAGCCAGCAAGTCATATTTTGCCTGCAATAAGAGATAGTTATGGAAAGTCAGCAATACTACTATGTGTTAAATAGTGTATTAGCACTTACTCTGAAGCAACTCTATCTCCAGTGAAATTTTTCTCTCTTTCAAGTTGTCGAGTTCAATTTCTCCTCTAATTTCTCTTTTTTCACCTCAAAATACTCTATTTTTGGTTAAAGATGCCGCTTATATAGGGAACGGATGTCACCCGGTGTAATTTTGTGAAAAAAAGGGTCAAAACATGCCTCATGCAACAAAAGACAAAAGTAAAAGTACAACACTGCCCACCTCTGTATCAGTTCTTTGTGCAGACTGTTCTGTGAGCCTTTCTGTAGACCTTTCTCTAGGTGTGGACTCCTGCAATTCATGTTGCAGACAGAAAGAATAGGTACACAAGTATATACAAATTATAGTTAAGTTATTTATGCACTTACAGGTTCTTCCTCCAAAGGACAGTCATCTGAGAGGATTTCTTCACAGGACGTGCAATGGAAATAAATGGGTATTACAATGTGTTGCACTCTTGGGGGGGGGGGGTCAATAATGTCATTACAATTAACTACACTGTAAAAAAATAATGTGATCAATTACTCATGGCAACATATTTTATATGAACAAAGTTAATTAGTTTTCACTTTCACAAACATTTGAAATGACTGTACCAAATTCATTTAATGCAGCAACAAACCATTTTACAGTATACTAAGAGAAATAAAAGCTAATTTAGCCTAAAAGTAATGTAGGTGTTGCTGCTACTGGTCCCTGGCTTTGGGTATAAGGAAGAGCTGCCCCCAGGGATGCCCTCCACACTGGGTTGGTTTGAATTCAACCCAAGGGCCAGCTCTTCTGCTGGGGTATATTGTGGGGGTGCAGGACCACCACCTGTAATCTTTCAGCCTTTTACTTTGTGGCTGTCATAAATAGACACATCATTTAACAGTGGCTTTTTACATAAGGACTGTATAAGAAGTAAAGGCTCCCATTTTGTAGAATATTCTTGTACTTCACATTTACTTGTTCCCATGTTCTAGTGGGTCCCGTGGTGGCTCTGACATAAGTAAATATGAAATAAATAAAAAATGCAAAAATACATACTGTAGAAAGTGATAGAAACATCTGACATGGACACCATTTATGCATTTAATTTGTTTGAATTAAATGTTCAAATTGGGCGTAACCTTCCATTAAAAGCTCTCGTTCTGCTTGAGAGGAAAACTGGGCGTGTACTTTAGCCATGCTGAACAGCCAATCACAGCGTTGCTGATCATTGTTTCTACTATCGATACATATCCCCTTTTAAACCAACGCAAGAACGCGCAATGATCTCAGATAACTCAATCCAGCGATACTTATCATAAACAACAGGTGTGTTCGAAGAACCTAATTAGCCAGATCATGATTAGCACGATGATATCATCTTGGATGTGTCTTTTGATCTCGGATGTAATAAGCGACGTACGAAGAACGGGCCCCAGGATCTCCAAGACGATGCTCACTTAAAATAACAAGCACTTAAAAACGTTTTCAAAGATCATTGTTGATCTTTGAAATAAGCGGTCGTTCAATATTCTTGAACTGACCCAAAGTCAGTTGTCGCTCTTCGGGACCTCTCGCACCCGAAGCGAGAATCATACCCCTAGATAAACGAGCCACCAGCATCTACAACTCACCGCATGCATAAAAACGCAAATATAGCAGGGGCTGCAGTAAGGAGCACTGCTTAAACACAAGAGAACACTTGTTGTACAATACGTCTACAGTGAGCATAAAATCCATGTTAAGTACACTCTGTCAACACCAAGTACGTGGGGATGTAGCTCAGTGGTAGAGCGCATGCTTTGCATGTATGAGGTCCTGTGTTCAATCCCCAGCATCTCCAAGTGGTTTATTGTCCAGCTGCATTGCGGAACTTAACTCTCTTACAATTCTTCCCTGGGGACCGGTTTCACAAAGTAAGCCTTACAGTGACTAAAATGGGTTGTTTAGGCCTTCTAACAGAAAACGTCTTGCCTTGACATAACGAGCAATGATTGCCTAGGAAGTTGCTCTAGCCTGAGTAGAAAGAGCCACTGTCTTCCCTTCAGCAAGTCTGAGGTCCTGGGATTAATACCAGGATCTCCAAGACGTTGCTCACTTAAAAAAACAAGCACTTAAAAACCTTTTCAAAGATCATTGTTGATCTTTGAAATAAGCGGTTGTTCAATATTCTCCTTTACACCCAAAGTCAGTTGTCGCTCTTCGGGACCTCTCGCACCCGAAGCGAGAATCATACCCCTAGATCAACGAGCCACCAGCATCGACAACTCACCGCATGCATAAAAACGCAAATATAGCAGGGGCTGCAGTAAGGAGCACTGCTTAAACACAAGAGAACACTCGTTGTACAATACGTCTACAGTGAGCATAAAATCCATGTTAAGTACACTCTGTCAACACCAAGTACGTGGGGATGTATCTCAGTGGTAGAGCGCATGCTTTGCATGTATGAGGTCCTGTGTTCAATCCCCAGCATCTCCAAGTAGTTTATTGTCTAGCTGCATTGCGGAACTTAACTCACTTACAATTTTTCCCCGGGGACCGGTTTCACGAGGTAAGCCTTACGGCGACTAAAATGGGTTGTTTAGGCCCTCTAACAGAAAACGTCTTGCCTTGACATAACGAGCAATGATTGCCTAGGAAGTTGCTCTAGCCTGAGAAGAAAGAGCCGCAGTCTTCGCTTTAGCATGTCTGAGGTCCTGGGATTAATACCAGGGTCTCCAAGACGTTGCTCACTTAAAAAAACAAGCACTTAAAAACGTTTTCAAAGATCATTGTTGATCTTTGAAATAAGCGGTTGTTCAATATTCTCCTTTCACACTTTCACAGGCAAAGCCTAGTTTCAGACTGAAATACTAAGATTGAAACCAGCTTCCTCCGACCTATCGGGCAACATTTCCATTATGTTTTGCTCTTTAATTTCTTTCCGGGCCAAGAAAGCGAAGAAAGACTTTACACCCAAAGTCAGTTGTCGCTCTTCAGGACCTCTCGCACTCGAAGCGAGAATCATACCCCTAGACCAACGAGCCACCAGCATCGACAACTCACCGCATGCATAAAAAAGGCAAATATAGCTGGGGCTGCAGTAAGGAGCACTGCTTAAACACAAGAGAACACTCGTTGTACAATACGTCTACAGTGAGTATAAAATCAATGTTAAGTACACTCTGTCAACACCAAGTACGTGGGGATGTAGCTCAGTGGTAGAGCGCATGCTTCGCATGTATGAGGTCCTGGGTTCAATCCCCAGCATCTCCAAGTGGTTTATTGTCCAGCTGAATTGTGGAATTTAACTCTCCTACAATACTTCCCTGGGGACCGGTTTCACAAAGTAAGCCTTACGGCGACTAAAATGGGTTGTTTAGGCCCTCTAACAGAAAACGTCTTGCCTTGACATAACGAGCAATGATTGCCTAGGAAGTTGCTCTAGCCTCAGTAGAAAGAGCCGCTGTCTACCCTTTAGCATGTCTGAGGTCCTGGGATTAATTACCAGGATCTCAAAGACGTTGCTCACTTAAAAAAACAAGCACTTAAAAACGTTTTCAAAGATCATTGTTGATCTTTGAAACAAGCAGTCGTTCAATATTCTCCTTTCACACATTTCACAGGCAAAGCCTAGTTTCAGACTGAAATACTTCGATTTAAACCAGCTTCCTCCGACCTATCGGGCCACATTCCCATTATTTTTTGCTCTTTAATTTCTTTCTGGGCCAAGATTTACCGCCTAAAGTCAGTTGTCGCTCTTCGTTATATGTTACATTGAGTGGATGTAATGTCTGAACGATACAACCAGTCCATTGAGAAAGCACCTGGAGGAACAAACACCAGATTGACTTTTTCCTGGCAGCAGGGCTCGTCCGGGATTTGAACCCGGGACCTCTCGCACCCAAAGCGAGAATCATACCCCTAGACCAACGAGCCACCAGCAGCGCCAACTCACCGCATGCATAAAAAAAGGCAAATATAGCAGGGGCTGCAGTAAGGAGCACTGCTTAAACACAAGAGAACACTCGTTGTACAATAAGTCTACAGTGAGCATAAAATCCATGTTAAGTACACTCTGTCAACACCAAGTACGTGGGGATGTAGCTCAGTAGTAGAGCTCATGCTTTGCATGTATGAGGTCCTGGGTTCAATCCCCAGCATCTCCAAGTGGTTTATTGTCCAGCTGCATTGCGGAACTTAACTCTCTTACAATACTTCCCTGGGGACCGGTTTCACAAAGTAAGCCTTACGGCGACTAAATGGGTTGTTTAGGCCCTCTAACAGAAAACGTCTTGACTTGACATAACGAGCAATGATTGCATAGGAAGTTACTCTAGCTTGAGTAGAAAGAGCCACTGTCTTCGGTTTAGCATGTCTGAGGTCCTGGGATTAATACCAGGATCTCCAAGACGTTGCTCACTTAAAAAAACAAGCACATAAAAACATTTTCAAAGATTATTGTTGATCTTTGAAATAAGCGGTCGTTCAATATTCTCCTTTCACACATTTCACAGGCAAAGCCTAGTTTCAGACTGAAAAACTACGATTGAAACCAGCTTCCTCCGACCTATCGGGCAACATTTCCATTATGTTTTGCTCTTTAATTTCTTTCCGGGCCAAGAAAGCCAAGAAAGACTTTACAACCAAAGTCAGTTGTCGATCTTCGGGACCTCTCGCACCCAAAGCGAGAATCATATCCCTAGACCAACGAGCCACCAGCATCGACAACTCACCGTATGCATATAGCAGGGGCTGCAGTAAGGAGCACTGCTCAAACACAAGAGATCACTCGTTGTTAAATACCTCTACAGTGAGCAAAAAAACCATCTCCAAGCATCTCCAAGTGGTTTATTGTCCAGCTGCATTGTGGAATTTAACTGTATTACAATACTTCCCTGTGGACAAGTTTCACGAGGTAAGCCTTACGGCGACTAAAATGGGTTGTTCAGGCCCTCTAACAGAAAACGTCTTGCCTTGAAATAACGAGCAATGATTGCCTAGGAAGTTGCTCTAGCCTGAGTAGAAAGAGCCGCAGTCTTCGCTTTAGCATGTCTGAGGTCCTGGGATTAATACCAGGATCTCCAAGACGTTGCTCACTTAAAAAAAAACAAGCACTTAAAAACATTTTCAAATATCATTGTTGATACAATCATTGTTGATATTTGAAATAAGCGGTCGTTCAATATTCTCCTTTCACAGATTTCACAGGCAAAGCCTAGTTTCAGACTGAAATACTACGATTGAAACCAGCTTCCTCCGACCTATCGGGCAACATTTCCATTATATTTTGCTCTTTAATTTCTTTCTGGGCCAAGACTTACCTCCTAAAGCTAGTTGTCGCTCTTCGTGGTATGTCACATTGAGTGGATGTGATGTCTGGCCGATACAACCAGTCCATGGAGAAAGCACCTGGAGGAACAAACACTGGATTAACTTTTTCCTGGCAGCAGGGCTCGTCCGGGATTTGAACCCGGGACCTCTCGCACCCAAAGCAAGAATCATACCCCTAGACCAACGAGCCACCAGCAGCGACAACTCACGGCATGCATAAAAAAAGGCAAATATGGCAGGGGCTGCAGTAAGGAGCACTGCTTAAACACAAGAGAACACTCGTTGTACAATAAGTCTACAGTGAGCATAAAATCCATGTTAAGTACACTCTGTCAACACCTAGTACGTGGGGATGTAGCTCAGTGGTAGAGCGCATGCTTTGCATGTATGAGGTCCTGGGTTCAATCCCCAGCATCTCCAAGTGGTTTATTGTCCAGCTGCATTGCGGAACTTAACTCTCTTACAATTCTTCCCTGGGGACCGGTTTCACAAAGTAAGCCTTACAGTGACTAAAATGGGTTGTTTAGGCCTTCTAACAGAAAACGTCTTGCCTTGACATAACGAGCAATGATTGCCTAGGAAGTTGCTCTAGCCTGAGTAGAAAGAGCCACTGTCTTCCCTTCAGCATGTCTGAGGTCCTGGGATTAATACCAGGATCTCCAAGACGTTGCTCACTTAAAAAAACAAGCACTTAAAAACCTTTTCAAAGATCATTGTTGATCTTTGAAATAAGCGGTTGTTCAATATTCTCCTTTACACCCAAAGTCAGTTGTCGCTCTTCGGGACCTCTCGCACCCGAAGCGAGAATCATACCCCTAGATCAACGAGCCACCAGCATCGACAACTCACCGCATGCATAAAAACGCAAATATAGCAGAGGCTGCAGTAAGGAGCACTGCTTAAACACAAGAGAACACTCGTTGTACAATACGTCTACAGTGAGCATAAAATCCATGTTAAGTACACTCTGTCAACACCAAGTACGTGGGGATGTAGCTCAGTGGTAGAGCGCATGCTTTGCATGTATGAGGTCCTGTGTTCAATCCCCAGCATCTCCAAGTAGTTTATTGTCTAGCTGCATTGCGGAACTTAACTCACTTACAATTTTTCCCCGGGGACCGGTTTCACGAGGTAAGCCTTACGGCGACTAAAATGGGTTGTTTAGGTCCTCTAACAGAAAACGTCTTGCCTTGACATAACAAGCAATGATTGCCTAGGAAGTTGCTCTAGCCTGAGAAGAAAGAGCCGCAGTCTTCGCTTTAGCATGTCTGAGGTCCTGGGATTAATACCAGGATCTCCAAGACGTTGCTCACTTAAAAAAACAAGCACATAAAAACGTTTTCAAAGATCATTGTTGATCTTTGAAATAAGCGGTTGTTCAATATTCTCCTTTCACACTTTCACAGGCAAAGCCTAGTTTCAGACTGAAATACTAAGATTGAAACCAGCTTCCTCCGACCTATCGGGCAACATTTCCATTATGTTTTGCTCTTTAATTTCTTTCCGGGCCAAGAAAGCGAAGAAAGACTTTACACCCAAAGTCAGTTGTCGCTCTTCAGGACCTCTCGCACCCGAAGCGAGAATCATACCCCTAGACCAACGAGCCACCAGCATCGACAACTCACCGCATGCATAAAAAAGGCAAATATAGCTGGGGCTGCAGTAAGGAGCACTGCTTTAACACAAGAGAACACTCGTTGTACAATACGTCTACAGTGAGTATAAAATCAATGTTAAGTACACTCTGTCAACACCAAGTACGTGGGGATGTAGCTCAGTGGTAGAGCGCATGCTTTGCATGTATGAGGTCCTGGGTTCAATCCCCAGCATCTCCAAGTGGTTTATTGTCCAGCTGAATTGTGGAACTTAACTCTCTTACAATACTTCTCTGGGGACCGGTTTCACGAAGTAAGCCTTACGGCGACTAAAATGGGTTGTTTAGGCCCTCTAACAGAAAACGTCTTGCCTTGACATAACGAGCAATGATTGCCTAGGAAGTTGCTCTAGCCTGCGTAGAAAGAGCCACTGTCTTCCCTTTAGCATGTCTGAGGTCCTTGGATTAATACCAGGATCTCCAAGACGATGCTCACTTAAAATAACAAGCACTTAAAAACGTTTTCAAAGATCATTGTTGATCTTTGAAATAAGCGGTCGTTCAATATTCTTGAACTGACCCAAAGTCAGTTGTCGCTCTTCGGGACCTCTCGCACCCGAAGCGAGAATCATACCCCTAGATCAACGAGCCACCAGCATCGACAACTCACCGCATGCATAAAAACGCAAATATAGCAGGGGCTGCAGTAAGGAGCACTGCTTAAACACAAGAGAACACTCGTTGTACAATACGTCTACAGTGAGCATAAAATCCATGTTAAGTACACTCTGTCAACACCAAGTACGTGGGGATGTAGCTCAGTGGTAGAGCGCATGCTTTGCATGTATGAGGTCCTGTGTTCAATCCCCAACATCTCCAAGTAGTTTATTGTCTAGCTGCATTGCGGAACTTAACTCACTTACAATTTTTCCCCAATGATTGCCTAGGAAGTTGCTCTAGCCTCAGTAGAAAGAGCCGCTGTCTTCCCTTTAGCATGTCTGAGGTCCTGGGATTAATTACCAGGATCTCAAAGACGTTGCTCACTTAAAAAAACAAGCACTTAAAAACGTTTTCAAAGATCATTGTTGATCTTTGAAACAAGCAGTCGTTCAATATTCTCCTTTCACACATTTCACAGGCAAAGCCTAGTTTCAGACTGAAATACTACGATTGAAACCAGCTTCCTCCGACCTATCAGGCCACATTCCCATTATTTTTTGCTCTTTAATTTCTTTCTGGGCCAAGACTTACCGCCTAAAGTCAGTTGTCGCTCTTCGTTATATGTTACATTGAGTGGATGTAATGTCTGAACGATACAACCAGTCCATTGAGAAAGCACCTGGAGGAACAAACACCGGATTGACTTTTTCCTGGCAGCAGGGCTCGTCCGGGATTTGAACCCGGGAACACTCGCACCCAAAGCGAGAATCATACCCCTAGACCAACGAGCCACCAGCAGCGACAACTCACCGCATGCATAAAAAAGGCAAATATAGCAGGGGCTGCAGTAAGGAGCACTGCTTAAACACAAGAGAACACTCGTTGTACAATAAGTCTACAGTGAGCATAAAATCCATGTTAAGTACACTCTGTCAACACCAAGTACGTGGGGATGTAGCTCAGTGGTAGAGCTCATGCTTTGCATGTATGAGGTCCTGGGTTCAATCCCCAGCATCTCCAAGTGGTTTATTGTCCAGCTGCATTGCGGAACTTAACTCTCTTACAATACTTCCCTGGGGACCGGTTTCACAAAGTAAGCCTTACGGCGACTAAATGGGTTGTTTAGGCCCTCTAACAGAAAACGTCTTGACATGACATAACGAGCAATGATTGCATAGGAAGTTACTCTAGCTTGAGTAGAAAGAGCCACTGTCTTCGGTTTAGCATGTCTGAGGTCCTGGGATTAATACCAGGATCTCCAAGACGTTGCTCACTTAAAAAAACAAGCACATAAAAACATTTTCAAAGATTATTGTTGATCTTTGAAATAAGCGGTCGTTCAATATTCTCCTTTCACACATTTCACAGGCAAAGCCTAGTTTCAGACTGAAAAACTACGATTGAAACAAGCTTCCTCCGACCTATCGGGCAACATTTCCATTATGTTTTGCTCTTTAATTTCTTTCCGGGCCAAGAAAGCCAAGAAAGACTTTACAACCAAAGTCAGTTGTCGATCTTCGGGACCTCTCGCACCCAAAGCGAGAATCATATCCCTAGACCAACGAGCCACCAGCATCGACAACTCACCGTATGCATATAGCAGGGGCTGCAGTAAGGAGCACTGCTCAAACACAAGAGATCACTCGTTGTTAAATACCTCTACAGTGAGCAAAAAAAACATCTCCAAGCATCTCCAAGTGGTTTATTGTCCAGCTGCATTGTGGAATTTAACTGTATTACAATACTTCCCTGTGGACCGGTTTCACGAGGTAAGCCTTACGGCGACTAAAATGGGTTGTTCAGGCCCTCTAACAGAAAACGTCTTGCCTTGAAATAACGAGCAATGATTGCCTAGGAAGTTGCTCTAGCCTGAGTAGAAAGAGCCGCAGTCTTCGCTTTAGCATGTCTGAGGTCCTGGGATTAATACCAGGATCTCCAAGACGTTGCTCACTTAAAAAAAACAAGCACTTAAAAACATTTTCAAATATCATTGTTGATACAATCATTGTTGATATTTGAAATAAGCGGTCGTTCAATATTCTCCTTTCACAGATTTCACAGGCAAAGCCTAGTTTCAGACTGAAATACTACGATTGAAACCAGCTTCCTCCGACCTATCGGGCAACATTTCCATTATATTTTGCTCTTTAATTTCTTTCTGGGCCAAGACTTACCTCCTAAAGCTAGTTGTCGCTCTTCGTGGTATGTCACATTGAGTGGATGTAATGTCTGGCCGATACAACCAGTCCATGGAGAAAGCACCTGGAGGAACAAACACTGGATTGACTTTTTCCTGGCAGCAGGGCTCGTCCGGGATTTGAACCCGGGACCTCTCGCACCCAAAGCAAGAATCATACCCCTAGACCAACGAGCCACCAGCAGCGACAACTCACCGCATGCATAAAAAAAGGCAAATATGGCAGGGGCTGCAGTAAGGAGCACTGCTTAAACACAAGAGAACACTCGTTGTACAATAAGTCTACAGTGAGCATAAAATCCATGTTAAGTACACTCTGTCAACACCTAGTACGTGGGGATGTAGCTCAGTGGTAGAGCGCATGCTTTGCATGTATGAGGTCCTGGGTTCAATCCCCAGCATCTCCAAGTGGTTTATTGTCCAGCTGCATTGCGGAACCTAACTCTCTTACAATTCTTCCCTGGGGACCGGTTTCACAAAGTAAGCCTTACAGTGACTAAAATGGGTTGTTTAGGCCTTCTAACAGAAAACGTCTTGCCTTGACATAACGAGCAATGATTGCCTAGGAAGTTGCTCTAGCCTGAGTAGAAAGAGCCACTGTCTTCCCTTCAGCATGTCTGAGGTCCTGGGATTAATACCAGGATCTCCAAGACGTTGCTCACTTAAAAAAAACAAGCACTTAAAAACCTTTTCAAAGATCATTGTTGATCTTTGAAATAAGCGGTTGTTCAATATTCTCCTTTACACCCAAAGTCAGTTGTCGCTCTTCGGGACCTCTCGCACCCGAAGCGAGAATCATACCCCTAGATCAACGAGCCACCAGCATCGACAACTCACCGCATGCATAAAAACGCAAATATAGCAGGGGCTGCAGTAAGGAGCACTGCTTAAACACAAGAGAACACTCGTTGTACAATACGTCTACAGTGAGCATAAAATCCATGTTAAGTACACTCTGTCAACACCAAGTACGTGGGGATGTAGCTCAGTGGTAGAGCGCATATTTTGCATGTATGAGGTCCTGTGTTCAATCCCCAGCATCTCCAAGTAGTTTATTGTCTAGCTGCATTGCGGAACTTAACTCACTTACAATTTTTCCCCGGGGACCGGTTTCACGAGGTAAGCCTTACGGCGACTAAAATGGGTTGTTTAGGCCCTCTAACAGAAAACGTCTTGCCTTGACATAACGAGCAATGATTGCCTAGGAAGTTGCTCTAGCCTGAGAAGAAAGAGCCGCAGTCTTCGCTTTAGCATGTCTGAGGTCCTGGGATTAATACCAGGATCTCCAAGACGTTGCTCACTTAAAAAAACAAGCACTTAAAAACGTTTTCAAAGATCATTGTTGATCTTTGAAATAAGCGGTTGTTCAATATTCTCCTTTCACACTTTCACAGGCAAAGCCTAGTTTCAGACTGAAATACTAAGATTGAAACCAGCTTCCTCCGACCTATCGGGCAACATTTCCATTATGTTTTGCTCTTTAATTTCTTTCCGGGCCAAGAAAGCGAAGAAAGACTTTACACCCAAAGTCAGTTGTCGCTCTTCAGGACCTCTCGCACCCGAAGCGAGAATCATACCCCTAGACCAACGAGCCACCAGCATCGACAACTCACCGCATGCATAAAAAAGGCAAATATAGCTGGGGCTGCAGTAAGGAGCACTGCTTTAACACAAGAGAACACTCGTTGTACAATACGTCTACAGTGAGTATAAAATCAATGTTAAGTACACTCTGTCAACACCAAGTACGTGGGGATGTAGCTCAGTGGTAGAGCGCATGCTTTGCATGTATGAGGTCCTGGGTTCAATCCCCAGCATCTCCAAGTGGTTTATTGTCCAGCTGAATTGTGGAACTTAACTCTCTTACAATACTTCTCTGGGGACCGGTTTCACGAAGTAAGCCTTACGGCGACTAAAATGGGTTGTTTAGGCCCTCTAACAGAAAACGTCTTGCCTTGACATAACGAGCAATGATTGCCTAGGAAGTTGCTCTAGCCTGAGAAGAAAGAGCCGCAGTCTTCGCTTTAGCATGTCTGAGGTCCTGGGATTAATACCAGGATCTCCAAGACGTTGCTCACTTAAAAAAACAAGCACTTAAAAACGTTTTCAAAGATCATTGTTGATCTTTGAAATAAGCGGTTGTTCAATATTCTCCTTTCACACTTTCACAGGCAAAGCCTAGTTTCAGACTGAAATACTAAGATTGAAACCAGCTTCCTCCGACCTATCGGGCAACATTTCCATTATGTTTTGCTCTTTAATTTCTTTCCGGGCCAAGAAAGCGAAGAAAGACTTTACACCCAAAGTCAGTTGTCGCTCTTCAGGACCTCTCGCACCCGAAGCGAGAATCATACCCCTAGACCAACGAGCCACCAGCATCGACAACTCACCGCATGCATAAAAAAGGCAAATATAGCTGGGGCTGCAGTAAGGAGCACTGCTTTAACACAAGAGAACACTCGTTGTACAATACGTCTACAGTGAGTATAAAATCAATGTTAAGTACACTCTGTCAACACCAAGTACGTGGGGATGTAGCTCAGTGGTAGAGCGCATGCTTTGCATGTATGAGGTCCTGGGTTCAATCCCCAGCATCTCCAAGTGGTTTATTGTCCAGCTGAATTGTGGAACTTAACTCTCTTACAATACTTCTCTGGGGACCGGTTTCACGAAGTAAGCCTTACGGCGACTAAAATGGGTTGTTTAGGCCCTCTAACAGAAAACGTCTTGCCTTGACATAACGAGCAATGATTGCCTAGGAAGTTGCTCTAGCCTGCGTAGAAAGAGCCACTGTCTTCCCTTTAGCATGTCTGAGGTCCTTGGATTAATACCAGGATCTCCAAGACGATGCTCACTTAAAATAACAAGCACTTAAAAACGTTTTCAAAGATCATTGTTGATCTTTGAAATAAGCGGTCGTTCAATATTCTTGAACTGACCCAAAGTCAGTTGTCGCTCTTCGGGACCTCTCGCACCCGAAGCGAGAATCATACCCCTAGATCAACGAGCCACCAGCATCGACAACTCACCGCATGCATAAAAACGCAAATATAGCAGGGGCTGCAGTAAGGAGCACTGCTTAAACACAAGAGAACACTCGTTGTACAATACGTCTACAGTGAGCATAAAATCCATGTTAAGTACACTCTGTCAACACCAAGTACGTGGGGATGTAGCTCAGTGGTAGAGCGCATGCTTTGCATGTATGAGGTCCTGTGTTCAATCCCCAACATCTCCAAGTAGTTTATTGTCTAGCTGCATTGCGGAACTTAACTCACTTACAATTTTTCCCCAATGATTGCCTAGGAAGTTGCTCTAGCCTCAGTAGAAAGAGCCGCTGTCTTCCCTTTAGCATGTCTGAGGTCCTGGGATTAATTACCAGGATCTCAAAGACGTTGCTCACTTAAAAAAACAAGCACTTAAAAACGTTTTCAAAGATCATTGTTGATCTTTGAAACAAGCAGTCGTTCAATATTCTCCTTTCACACATTTCACAGGCAAAGCCTAGTTTCAGACTGAAATACTACGATTGAAACCAGCTTCCTCCGACCTATCAGGCCACATTCCCATTATTTTTTGCTCTTTAATTTCTTTCTGGGCCAAGACTTACCGCCTAAAGTCAGTTGTCGCTCTTCGTTATATGTTACATTGAGTGGATGTAATGTCTGAACGATACAACCAGTCCATTGAGAAAGCACCTGGAGGAACAAACACCGGATTGACTTTTTCCTGGCAGCAGGGCTCGTCCGGGATTTGAACCCGGGAACACTCGCACCCAAAGCGAGAATCATACCCCTAGACCAACGAGCCACCAGCAGGGACAACTCACCGCATGCATAAAAAAGGCAAATATAGCAGGGGCTGCAGTAAGGAGCACTGCTTAAACACAAGAGAACACTCGTTGTACAATAAGTCTACAGTGAGCATAAAATCCATGTTAAGTACACTCTGTCAACACCAAGTACGTGGGGATGTAGCTCAGTGGTAGAGCTCATGCTTTGCATGTATGAGGTCCTGGGTTCAATCCCCAGCATCTCCAAGTGGTTTATTGTCCAGCTGCATTGCGGAACTTAACTCTCTTACAATACTTCCCTGGGGACCGGTTTCACAAAGTAAGCCTTACGGCGACTAAATGGGTTGTTTAGGCCCTCTAACAGAAAACGTCTTGACATGACATAACGAGCAATGATTGCATAGGAAGTTACTCTAGCTTGAGTAGAAAGAGCCACTGTCTTCGGTTTAGCATGTCTGAGGTCCTGGGATTAATACCAGGATCTCCAAGACGTTGCTCACTTAAAAAAACAAGCACATAAAAACGTTTTCAAAGATTATTGTTGATCTTTGAAATAAGCGGTCGTTCAATATTCTCCTTTCACACATTTCACAGGCAAAGCCTAGTTTCAGACTGAAAAACTACGATTGAAACAAGCTTCCTCCGACCTATCGGGCAACATTTCCATTATGTTTTGCTCTTTAATTTCTTTCCGGGCCAAGAAAGCCAAGAAAGACTTTACAACCAAAGTCAGTTGTCGATCTTCGGGACCTCTCGCACCCAAAGCGAGAATCATATCCCTAGACCAACGAGCCACCAGCATCGACAACTCACCGTATGCATATAGCAGGGGCTGCAGTAAGGAGCACTGCTCAAACACAAGAGATCACTCGTTGTTAAATACCTCTACAGTGAGCAAAAAAAACAAGTTAAGTACACTCTGTCAACACCAAGTACGTGGGGATGTAGTTCAGTGGTAGAGCGCATGCTTTGCATGTATGAGGTCCTGGGTTCAATCCCCAGCATCTCCAAGTGGTTTATTGTCCAGCTGCATTGTGGAATTTAACTGTATTACAATACTTCCCTGTGGACCGGTTTCACGAGGTAAGCCTTACGGCGACTAAAATGGGTTGTTTAGGCCCTCTAACAGAAAACGTCTTGCCTTGAAATAACGAGCAATGATTGCCTAGGAAGTTGCTCTAGCCTGAGTAGAAAGAGCCGCAGTCTTCGCTTTAGCATGTCTGAGGTCCTGGGATTAATACCAGGATCTCCAAGACGTTGCTCACTTAAAAAAAACAAGCACTTAAAAACATTTTCAAATATCATTGTTGATACAATCATTGTTGATATTTGAAATAAGCGGTCATTCAATATTCTCCTTTCACAGATTTCACAGGCAAAGCCTAGTTTCAGACTGAAATACTACGATTGAAACCAGCTTCCTCCGACCTATCGGGCAACATTTCCATTATATTTTGCTCTTTAATTTCTTTCTGGGCCAAGACTTACCTCCTAAAGCTAGTTGTCGCTCTTCGTGGTATGTCACATTGAGTGGATGTAATGTCTGGCCGATACAACCAGTCCATGGAGAAAGCACCTGGAGGAACAAACACTGGATTGACTTTTTCCTGGCAGCAGGGCTCGTCCGGGATTTGAACCCGGGACCTCTCGCACCCAAAGCAAGAATCATACCCCTAGACCAACGAGCCACCAGCAGCGACAACTCACCGCATGCATAAAAAAAGGCAAATATGGCAGGGGCTGCAGTAAGGAGCACTGCTTAAACACAAGAGAACACTCGTTGTACAATAAGTCTACAGTGAGCATAAAATCCATGTTAAGTACACTCTGTCAACACCTAGTACGTGGGGATGTAGCTCAGTGGTAGAGCGCATGCTTTGCATGTATGAGGTCCTGGGTTCAATCCCCAGCATCTCCAAGTGGTTTATTGTCCAGCTGCATTGCGGAACTTAACTCTCTTACAATACTTCCCTGGGGACTGGTTTCACAAAGTAAGCCTTACGGCGACTAAAATGGGTTGTTTAGGCCCTCTAACAGAAAACGTCTTGCCTTGACATAACGAGCAATGATTGCCTAGGAAGTTGCTCTAGCCTGAGTAGAAAGAGCCGCTGTCTTCCCTTTAGCATGTCTGAGGTCCTGGGATTAATTACCAGGATCTCAAAGACGTTGCTCACTTAAAAAAACAAGCACTTAAAAACCTTTTCAAAGATCATTGTTGATCTTTGAAATAAGCCGTCGTTCAATATTCTCCTTTCACACATTTCACAGGCAAAGCCTAGTTTCAGACTGAAATACTACGATTTAAACCAGCTTCCTCCGACCTATCGGGCCACATTCCCATTATTTTTTGCTCTTTAATTTCTTTCTGGGCCAAGACTTACCGCCTAAAGTCAGTTGTCGCTCTTCGTTATATGTTACATTGAGTGGTGTAATGTCTGAACGATACAACCAGTCCATTGAGAAAGCACCTGGAGGAACAAACACCGGATTGACTTTTTCCTGGCAGCAGGGCTCGTCCGGGATTTGAACCCGGGACCTCTCGCACCCAAAGCGAGAATCATACCCCTAGACCAACGAGCCACCAGCAGCGACAACTCACCGCATGCATAAAAAAGGCAAATATAGCAGGGGCTGCAGTAAGGAGCACTGCTTAAACACAAGAGAACACTCGTTGTACAATAAGTCTACAGTGAGCATAAAATCCATGTTAAGTACACTCTGTCAACACCAAGTACGTGGGGATGTAGCTCAGTGGTAGAGCTCATGCTTTGCATGTATGAGGTCCTGGGTTCAATCCCCAGCATCTCCAAGTGGTTTATTGTCCAGCTGCATTGCGGAACTTAACTCTCTTACAATACTTCCCTTGGGACCGGTTTCACAAAGTAAGCCTTACGGCGACTAAATGGGTTGTTTAGGCCCTCTAACAGAAAACGTCTTGCCTTGACATAACGAGCAATGATTGCCTAGGAAGTTGCTCTAGCCTGAGTAGAAAGAGCCACTGTCTTCCCTTTAGCATGTCTGAGGTCCGGGGATTAATACCAGGATCTCCAAGACGTTGCTCGCTTAAAAAAACAAGCACTTAAAAACCTTTTCAAAGATCATTGTTGATCTTTGAAATAAGCGGTTGTTCAATATTCTCCTTTCACACATTTCACAGGCAAAGCCTAGTTTCAGACTGAAATACTAAGATTGAAACCAGCTTCCTCTGACCTATCGGGCAACATTACCATTATGTTTTGCTCTTTAATTTCTTTCCGGGCCAAGAAAGACTTTAAACCCAAAGTCAGTTGTCGATCTTCAGGACCTCTCGCACCCAAAGCGAGAATCATATCCCTAGACCAACGAGCCACCAGCATCGACAACTCACCGCATGCATAAAAAAGGCAAATATAGCAGGGGCTGCAGTAAGAAGCATTGCTCAAACACAAGAGAACACTCGTTGTAAAATACCTCTAAAGTGGGCAAAAAAAACAAGTTAAGTACACTCTGTCAACACCAAGTACGTGGGGATGTAGCTCAGTGGTAGAGCGCATGCTTTGCATGTATGAGGTCCTGGGTTCAAGCCCCAGCATCTCCAAGTGGTTTATTGTCCAGCTGCATTGCGGAACTTAACTCTCTACAATTCTTCCCTGGGGACCGGTTTCACGAGGTAAGCCTTACGGCGACTAAAATGGGTTGTTTAGGCCCTCTAACAGAAAACGTCTTGCCTTGACATAACGAGCAATGATTGCCTAGGAAGTTGCTCTAGCCTGCGTAGAAAGAGCCACTGTCTTCCCTTTAGCATGTCTGAGGTCCTTGGATTAATACCAGGATCTCCAAGACGATGCTCACTTAAAATAACAAGCACTTAAAAACGTTTTCAAAGATCATTGTTGATCTTTGAAATAAGCGGTCGTTCAATATTCTTGAACTGACCCAAAGTCAGTTGTCGCTCTTCGGGACCTCTCGCACCCGAAGCGAGAATCATACCCCTAGATCAACGAGCCACCAGCATCGACAACTCACCGCATGCATAAAAACGCAAATATAGCAGGGGCTGCAGTAAGGAGCACTGCTTAAACACAAGAGAACACTCGTTGTACAATACGTCTACAGTGAGCATAAAATCCATGTTAAGTACACTCTGTCAACACCAAGTACGTGGGGATGTAGCTCAGTGGTAGAGCGCATGCTTTGCATGTATGAGGTCCTGTGTTCAATCCCCAGCATCTCCAAGTAGTTTATTGTCTAGCTGCATTGCGGAACTTAACTCACTTACAATTTTTCCCCGGGGACCGGTTTCACGAGGTAAGCCTTACGGCGACTAAAATGGGTTGTTTAGGCCCTCTAACAGAAAACGTCTTGCCTTGACATAACGAGCAATGATTGCCTAGGAAGTTGCTCTAGCCTGAGAAGAAAGAACCGCAGTCTTCGCTTTAGCATGTCTGAATCCTGGGATTAATACCAGGATCTCCAAGACGTTGCTCACTTAAAAAAACAAGCACTTAAAAACGTTTTCAAAGATCATTGTTGATCTTTGAAATAAGCGGTTGTTCAATATTCTCCTTTCACACTTTCACAGGCAAAGCCTAGTTTCAGACTGAAATACTAAGATTGAAACCAGCTTCCTCCGACCTATCGGGCAACATTTCCATTATGTTTTGCTCTTTAATTTCTTTCCGGGCCAAGAAAGCGAAGAAAGACTTTACACCCAAAGTCAGTTGTCGCTCTTCGGGACCTCTCGCACCCGAAGCGAGAATCCTACCCCTAGACCAACGAGCCACCAGCATCGACAACTCACCGCATGCATAAAAAAGGCAAATATAGCTGGGGCTGCAGTAAGGAGCACTGCTTAAACACAAGAGAACACTCGTTGTACAATACGTCTACAGTGAGTATAAAATCAATGTTAAGTACACTCTGTCAACACCAAGTATGTGGGGATGTAGCTCAGTGGTAGAGCGCATGCTTCGCATGTATGAGGTCCTGGGTTCAATCCCCAGCATCTCCAAGTGGTTTATTGTCCAGCTGAATTGTGGAACTTAACTCTCTTACAATACTTCTCTGGGGACCGGTTTCACGAAGTAAGCCTTACGGCAACTAAAATGGGTTGTTTATGCCCTCTAACAGAAAACGTCTTGCCTTGACATAACGAGCAATGATTGCCTAGGAAGTTGCTCTAGCCTGAGTAGAAAGAGCCGCTGTCTTCGCTTTAGAATGTCTGAGGTCCTGGGATTAATACCAGGATCTCAAAGATGTTGCTCACTTAAAAAAACAAGCACTTAAAAACGTTATCAAAGATCATTGTTGATCTTTGAAACAAGCAGTCTTTCAATATTCTCCTTTCACACATTTCACAGGCAAAGCCTAGTTTCAGACTGAAATACTACGATTGAAACCAGCTTCCTCCGACCTATCGGGCAACATTTCCATTATGTTTTGCTCTTTAATTTCTTTCCGGGCCAAGAAAGCGAAGAAAGACTTTACACCCAAAGTCAGTTGTCGCTCTTCGGGACCTCTCGCACCCGAAGCGAGAATCATACCCCTAGACCAACGAGCCACCAGCATCGACAACTCACCGCATGCATAAAAAAGGCAAATATAGCTGGGGCTGCAGTAAGGAGCACTGCTTAAACACAAGAGAACACTCGTTGTACAATACGTCTACAGTGCGTATAAAATCCATGTTAAGTGCACTCTGTCAACACCAAGTATGTGGGGATGTAGCTTAGTGGTAGAGCGCATGCTTTGCATGTATGAGGTCCTGGGTTCAATCCCCAGCATCTCCAAGTGGTTTATTGTCCAGCTGAATTGTGGAACTTAACTCTCTTACAATACTTCTCTGGGGACCGGTTTCACGAAGTAAGCCTTAATGCAACTAAAACGTCTTGCCTTGACATAACGAGCAATGATTGCCTAGGAAGTTGCTCTAGCCTGAGTAGAAAGAGCCACTGTCTTCCCTTTAGCATGTCTGAGGTCCTTGGATTAATACCAGGATCTCCAAGACGATGCTCACTTAAAATAACAAGCACTTAAAAACGTTTTCAAAGATCATTGTTGATCTTTGAAATAAGCGGTCGTTCAATATTCTTGAACTGACCCAAAGTGAGTTGTCGCTCTTCGGGACCTCTCGCACCCGAAGCGAGAATCATACCCCTAGATCAACGAGCCACCAGCATCGACAACTCACCGCATGCATAAAAACGCAAATATAGCAGGGGCTGCAGTAAGGAGCACTGCTTAAACACAAGAGAACACTCGTTGTACAATACGTCTACAGTGAGCATAAAATCCATGTTAAGTACACTCTGTCAACACCAAGTACGTGGGGATGTAGCTCAGTGGTAGAGCGCATGCTTTGCATGTATGAGGTCCTGTGTTCAATCCCCAGCATCTCCAAGTAGTTTATTGTCTAGCTGCATTGCGGAACTTAACTCACTTACAATTTTTCCCCGGGGACCGGTTTCACGAGGTAAGCCTTACGGCGACTAAAATGGGTTGTTTAGGCCCTCTAACAGAAAACGTCTTGCCTTGACATAACGAGCAATGATTGCCTAGGAAGTTGCTCTAGCCTGAGAAGAAAGAGCCGCAGTCTTCGCTTTAGCATGTCTGAGGTCCTGGGATTAATACCAGGATCTCCAAGACGTTGCTCACTTAAAAAAACAAGCACTTAAAAACGTTTTCAAAGATCATTGTTGATCTTTGAAATAAACGGTTGTTCAATATTCTCCTTTCACACTTTCACAGGCAAAGCCTAGTTTCAGACTGAAATACTAAGATTGAAACCAGCTTCCTCCGACCTATCGGGCAACATTTCCATTATGTTTTGCTCTTTAATTTCTTTCCGGGCAAAGAAAGCGAAGAAAGACTTTACACCCAAAGTCAGTTGTCGCTCTTCGGGCCTCTCGCACCCGAAGCGAGAATCATACCCCTAGACCAACGAGCCACCAGCATCGACAACTCACCGCATGCATAAAAAAGGCAAATATAGCAGGGGCTGCAGTAAGGAGCACTGCTTAAACACAAGAGAACACTCGTTGTACAATACGTCTACAGTGAGCTTAAAATCCATGTTATGTACACTCTGTCAATACCAAGTACGTGGGGATGTAGCTCAGTGGTAGAGCGCATGCTTTGCATGTATGAGGTCCTGGGTTCAATCTCCAGGTGCGCTTTTTTGTTGTGAGGAAAGTTGAACAGCTTCGTGGCGCAGATGAACCCAGACTGCGTGTGTCTCAGTATCACAGTGTTTCCTTTAAGTTTCGCGGAGCAACCAAATCAACCACATGCCTTTGAGGGATGTACGAGGTCCTGTGTTCCATGCCCAGCATCTACAAAACGTATATTTTTGTAAGCAAAGTGGAGCAACTACATTGCAGAGTCTTGGACAAAGTGTCTCGCAGTATTTCTTTTTGGCTTGGTTTCACAGAAAAAAACTAAACCTATTTTCCGACTAACGTGCACTGATTGATTGCACCGTCTTAACTCAAAAAAGCTTGCACTGACCAATCGATTAACCGCTCCCTAATATGTGTGCTTTGCATGACAAACACACGTTGCTGCTTGAGCGGATGTAGCTCAGTGGTAGAGAGCATGCTTCGCATGTATGAGGTCCTGGGTTCAATCCCCAGCATCTCCAAGTGGTTTATTGTCCAGCTGCATTGCGGAATTTAACTCTCTTACAATACTTCCCTGGGGACCGGTTTCACAAAGTAAGCCTTACGGGACTAAAATGGGTTGTTTAGGCCCTCTAACAGAAAACGTCTTGCCTTGACATAACGAGCAATGATTGCCTAGGAAGTTGCTCTAGCCTCAGTAGAAAGAGCCGCTGTCTTCCCTTTAGCATGTCTGAGGTCCTGGGATTAATTACCAGGATCTCAAAGACGTTGCTCACTTAAAAAAACAAGCACTTAAAAACGTTTTCAAAGATCATTGTTGATCTTTGAAACAAGCAGTCGTTCAATATTCTCCTTTCACACATTTCACAGGCAAAGCCTAGTTTCAGACTGAAATACTACGATTGAAACCAGCTTCCTCCGACCTATCGGGCCACATTCCCATTATTTTTTGCTCTTTAATTTCTTTCTGGGCCAAGACTTACCGCCTAAAGTCAGTTGTCGCTCTTCGTTATATGTTACATTGAGTGGATGTAATGTCTGAACGATACAACCAGTCCATTGAGAAAGCACCTGGAGGAACAAACACCGGATTGACTTTTTCCTGGCAGCAGGGCTCGTCCGGGATTTGAACCCGGGACCTCTCGCACTCAAAGCGAGAATCATACCCCTAGACCAACGAGCCACCAGCAGCGACAACTCACGGCATGCATAAAAAAAGGCAAATATAGCAGGGGCTGCAGTAAGGAGCACTGCTTAAACACAAGAGAACACTCGTTGTACAATAAGTCTACAGTGAGCATAAAATCCATGTTAAGTACACTCTGTCAACACCAAGTACGTGGGGATGTAGCTCAGTGGTAGAGCTCATGCTTTGCATGTATGAGGTCCTGGGTTCAATCCCCAGCATCTCCAAGTAGTTTATTGTCCAGCTGCATTGCGGAACTTAACTCTCTTACAATACTTCCCTGGGGACCGGTTTCACAAAGTAAGCCTTACGGCGACTAAATGGGTTGTTTAGGCCCTCTAACAGAAAACGTCTTGACTTGACATAACGAGCAATGATTGCATAGGAAGTTGCTCTAGCTTGAGTAGAAAGAGCCACTGTCTTCGGTTTAGCATGTCTGAGGTCCTGGGATTAATACCAGGATCTCCAAGACGTTGCTCACTTAAAAAAACAAGCACATAAAAACATTTTCAAAGATTATTGTTGATCTTTGAAATAAGCGGTCGTTCAATATTCTCCTTTCACACATTTCACAGGCAAAGCCTAGTTTCAGACTGAAAAACTAAGATTGAAACCAGCTTCCTCCGACCTATCGGGCAACATTTCCATTATGTTTTGCTCTTTAATTTCTTTCCGGGCCAAAAAAGCCAAGAAAGACTTTACAACCAAAGTCAGTTGTCGATCTTCGGGACCTCTCGCACCCAAAGCGAGAATCATATCCCTAGACCAACGAGCCACCAGCATCGACAACTCACTGTATGCATATAGCAGGGGCTGCAGTAAGGAGCACTGCTCAAACAGAAGAGATCACTCGTTGTTAAATACCTCTACAGTGAGCAAAAAAAACAAGTTAAGTACACTCTGTCAACACCAAGTACGTGGGGATGTAGTTCAGTGGTAGAGCGCATGCTTTGCATGTATGAGGTCCTGGGTTCAATCCCCAGCATCTCCAAGTGGTTTATTGTCCAGCTGCATTGTGGAATTTAACTGTATTACAATACTTCCCTGTGGACCGGTTTCACGAGGTAAGCCTTACGGCGACTAAAATGGGTTGTTTAGGCCCTCTAACAGAAAACGTCTTGCCTTGAAATAACGAGCAATGATTGCCTAGGAAGTTGCTCTAGCCTGAGTAGAAAGAGCCGCAGTCTTCGCTTTAGCATGTCTGAGGTCCTGGGATTAATACCAGGATCTCCAAGACGTTGCTCACTTAAAAAAAACAAGCACTTAAAAACATTTTCAAATATCATTGTTGATACAATCATTGTTGATATTTGAAATAAGCGGTCGTTCAATATTCTCCTTTCACAGATTTCACAGGCAAAGCCTAGTTTCAGACTGAAATACTACGATTGAAACCAGCTTCCTCCGACCTATCGGGCAACATTTCCATTATATTTTGCTCTTTAATTTCTTTCTGGGCCAAGACTTACCTCCTAAAGCTAGTTGTCGCTCTTCGTGGTATGTCACATTGAGTGGATGTAATGTCTGGCCGAATCAACCAGTCCATGGAGAAAGCACCTGGAGGAACAAACACTGGATTGACTTTTTCCTGGCAGCAGGGCTCGTCCGGGATTTGAACCCGGGACCTCTCGCACCCAAAGCGAGAATCATACCCCTAGACCAACGAGCCACCAGCAGCGACAACTCACCGCATGCATAAAAAAAGGCAAATATGGCAGGGGCTGCAGTAAGGAGCACTGCTTAAACACAAGAGAACACTCGTTGTACAATAAGTCTACAGTGAGCATAAAATCCATGTTAAGTACACTCTGTCAACACCAAGTACGTGGGGATGTAGCTCAGTGGTAGAGCGCATGCTTTGCATGTATGAGGTCCTGGCTTCAATCCCCAGCATCTCCAAGTGGTTTATTGTCCAGCTGCATTGCGGAACTTAACTCTCTTACAATTCTTCCCTGGGGACCGGTTTCACGAGGTAAGCCTTACGGCGACTAAAATGGGTTGTTTAGGCCCTCTAACAGAAAACGTCTTGCCTTGACATAACGAGCAATGATTGCCTAGGAAGTTGCTCTAGCCTGCGTAGAAAGAGCCACTGTCTTCCCTTCAGCATGTCTGAGGTCCTTGGATTAATACCAGGATCTCCAAGACGATGCTCACTTAAAATAACAAGCACTTAAAAACGTTTTCAAAGATCATTGTTGATCTTTGAAATAAGCAGTCGTTCAATATTTTTATGAACTGACCCAAAGTCAGTTGTCGCTCTTCGGGACCTCTCGCACCCGAAGCGAGAATCATACCCCTAGATCAACGAGCCACTAGCATCGACAACTCACCGCATGCATGAAAACGCAAATATAGCAGGGGCTGCAGTAAGGAGCACTGCTTAAACAAAAAAGAGAACACTCGTTGTACAATACGTCTACAGTGAGTATAAAATCCATGTTAAGTACACTCTGAAAAACACCAAGTACGTGGTGATGTAGCTCAGTGGTAGAGCGCATGCTTTGCATGTATGAGGTCCTGTGTTCAATCCCAGCATCTCCAAGTAGTTTATTGTCTAGCTGCATTGCGGAACTTAACTCACTTACAATACTTCCCTGGGGACCGGTTTCACAAAGTAAGCCTTACGGCGACTAAAATGGGTTGTTTAGGCCCTCTAACAGAAAACGTCTTGCCTTGAAATAACGAGCAATGATTGCCTAGGAAGTTGCTCTAGCCTGAGTAGAAAGAGCCACTGTCTTCGCTTTAGCATGTCTGAGGTCCTGGGATTAATACCAGGATCTCCAAGACGTTGCTCACTTAAAAAAAACAAGCACTTAAAAACATTTTCAAATATCATTGTTGATACAATCATTGTTGATATTTGAAATAAGCGGTCGTTCAATATTCTCCTTTCACAGATTTCACAGGCAAAGCCTAGTTTCAGACTGAAATACTACAATGGGTTGTTTAGGCCCTCTAACAGAAAATGTCTGAGCATGCATAAAAAAAGGCAAATAGAGCAGGGGCTGCAGTAAGGCGCACTGCTTAAACACAAGAGAACACTTGTTGTACAATACGTCTACAGTGAGCCTAAAATCCATGTTAAGTACACTCTATCAACACCAAGTACGTGGGGATGTAGCTCAGTGGTAGAGCGCATGCTTTGCATGTATGAGGTCCTGGCTTCAATCCCCAGCATCTCCAAGTGGTTTATTGTCCAGCTGCATTGCGGAACTTAACTCTCTTACAATTCTTCCCTGGGGACCGGTTTCACGAGGTAAGCCTTACGGCGACTAAAATGGGTTGTTTAGGCCCTCTAACAGAAAACGTCTTGCCTTGACATAACGAGCAATGATTGCCTAGGAAGTTGCTCTAGCCTGAGTAGAAAGAGCCGCTGTCTTCGCTTTAGAATATCTGAGGTCCTGGGATTAATACCAGGATCTCAAAGACGTTGCTCACTTAAAAAAACAAGCACTTAAAAACGTTTTCAAAGATCATTGTTGATCTTGGAAATAAGCGGTCGTTCAATATTCTTGAACTGACCCAAAGTCAGTTGTCGCTCTTCGGGACCTCTCCCACCCGAAGCGAGAATCATACCCCTAGATCAACGAGCCACCAGCATCGACAACTCACCGCATGCATAAAAACGCAAATATAGCAGGGGCTGCAGTAAGGAGCACTGCTTAAACACAAGAGAACACTCGTTGTACAATACGTCTACAGTGAGCATAAAATCCATGTTAAGTACACTCTGTCAACACCAAGTACGTGGGGATGTAGCTCAGTGGTAGAGCGCATGCTTTGCATGTATGAGGTCCTGTGTTCAATCCCCAGCATCTCCGAGTAGTTTATTGTCTAGCTGCATTGTGGAACTTAACTCACTTACAATTTTTCCCCGGGGACCGGTTTCACGAGGTAAGCCTTACGGCGACTAAAATGGGTTGTTTAGGCCCTCTAACAGAAAACGTCTTGCCTTGACATAACGAGCAATGATTGCCTAGGAAGTTGCTCTAGCCTGAGAAGAAAGAGCCGCAGTCTTCGCTTTAGCATGTCTGAGGTCCTGGGATTAATACCAGGATCTCCAAGACGTTGCTCACTTAAAAAAACAAGCACTTAAAAAACGTTTTCAAAGATCATTGTTGATCTTTGAAATAAGCGGTTGTTCAATATTCTCCTTTCACACTTTCACAGGCAAAGCCTAGTTTCAGACTGAAATACTAAGATTGAAACCAGCTTCCTCCGACCTATCGGGCAACATTTCCATTATGTTTTGCTCTTTAATTTCTTTCCGGGCCAAGAAAGCGAAGAAAGACTTTACACCCAAAGTCAGTTGTCGCTCTTCGGGACCTCTCGCACCCGAAGCGAGAATCATACCCCTAGACCAACGAGCCACCAGCATCGACAACTCACCGCATGCATAAAAAAGGCAAATATAGCTGGGGCTGCAGTAAGGAGCACTGCTTAAACAAAAGAGAACACTCGTTGTACAATACGTCTACAGTGAGTATAAAATCCATGTTATGTACACTCTGTCAACACCAAGTACGTGGGGATGTAGCTCAGTGGTAGAGCGCATGCTTTGCATGTATGAGGTCCTGGGTTCAATCCCCAGCATCTCCAGGTGCGCTTTTTTGTTGTGAGGAAAGTTGAACAGCTTCGTGGCGCAGATGAACCCAGACTGCGTGTGTCTCAGTATCACAGTGTTTCCTTTAAGTTTCGCGGAGCAACCAAATCAACCACATGCCTTTGAGGGATGTACGAGGTCCTGTGTTCCATGCCCAGCATCTACAAAACGTATATTTTTGTAAGCAAAGTGGAGCAACTACATTGCAGAGTCTTGGACAAAGTGTCTCGCAGTATTTCTTTTTGGCTTGGTTTCACAGAAAAAACCTAAACCTATTTTCCGACTAACGTGCACTGATTGATTGCACCGTCTTAACTCAAAAAAGCTTGCACTGACCAATCGATTAACCGCTCCCTAATATGTGTGCTTTGCATGACAAACACACGTTGCTGCTTGAGCGGATGTAGCTCAGTGGTAGAGAGCATGCTTCGCATGTATGAGGTCCTGGGTTCAATCCCCCGCATCTCCAAGTGGTTTATTGTCCAGCTGCATTGCGGAACTTAACTCTCTAACAATACTTCCCTGGGGACCGGTTTCACAAAGTAAGCCTTACAGTGACTAAAATGGGTTGTTTAGGCCCTCTAACAGAAACCGCCTTGACATAACGAGCAATGATTGCCTAGGAAGTTGCTCTAGCCTGAGTAGAAAGAGCCACTGTCTTCCCTTTAGCATGTGTGAGAGACCAAGCAATCAAGGAATGAGGGCCATAGAAATTCAGAGCCTTGTGGTCCGTCTCCAGGACAAATTCCCTTCTCAAAAGTTAATATTTCAGGGAGTCCAAAGCCCATTTCACAGCCAAACATTCCTTCTCCACGATGGAATAACGGACTTCCCTAGGGAAGAGTTTGCGACTAAGAAACACTATAGGCCGCCGAGCATCAGGAGCCCCTGCAATAATACAGCCCCCAGGCCTCTATCTGAAGCATCCGTCTGGAGAATGAAAGGTTGGTTAAAGTTAGGATTGTGCAAGGAAGAACTCCTGCTTAAGGCAGTTCGGACATTTTTGAGGTACAGAATTGAGGTAACGAAAGTCTATACAAAATCTCTTGTGCCATCCTTTTTTGGATCAGGACGAGGAACCCATTGTTTAAGGAGGTTAATGTGCAGAATTCTTCCCGGACCGTCTTTGCCTGACTTTGCAATCTCATAGGTGGTCGGCCCAAGTTTCCTTCTGACTTCAAACGGTCCTTGCCATCTCGCCAACAGTTTACTCTCATTACTGGGCAGCATAACCAGTACCTTCTGACCCGGGTCAAAATTTCGCTCCCGTCCAGACTTATCATACCAGGTTTTCTGGCGTGTTTGTGCCTCAGCCAGGTGAGATTGGGCCAATTCCGTCATCCTCACCAACCGCTCTCGCATCTGCACCACATAGGACACAATATTCATTTGCTCTTCCCTTCTCTGGTCTCCCTCCCATATCTCTCGAAGCAGAGCAAGAGGACCTCTCACCTCATGCCCATATAGGAGTTCAAACGGGGCAAAGCCAGTAGACAATTGTGGTACCTCTCTATAGGCAAACAGAAGATAGGGGAGCCATTGGTCCCAATCGTTACCTGATTCAGAGACAAACTTCCGAAGCATCTGTTTAAGGGTCTGGTTAAATCTTTCTGTTAGCCAATCTGTCTGAGGATGGTACGGGGTTGTTCTTAGACTCTTGATGCCCAGTAGTTTGTAGACCTGCTTCAAAAGGGTAGACATAAAGTTAGTTCCTTGATCAGTCAAGATCTCACAAGTCAAGTCAAGTCGAGTCAAGTCAGCTTTATTTATATAGCGCTTTTTACAATTTTCATTGTTACAAAGCAGCTGTACAAGAAAAAATGACTATAAGTAAAACATAAAAGGTTATGGAATTCAAAACACAGGTCAAATATCAGACACACAATAAATTCCTATATGCAGTGTTAATTAAATAAGACTACCAAATTCTAGCAGCCCCCCCGGCCAGGCAAAGCAGTGCAAAACAGTATGCAAACGGTGGCGAGGAACCCAAAACTCCATTGGAGGAGAAAAAAAACCTCGGAGGGAAACCAGGCCTAACCAGGGGATTCCAGTTCCCCTCTGGCAACAACTGCAGCCTCTGCACAAGCTCAACAGTGCTTGCACAACAAGGCGAAAATAAAAAAAAATAAAATTAAAATTATCATTAATAATCTAATAGTGGCTGAAGTTTTGTAGGGACGTCACTTCCTTCGTCCAGCATTTGTCAGGTCTAGGAATGGATTGCGCCCTGCCCGCTCCGCTCTTGTAACCTTGGAACAATGAGACAAGACTGGCTGAGAGTAGAGTACTGTTCTGCACTCTTTGATGCAACAAATGCATCAGTTGTTATTGGAAGTGTCCCTGGTTCCGGTTGATCTAACTAGTGCAGCCTAGATCTTTGAAATACATGTATTATGATAATCTAGTGTATGCAAGATTAAAAAGATGCGTCTTTAGTCTAGATTTAAACTGACAGAGTGTGTCCGCCTCCCGGACATTGCAGGGAAGACTGTTCCAAAGTTTAGGCGCTAGATAAGAAAAGGATCTGCCGCCTGCACTTGATTTTGAAATTCTAGGTATTACCAACTGACCTGACGCCTGAGAGCGTAGTGCACGTGATGGACTATAATACGTAAGAAGTTCTCTCAAGTAGTGAGGAGCTAAACCATGCAAGGCTTTATAGGTAATAAGCAAGATTTTAAAATTTATGCGATGCTTTATAGGTAACCAGTGCAAGGTTGACAGAACCGGGCTAATATGCTCATACTTTTTTGTACGTGTAAGAACTCGAGCTGCCGCATTTTGGACCAGTTGGAGTTTTTGTAATAGGCCTGCAGGGCAACCACCTAATAGTGCATTACAGTAATCTAGTCTTGATGTCATAAAGGCATGTATAAGCTTCTCCGCATCTGATGATGACAGCATATGACGTAATTTAGATATATTTTTAAGATGGAAAAACGCAATCTTACAGGTGTTGGCGACCTGGTTCTCAAATGACAGAGTACTATCGAATATAAAGCCAAGATTCTTAGCTGAAGATGAGGGTTTTATGGAACATCCATCAATAGTTAAGCAGTATTCTTGGTTGTTACGTAGGGCGGTTTTCGGTCCGATAAGTAACACTTCAGTTTTGTCCGAGTTCAGTAATAAAAAATTGCTACTCATCCACTTTTTTATATCGACAATGCATTCCACTATTCGATGGAATTGCTGTGTTTCGTGAGGCTTCGAGGAAATATAAAGTTGCGTATCATCAGCATAGCAGTGAAAGCTTATTCCGTGTCGCTTTATTATATCTCCTAGGGGTAACATGTATAATGCGAAGAGCATAGGCCCTAGTACTGAGCCCTGTGGTACACCGTACTGGACTTGCGATTTGCGTGATACCTCATTGTTTATTTTTACATATTGGAAACGGTCGCATAAATAAGATCTAAGCCATTTCAAAGCTATTTCCTTAATACCGACATCATTTTCAAGTCTATGTAGGAGCATGCTGTGGTCAATGGTGTCGAATGCAGCACTAAGATCTAGCAGCACCAATAAGGAGATACAACCTCGGTCGGACGCCATAAACAGATCATTCGTAACTCTAATCAGAGCAGTCTCTGTACTGTGATGTGCTCTAAATCCAGACTGGAAATCTTCATTAATCTCATTCCTTTGGAGGAAGGAACATATTTGAGTTGAGACTACTTTTTCCAGAACCTTAGATAAGAAAGGTAGATTTGAAATAGGTCTATAGTTAACTAGTTCTCCAGGGTCCAGATGGGGTTTTTTGACAAGGGGCCTTATAACAGCCACTTTATATGCTTTAGGCACATGTCCTAATGTCAGAGATGAGTTAATAATGCTAAGTAGAGGATCTATAATTTCTGGGAGCATCTCTTTCAGAAGATTTGTAGGTATAGGGTCTAGCATGCATGTAGTCGATTTAGATGATCTAATGATTTTCGATAGTTCATCGTGATCTATAGTAGAAAATAAACATAATTTCTCCTTAGGGGTGCTGTAGTAAGTCGTTTGTTCAGCGGGTTTCGCATCTGGTTGCATAGTTATAATTTTCTCTCGAATATCTTGGATTTTATTTGTGAAATAGTTCATAAAATCATCACTGCTATGCTGGTATACAGCATCAGAAGTCGCTGACGATTTATTTTTGGTTAATTTAGCCACTGTATCAAATAAAAACCTAGGGTTATTTTGGTTTTCTTCTATTAATGATGAAATGTAGGCGGATCGAGACGTTTTTAGGGCTTTCCTGTATTTTTTTGTACTATCCTTCCAGGCAGTACGAAATACCTCTAATTTAGTCTTTTTAAAGTTGCGCTCCATTTTTCGTGCCGCTTTCTTTAGAGCCTGAGTGTGTTCATTTTTCCACGGTGTCGGTCTGTCATTTTTAATCTTCTTTAAGCGCAAGGGAGCAACTATGTCTAGCGTTTCCGAGAAGGTGGCATTAATATTTTCAATAGTAAAGTCAAGATCTTCAACGTTATTACTCATGCTAGAGATTTGAGACAATTCAGGCAAATTATCAAGAAACGCACCTTTTGTAGTCGAAGTTATTGTTCTACAATATTTGTAACTTGGAGTTTGATTTGCCACCATTGGGTATTGAAGCAAGCATGATACCAGATAATGATCTGAGATGTCTTCGCTCTGCTGAAGGATTTTAACATCGACCACGTTTATACCGTAAGACAAAATTAAATCTAAAGTATGATTACGAAGGTGAGTAGGTCCTGACACATGTTGACTAACGCCCATGGAGTTAAGAGTGTCTTTAAAAGCCATTCCTAAAGCATCTGTATCATTATCTACATGAATGTTAAAGTCCCCGGCAACAAGGACTCTGTCTGCAGCCAGCACTAGTTCTGATAAGAACCCACCAAATTCTTTAATAAAATCTGTGTGGTGCCCTGGAGGCCTATATACAATAGCCAGAATAAATTTTAAAGATGTTTTGTCCTTAGTATTAGGTATTGATGCATCAAGTACCATGACTTCAAAAGAATTGTATTTAGGATTAGACTTCTGGGAAATGCTAAAAGAGTTACGGTAAAGTGCAGCAACACCTCCCCCTCTGCCTTTTAGGCGAGGCTCGTGTTTATAATAATAATCTTGGGGGACAAACTCATTTAACGCAATATAATCATCTGGCTTTAGCCATGTTTCTGTGAGACAGAGCATGTCTATTTTATGATCTGTTATCATATCATTAACAAAAAGTGCTTTATTAGAGAGAGATCTAATATTAAGCAATCCGAGTTGTAACAGTTGATTATCTGTATTATGTTCATGTTTAGTTAGTTTAACGTTAACTAAATTACCTTTGAGAGGTTTACGCTTTATTTTATGTTTACTAATCCGGGGGACAGACACAGTCTCTATTTTATGATGTTTGGGAGAAAGTCTTATCGCATGTTGTGTATTATGTGTGTTCTGCAACGTGAGACGGCAAGCAGACCGTTGGTTAAGCCATTCAGTCTGCTCCCTGACCTGGGCCCCAGTGAGTCAAGTTTTAGCATTAAGACTATGTGCCATATTTCTAGAGAGTAGAGAAGCTCCAGCCCAGGAGGGGTGGAGACCATCTCTTTTCAACAGGTCAGGTCTGCCCTCAAAACTCTTCCAGTTATTTATAAAAACAATATCATTCTGCAGGCACCACTCAGACAACCAGCCATTTAGTGATGATACTCTGCTATGTATCTCATCACCACGATAAGTGGGGAGGGGGCCAGAGAATATTACAGTTTCTGACATCGTGCTTGCGAGCTCACACACCTCTTTAATATTATCTTTAGTGATCTCCGATTGACGGAGTCGAACATCATTTGTGCCGACGTGAATAACAATCTTACTGAATTTACGATTAGCCTTAGCCAGCACATTTAAATTTGACTTGATGTCAGGCGCTCTGGCTCCCGGTAAACATTTGACTATGGTGGCTGGTGCCTCTATGTTAACGTTCCGAACAATAGAATCACCGATAACTAGGGCACTTTCAGCAGGTTTCTCAGTCGGTGCGTCGCTGAGCGGGGCAAACCTGTTCGAGACTGTAGTCGGAACGTTTGAGTGGTGTTTTGACCTGCGACTACACCGTCTCACAGTCACAAAGTTTCCCAGCTGCGGGGGTTGTTCAACCGGAACCGAACTGTGCGCGCTAATATTGCTCGCATCCAAAGTGTTTTCTAAGCTCCTTACATTCTTACTATCCTCAGATAAAGATTGGATGCGAGACTCTAATACTGTGATCTTCTCTGTCAGCCTAGCTATTTCCCTGCATTTATCGCATGTAAAACCCTCGCCACTGACAGAGAAGGCTAAGCTAAACATATGACATGAGGTGCAAGTGACAATAATAAGAGAAGAAGCCATAACTCACCGGGTTTGAAGAGTAATTCCAACTTACCAAGGCTGCTCGGTGATTCTTAGTATATGCGCTTTAAAGAGAAACCGTTAGCACACAAGACACCTAGAAGGCGAGATGATATTTAGCAGTGTAAACAGAAAGCCCGCTAGCACGCTTGTGCTATGCTAACGGCGCTGAGTGTTTTGGTTTAAGATTTTCAAGTAAATAACCAGGAGAGGTTATTGAGATATCAGGATAAGTTAGCAACGACAGTGATAATTAACAATGTATGCTATGAATAAAATACACTAATATGAAAGAAGTGCAAGTTAAGTGATACAACAACCTGATTCCGTGTTGTATTAGAGGGGAGAGGTGAAGCACGTTTACTCGCACGTCCAGCCGTCACTTTGCATGTATACGGTCCTGGGTTCAATCCCCAGCATCTCCAGTTGTGCTTTTTTGTTGTGAAGAAAGTTGAACAGCTTCGTGGTGCAAATGAAACCAGACTGCGTGTGTCTCAGTATCACAGTGTTTCATTTAAGTTTCGCGGAGCAACCAAATCAACCACATGCCTTTGAGGGATGTACGAGGTCCTGTGTTCCATGCCCAGCATCTACAAAACGTATATTTTTGTAAGCAAAGTCGAGCAACTACGTTGCAGAGTCTTGGACAAAGTGTCTCGCAGTATTTATTTTTGGCTTGGTTTCACAGAAAAAAACCTAAACCTACTTCCAGACTAACGTGCACTGATTGATTGCACCGTGTTAACTCAAAAAAGCTTGCACTGACCAATCGATTAACCGCTCCCTAATACGTGTGCTTTGCATGACAAACACATGTGGCTGCTTGAGCGGATGTAGCTCAGTGGTAGAGAGCATGCATCGCATGTATGAGGTCCTGGGTTCAATCCCCCGCATCTCCAAGTGGTTTATTGTCCAGCTGCATTGCAGAACTTAACTCTCTGACAATACTTCCCTGGGGACCGGTTTCACAAAGTAAGCCTTACAGTGACTAAAATGGGTTGTTTAGGCCCTTAAACAGAAAACGTCTTGCCTTGACATAACGAGCAATGATTGCCTAGGAAGTTGCTCTAGCCTGAGTAGAAAGAGCCACTGTCTTCCCTTTAGCATGTCTGAGGTCCTGGGATTAATACCAGATATCTCCAAGACGTTGTTCGCTTAAAAAAACAAGCACTTAAAAACCTTTTCAAAGATCATTGTTGATCTTTGAAATAAGCGGTTGTTCAATATTCTCCTTTCACACATTTCACAGGCAAAGCCTAGTTTCAGACTGAAATACTAAGATTGAAACCAGCTTCCTCTGACCTATCGGGCAACATTACCATTATGTTTTGCTCTTTAATTTCTTTCCGGGCCAAGAAAGCCAAGAAAGACTTTACACCCAAAGTCAGTTGTCGCTCTTCGGGACCTCTCGCACCCAAAGGGAGAATCATACCCCTAGACCAACGAGCCACCAGCATCGACAACTCACCGCATGCATAAAAAAGGCAAATATAGCAGGGGCTGCAGTAAGGAGCACTGCTTAAACACAAGAGAACACTCGTTGTACAATACGTCTACAGTGAGTATAAAATCCATGTTAAGTACACTCTGTCAACACCAAGTACGTGGGGATGCTTCGCATGAATGAGGTTCAATCCCCAGCATCTCCAAGTGGTTTATTGTCCAGCTGCATTGCGGAACCTAACTGTCTTACAATACTTCCCTGTGGACCGGTTTCACGAAGTAAGCCTTACGGCGACTTAAATGGGTTGTTTAGGCCCTCTAACAGAAAACGTCTTGCCTTGACATAACGAGCAATGATTGCCTAGGAAGTTGCTCTAGCCTGAGTAGAAAGAGCCACTGTCTTCCCTTTAGCATGTGTGAGAGACCAAGCAATCAAGGAATGAGGGCCATAGAAATTCAGAGCCTTGTGGTCCGTCTCCAGGACAAATTCCCTTCCCAAAAGTTAATATTTCAGGGAGTCCAAAGCCCATTTCACAGCCAAACATTCCTTCTCCACGATGGAATAACGGACTTCCCTAGGGGAGAGTTTGCGACTAAGAAACGCTATAGGCCGCCGAGCATCAGGAGCCCCTGCAATAATACAGCCCCCAGGCCTCTATCTGAAGCATCCGTCTGGAGAATGAAAGGTTGGTTAAAGTTAGGATTGTGCAAGGAAGAACTCCTGCTTAAGGCAGTTCGGACATTTTTGGACATTTTGAACCGACCATATCAGTCAAAGCGGCAGCTCTGCTAGAGAAATTGGTGTTGAATTTGTTATAAAACCCAGCCATGCCCAGGAACGATCGCAACTCCTTGCGAGTCTGTGGCTGAGGGCACATTTCAATGGCCCGGACCTTCCCCACCTGAGGCTTGATCACCCCACCACCAATGACAAATCCCAGGAATTCAGTCTCGGTCTTTGCAACAGCACATTTGTGTGGGTTCACTGTCAGCCCAGCTCTCTGGAGACGCTGCATAACCTCCTGGATGTGTTGCAGATGTTGCTCCCACGTGTCGCTGTAAATCACGATGTCATCCAGATACGCAGCTGTAAAGGTTAACCCCCGTAATACCTGGTCCATGAGTCTTTGGAAACTGGCAGGTGCCACGTGCAACCCGAAAGGTAAGACCTTAAAATGGAATAACCCCATTGGGGACTTAAAGGCTGTGAGCTCTCGCGACCGGCGAGTCAACGGAATCTGCCAGTAACCCTTTGAAAGGTCGATGGTTGTCAGAAATTTGGCGTTACCCAGGCGATCTGGTAGGTCATCTATACGTGGAGTGGGGTAGGCATCAAATTTTGTCACAGAATTGAGGTAACGAAAGTCTATACAAAATCTCTTGTGCCATCCTTTTTTGGATCAGGACGAGGAACCCATTGTTTAAGGAGGTTAATGTGCAGAATTCTTCCCGGACCGTCTTTGCCTGATTTTGCAATCTCATAGGTGGTCGGCCCAAGTTTCCTTCTGACTTCAAACGGTCCTTGCCATCTCGCCAACAGTTTACTCTCATTACTGGGCAGCATAACCAGTACCTTCTGACCCGGGTCAAAATTTCGCTCCCGTGCAGACTTATCATACCAGGTTTTCTGGCGTGTTTGTGCCTCAGCCAGGTGAGATTGGGCCAATTCCGTCATCCTCACCAACCGCTCTCGCATCTGCACCACATAGGACACAATATTCATTTGCTCTTCCCTTCTCTGGTCTCCCTCCCATATCTCACAAGTCAAGTCAAGTCAAGTCAGCTTTATTTATATAGCGCTTTTTACAATTTTCATTGTTACAAAGCAGCTGTACAAGAAAAAATGACTATAAGTAAAACATAAAAGGTTATGGAATTCAAAACACAGGTCAAATATCAGACACACAATAAATTCCTATATGCAGTGTTAATTAAATAAGACTACCAAATTCTAGCAGCCCCCCCGGCCAGGCAAAGCAGTGCAAAACAGTATGCAAACGGTGGCGAGGAACCCAAAACTCCATTGGAGGAGAAAAAAAACCTCGGAGGGAAACCAGGCCTAACCAGGGGATTCCAGTTCCCCTCTGGCAAAAACTGCAGCCTCTGCACAAGCTCAACAGTGCTTGCACAACAAGGCAAAAATAAAAAAAATTAGATTTAAAATTATCATTAATAATCTAATAGTGGCTGAAGTTTTGTAGGGACGTCACTTCCTTCGTCCAGCATTTGTCAGGTCTAGGAATGGATTGCGCCCTGTCCGCTCCGCTCTTGTAACCTTGGAACAATGAGACAAGACTGGCTGAGAGTAGAGTACTGTTCTGCACTCTTTGATGCAACAAATGCATCAGTTGTTATTGGAAGTGTCCCTGGTTCTGGTTGATCTAACTAGTGCAGCCTAGATCTTTGAAATACATATATTATGATTAAAAAGATGCGTCTTTAGTCTAGATTTAAACTGACAGAGTGTGTCCGCCTCCCGGACATTGCAGGGAAGACTGTTCCAAAGTTTAGGCGCTAGATAAGAAAAGGATCTTCCGCCTGCACTTGATTTTGAAATTCTAGGTATTACCAACTGACCTGACGCCTGAGAGCGTAGTGCACGTGATGGACTATAATACGTAAGAAGTTCTCTCAAGTAGTGAGGAGCTAAACCATGCAAGGCTTTATAGGTAATAAGCAAGATTTTAAAATTTATGCGATGCTTTATAGGTAACCAGTGCAAGGTTGACAGAACCGGGCTAATATGCTCATACTTTTTTGTACGTGTAAGAACTCGAGCTGCCGCATTTTGGACCAGTTGGAGTTTTTGTAATAGGCCTGCAGGGCAACCACCTAATAGTGCATTACAGTAATCTAGTCTTGATGTCATAAAGGCATGTATAAGCTTCTCCGCATCTGATGATGACAGCATATGACGTAATTTAGATATATTTTTAAGATGGAAAAACGCAATCTTACAGGTGTTGGCGACCTGGTTCTCAAATGACAGAGTACTATCGAATATAAAGCCAAGATTCTTAGCTGAAGATGAGGGTTTTATGGAACATCCATCAATAGTTAAGCAGTATTCTTGGTTTTTACGTAGGGCGGTTTTCGGTCCGATAAGTAACACTTCAGTTTTGTCCGAGTTCAGTAATAAAAAATTGCTACTCATCCACTTTTTTATATCGACTATGTATTCCACTATTCGATGGAATTGCTGTGTTTCATGAGGCTTCGAGGAAATATAAAGTTGCGTATCATCAGCATAACAGTGAAAGCTTACTCCGTGTCGCTTTATTATATCTCCTAGGGGTAACATGTATAATGCGAAGAGCATAGGCCCTAGTACTGAGCCCTGTGGTACACCGTACTGGACTTGCGATTTGCGTGATACCTCATTGTTTATTTTTACATATTGGAAACGGTCGCATAAATAAGATCTAAGCCATTTCAAAGCTATTTCCTTAATACCGACATCATTTTCAAGTCTATGTAGGAGCATGCTGTGGTCAATGGTGTCGAATGCAGCACTGAGATCTAGCAGCACCAATAAGGAGATACAACCTCGGTCAGACGCCATAAGCAGATCATTTGTAACTCTAATCAGAGCAGTCTCTGTACTGTGATGTGCTCTAAATCCAGACTGGAAATCTTCATTAATCTCATTCCTTTGGAGGAAGGAACATATTTGAGTTGAGACTACTTTTTCCAGAACTTTAGATAAGAAAGGTAGATTCGAAATAGGTCTATAGTTAACTAGTTCTCCAGGGTCCAGATGGGGTTTTTTGACATGGGGCCTTATAACAGCCACCTTATATGCTTTAGGCACATGTCCTAATGTCAGAGATGAGTTAATAATGCTAAGTAGAGGATTTATAATTTCTGGGAGCATCTCTTTCAGAAGATTTGTAGGTATAGGGTCTAGCATGCATGTAGTCGATTTAGATGATCTAATGATTTTCGATAGTTCATCGTGATCTATAGTAGAAAATAAACATAATTTCTCCTTAGGGGTGCTGTAGTTAGTCATATGTTCAGCGGGTTTCGCATCTGGTTGCATAGTTATAATTTTCTCTCGAATATCTTGGATTTTATTTGTGAAATAGTTCATAAAATCATCACTGCTATGCTGGTATACAGCATCAGAAGTCGCTGACGATTTATTTTTGGTTAATTTAGCCACTGTATGAAATAAAAACCTAGGGTTATTTTGGTTTTCTTCTATTAATGATGAAATGTAGGCGGATCGAGACGTTTTTAGGGCTTTCCTGTATTTTTTTGTACTATCCTTCCAGGCAGTACGAAATACCTCTAATTTAGTCTTCTTAAAGTTGCGCTCCATTTTTCGTGCCGCTTTCTTTAGAGCCTGAGTGAGTTCATTTTTCCACGGTGTCGGTCTGTCATTTTTAATCTTCTTTAAGCGCAAGGGAGCAACTATGTCTAGCGTTTCCGAGAAGGTGGCATTAATATTTTCAATGGTAAAGTCAAGATCTTCAACGTTATTACTCATGCTAGAGATTTGAGACAATTCAGGCAAATTATCAAGAAACGCATCTTTTGTAGTCGAAGTTAATGTTCTACAATATTTGTAACTTGGAGTTTGATTTGCCACCATTGGGTATTGAAGCAAGAATGATACCAGATAATGATCTGAGATGTCTTCGCTCTGCTGAAGGATTTTAACATCGACCACGTTTATACCGTAAGACAAAATTAAATCTAAAGTATGATTACGAAGGTGAGTAGGTCCTGACACATGTTGACTAACGCCCATGGAGTTAAGAGGTTCTTTAAAAGCCATTCCTAAAGCATCTGTATCATTATCTACATGAATGATAAAGTCCCCAGCAACAAGGACTCTGTCTGCAGACAGTACTAGTTCTGATAAGAACCCACCAAATTCTTTAATAAAATCTGTGTGGTGCCCTGGAGGCCTATATACAATAGCCAGAATAAATTTTAAAGATGTTTTGTCCTTAGTATTAGGTATTGATGCATCAAGTACCATGACTTCAAAAGAATTGTATTTAGGATTAGACTTCTGGGAAATGCTAAAAGAGTTACGGTAAAGTGCAGCAACACCTCCCCCTCTGCCTTTTAGGCGAGGCTCGTGTGTATAATAGTAATCTTGGGGGACAGACTCATTTAAAGCATGATAATCGTCTGGCTTTAGCCATGTTTCTGTTAGACAGAGCATGTCTATTTTATGATCTGTTATCATATCATTAACAAAAAGTGCTTTATTAGAGAGAGATCTAATATTTAGCAATCCGAGTCGTAACAGTTGATTATCTGTATTATGTTCATGTTTAGTTAGTTTAACATTAACTAAATTACCTTTGAGAGGTTTACGCTTTATTTTATGTTTACTAATCCGGGGGACAGACACAGTCTCTATTTTATGATGTTTGGGAGAAAGTATTATCGCATGTTGTGTATTATGTGTGTTCTGCAACGTGAGACGGCAAGCAGACCGTTGGTTAAGCCATTCAGTCTGCTCCCTGACCTGGGCCCCAGTGAGTCAAGTTTTAGCATTAAGACTATGTGCCATATTTCTAGACAGGAGAAAGGCACCAGCCCAGGAGGGGTGGAGACCATCTCTTTTCAACAGGTCAGGTCTGCCCTCAAAACTCTTCCAGTTATTTATAAAAACAATATCATTCTGCAGGCACCACTCAGACAACCAGCCATTTAGTGATGATACTCTGCTATGTATCTCATCACCACGATAAGTGGGGAGGGGGCCAGAGAATATTACAGTTTCTGACATCGTGCTTGCGAGCTCACACACCTCTTTAATATTATCTCTAGTGATCTCCGATTGACGGAGTCGAACATCATTTGTGCCGACGTGAAAAACAATCTTACTGAATTTACGATTAGCCTTAGCCAGCACATTTAAATTTGACTTGATGTCAGGCGCTCTGGCTCCTGGTAAACATTTGACTATGGTGGCTGGTGCCTCTATGTTAACGTTCCGAACAATAGAATCACCGATAACTAGGGCACTTTCAGCAGGTTTCTGAGTCGGTGCGTCGCTGAGCGGGGCAAACCTGTTCGAGACTGTAGTCGGAACGTTTGAGTGATGTTTTGACCTGCGACTACACCGTCTCACAGTCACAAAGTTTCCCAGCTGCGGGGGTTGTTCAACCGGAACCGAACTGTGCGCGCTAATATTGCTCGCATCCAAAGTGTTTTCTAAGCTCCTTACATTCTTACTATCCTCAGATAAAGATTGGATGCGAGACTCTAATTCTGAGATCTTCTCTGTCAGCCTAGCTATTTCCCTGCATTTATCGCATGTAAAGCCCTCGCCGCTGACAGAGAAGGCTAAGCTAAACATATGACATGAGGTGCAAGTGACAATAATAAGAGAAGAAGCCATAACTCACCGGGTTTGAAGAGTAATTCCAACTTACCAAGGTTGCTCGATGAATCTTAGTATATACGCTTTAGAGAGAAACCGTTAGCACACAAGACAGCTAGAAGGCGAGATGATATTTAGCAGTGTAAACAGAAAGCCCGCTAGCACGCTTGTGCTATGCTAACGGCGCTGAGTGTTTTGGTTTAAGATTTTCAAGTAAATAACCAGGAGAGGTTATTGAGATATCAGGATAAGTTAGCAACGACAGTGATAATTAACAATGTATGCTATGAATAAAATACACTAATATGAAAGAAGTGCAAGTTAAGTGATACAACAACCTGATTCCGTGTTGTATTAGAGGGGAGAAGTGAAGCACGTTGGAAACCCAACTCTAGAGAACAATTGTACAAGACAGGTTGCCACATACTTGGCTTTGATGGACCTCAAGGGAAACACTTCTGGGTATCGAGTCGCATAGTCAGTTACGACGAGCATAAACCGGTTACCTGAGCGACTTCTTTCCACAGGTCCGACCACATCCATTCCCAGTCTTTTTTTAAATGGAGTGCCTATGATGGGAAGCGGTTGAAGAGGAACCCGACATGGGCCCCGTGCTGAGACTTTTTGACATTCGGGGCAACTTCTACAATATTGGGTTACTTCAGTTTTCAGACCAGGCCAGTAAAAGTGTCTTCTAATCCGAGCAAGTGTCCTCCCGCTCCCCAGGTGGCCAGCCCAGGGAATCGAATGGCCCAGGATCAGAATAACTTCACAGACACTCTGTGGCACCACCAGCTGTGTCGTCACACCAAGCCGACGATAGAGTATCCCCTGCTGAAGATAATAACTTTCCTTTGTGAGGTTACCTGCAATATTCTCTACATCCTCTTCCTCTGCTCGCACCAGGTAAGGAACAAGACCGGCATCATCCTGTTGTAATTGAGCAATGTTAGTCGGTAATTTAAAGTCTGGGGAAAAATCAGAGAGAGAGTCAACTGGCATCTTAGAGGCATTATATTGAACTTTTCCCAACCGTCTCTGTCGACGAGATTTCCTCGGCTTTGCAGAGTCAACAGCGTCTATCGCATGGTCAAAGAAAGGGAGGGCCCTAAGCAACTGCTCCTCTTCCCCTTTGCTCGCTTTAGCTCGTGTTACGATGATATTACATGTGGGTACTGGCTGCAACATGTCCCAGAGCACGGGCAGGTCATGGCCTAAAACCACCAGAAACGGTAAGTTTTCTGCTACCCCCACATCCAGAAGGTAAGTTTGTCCTCTCACTTTGATATAGACATTGGAGGTAGGAAGCAGTTTTTCATCACCGTGAACACAGCGGATGGCTTTCCTTTCACTGAAATTCAGTAAGGCAGGTGGAACATACCTGTGATGTACCAGAGTCTGATCACTCCCAGTGTCCACCAGGGCCTGCAATTCCCTTCCATTCACCACCACGGATACCATCTGTGGGGCACACTCAGCTTTTACTTGTGAACTCGGATGACTCCTGGGCACAAAACATAGGTGAGTAGTCCTGGCTGTGTTCTTAGGGCACATCGGTTTTGTGTGGCCCCCCTGTCCGCATATTTAGTCGGCGATCATCCCTACTGGCTTTCCAGGCCCACTGATTCTTCTTCAGGGCAGCCACGAACAAATCAGCCAGTCTTGCTGCCTGTGCAGCGGTCTTAGCATTATGTTCCCGGATCCACACCTGGAGCTCAGGAGAAAGCATCCTCAAATATTGTTCAAGAATCAAAATTTCACCAACCTCCTCCACTGATCTGCATTCTGGCTGAATCCACTTCCCATTAAGTTCTCTTAATCGCACATATAATTCTTTAGGGCTCTCATTGGGTTCAACATCCAGAGAACGAAACTGTTGTCTAGGGGTATGATTCTAAGGAGCACTGCTTAAACACAAGAGAACACTCGTTGTACAATACGTCTACAGTGAGCATAAAATCCATGTTAAGTACACACTGTCAACACCAAGTACGTGGGGATGTAGCTCAGTGGTACAGCGCATGCTTTGCATGTATGAGGTCCTGGGTTCAATCCCCAGCATTTCCAAGTCATACCCCTAGACCAACGAGCCACCAGGAGCGACAACTCACTGCATGCATAAAAAAAGGCAAATATAGCAGTGGCTCTAGTAAGGAGCACTCCTTAAACACAAGAGAAAACTCGTTGTACAATATGTCTATAGTGACCATAAAATCCATGTTAAGTACACTCTGTCAACACCAAGTACGTGGGGATGTAGCTCAGTGGTAGAGCGCATGCTTCGCATGTATGAGGTCCTGGGTTCAATCCCCAGCATCTCCAAGTGGTTTATTGTCCAGCTGCATTGCGGAATTTAACTCTCTTACAATACTTCCCTGGGGACCGGTTTCACAAAGTAAGCCTTACGGCGACTAAAATGGGTTGTTTAGGCCCTCTAACAGAAAACGTCTTGACTTGACATAACGAGCAATGATTGCATAGGAAGTTGCTCTAGCTTGAGTAGAAAGAGCCACTGTCTTCGCTTTAGCATGTCCATGGTCCTGGGATTAATACCAGGATCTCCAAGACGTTGCTCACTTAAAAAAACAAGCACATAAAAACATTTTCAAAGATTATTGTTGATCTTTGAAATAAGCGGTCGTTCAATATTCTCCTTTCACACATTTCACAGGCAAAGCCTAGTTTCAGACTGAAATACTACGATTGAAACCAGCTTCCTCCGACCTATCGGGCAACATTTCCATTATGTTTTGCTCTTTAATTTCTTTCCGGGCCAAGAAAGCCAAGAAAGACTTTACAACCAAAGTCAGTTGTCGATCTTCGGGACCTCTCGCACCCAAAGCGAGAATCATATCCCTAGACCAACGAGCCACCAGCATCGACAACTCACCGCATGCATAGAGCAGGGTCTGCAGTAAGGAGCACTGCTCAAACACAAGAGAACACTTGTTGTTAAATACCTCTACAGTGAGCAAACAAAACAAGTTAAGTACACTCTGTCAACACCAAGTACGTGGGGATGTAGTTCAGTGGTAGAGCGCATGCTTTGCATGTATGAGGTCCTGGGTTCAATCCCCAGCATCTCCAAGTGGTTTATTGTCCAGCTGCATTGTGGAACTTAACTGTCTTACAATACTTCCCTGTGGACCGGTTTCACGAGGTAAGCCTTACGGCGACTTAAAATGGGTTGTTTAGGCCCTCTAACAGAAAACGTCTTGCCTTGAAATAACGAGCAATGATTGCCTAGGAAGTTGCTCTAGCTTGAGTAGAAAGAGCCACTGTCTTCGCTTTAGCATGTCTGAGGTCCTGGGATTAATACCAGGATCTCAAAGACGTTGCTCACTTAAAAAAAACAAGCACTTAAAAACGTTTTCAAAGATCATTGTTGATCTTTGAAACAAGCAGTCGTTCAATATTCTCCTTTCACACATTTCACAGGCAAAGCCTAGATTCAGACTGAAATACTACGATTGAAACCAGCTTCCTCCGACCTATCGGGCCACATTCCCATTATTTTTTGCTCTTTAATTTCTTTCTGGGCCAAGACTTACCGCCTAAAGTCAGTTGTCGCTCTTCGTTATATGTTACATTGAGTGGAAGTAATGTCTGAACGATACAACCAGTCCATTGAGAAAGCAGCTGGAGGAACAAACACCGGATTGACTTTTTCCTGGCAGCAGGGCTCGTCCGGGATTTGAACCCGGGACCTCTCGCACCCAAAGCGACAATCATACCCCTAGACCAACGAGCCACCAGCAGCGACAACTCACCGCATGCATAAAAAAAGGCAAATATAGCAGGGGCTGCAGTAAGGAGCACTGCTTAAACACAAGAGAACACTCGTTGTACAATAAGTCTACAGTGAGCATAAAATCCATGTTAAGTACACTCTGTCAACACCAAGTACGTGGGGATGTAGCTCAGTGGTAGAGCGCATGCTTTGCATGTATGAGGTCCTGTGTTCAATCCCAGCATCTCCAAGTAGTATATTGTCTAGCTGCATTGCGGAACTTAACTCACTTACAATACTTCCCTGGGGTATCACAAAGTAATCCTTACGGCGACTAAAATGGGTTGTTTAGGCCCACTAACAGAAAACGTCTTGCCTTGAAATAACGAGCAATGATTGCCTAGGAAGTTGCTCTAGCTTGAGTAGAAAGAGCCCGTGTCTTCGCTTTAGCATGTCTGAGGTCCTGGGATTAATACCAGGATCTCCAAGACGTTGCTCACTTAAAAAAAACAAGCACATAAAAACATTTTCAAAGATTATTGTTGATACAATCATTGTTGATATTTGAAATAAGCGGTCGTTCAATATTCTCCTTTCACAGATTTCACAGGCAAAGCCTAGTTTCAGACTGAAATACTACGATTGAAACCAGCTTCCTCCGACCTATCGGGCAACATTTCCATTATATTTTGCTCTTTAATTTCTTTCTGGGCCAAGACTTACCCACTAAAGCTAGTTGTCGCTCTTCGTGGTATGTCACATTGAGTGGATGTAATGTCTGGCCGATACAACCAGTCCATGGAGAAAGCACCTGGAGGAACAAAAACTGGATTGACTTTTTCCTGGCAGCAGGGCTCGTCCGGGATTTGAACCCGGGACCTCTCGCACCCAAAGCGAGAATCATACCCCTAGACCAACGAGCCACCAGCAGCGATAACTCACCGCATGCATAAAAACGCAAATATAGCAGGGGCTGCAGTAAGGAGCTGTCAACACCAACTACGTGGGGATGTAGCTCAGTGGTAGAGCGCATGCTTTGCATGTATGAGGTCCTGGGATCAATCCCCAGCATCTCCAAGTGGTTTATTGTCCAGCTGCATTGCGGAACTTAACTCTCTTACAATTCTTCCCTGGGGACCGGTTTCACGAGGTAAGCCTTACGGCGACTAAAATGGGTTGTTTAGGCTCTCTAACAGAAAACGTCTTGCCTTGACATAACGAGCAATGATTGCCTAGGAAGTTGCTCTAGCCTGCGTAGAAAGAGCCACTGTCTTCCCTTTAGCATGTCTGAGGTCCTTGGATTAATACCAGGATCTCCAAGACGATGCTCACTTAAAATAACAAGCACTTAAAAACGTTTTCAAAGATCATTGTTGATCTTTGAAATAAGCGGTCGTTCAATATTCTTGAACTGACCCAAAGTCAGTTGTCGCTCTTCGGGACCTCTCGCACCCGAAGCGAGAATCATACCCCTAGATCAACGAGCCACCAGCATCGACAACTCACCGCATGCATAAAAACGCTCAGTGTAGCTCAGTGGTAGAGCGCATGCTTTGCATGTATGAGGTCCTGGGTTCAATCCCCAGCATCTCCAGGTGTGCTTTTTTGTTGTGAGGAAAGTTGAACAGCTTCTTGGCGCAGATGAACCCAGACTGCGTGTGTCTCAGTATCACAGTGTTTCCTTTAAGTTTCGCGGAGCAACCAAATCAACCACATGCCTTTGAGGGATGTACGAGGTCCTGTGTTCCATGCCCAGCATCTACAAAACGTATATTTTTGTAAGCAAAGTGGAGCAACTACATTGCAGAGTCTTGGACAAAGTGTCTCGCAGTATTTATTTTTGACTTGGTTTCACAGAAAAAACCTAAACCTATTTTCCGACTAACGTGCACTGATTGATTGCAACGTCTTAACTCAAAAAAGCTTGCACTGACCAATCGATTAACCGCTCCCTAATACGTGTGCTTTGCATGACAAACACACGTTGCTGCTTGAGCGGATGTAGCTCAGTGGTAGAGAGCATGCTTCGCATGTATGAGGTCCTGGGTTCAATCCCCCGCATCTCCAAGTGGTTTATTGTCCAGCTGCATTGCGGAACTTAACTCTCTAACAATACTTCCCTGGGGACCGGTTTCACAAAGTAAGCCTTACAGTGACTAAAATGGGTTGTTTAGGCCCTCTAACAGAAACCGTCTTGCCTTGACATAACGAGCAATGATTGCCTAGGAAGTTGCTCTAGCCTGAGTAGAAAGAGCCACTGTCTTCCCTTTAGCATGTGTGAGAGACCAAGCAATCAAGGAATGAGGGCCATAGAAATTCAGAGCCTTGTGGTCCGTCTCCAGGACAAATTCCCTTCTCAAAAGTTAATATTTCAGGGAGTCCAAAGCCCATTTCACAGCCAAACATTCCTTCTCCACGATGGAATAACGGACTTCCCTAGGGAAGAGTTTGCGACTAAGAAACGCTATAGGCCGCCGAGCATCAGGAGCCCCTGCAATAATACAGCCCCCAGGCCTCTATCTGAAGCATCCGTCTGGAGAATGAAAGGTTGGTTAAAGTTAGGATTGTGCAAGGAAGAACTCCTGCTTAAGGCAGTTCGGACATTTTTGGACATTTTGAACCGACCATATCAGTCAAAGCGGCAGCTCTGCTAGAGAAATTGGTGATGAATTTGTTATAAAACCCAGCCATGCCCAGGAACGATCGCAACTCCTTGCGAGTCTGTGGCTGAGGGCACATTTCAATGGCCCGGACCTTCCCCACCTGAGGCTTGATCACCCCACCACCAATGACAAATCCCAGGAATTCAGTCTCGGTCTTTGCAACAGCACATTTGTGTGGGTTCACTGTCAGCCCAGCTCTCTGGAGACGCTGCATAACCTCCTGGATGTGTTGCAGATGTTGCTCCCACGTGTTGCTGTAAATCACGATGTCATCCAGATACGCAGCTGTAAAGGTTAACCCCCGTAATACCTGGTCCATGAGTCTTTGGAAACTGGCAGGTTAAAGGCTGTGAGCTCTCGGGACCGGCGAGTCAACGGAATCTGCCAGTAACCCTTTGAAAGGTCGATGGTTGTCAGATATTTGGCGTTACCCAGGCGATCTGGTAGGTCATCTATACGTGGAGTGGGGTAGGCATCAAATTTTGTCACAGAATTGAGGTAACGAAAGTCTATACAAAATCTCTTGTGCCATCCTTTTTTGGATCAGGACGAGGAACCCATTGTTTAAGGAGGTTAATGTGCAGAATTCTTCCCGGACCGTCTTTGCCTGACTTTGCAATCTCATAGGTGGTCGGCCCAAGTTTCCTTCTGACTTCAAACGGTCCTTGCCATCTCGCCAACAGTTTACTCTCATTACTGGGCAGCATAACCAGTACCTTCTGACCCGGGTCAAAATTTCGCTCCCGTGCAGACTTATCATACCAGGTTTTCTGGCGTGTTTGTGCCTCAGCCAGGTGAGATTGGGCCAATTCCGTCATCCTCACCAACCACTCTCGCATCTGCACCACATAGGACACAATATTCATTTGCTCTTCCCTTCTCTGGTCTCCCTCCCATATCTCTCGAAGCAGAGCAAGAGGACCTCTCACCTCATGCCCATATAGGAGTTCAAACGGGGCAAAGCCAGTAGACGATTGTGGTACCTCTCTATAGGCAAACAGAAGATAGGGGAGCCATTGGTCCCAATCGTTACCTGATTCAGAGACAAACTTCCGAAGCATCTGTTTAAGGGTCTGGTTAAATCTTTCTGTTAGCCAATCTGTCTGAGGATGGTACGGGGTTGTTCTTAGACTCTTGATGCCCAGTAGTTTGTAGACCTGCTTCAAAAGGGTAGACATAAAGTTAGTTCCTTGATCAGTCAAGATCTCACAAGTCAAGTCAAGTCAAGTCAGCTTTATTTATATAGCGCTTTTTACAATTTTCATTGTTACAAAGCAGCTGTACAAGAAAAAATGACTATAAGTAAAACATAAAAGGTTATGGAACTCAAAACACAGGTCAAATATCAGACACACAATAAATTCCTATATGCAGTGTTAATTAAATAAGACTACCAAATTCTAGCAGCCCCCCCGGCCAGGCAAAGCAGTGCAAAACAGTATGCAAACGGTGGCGAGGAACCCAAAACTCCATTGGAGGAGAAAAAAAACCTCGGAGGGAAACCAGGCCTAACCAGGGGATTCCAGTTCCCCTCTGGCAAAAACTGCAGCCTCTGCACAAGCTCAACAGTGCTTGCACAACAAGGCAAAAATAAAAAATTTTTGATTTAAAATTATCATTAATAATCTAATAGTGGCTGAAGTTTTGTAGGGACGTCACTTCCTTCGTCCAGCATTTGTCAGGTCTAGGAATGGATTGCGCCCTGCCCGCTCCGCTCTTGTAACCTTGGAACAATGAGACAAGACTGGCTGAGAGTAGAGTACTGTTCTGCACTCTTTGATGCAACAAATGCATCAGTTGTTATTGGAAGTGTCCCTGGTTCCGGTTGATCTAACTAGTGCAGCCTAGATCTTTGAAATACATATATTATGATTAAAAAGATGCGTCTTTAGTCTAGATTTAAACTGACAGAGTGTGTCCGCCTCCCGGACATTGCATGGAAGACTGTTCCAAAGTTTAGGCGCTAGATAAGAAAAGGATCTTCCGCCTGCACTTGATTTTGAAATTCTAGGTATTACCAACTGACCTGACGCCTGAGAGCGTAGTGCACGTGATGGACTATAATACGTAAGAGGTTCTCTCAAGTAGTGAGGAGCTAAACCATGCAAGGCTTTATAGGTAATAAGCAAGATTTTAAAATTTATGCGATGCTTTATAGGTAACCAGTGCAAGGTTGACAGAACCGGGCTAATATGCTCATACTTTTTTGTACGTGTAAGAACTCGAGCTGCCGCATTTTGGACCAGTTGGAGTTTTTGTAATAGGCCTGCAGGGCAACCACCTAATAGTGCATTACAGTAATCTAGTCTTGATGTCATAAAGGCATGTATAAGCTTCTCCGCATCTGATGATGACAGCATATGACGTAATTTAGATATATTTTTAAGATGGACAAACGCAATCTTACAGGTGTTGGCGACCTGGTTCTCAAATGACAGAGTACTATCGAATATAAAGCCAAGATTCTTAGCTGAAGATGAGGGTTTTATGGAACATCCATCAATAGTTAAGCAGTATTCTTGGTTGTTACGTAGGGCGGTTTTCGGTCCGATAAGTAACACTTCAGTTTTGTCCGAGTTCAGTAATAAAAAATTGCTACTCATCCACTTTTTTATATCGACTATGTATTCCACTATTCGATGGAATTGCTGTGTTTCATGAGGCTTCGAGGGAATATAAAGTTGCGTATCATCAGCATAACAGTGAAAGCTTACTCCGTGTCGCTTTATTATATCTCCTAGGGGTAACATGTATAATGCGAAGAGCATAGGCCCTAGTACTGAGCCCTGTGGTACACCGTACTGGACTTGCGATTTGCGTGATACCTCATTGTTTATTTTTACATATTGGAAACGGTCGCATAAATAAGATCTAAGCCATTTCAAAGCTATTTCCTTAATACCGACATCATTTTCAAGTCTATGTAGGAGCATGCTGTGGTCAATGGTGTCGAATGCAGCACTGAGATCTAGCAGCACCAATACAACCTCGGTCAGACGCCATAAGCAGATCATTTGTAACTCTAATCAGAGCAGTCTCTGTACTGTGATGTGCTCTAAATCCAGACTGGAAATCTTCATTAATCTCATTCCTTTGGAGGAAGGAACATATTTGAGTTGAGACTACTTTTTCCAGAACTTTAGATAAGAAAGGTAGATTCGAAATAGGTCTATAGTTAACTAGTTCTCCGGGGTCCAGATGGGGTTTTTTGACATGGGGCCTTATAACAGCCACCTTATATGCTTTAGGCACATGTCCTAATGTCAGAGATGAGTTAATAATGCTAAGTAGAGGATTTATAATTTCTGGGAGCATCTCTTTCAGAAGATTTGTAGGTATAGGGTCTAGCATGCATGTAGTCGATTTAGATGATCTAATGATTTTCGATAGTTCATCGTGATCTATAGTAGAAAATAAACATAATTTCTCCTTAGGGGTGCTGTAGTTAGTCATATGTTCGGCGGGTTTCGCATCTGGTTGCATAGTTATAATTTTCTCTCGAATATCTTGGATTTTATTTGTGAAATAGTTCATAAAATCATCACTGCTATGCTGGTATACAGCATCAGAAGTCGCTAACGATTTATTTTTGGTTAATTTAGCCACTGTATCAAATAAAAACCTAGGAATATTTTGGTTTTCTTCTATTAATGATGAAATGTAGGCGGATCGAGACGTTTTTAGGGCTTTCCTGTATTTTTTTGTACTATCCTTCCAGGCAGTACGAAAAACCTCTAATTTAGTCTTCTTAAAGTTGCGCTCCATTTTTCGTGCCGCTTTCTTTAGAGCCTGAGTGAGTTCATTTTTCCACGGTGTCGGTCTGTCATTTTTAATCTTCTTTAAGCGCAAGGGAGCAACTATGTCTAGCGTTTCCGAGAAGGTGGCATTAATATTTTCAATGGTAAAGTCAAGATCTTCAACGTTATTACTCATGCTAGAGATTTGAGACAATTCAGGCAAATTATCAAGAAACGCATCTTTTGTAGTCGAAGTTAATGTTCTACAATATTTGTAACTTGGAGTTTGATTTGCCACCATTGGGTATTGAAGCAAGCATGATACCAGATAATGATCTGAGATGTCTTCGCTCTGCTGAAGGATTTTAACATCGACCACGTTTATACCGTAAGACAAAATTAAATCTAAAGTATGATTACGAAGGTGAGTAGGTCCTGACACATGTTGACTAACGCCCATGGAGTTAAGAGTGTCTTTAAAAGCCATTCCTAAAGCATCTGTATCATTATCTACATGAATGATAAAGTCCCCAGCAACAAGGACTCTGTCTGCAGACAGTACTAGTTCTGATAAGAACCCACCAAATTCTTTAATAAAATCTGTGTGGTGCCCTGGAGGCCTATATACAATAGCCAGAATAAATTTTAAAGATGTTTTGTCCTTAGTATTAGGTATTGATGCATCAAGTACCATGACTTCAAAAGAATTGTATTTAGGATTAGACTTCTGGGAAATGCTAAAAGAGTTACGGTAAAGTGCAGCAACACCTCCCCCTCTGCCTTTTAGGCGAGGCTCGTGTGTATAATAGTAATCTTGGGGGACAGACTCATTTAAAGCATGATAATCGTCTGGCTTTAGCCATGTTTCTGTTAGACAGAGCATGTCTATTTTATGATCTGTTATCATATCATTAACAAAAAGTGCTTTATTAGAGAGAGATCTAATATTTAGCAATCCGAGTCGTAACAGTTGATTATCTGTATTATGTTCATGTTTAGTTAGTTTAACGTTAACTAAATTACCTTTGAGAGGTTTACGCTTTATTTTATGTTTACTAATCCGGGGGACAGACACAGTCTCTATTTTATGATGTTTGGGAGAAAGTATTATCGCATGTTGTGTATCATGTGTGTTCTGCAACGTGAGACGGCAAGCAGACCGTTGGTTAAGCCATTCAGTCTGCTCCCTGACCTGGGCCCCAGTGAGTCAAGTTTTAGCATTAAGACTATGTGCCATATTTCTAGACAGGAGAAAGGCACCAGCCCAGGAGGGGTGGAGACCATCTCTTTTCAACAGGTCAGGTCTGCCCTCAAAACTCTTCCAGTTATTTATAAAAACAATATCATTCTGCAGGCACCACTCAGACAACCAGCCATTTAGTGATGATACTCTGCTATGTATCTCATCACCACGATAAGTGGGGAGGGGGCCAGAGAATATTACAGTTTCTGACATCGTGCTTGCGAGCTCACACACCTCTTTAATATTATCTCTAGTGATCTCCGATTGACGGAGTCGAACATCATTTGTGCCGACGTGAATAACAATCTTACTGAATTTACGATTAGCCTTAGCCAGCACATTTAAATTTGACTTGATGTCAGGCGCTCTGGCTCCTGGTAAACATTTGACTATGGTGGCTGGTGCCTCTATGTTAACGTTCCGAACAATAGAATCACCGATAACTAGGGCACTTTCAGCAGGTTTCTCAGTCGGTGCGTCGCTGAGCGGGGCAAACCTGTTCGAGACTGTAGTCGGAACGTTTGAGTGATGTTTTGACCTGCGACTACACCGTCTCACAGTCACAAAGTTTCCCAGCTGCGGGGGTTGTTCAACCGGAACCGAACTGTGCGCGCTAATATTGCTCGCATCCAAAGTGTTTTCTAAGCTCCTTACATTCTTACTATCCTCAGATAAAGATTGGATGCGAGACTCTAATTCTGAGATCTTCTCTGTCAGCCTAGCTATTTCCCTGCATTTATCGCATGTAAAGCCCTCGCCGCTGACAGAGAAGGCTAAGCTTAACATATGACATGAGGTGCAAGTGACAATAATAAGAGAAGAAGCCATAACTCACCGGGTTTGAAGAGTAATTCCAACTTACCAAGGTTGCTCGATGAATCTTAGTATATACGCTTTAGAGAGAAACCGTTAGCACACAAGACAGCTAGAAGGCGAGATGATATTTAGCAGTGTAAACAGAAAGCCCGCTAGCACGCTTGTGCTATGCTAACGGCGCTGAGTGTTTTGGTTTAAGATTTTCAAGTAAATAACCAGGAGAGGTTATTGAGATATCAGGATAAGTTAGCAACGACAGTGATAATTAACAATGTATGCTATGAATAAAATACACTAATATGAAAGAAGTGCAAGTTAAGTGATACAACAACCTGATTCCGTGTTGTATTAGAGGGGAGAGGTGAAGCACGTTGGAAACCCAACTCTAGAGAACAATTGTACAAGACAGGTTGCCACATACTTGGCTTTGATGGACCTCAAGGGAAACACTTCTGGGTATCGAGTTGCATAGTCAGTTACGACGAGCATAAACCGGTTACCTGAGCGACTTCTTTCCACAGGTCCGACCACATCCATTCCCAGTCTTTTTTTAAATGGAGTGCCTATGATGGGAAGCGGTTGAAGAGGAACCCGACATGGGCCCTGTGCTGAGACTTTTTGACATTCGGGGCAACTTCTACAATATTGGGTTACTTCAGTTTTCAGACCAGGCCAGTAAAAGTGTCTTCTAATCCGAGCAAGTGTCTTCCCGCTCCCCAGGTGGCCAGCCCAGGGAATCGAATGGCCCAGGATCAGAATAATTTCACGGACACTCTGTGGCACCACCAGCTGTGTCGTCACACCAAGCCGACGATAGAGTATCCCCTGCTGAAGATAATAACTTTCCTTTGTGAGGTTACCTGCAATATTCTCTACATCCTCTTCCTCTGCTCGCACCAGGTAAGGAACAAGACCGGCATCATCCTGTTGTAATTGAGCAATGTTAGTCGGTAATTTAAAGTCTGGGGAAAAATCAGAGAGAGAGTCAACTGGCATCTTAGAGGCATTATATTGAACTTTTCCCAACCGTCTCTTTCGACGAGATTTCCTCGGCTTTGCAGAGTCAACAGCGTCTATCGCATGGTCAAAGAAAGGGAGGTCCCTAAGCAACTGCTCCTCTTCCCCTTTGCTCGCTTTAGCTCGTGTTACGACCATATTACATGTGGGTACTGGCTGCAACATGTCCCAGAGCACGGGCAGGTCATGGCCCAAAACCACCGGAAACGGTAAGTTTTCTGCTACCCCCACATCCAGAAGGTAAGTTTGTCCTCTCACTTTGATATAGACATTGGAGGTAGGAAGAAGTTTTTCATCACCGTGAACACAGCGGATGGCTTTCCTTTCACTGAAATTCAGTAAGGCAGGTGGAACATACCTGTGATGTACCAGAGTCTGATCACTCCCAGTGTCCACCAGGGCCTGCAATTCCCTTCCATTCACCACCACGGATACCATCTGTGGGGCACACTCAGCTTTTACTTGTGAACTCGGATGACTCCTGGGCACAAAACATAGGTGAGTAGTCCTGGCTGTGTTCTTAGGGCACATCGGTTTTGTGTGGCCCCCCTGTCCGCATAGATAACAGATTGGCACCTTCCTAGGATTCTTTGGAGCCGCAAAAGCAGGTCCTCCAAGAGACTGACCGGCACTGGGGAAATTCCTCTGGCTTTGCTGGGGAATATTTAGTCGGCGATCATCCCTACTGGCTTTCCAGGCCCACTGATTCTTCTTCAGGGCAGCCACGAACACATCAGCCAGTCTTGCTGCCTGTGCAGCGGTCTTAGCATCATGTTCCCGGATCCACACCTGGAGCTCAGGAGAAAGCATCCTCAAATATTGTTCAAGAATCAAAATTTCACCAACCTCCTCCACTGATCTGCATTCTGGCTGAATCCACTTCCCATTAAGTTCTCTTAATCGCACATATAATTCTTTAGGGCTCTCATTGGGTTCAACATCCAGAGAACGAAACTGTTGTCTAGGGGTATGATTCTAAGGAGCACTGCTTAAACACAAGAGAACATTCGTTGTACAATACGTCTATAGTGACCATAAAATCCATGTTAAGTACACTCTGTCAACACCAAGTGAGTAGAAAGAGCCACTGTCTTCCCTTTAGCATGTCTGATGTCCTGGGATTAATACCAGGATCTCCAAGACGTTGCTCACTTAAAAAAACAAGCACATAAAACCATTTTAAAGATCATTGTTGATCTTTGAAATAAGCGGTTGTTCAATATTCTCCTTTCACACATTTCACAGGCAAAGCCTAGTTTCAGACTGAAATACTACGATTGAAACCAGCTTCCTCCGACCTATCGGGCAACATTTCCATTATGTTTTGCTCTTTAATTTCTTTCCGGGCCAAGACTTCCACCCAAAGTCAGTTGCATAAAAAGGCAAATATAGCAGGGGCTGCAGTAAGGAGCACTGCTTAAACACAAGAGAACACTCGTTGTGCAATAAGTTTACAGTGAGCATAAAATCCATGTTAAGTACACTCTGTCAATACCTAGTATGTGGGGATGTAGCTCAGTGGTAGAGTGTATGAGGTCCTGGGTTCAATCCCCAGCATCTCCAATATGTTTTTTGTTAAAAAATACAAGCTGCTGCAGGCTTGATTTTCGAACTAAGCATCGTTCAATTTATCCCTATTATGCATTTCACAGACAAAGCTTAAGCCCATTTGCAGACTAAAATACACTGATTGGGCCGTGTTAACTGAAAACCGCTTGCTCTGACCTATGGGGCGACTAAAATGGGTTGTTTAGGCCCTGTAACAGAAAACGTCTTGCCTTGACATAACGAGCAATGATTGCCTAGGAAGTTGCTCTAGCCTGTGTAGAAAGAGCCACTGTCTTCGCTTTAGCATGTCTGAGGTCCTGGGATTAATACCAGGATCTCCAAGACGTTGCTCACTTAAAAAAACAAGCACTTATAAACATTTTCAAAGATCATTGCTAAAATACACTTGGACCGTGTTAACTGAGCAATATTTGCGCGCACAGTTCGGTTCCAGATCAAATCATCAGTCTATCGTTCCGATTACAGTCTCGAACAGGTTTTTCCCACTCAGTGACGCACCGACTGAGAAACCTGCTGAAAGTGCCCTTGTTATCTGTGATTCTATTGTGCGGAACGTTAACATAGAGGCACCAGCCACCATAGTCAAATGTTTACTGGGAGCCAGAGCGCCTGACATCAAGTCAAATTTAAATGTGCTGGCTAAGGCTAATTGTAAATTTGGTAAGATTGTTATTCACGTCGGCACAAATGACGTTCGACTCCGTCAATCTGAGATCACAAAAGATAATATTAAAGAGGTGTGTGAGCTCGCAAGCATGATGTCAGACACTGTAATATTATCTGGCCCCCTCCCTGCTTACCGTGGTGATGAAATACATAGCAGATTAACATATCTAAACGGCTGGTTGTCTGAGTGGTGTGTAGCCGGGGAGCTAGCTCCTTTAGGTTGTAGGGCGTGGCCGAGCACATGTTGGGGGGGGGTTATAAGCAGGCATTTGAGAGGATGCCAAAATATAAGGTCCGGTCCCTTTGTTTGGATTTTAAGTGTGTGGAAGCCTTTTTGGGTGTGCTCTTTAGGACATTTGCGCATGGCTAGGGCCCCGAAGCAGGTAGGCTAAGTGAATGTTGCTTTGTGTTTTTATGACCACAAAACCTTGTTTGAAAGCACAAATCCTTTTTACTCCAGAGGTGATCATCGTTTGGTTATTTTGTTATCGGGGCGGACAACGTTGGAGAGAGCGGGTACGTGTATGGATTGAGATTTTAAGTGTTTGCGACATATGGCTTTATTCAATGAAGTTAATGTGTTTTTAATATAGATAAATGTGGCATAGACCGTCGGTAATGCTGGGTGGTTTCATCAAGGAAATTGGTCCAGTGTTGATGACAGTGTTGCAGATAATTTAAACTATTTTATATACGGTTCAAATGATTTTAAAGGGTAATATGATTACGGGAAATATTTGTATTGTTATTGAATTATAATGTGTGTTTCGTTGTAGTAGGTGGAGTTGTTCGCTGTTCCTCCTGTTTTTGTTTTGGTTAGGTTTTCCCTTCGATGGTCTGTCCCTGTACGTGCGTGCCGCATATTTCCAATCTAGCTGTGGGCTATGATTGTGGTGTATGGGACTGACTAGCAATGGGATTTCATTTTGGTGTTTACGTCCCTTCCCAGTCTCTCATTCTTTTGGCCATTAGAACACGCTCCATATTACATTGACGTGGACTACTGTCTTGTGAGTGTTTTGGTGTGGTATTGTTTTTGGCAGGTATTATTTTGTTTGTGTTTATTTGAAGTGTATTATGAGTTTGGGATTTTGCATATGAGTTATTTTGGGTCTTGAGTTGTCCTGTGTTTAGGCTGCAATTGTATCTGGGTTTGGCCGAAGATAAATTAGATCTATTGAGAGGGGGGGAGGAAAACATTTGTTACATGTTTGGTCTTTGTGGTGAGGAAGGCGGGACGAGAGCCGTGACGCGGGGCCGGTGGCGTGAGTGATAAGTGCAATCAGCTGTGCCCGCACCGGTACCGCATCTCTAACGGAGGAGACCGGGAGCTTAAAAGGACGATGATGAACATTAAAACAATGTTCTGCGTGTTCAAAATTGGAGAGAGGCCAGTTAAGAAAATGTTGAAATTTATTGACCAGAAGATTAAAAAATACAACAGCTGTTGGGTGGGTTTCTCAGATACAAAATCTTACATAAAGAACCGACCCCCGAAAAACAGTTTCTCAGCTTTTATAATATTTCACGACGGGTCTCTTCTCCAATCAGCTTTCTCTTCTTTGTCTGGTCTCAGCCAATCAGATCACACTGCTTTGCTCTCGAATCATCTGCAACACATTATATAGAGGCCCCACAATCCACCACATTCCATGGGGCTCCCTGTGTAATCTAATCTTTACACACACACATACCGTTTCCTGTGGAAAATACCCTCAAAATCATCCCAACTCTTGGCTAACACAACTCACACACTTGGTTATATTTTCAACATATTATGCACAGTTAGTAATCAATAATGAAATCGTAAAGCATATTACATGTAAAGGCATGTTTAATACCACAATAAAATCCTTCAGTGTGCACATTCCTTCCCCCAAAAAGAAGATGCTTCTTGTTACACACACACATAAGCAGAACATGCACCCCCCACTTACTGACCACATTCCGATCTCTGGCAACATCTAGCAACTGTGGAACTCTCAGCTTCAAGCTTTTGTTCACAATCATGTCATGTAGGAAAATACATCTGATTTAAACAAAATTAATCATCCATTTTTATATCGATCTATATATTGATCTTAATTCCCACAACGACCGGCAGGACTGTTGACGAGAGAGGACCGGGCCCGGACATATGTGTAGTTTGTGATTGTTTTATGGCCGGCAGTCGACCGTGAGGTGGCTGTCGGTCTTTACTTCCGTGTTTATTGTTTGTTTATGTTTAATTAAAGTTTTATTATTTGAATGTCCGCCGGTTCCCGCCTCGTTCCTTCCCTTCTTACGAACTTTATTACAGTCTTCTACGGGATAATTTACCTGATTGTCCTAGTAAACTCTGATGCTTTGAATAAACTCTTATATTTTTGGAAAACCTGTGCGTACTTTTAAATCTCAAGTGTTTTCTACCCATGCCAGGAAGAAGCTCGGGGTAACAGGTGCCTGCAGAATGATATTGTTTTTATAAATAACTGGAAGAGTTTTGAGGGCAGACCTGACCTGTTGAAAACTGACGGTCTCCACCCCTCCTGGGCTGTAGCTTTTCTTCTGTCTAGAAATATGGCACATAGCCTTGATGCTTAAACTTGACTCACTGGGGCCCAGGTCAGGAAGCAGACAGAATGGGATAACCAACGGTCTGCTTGCCATCTCATGTTAAAGAACACACTAAATACACAACATGCAATAATACTTTCTCCCAAACATCCTAAAATAGAGACTGTGTCTGTCCCCCGGATTAGCAAACATAAAATAATGCGTAAACCTCTCAGAAGTCTAATCTTAAATACAATTCTTTTGAAGTCATGGTACTTCATGTATCAACACCTAATACTAAGGATAAAACCTCTTTAAAATGCATTGTGGCTATTGTATATAGGCTTCCAGGGCCCCACACAGATTTTATTAAAGAATGTGGGGGGTTCTTATCAGAACTTGTACTGGCTGCAGACAGTGTCCTTGTTGTTGGTGACTTTAACATCCATGTAGATAACGATACAGATGCTTTAGGAATGGCTTTTAAAGACACTCTTAAATCCATGGGCGTTAGACAACATGTTTAAGGCTCCACTCACCTTCATAATCATACTTTAGATTTAATACTGTTTTACGGTATAAATGTGGACGACGTAAAAATCCTTCAGCAGAGCGAAGACATTTCGGATCATTATCTGGTATCATGCTTGCTTCACTACCCTATGGGGGAAAATCAAACTCCAAGTTACAAATATGGTAGAACAATAACTTTGACTACAAAAGGTGCGTTTCTTGATAATTTGCCTAAATTGTCTACAAATCTCTAGCATGAGTAATAACGTTGAAGATCTTGACTTTACCATTGAAAATTGTAATGCCAGCTTCTCGGAAACGCTAGACATAGTTGCTCCTCTGCGCTTAAAGAAGATTAAAAATGACAGCCCGACACCGTGGAAAAATGAACACACTCAGGCTCTAAAGAAAAAACAGCTGGCTCCGACGAAAAATGGAGCACAACTTTAAGAACACTACAGGAAAGCCCTAAAAACGTCTAGATCCACCTATCTTTCATCACAAGTAGAAGAAAACCAGCATAACCCTAGTTTTTTATTTGATACAGTGGCTAAATTAACCAAAAATAAATCGTTAGCAACTTCTGATTCTGTATACCAGCATAGCAGTGATGAATTTATGAACTATTTCACAAATAAAATTCAAGATATTAGAGAAAAAAGTGAAGTGAAACCCGCTGAACCAACGACTAACTACAGCGCCCCAATGAGAAATTACGATTGTTTTCTATAGATCACAATGAACTCTCTAAAATCATTAGATCATCTAAATCAACTGCATGCATGCTAGACCCTATACCTACAAATCTACTGAAAGAGATTCTCCCAGAAATTATAGATCCTCTACTTAGCATTATTAACTAATCTCTGACATTAAGACATGTGCCTAAAGCATATTGTAACGTAGTGGCCTTGGAAGAGTTTGTTTTTTGAGTTTATGTTTGGCGCCAGACAGTTTACATTAACTGTCGCAAACTCTCCTGGACCTGTTCAGCAATTGAATAACACTCCAAAGTCAAACATTTTCAAATAACAAAATTATTATTAAATCAGTTCAAATCTTATATAAACAAACAAAACATTTGGAAAGGCACATAAGCATGATATCCATAGGAGCATTTAACAAAACCTAAGATTAAATTAAACAAACCCCAAAGAAAGAATCTCACATTGAAAACGTAAAATAAAGTTTGTTGCGGATTAATATAATTTATAATCCGCTATGGCATTTGAATCCTTTGCGTATCAATGTATTTATTTCCCAGTGGATACTTTCCGGCAAGTCCTAGAGCATGCAACATTGTAATTTCCTTCCAACTTCTTATCTTCGGACCTTTAATGTGCACATGGGTCGATTCCAAAAAAGAAGGAAAAAAATCTTCAAACCGTTTATGGCGTGCCACCGTTTGCAGAGGAGGGCCGTCGGTTCGTCTTTAAACTCTCCTTGCGCTGAATACATATCCACGGATTTGGGACGTAATATCCACAAGGTTCACTTGAGTAAAACCGAATTCCCTCATGGCAATCCGACATTTCAACAAACACAGGCTACTCAAGTTTCCGCCATTTCCTCCGTGCTCTGACTTCCGTCTCTCCTTTCTCGGATGTAATTTCCTCTCTTTTATCCAATATCCACCGCCTTCTCTCCAGACTTTATTATTTTTTCGTTAGGATAAATTATAAGATTAATTATTAAGATGAATTTGTTACAGATTTGTACCTTTTTTTACTTTTTCGTTTGCTGAAAATGGTGTAACATTCGGGGATTTGGAGTATGCGAGGTGAAGAGCATACGAAGAGCGTATCCGTTACAATATAAGGTGGCTGTTATAAGGCCCCTTGTCAAAAAAAAACATCTCGACCCTGGAGAACTAGTTAACTACAGACCTATTTCGAATCTACCTTTCTTATCTAAAGTTCTGGAAAAAGTAGTCTCAATTTAAATATCTTCCTTCCTCCAAAGGAATGAGATTAATGAAGATTTCCAGCCTAGATTTAGAGCACATCACAGTACAGAGACTGCTCTGATTAGAGTTACAAATAATCTGATTATGGTGTCTGACCGAGGTTGTATCTCCTTATTGTTGCTGCTAGATCACATATCATGCTGCATTCGACACCACTGACCCCAGCAAGCTCCTACATAGACTCGGAAATTATGTCGGTATTAAGGAAATACCTTTGAAATGGCTTAGATCTTATTTATGCGACTGTTTTCAATAAACAATAAGGTATCACACAAATTGCAAGTACAGTACGGTGTACCACAGGGCTCAGTCTTAAGGCCTATGCTCTTCGCATTATACATGCTACCTCTAGGAGATATAATAAAGCGACACAGAGTAAGCTTTCACTATTACGCTGATGATACGCAACCTTATATTTCCTCGAAGCCTCATGAAACACAGCAATTCGATCGAATAGTGGAATGCATAAACTGAATATGTGAAAACTGAAGTGTTACTTATTGGACCGAAAACCGCCATACGTAACAACCAAGAATACTGCTTAACTATTGATGGATGTTCCATAAAACCCTCATCTTCAGCAAAGAATCTTGGCATTTTATTCGATAGTGCTCTGTCATTTGAGAACCAGGTCGCCAACACCTGTAAAATAGCATTTTCCATCTTAAAAATATATCTAAACTACGTCATATGCTGTCACCATCAGATGCAGAGAAGCTTATACATGCCTTCATGACATCAAGATTAGATTACTGTAATGCACTATAAATTGGTTGCCCTACAGGCCTATTACAAAAACTCCAACTGGTCCAAAACACGGCAGTTCGAGTTCTTACACGTACAAAAAAGTATGAGCATATTAGCCCGGTTCTGTCAACCTTGCACTGGTTACCTATAAAGCATCGCATTAACCTTAAAATCTTGCTTATTACCTATAAAGCCCTGCATGGTTTAGCTCCTCACTACTTGAGTGAACTTCTCACGTTTTACAGTCCATCACGTGCACTACGCTCTCAGGCGTCAGGTCAGTTGGTAATACCTAGAATTTCAAAATCAAGTGAAGGCGGCAGATCCTTTTCCTATCTAGCGCCTAAACTTTGGAACAGTCTTCCCTGCACTGTCCAGGAGGCAGACATACTCTGTCAGTTTAAATCTAGACTAAAGAGGCATCTTTTTAATCTTGCATACACTACACTATCATAATATATATATTTCCAAGATCTAGGCTGCACTAGTTAGATCAACCGGAACCAGGGACACTTCCAATAACAACTGATGCATTTGTTGCATCAAAGAGTGCAGAACAGTACTCTACTCTCAGCCAGTCTTGACATAGAGACCAGACAAAAACAATAAACTGTATGCCTTATGCTACGACAAATATGACATTGACAGTTATTTGACAATTGTATGTACTCAAAAATAAATTGTTAATTTTAATTCTGAAGAAATACATGTGTACTATTGTATTTTATAAGGGTGTGTGCTTTTGAACTCAGCATTTTATAGAAGACGCTGTGAAAAGGATTTTTTTGCCCTTCCTTTGGACTATATTTATTGCTCTGTACTGAGAGGTACTTTTCACCTTTGCTGGAAGATTTGTGATGCTGACATTTATACAAGCTTCACTTTCAGAAAAACGGTCGGACCCTGTAAATACCAAATGTTAAAAAAATTGTTTTGGACCACAGAATTTAATTCTACATTGCAGTTTTGTTTTTGTTGAATCTTTGTCTTTTTTCTTATTTTTAGCTTGGGAAACCTTAATGCTTTCCCAACTTAAGGCTGTGTTTGTGCTGTCTCAGTGGCGGTACGGATATAGACGGTAGTGTTTCTACTGCTGTAAATGATTAACAATAGTACTGAGAAGCAATTTATTTACCAGCTTCCTGAAATATTTCATCTTTAGTGTTTAAGGTTAGGATGGCATGAACCAGAGACCATGGCATAACAAGGCAGAACAGACAGAAAATAATTGGAGGTATACTTCGAGTCATACATCATACAATAAATTAATTATTCTAGGACAGAAGACATATTTTGTAACTTCAAAAACAGAGCCATTAGGAATCCAAGTCTAACCCATCTGCTCTATTAACAAACTCTGTTTATCCAGGACATTTTTTATAAACTAACATACAGGAAGCAAACTATGACAGAATCATCATTATCTGTCACAAACTGTTATTGTCAGTCGAATCTGGTATGATATTAGGGAAACATAAAAAATGTATTCCTTTGGGATCTTTCGGGATTGCATTTGAGAACCACTGTCTTGTTCTGTTATACTTTGAGAAAGCATCTTTCATTCCTCATAAATCTGTGGCTGTCACTGAATAATGATCATCATCTGCTTTAGTTTCATAACTAACACTCAAAGGTACTCTGTAATTTGTCGGTTTGTGTTAAAGATATTAATAGAGGACAGGTAATATAACAGCATAGTCTTTTTTCAAAAGAACTTGGTTAAATTCACTTACATGCACTGGGTTCTAGGCAGAAATTGAAATATAGCTGTTCTGTACCAAAATAGATCTAGAACATACTGTCTGACACTAACCAGTGAAGCAGGAGACATTCCCCTGCAGGAGAACACCAAATGTCCTAAACTGAAAGATGTTGTTGTTAAAGAAAGATTCTTGAAAAAAAACATGAGGGAAAGAAGAATCATTACAGAAAGCACTAAATTACAACTTTAAAAGAGTTCCCTTTTTGTCAAATACCATTTACTGGGCACAAAAATAATATTTAAAAACAAAATCAACATACATCATAGATAATTGCCTGTAAAAGAACACACTGAAAATCTGCAATTCAAAATCTAGTTTAAACCTAGCAATATGAAAAATGCTTATGAAATGTAATGTTGATTTCATTTGATTCATTGAAGCATGTAAGATGTTCTTTGGAACATTCTTAAACCATATGATAGCCTATAACACAAATCATCAGGTTTTCTCCATAAATATTCCAGCGCATGCTATAAGAGCAAGACATACTAAAACAAAGCAATTATAAATAGTTAACAATGAACAATTTTACTCAAATTGTTATGGTCTCAAAATAAGGTAAAGTAAATAGGAACAAAGCAATTTCACAACCCCACTGTATATTGGACTAATTTTCAGAGTTTTGTGTATAATAAATAAAAGTAGTATTTAGAGTTAGATATTTAGAGTGTGTTATTGATTTTCAAAACTTCCTTTCATCTTTATCAAGATCCGGCTTCATCCAAAAAGATGTGACATTTACTTATGGCTCTGGTGTCAAACAGCAAAAATCACAGTTGTATTTATTGCATAAAAGATTTAATGCCACTTCTTAATCTCACCCTGAGACAGATTTATCATTCATATTTAACCAGTGCATCACACTTTCATCAAAACATAATTCGCTTAGCAACAAGCTCATTCAAAATGACCATGCACTCCTGAGCATTATTCTAACTTGATACATCTTCTCTCTTTGGTTACCTTGAACAATGCATTGTGACTGTGCTTTTACATTGGATGGTTAGGAGGCAGCACACATTTACCTTAAATGCATTGGATTAGTTTTGGCTTGGAATCAAACCCATGATTATTGTTAATGATTGATGCTTGATACCAAATATAGAGGAACAGTCATTTGCACAAACAACCTGCCAAATTGTTACAGGAAAAACAGAATGAGAAAACTGATGCCATAAACTACAAGCTTTCCATTTCTTCCAATTATGGGAGTAGTTTTTCTAATTGTTCTCTGCCAAAGGCATTTTAATGAACAGGCAATACACATTTTGGAAGACAAGAATATTACTTAAAAAAAATATTTTAACAGCCTGTTCCCCTCGTAAGATTTGCAACTTAGCATCTTCTTATAAAAAGTCAGCAGAGGTAATTACTGTGTGGAAAATCTGATGGCAACAACAAATCTAGAGAACATTAAAAAAGGATAGAACATTTAAAGGTCATCGAAATTTTAAAATAATCGCTTTCTTCCACACAGTTCTCCAACAGTTTTGGCCAGAAAAAGCATGTATTTCTTTATCTAATTAAGGTCCAGGTGCCTTCACAGACAGCATGCAAGCCGCAAAGTCACTGAAATCAAGAGCCTGCAACCAAATGAGATTTCCGCAGGCATCAATAATCAAGGTAACTTGTGAACTTGTTTGCATTATGCATTCTAAGTGCATGTGACATTTGGGCTGAAATTGATTTGAGCTTGTGGTCTGTGGCAAGGGAAATAAACAAGTGAAAATCAAGGGAGTAGATGCTTGCATGCATTTCAAACATCTGACAAGCTGGCATTTGCAGGTCAGGCCAAATGACAGTTTGTCTGTGGAGATCTGTCAGTCCTGCCTGGCCATCTAAGAACCTAAACTGAAGATAGCAGGGGATGAAATGTGAATAAGTCCACGGCTCTTTACAGACAAAGCAATTCTAAATATCAACCATTCAATAAGTTAGAAAAACACCCCACTGCATAATTAATGCAACATTTCTATATTTCAGTTTTCACTGACATAATTTATCATTTAACTACAATGCTTCCTTCTTTAGGGGTCAAATAAACAATAACATTTACATTTTACATGATACGAAGAACTTCAAACTTCCTACTGAAAGACTAAAGGCAAGCTGCAAATAACAGTATTCTGAACAGCTATGAAATCTGACAAAATACTTGAATACATACATGAATACAACAACCATATTATATTCAAAAACAGATGTTACAGTAGATGTAACATACAGTGAAACCTAAAGAACATTTAGCCAGCAAGGTCTTTCAAGTGATAAGTGTTAAATAATAATGTGACAGTATACTGTTGTGAGATGCACAATGTGCACAAATAAAGAAAAATATATTTTTGTGCCGTTAACATTTTACTTAGTTTTTAAGTGTTTTTGTAGTGAGTTGTGAGTTTAGCTTTCCTGTAGCTCAGTGGTAAGAGCATTGTGTCAACAACGCAAGGTTGAGGGTTTGATCCCAGGGGATTGCAGATACCTATGTAAAAATGAGTACTCACGTGCTTTCTATCAGGCTGATTATGACCCATGGAGCCATTGCCCTAATTGCCAGCTAGACCTCATGTTAAAATGCCCACTTGGACTGCGAAATGAACCAAGAACCAATGAACAGAAATAATAGCTCTTTTATTGCAGGATTTATCTCAATGGCCCACTTTTTTCCATCCACTCACTGGGTGCGGCCATCCATCATGAGGGTAGTGAAGTAGAGACCCAGAGAGTATCAGGGATTACCCTGAAGCCCACCCCCCTCTGTAGTGTGCTCCGGTTGGTAGAATTTCTGAACAGCTGTAGACTGCATGCTGACAAAAAAGCTGCCAGAATGTTGTGGATGATTGTGTTATCCAGATGCTGCTACATCTAGGGCTCGAGCCCAGAGCAGACCTCACCAGCAGGGGTCACTGTTCAGCTTTTACTTGAACCTTGAATTTAAGTGGTGCACATTAAAAACCAGTTTGGATTTTTTTGTTATTTGTTAAATGAAATTGAAAACTTCACGTATTATTTAAGGTCGGAGATATATCATCAAGTGCAAGCAGGCATGAGCTATTTATGTGTGTTAAAGAACAAATGAGGGTCAAATGTTTTCATAGTTTGAGGGGAAACAGGTGTTTGTGTGCTCACACAGTCCAAACTGTGTTTGTGCATTTGTCTTGCATTTGATGAGATACCATGCTATGTTTTATTTGAAATACTTGTCTCACGGCCAAATATCAATTGGTATATGTGTGATCCGTATGCAACAGTCAAGTGTGCACATACAAAAATCAAGTCATCAATGTCTTGATTTAAAAATGTATATAAACACACTCCAAATCAAATAAAACTAAACTGTGACATGACAATGAAAACATTTTATAAAACAATTGAACATTTTGTTTGCAGTCTGAAAAAGATACAAACAAGAAATTGTTAAGCATAAGTTGTTTGTTTGTCTTTGGCAGAAGCTTATTTTTCCATCTCTTTGTTTTTTCTCTCTCTTTGATGTAGGGATTTGCCATCTCCTAACCTTTCCAGCTTCTTAATGTCTTTTTTCTGGGACGCGCTGTCAGCGAGACAGTCAGGCTCCTGAGCAAAAGATTTAGGATAGATTGCGAAGCAAAATCACATTCCCTGGTTCAACTGAAACAGACCGTGAAACCTCGTACTGTCTGTCAACCAAAATATGACTCAGTTTTATTTTTAATAGATGGCAGCTTCTGACATCAGTGCAATGAGATTGATTTGATTCAGTTTAAGGATATTGACAAGAAAATATGAATGTCTTAAACTGTTATGACAAATACACTACTAATGCAGTAATTTGTGAATTGGGAAAATGGTCCAGTTCCCCCTTATACTTAGTCAATTTGTTTGAACTCTTTCTTAGGCCAAGTAAAAAGCTACAGTCTTTTTTACTGTAAAAATCAATCAAATCTTCACACGTGATCATTTACTATCATTCCTCATTTCCTCGCTCTGCTTTAATCACACGTCTCTTCCCTGGCATTCCACAAACATAGCCAAGCATCCAGTGTGTTATTATTTAAATAAAACTGCACTCATATAATGACACTTAGCTGATCAAATTAATACAACATGTAAAAATACAGTTTTGTTTTTATACTTTGTTCAAACTAAATATGAGATGAGAAAAAGATCAGACGACCTTAGGAAATGAGTCAATGAGTCTCATAAGACTGGAGAGGTTATAATGGATTTTTAAAGACCTAAGAGTCCATCAATCCAAACAGATTGAGCACTGTTGTGGACTGGGTGCCCTACGAAGATATGTACAAGGACAAACCATAAAACCTGAAAGCAAATGACAAAGTGACAAATTACCTTATGGTGACAGCTACAGACAATGGCGAAACACACTGACCATAAGCAATGTTCAGTGTTCTGACCACTGCTCTAGTCAACATGAATAAGAATTTACAACCAGTTTTACTCATTATGACAAATTGGCTTTTTTTACTCAGTGTTGTCTCTAAAAATTGCTTCCTTTAATTTTTTTTTCCTAAGATCTATCCTAAGTAAAGAAAAAAAAATTCCCCTTAAAATAAAAATTGTATGTGGTCAGCTTTCTCTTTGGAAAAACAATATGAATAATTTTTTAAAAACTTCTATGTTACATTATGCAGCTCTTGCCATATCAATTCTTGGATGGATATCAAACTTAAAGGGTTAATTCAATTGTAAAATGAAAATTCTGTCATTAATTACTCACCCTCATATTTATTTGGCACCCATAAAGTCTTGGCCTGACGCCCTATTCAGACCGGTGGCAACACCCAGCAACAAAGCGAGTCGATGTCATTAATTTCAATGGTAGTTTAGCGACACGAGCAACAGTAAGCTTTGGTGTCAGGAAGTGGGCATGTCTAGCGATTCGACAAAGCTGAGATTTGCGCAACTTTATACAAATGATAAGTGACATTCGGGAGTGACTACTTATAGGAGTACAGCAGCGGAGCTCACACCATCCGTTACTCGTCAGTTACTGCGGGTTTTGTTTATAAATATTTCTAGGACAACCAAAGCAAGGAACGCCTATCATTGACCTAGTAACAAGAGACAAGCTCCCTTGTGTCCAAAAATCTATATTTCATAGATGGCATTCATTAGGAATTAAAATAGTTGGTGATCCAAAGTATATTTAGACACTTCCATGATGACTTTCTGCCAAATACAGGAAAAGTTTAAGCTTGAAAGGAACAAATTTTGGCGCTACCTTCAGATTCAACATTTTATTAATTCGGAAGCTTCCGGAGGATACGTCAATATTTTGTGATTTGGATCATTTTTTACTGAAGGACACACACCACCTTATCTCAAAAGTGTATTCTCTTTTTTAATCAATGGACCCTGGAAGCATCGATCATATTCGCCGCACTTGGGAGCAAGATCTCGGTAATGAATATATCGATGGCGATTGAAAGGAGGCAGTTCATTTGATCAGAAAAAACTTTACTTTTGACAGATTGGCTGAAATCCAATACAAAATACTTCTTAGACTTTACATTACCCCTTGAACATTACATAAGATGGATAAAGGCACTCTCCTCTGTGTAAAAAATGCAAGAAGGATATTGGCACCTTCATGCACTGTTTTTGGTAATGTCCAGCAATCTCAAAGTTTTGGGAGGATGTGGCACGGAAGTTAGGTGTAATTTTTAAAATTATATTTAATGAGGACCCTGGGTTCTTCTTACTTGATCTGCCCCAAAAAGGTACTGATTTGGATGCTAATGGGTTTTTACTTTGCGATAAGCTTTTGCTACTTGCTTGAAAATGCATTTTGATTATGTGAATTCATTCTAAGCCCTCATCTCTGTCACTTTGGCATCGCAAAATCTTTAAAGTGCTGCTTACTGCTTACTGCACCATGTTTGACCGGACATGGATGCCAGATCTTGAACACCTCCCGACCTGAAAGACAAACATAGCACAGTCGTTGGCGGTCTGAATGCAGATTCAGACGTCACACCCACAGACCCTTGGCTGAACGTTTAACGCAGAAAGCACACGTTTCTGGAAATACTTCAGCATGATTTCTTGGAGACGTGCATGTCGCGTTCTTTATTGGTCCACCTGGAAACAACACAAAGTCGTCTGATTGAAGTAGTAAGCTGTTGTGTTTACATCAGATGCAATAAGAATTCAAAACGATTGACTAAATGCTTATTTCTTAAAAGTATACCAATGCCGCACAACATATCAGAGTCATATTACCTGGTTCGTAAGGATCACCGTCAAGTCCAACTGCTTTTAACTGCAGCAAATACTTGAGTGTTTTAGTCCAGGTTTCTTTGTTTCTCCAATTGAAAGCAGCCATTTTGCTGTGTGTTTTACCCCTCAAGGGAATGTGTCCCAATGTGTTCAAGTGGGAAAGTGATGTCAATGCATACCCTTTATTGTTGGCATAAAGGCTAACATTTGGAACGTTAAGTGGGTTTTCAGCAATGTCATTCACCACATCCACATACTGACAATACATGAACTCATGTTCCGCTTAACATTTACATTTAGTCATTTAGCAGACACTTCTATCCAAACTGATTTACAAAGTAGGAAAACAATAGAAGAATATTTTTTGTGGGGGGGATAGGAAAGTAGACAAGAAGCAGAAGACTGTACTAATGGTCTTAACTGTGTGTTCACACCGCCAGGGACTCGCTAGGGCTCGCTAGTTTCTTTCTACGAGGTCATTAGAAGGCGTTCCTAGCTTTGGTTGCTCTAGTAACATAGTAAACAAACCCTGCAGTGCCTGATGAGAGACGGGTGATGAGAGCTCCACTGATTACTCCTATTAGGAATTTCTGTCGAAAGTCGCTCATCATTTGCATAAAGTTAAGCAAATCTCAACTTTGTCTTGTCGCTAGACACACCCACTTCCTGTCGCAAACGGTCACTGTCGCTCGTTATTTTTGGAAGTCGCCAGCTTTCCATTGAAATTAATGACATCACTCCGCTTTGTAGCTGACTGTCGCTGGCGGTGTGAATGCACAGAAAGCCTATGTGTCTTCGAGCTGGGTCATCTCCTGTATTCTTGCTCAAGACGTTCTGGTCACATTATGTCAGTTCACTGAGATTTATGAACATCCTGGAAATGTTTTCGTGGAGTATGAACACTGACTGACATGTAGCAGCACTCCTCCCACCACACACCCCAGAATTCTGACTTCCTGTTTCCTATCTTGCCTAAACATAATTTGTAGTTGGGTCCTTTTTGTGTTGTGGACTTGAATGTTTTCCCAGTTTGAGCGCTAACTGTTTTGAACCTTACCTCTTTAATAAATCAATAGATCCCAGCATATGGATCACTGTCATATTTTTCACAGTTCTTGATAACATGAAAAAATGTCTAGCTTTATGTCTAGTCTTATAAATAAATAAGATTAATTTAACTTTTAGTAAGTTATATGTCATAACCCTACTTTTTTGTGGTGAAATTGGGATAATTAGCTCCCTGCCAACTTAGAAAAGAAGCATCTGTGGAGGAAGTCGAGTCTTTTCAATTTTAGCCCTAGTCAATCCAATGGTCCTTCAGAGATATGAATATGCCTTTCAATCGAACCTATTAAACCAGAAAAAGGGGGTTCAGTGAACCACACGATGGGTGGAAAGGACAAAATGGCAGCATTATATGTGTTCTAATTTAAGGTGGAAGACACATTTGTTCACAAAAAAATGCTTTTTAATGTTATTGATAAAAAAGGTTTTCACGTTCGAGCTATATAGTTGTAGGGCCCTATTTTAATGATCTAAGCATATGGTCTAAAGGTGCACTCAGGGCATGTCCGAATCCACTTTTGCTAGTTTAACGACAGAAAAAACGGTCGCCGCATCCAGGGATATGGTAAAAACAGGTTTATCCCGATTCTCTTAATGAATCATGGGTGTGTTTTGGGCAAAACATCCAGTAAACCAATCAGAGTCTCATCTCTCATTCCCTTTAATAGCCAGTTGCGTTTGCGCCATGGCGGATTCACTATTTACACTGCAGAATTTGCAAGAGCAAAGAGCTGACGGTTCTCCAGAGAGTAAACACATATGTTTTATCTTTATGCGCACCATAATAATCTTTGACATTTGCAATTGCCATTTAAAAAACGCGGTTCAGGATGGGAAAATTAGAAATCTATGGGCTGAAACTAGCAAAAACCCACCCTAAAAAAAAGACATACTGACAATGTTATAGTAAATCCAGATGGGAGCTCTGCATAATTATATGACTTGTATCATATAATCATTTTGAACTATTGAAACACAAACAACAGTGATTTTCTTCAGTTCAATTCAATTTTATTTACAGTATATAGTGCTTTTCAAAATGTGCATTGTTCCAAAGCAGCTTTCCAGGAGAAAATGGGAAAAACAGGAGAAACACAGAAAAGGTCAGACACAGCACAGTGCATGGTGTTTATAGAACAAGCAGGATCTTTCTAATGAATAATCTCTATTAAAGCAATCTCCCGGTGAGCAAGCCAACACGGCCATGTGACGAGGAATCCAAATTCCAATGATAAATGAATGGAGAAAAACAAACATCTCCCATCTCAGACGGGAAGGCCAGCTCCCCTCTGACGTGTGTGTATACATTTATGTACTTATAACCTATTTTATGAGATGGCTAAAAAATCCCCCTTCCCCACCCAAACTATAATATCATTGGCGCAAAGGCTAATTTAACCTAGCAAAGCAACGATAAATAACCCTAACATCACAGGGGCAAAGTTAAATTCACTGAATATTAGCCCTCCAGCCCAGCAGCAACTCACTGTTTCAAATGAATGATACAACTTAACTGCACACAGATGAAGTGAAGTGTTTTATCAAATAAAATACCTCTTTCTTGTTCGCAGCGAACAAACCAATCATTCGGTCTGTTATCAGGTCCTGCACCTGCACTGCTGTTCCTCTGGAGGCTTCAAAGGTGAGGGCAGGAGATGGACTGGGGTGGAAACTAATAATGTTCACTCTGCCTTGCAATCGACTGCAACACTTCACAGAGCATCCTACCACTTCTTACAGACAATGTCACTCTGATTGGTTTTAATGTTTTGTATCAGTGAAGGACATTTTGCACAGAAGAAGGTGATTACTAGAGGTCGAAAATCAGAGCACTTGTTCTGACTTTCCATTTCATTGTGACCAATCCCTGTTTTACTGAAACAGAAAGAATAAGAATTACTGAGTTTTTATTATTGTGAGGTTAATCCATCATTGCCATTCTTTATGTCCTAGGAAGCAGGAAGCCAGAATTAACCACAAAAGATCTCCTGCTATTTTGGTGCTGTCACTCTCCTGAAGTTCTTAATTAGGTTTTCTTAGACAGACATAGTCTTGTTGAACAGTTCTTCTCCATTAGTAACATCGCTGCACCCCAGAGAGATCTGATCTGATTTTTTCAGGCTTAGTCCTATTTGCCGTTACCCAAACAATTTGACTGAAATAATTTAAAAGGCTGTTGAGTTGATGGTTACTGGTGAGGTAATTCAATTATTATCCTCCTCTTCCTCATCAACACTGTGATTTCTTTTTTTACACATTACAGTATTTGACATGCAGTTCCTGTAAAACACACAAAGAAATTTAAACGGCAAATGCCTAAATCTAATTTAGTTCTTACTTGCAAATGACTTACAAATGCATACAATGCATACATTGAAGCATACAACATTGTGCGATCTACCTGGAGTTAGCATGCTGGTAAGCATAATTAAATAAATTTTCATGGTATCTGGAAATGCAGTTTTTTTTTGAAAATGCAGTTTTTCTGGAAATGCAGTTTTCTGGAAATGCAGTTTTCTGGAAATACAGTTTTCTGGAAATGCAGTTTTTCTGGAAATGCAGTTTTTCTGGAAATGCAGTTTTTCTGGAAATGCAGTTTTAGTTTCGGTTGTGTGTTTATTGTTTTTGGGGATCATATAATACAGTACTTCACAATATTGATCCTCTAGTGAAATTGAGACCTTACAATAGTAAACAAGATTAAAGTCACAGATAAAGTCAACCTGGAAAGGAAATATCTCTGTACACTTTTTGTAGTGCCACAAAATACGTACCATCAGGGACATATTGCTACAGTTTTGAGACACAAAACTCCACTGGGGGCGCTACAGACCAGAGCTGTATTGGACCGCTCGAGAATGCGTGTCAGTGTCACGATTAGCCTCTGAAACGATTTTATAAATACTTAATATTTGTACTTAATAGATATTTTAGAGCACATAACAACACTCCTACCCTTAACCGTGAACTACCCACTTCCCAACCACATAAACATGCAAAAATGAAATAGAAGTCAGACCTGGGTATTTATTGCAGACACTGACCAAAAACAGTATAAAAGCTTTGTAAACAGGTCGAGTCTAAGCCGTACGATATCGTTGTGTGAGCACAGCAGACGATCACACTCCAGGAATGCACCCAGCCGTGTTTTATTAACGTTAACACACCGTGGCACTTTTTATATTCAGTCACTGTGCGCAGGCAGCGCAGCCGGTCAAGATCAGAGTTTAATGACAGAGGGAGAAGGGGATTGCTTTTGGGATGTTAGGTTTAGGGGCGGGGTTGAGTTACAAGCTCAAATCCATCTGAATTGCGCGTACAAACTAATAAAGTACACAAAAAACGATTAAATTCAAAATGATTACATCCCAATATAATGTAATATGGTGTTAACGTGATAACGTTACTGTTGTTGAAAAATGTGATACCGGGTTGCATATGTGCCTGATGGTATTTTTTGGGGCTGCAAGAAGAGGTACGCATTTCCAATGAGAGCAGGTTGGATAAAGTAGGTTTTAGAAGTAAAATGACTTAAGCAAACAGAATACACATTCTCTACAATGTGTGCATTGAATTACTTGAAAAAAATGGTTGTCATACGTATGTGCAACATGAAGTAGGCTCTATCTAGATAACCTCAACCAGTATGATGCATCAAATTCTTGCTGTTGTAAAAGATGTCTTTCTGAGGTCCAGTCCTTGCCTTCAATAACAAACACTGTAAGTCACATTTATAAAGTGCCTGAACTGACCTTCCAAACCCACGTGAGCACCCAAAAGTGTGCCTATTTCAGAAGAAGAAACACGGTTTCCCATGCTTTCATCGCTTTGTCCATACCACACGCACAGACCCTGTAAGTGTAAATACGATCGGCTTGTAGCTCCGCTTCAACTGACACCTTCACGATGGCCGACCAAAATTTCTGTTATGCCCGAACTTCATCCAACAGTGCGATTTCTGGTCTGGTGAGGTTAATCACATTTTGTTTCCCCCTGTATACTCCACCACAAAGGATGCATTACGAAGGAGAAATTTGGCCCGAAAAAAAATGTGTTCCCTTTTGTTCTCCTGTGTCTTGTTTATCTATTACCCTCATAATTCCCTGGTTTTGTTCAATCATTTGTTGGTCCTTGTTTTGCTTGTGTTATGTTAAGCATGTAAAACTATTTAACATTGTACACGATAAATACTGGTAAAACTGTTGTCACACGGAGTTGCCAACTCTCATGCCACGCAAGTAAATCTCAAACCAAATAACTAAACAACATAAGACACAACATAAGACACAACTACAAATCTGCCTATAGGATTTTCTTCATCAGTATTCGACTTGATTGGTCTGAAATAGATCTTTGTTACTTAACTGGACAAAAAAACTGCAGCAAATTTCTGAGCCACTAATTTTTTTTCTTTACTTCACAAGGTGACTAAAGTAGCGACTAGGTCTGTAGTTAACTAGTTCTCCAGGGTCGAGATGGTTTTTTTTGACAACGGGCCATATAACAGCCACCTTATATGCTTTAGGCACATGTCCTAATGTCAGAGATGAGTTAATAATGCTAAGTACAGGATCTATAATTTCTGGGAGCATCTCTTTCAGTAGATTTGTAGGTATAGGGTCTAGCATGCATGATTTAGATGATCTAATGATTTTAGAGAGTTCATTGTGATCTGTCATGGTTCTCATGGGGTGAGACACGGAGAGAGGACCCAGGTGCAGACAGCGGTTAACATATATTTAATAAATAATAAAACAAAGACCCACGTGGGGGTAACAGAACAAAACATGACTACAATAACAAGACAGGACTAAAACTACCTACACTTAAACAAGACTAAAATAAACTATAAACATGAACATGAACATGAACATCAAAACTACACTAGACTAGACTAGACTAGACTAGACTAGACTAGACTAGACTAGACTAGACTAGACTAGACTAGACTAGACTAGACTAGACTAGACTAGACTAGACTAGACTAGACTAGACTAGACTAGACTAGACTAGACTAGACACAGGAACTCACCACACAAACCACAATGAACCAGCACAAGACAGAAGACACAAGGGCATTAAATAAGGGAGCAAATCAAGAGGGAAACAGGTGAAAGGCATTAATCAATAACGAGGGTAACGAGAGGATGGGAACAAAGACGAGACCGGGGAGAGATTATGGAAGGCCATAAGAACCATAATTGTCTCTCTCCACATTTAACATGAGGTTCTGTCATGATCCTGCCACTACACTAAGAAAACATGACATGATACAGCAGAATCATGACAGTGATCTATAGGAGAAAATAATCGTAATTTCTCCTTAGAGGCACTGTAGTTAGTCGTTTGTTCAGAGGGTTTCACTTCTGGTTGCATAGTTATAATTTTTTCTCGAATATCTTGGATTTTATATGTGAAACAGTTCATAAATTCATCACTGCTATGCTGGTATACAGACTCAGAAGTCCCTGACAATTTATTTTTGGTTAATTTAGCAACTGTATCAAATAAAAACCTAGGGTTATGCTGGACGTTTTTAGGGCTTTCCTGTATTTTTTAATACTACCCTTTCAGGCAGTACGAAATACCTCTAATATAGTTTTCTTAAAGTTGCGCTCCATTTTTCGTGCCGCTTTCTTTAGAGCCTTAGTGTGTTCATTATTCCATGGTGTCGGCCTGTCATTTTTAATCTTCTTTAAGCGCAGATGAGCAACTATGTCTAGTGCTTCCGAGAAGGTGGCATTAATATTTTCAATGGTAAAGTCAAGATCTTCAACGTTATTACTCATGCTAGAGATTTGAGACAATTCAGGCAAATTATATAGGAACGGACCTTTTGTAGTAGAAGTTATTGTTCTACAATATTTGTAACTTGGAGTTTGATTTTAACACCATTGGGTAGTGGAGCAAGCATGATACCAGATAATGATCCGAAATGTCTTCACTCTGCTGAAGGATTTTTACATCGTCCACATTTATACCGTAAGACAACATTAAATCTAAAGTATGATTACGAAGGTAAGTAGGTCCTGACACATGTTGACTAACGCCCATGGAGTTAAGAGTGTCTTTAAAAGCCATTCCTAAAGCATCTGTATCATTATCTACATGAATGTTAAAGTCACCAAAAACAAGGACACTGTCTGCAGCCAGTACTAGTTCTGATAAGAACCCACCAAATTCTTTAATAAAATATGTGTGGTGCCCTGGAGGCCTATATACAATAGCCAGAATAAATTTGAAAGATGTTTTATCCTTAGTAAATCATCGATTTAATCATACACTAGACCTGATTATATCTCACGGAGCCGATCTAACCAATATAGATATTATGCCTCAAAGCGACGATGTCACCGATCACTATCTTATAACGGGTACTTTGCGCACATCAGGAATCAGCCCTTTAACTCGTTATCGACAGGGTAGAACAATTACCTCCGCTACTAAAGATAGCTTCGCAAAGAGCTTGCCAGATCTGACTCCTTTAATAACCATACCAATAAATAAATGACCAGGAATAAATGTAATAAATGTCATGACCAGGAAATTGGGTACTATTTTCTCTAATACATTAGAAGCTGTTGCACCTACGAAGTCAAAAAAGATTAATGAGAAAAATATTGCACCATGGTACAATAGCACCACTCGCGCCCTTAAAAGAGAAACTCGCAAACTAGAGCGCAAATGGATAAAATCGCAAATTTGAAGTCGGTGTGGAAAGAGAGTGCAAATTGTTATAAAAAGGCACTAAAAGCAGCAAAGGCTGAGCACCTTCGTAACCTCATAGAAACCAACAAAAACAATCCAAGGTTTCTATTTAGCACAGTCACTAAATTAACAAATAAACAGACACCACCTGACCTGTCTATTCCGCCGCACCTCGGTAGCAATGAATTCATGAAATTTTTTACAGAGAAAATCAAAAACATTCGTGACAAAATTGTAAAAACTCAACCTCCAAATCTGTCCTATGAATTAGCACCAACCATCGCTCCAAAACAAAGGCTCCAGCGTTTTTCACCTATAAAACAGGAAGATTTATTTCAACTTATCGCAACTTCTAAACCTACAACTTGCTTACTAGACCCCATACCAACTAAATTATTAAAAGAGTTACTACCTGTTGCAATTGAGCCCATTTATAACATTTTCAACTCGTCAATTAATCTAGGCCATGTCCCAGGACCCTTTAAGATGGCCGTCGTTAAGCCTCTAATCAAGAAACCAAACTTAGATCCAAATGAACTTGGAAACTATAGACCGATTTCAAATCTCCCATAGCTGTCTAAAATACTAGAAAAAGTAGTGTGCACTCAGTTGTGCTCTTTCTTACAAAATAACAACATGCACGAAAAATTTCAGTCAGGCTTTAGACCGCATCATAGCACTGAAACTGCGCTCGTTAAAATTACAAACGACCTGCTTATAGCATCAGATAAAGGTAACATCTCACTCCTTGTCCTGCTTGACCTTAGTGCTGCGTTCGATACCGTAGACCATAACATACTTCTAGATCGCTTACACAATTATACCGGTATTGAGGGACAGGCACTACAATGGTTTAGATCTTACTTGTCAGACAGACATCAATTTGTTCATTTAAATGTGGAATCATCCAATCTAACGCAAGTAAATTATGGATTGCCTCAGGGATCGGTTCTGGGACCCGTGCTGTTCTCCATATACATGCTTCCCCTCGGAACCATTATTAAAAAACATGGAATTAGCTTCCATTGCTATGCAGATGATACTCAGCTATATATCTCATCAAGACCAGATGATTCCTCCCAGCTATCCAAATTGGCAGAGTGCATTGAAGATATACAACATTGGATGACCTGTAATTTCCTTCTCTTAAGTTCTAATAAAACAGAAATATTACTTATCGGACCAAATATTTCTGATTATAAACTGCAAGTTGAAGGATGTACTGTTACTCCAACAAATACAGTAAAATATCTAGGCGTTATATTATACAGCAACCTGTCCTTTCGACATCTCAAATGTCACAAAAACAGCCTTTTTCCACCTAAGAAATGTTGCCAAGTTACGAAATATTCTGTGTGTTGCTGACGCGGAGAAGCTTATTCATGCATTTATGACCTCAAGACTTGACTACTGTAATGCGCTACTTAGTGGTTGTCCTGCATCATCAATAAACAAACTACAGTTAGTTCAGAACGCAGCTGCCAGAGTTCTAACCAGGTCCAGAAAATACGATCACATAACCCCAATTTTATCAACCCTTCACTGGCTACCCATTAGGTATCGTATTGACTTTAAAGTTCTTTTAATCACTTATAAAGCCTTAAAGGGTTAAGCCCATACCTACATAACAGAGCTTCTATCACACTACAACCCATCACGCTCTCTAAGATCTCAAAACGCACGACTTTTGATAATACCTAGAATAACTAAATCCACGAAAGGGGGTCAAGCTTTCTCATACGTAGCACCTAAACTCTGGAATAGCCTTCCTGATATTATTTGAGGATCAGACACACTTGCCCAATTTAAATCTAGATTAAAAACGCATCTTTTCAGCCAAGCATTCTCTTAATGCAAAATATGCTAAATAAACCACCAGGAGATGCTGACATTAGATATTATTTACTAGAATAATTGGATTTATTATATAAAACACCATGTAGTGTGTTTTACCCTTTCTTGGGTTTTTCGTTTTTCCCCTGTAAAGCTGCTTTGGAACAATGCAAATTGTGAAAAGCGCTATATAAATAAAATTGAATTGAATTGAAGTATTAGGTGTTGATGCATGAAGTTGCATGACTTCAAAAGAATTGTATTTAGGATTAAACTTCTGGGAAATGCTAAAAGAGTTATGGTAAAGTACAGCAACACCTCCCCCTCTGCCTTTTAGGCGAGCCTCGTGTTTATAATAATAATCTTGGGGGACAGACTCATTTAAAGCAATATAATCATCTGGCTTTAGTCATGTTTCTGTCAGACAGAGCATGTCTATTTTATGATCTGTTATCATATCGTTAGCAAAAAGTGCTTTATCAGAGAGAGATCTAATGTTTAGCAATCTGAGTCGTAACAGTTGATTATCTGTATTTTGTTCATGTTTAGTTAGTTAAACGTTAATTAAATTACCTTTGAGAGGTTTACGCATTATGTTATGTTTGCTAATCCGGGGGACAGACACAGTCTCTATTTTATGATGTTTGGGAGAAAGTATTATCGCATGTTGTGTATTTAGTGTGTTCTGCAACGTGAGACGGCAAGCAGACCGTTGGTTAAGCCATTGTGTGCCATATGTCTAGACAGAAGAGAAGCTCCAGCCCAGGAGGGGTGGAGACCATCACTTTTCAACAGGTCAGGTCTGCCCTCAAAACTCTTCCAGTTATTTATAAAAACAATATCATTCTGCAGGCACCACTCAGACAACCAGCCATTTAGATATGATAATCTGCTATGTATCTCATCACCATGATAAGCAGAGAGGGGGCCAGAGAATAAGAAAGTGTCTGACATCGTGCTTGCGAGCTCACACACCTCTTTAATATTATCTTTTGTGATCTACAATTGACGGAGTCGAACATCATTTGTGCTGATGTGAATAACAATCTAACCGAATTTATGATTAGCCTTAGCCAGCACATTTAAATTTGACTTGATGTCAGGCGCTCTGGCTCCTGGTAAACATTTGACTATGGTGGCTGTTGCCTCTATGTTAACGTTCCAAACAATAGAATCACCAATAACTAGGGCACTTTCAGCAGATTACTCAGTCGGTGCGTCACTGAGTGGGGCAAACCTGTTCGAGACTGTAGTCGGAACGTTTGAGTGGTGTTTTGACCTGCGACTACGCCGTCTCACAGTCACAAAGTTTCCCAGCTGCGGGGGTTGTTCAACCGGAACCGAACTGTGTGCACTAATATTGCTCGCATCCAAAGTGTTTTCTAGGGTCCTTACACTCTTACAATTCTCAGATAAAGATTGGATGCGAGACTCTAAGTGTCAATGATATTTGTCAGTTTTAGTAATTCAACCAAAATAAGACAAACAAAGCCAAGACAAACAAAACAATAACTATTCATTCAGCTGCTTTAGGCTAATCTTTTGTGTTACCCCCTGTGATCAATACAAAGCTTAATTGTTTAGAAAACATTGTGAATTTTTTTTCAAATTAAAGTAATCCTATTGTGCATTGAAAGTCCATTAATAGTTTATGACTCTATCATATTTCAATGCTTGTATTTCAGTAATGAGATTAAACAAGCATGAGGGCCTTTAAATCACTTAGACATAGTCTTTTAATCTTGTTTTAACATTAAAGTGTAACTGGATAAACCATAAAGTGAATTTCAAATGTAAGTTTATCAGATGGTGGGTTAAGATAAGCAGAAGTTGTTTACTGTAACTCCATATAACAGATTTCATCTATGTAAGTGTGTGTATATTTAGGAATGGTTTCAACTTCCCAATAGTATAGTATGTCATGTTGTGAAGTTCTGTATGTTTAGAGATGGGACCATAAATCCTGGAGTAAGAGATCATATTGTTTAATGACCCTCACTTTGTAACAAGTGTTCAGTGTATCTGGTTTGACATTTTTATGGTCGTAGTTTTTAGAAAAAGAACCCAAATGCTTTGCTTTGGGAAAAGCCTTATCAAGATTGAGAATGTAATTTAGGGACAGACATGTGACACATCTGTGACCTGGTGACTTGGTGCTCAAAGCTTGTAAAGCCTATTGACAGTGATAAATGACTAATTATAACTCCAATATACTGTATTAAGCATATAAACAATGTAATATTATATGTTAATAGACAGAATTGGTCTAGAGATTTCAGTCATAATGTGCAACGGAGTGACCGTTTTCTCAATACAGCCTAATTGTATTTATAAAATAGCTACTATATCTTCACAGTATAACAGATGTTGCAGTTTTCATTCAATCTAATTTCATTATGCTAATTCATGAGGTGACATCTCTCGACAGCACAAATAATCTGGTATAAATGCACATTTTATCTACTGTAGTATTGTGTATTTGAATGTGTCTACAAAGTTGACTTACAAGCTTTATTGTCGCATCCAGGAACTGAACATTTTTACAAGCCAATTCCGAGTGTTAATTGATAGACCAAGCTTACTTTGAAATTAACATTAAGTCATTTTAAAGCGTTTCTTTCATATTTCTTGAAGCCTTTGCGTTTAAGTATAGTATGCTGGTAAGAGAACATACTGTAAGTGTTTCATAAATGTATCTGTATGACAAAATGACAACATACACATTTTAGGTAAATTAATGTAGCCTTATTTTGCAAATAAGGCTTTTATCGCTTTGGATAAAAGCGTCTGCCAAATGAATAAATGCAAATAATAATGTTTTAAAAAAACGAAACACTGTTACGAAGCATGACAAGAAAGGACTTTGCTTTGGGGAATTAATACTCTCTCTAACATGTAGACCGTTTAATTTTATATAAAAGCATAGTAAGTGAAATTAAAATGCTGAGTTTGAGTTCAGGTTGAGTACATGGTCATGTGACCAGGGCACAATGAAATTGCACAGGAAATGAAATATGTCAAGCAGATCTCGGCGAAGATTCATGAATTAGCATAAATTTATTTCCTCACTGGCTTGTGGAGAGGAAGCAGAGGTTACATTTGATATTGATGGCTTACTTTGTCATTTCACTGGATTCCTGTGGACAAAGGTAAAAGGAAAAAATACTTGCTTTTATTATATCTGAATTAATTTCTACTTAAAATTGCAATGCAGTCAAATAGAATTCAGTTTCTGGCATAAAATAGTAATAGTAAGGGCAGGGGTTTCATTCTTGATTGCAAAGATCCTTGCCAAAAGAAAGACGTGTTGTGCAGCAAGTCACATTTCAGACACTCTAAAAATGCTAGGTTATTTTCAACAACACAGTTATTATATTAACAGAAAAGATCATGAGTTTGATCAAGGAGATCACACATTTATTTGGATAAAATGTCTGCCAAGTGTAAATATGTTAATGAATGAACATGAGTCTGATTTTGGTCATAATACTTAAATATATTGTGTAGTTTTCTCAATTATGGTATTAATGACCTTTCTGTTAAGCTGCTTTGAAACAAAATGTATTGTGGATGGAACTAAACAAAGACATTGGATTTGACTTGACTTGAAGAGGATTTATCTGTGAACAACATATTTTGACAGAGCCAGAATAGCATGAAATTGGCATTAAAAATTGAATTGTATTGATCTTTCATATATTCTGTCTGACAGTTTTCGAAACCGTAACATTATGAGAACTTACAGCAGGCTGAAATGGGTTTATAAAATGAGATTTTGAAATGGATGTTTGAGTGTTACATTGTTCTCCTGATAGCCAGCAACACATTTTTTTGTACCCTGGTAAAGACATTTTTGGACTTTGTCTTTCTGTGACCATATGTGCCACAGTTTGTATTGTTTTATATTAAATGTTCATCACTTGGATAACATATTCTGGTCACTTTTGACATGTTTATTTTATTCAAATTTATATTTTTATTTATATATAATTATGCTGCTTTGTTTACAATCCAATGTTTAGGACAGAACAAATGTTGGATTATAAATTAACCTTTATTTAATCTAAAATACTGGGTTTTTCAACCCATGGTTGGGTAACAACAACCCAGCCAGGTTAATGCTTAACATTTCCCCAACCACACAGCATTTTTCACCATTTCAAATATATACCCTTACGGTTGTCAAGTGTGACATGTCAAAATGTACGTTTCCTTATTTAAAACACCAGAGCACACAACCACTTCCAATGAGCCATCATGCACTATCAATTTGGTATATATTTATTAATTTAAAGAAAATTGTGCTATGTTAATAAAAAAGTATGAACATTGATCAGTAAATTGTTGAATCACCTATGTCTCTTGATGAAACGATTTTCTGTCTGTCTTCAGCATTTTGATGGCACTTTATGAAGATTTTCATAATCTCAACCCTTTCAGCAGCAGAAGTGTCTAATGCTTTCTTATATGCAACTGACATTACACTTGTCACAGGTCATAAGAGGCATAATCAAATAATTAGTATTGACTTGTATGGCAGTGTCCGGTCTTTTCCCCCAATACTATCCAGCATAATGAATGAAACAGGCACTGAATACAAAAAGAAGATTCTTACCCAAACATCATGAATCATTAATGAATGCAATATTGTAACAATAATAATGGCAAGCCAATCTATATGCAAATGATCCTTCATCATAATATAGGCTACTGTTCTGATGAATGCAATAATTAACTTAACATTGCAGCTTAGCATATGATCCCTTCATTTAACAGAGCTTTGAAAGTGTCTTACAGATGAACTAAATAATATGACTAGAACATCTAAAAAAAGGGATGTGTTCGAAGAGAATAATAGACTGATATTAAGTCATATTCATAACTATAATAATTTGACCTTGATCTGAACTATTTTATATTCATAGTGTAGGAAACAGAAATACATAAAACAGCAACAATGTGCTAATGCGGCTAACCATAGTGGCCAAGGCAAGTAATACAACACTGAACACTTTCCTTAAAAAACAGCCTGAGAAAGAAACGCTTTAAAATGAAAGTAAGCTTGGTCTAAAAAAAACACAATACAGTACTACACAATACTACAGTAGATAGGCCTATACTGTCATGAAGTGGCTTGGACAGAACCCAGATGCAGGCGACGAATGGTAAACGTAAAACTTTTATTAAATGAAAAACCCACAATGGGGAAAAACATGCACAAAAATACACTAGCAAACAAACACTTCCCACGAGGGGGACAAAACAAGGATCTTAGACTAGAAATAAAATGTTCACAAAACTGAAACAGGGTAATCCAACAAGACAAGAAACGTCTCGGTTACGTCTGTAACCTCGGTTCCCTGATGGAGGGAACGAGACGTTGTGAGAGACTGACTGGGGTTTGATCTTGAGAACCTACCTTCTCCAAGATAATTAATTATAAAACGCCAATGGGCTTGGCGAATGGCACGCGCACGCCAGTCTCCGCCCCGTGCATACGGGTATAAAGGAAGATGGCGGCGGTCATTCACTTACCCTTTGGACTGAGGAACCTGGAACGTTCACTGCAGTGATTCGGTGCAGCGTTGTGGCATGAAGTCACAACGTCTCGTTCCCTCCATCAGGGAACCGAGGTTACAGACGTAACCGAGACGTTCCCCTTCAGTCGGTCTCTCGACGTTGTGAGAGACTGACTGGGGATCAATCTTAAACGCCACAGCGCTGACACCGACATCACAACCTCTAGCGGAGCGACCCTGACTGGGCTAGCGAGTCACAAGAGTGCTACCGCGAGACGTAATCTTCCAGCCACATAGTATTGGTCATACTGAGAAGCCTCTACTGCCGGCCTCATGGACAGTAGCGTACGCCTCTAGTAGCGAGGAGCTGTCCGGAGCCGAACACTGGGGAAACACTGCTCTCCTCTCAGAAGAGTGTGTTACGGAGGCCACATCCTACCTGGAGGGGAGGTTACATGTGGAGATACTAACATGGTCTCCCCGGCGGGGAGAACATCATGCGGAAAGGTGTTAGCCCGAATAGGGGGACAATCCAGGTGGGATACCACCGGCGGGGAGGTCACAGATTCACCAATCGGGAAATCCTGAGTGAGGAATTCAACACACGGGACGACCCAGAGGGGAGTCACTACGTATGGGGCACTAGTCCTAATACAGGGGTCTGCCTGAGCAGGGAAGACTCTACCTATAATGGACCTGGTTCTAACAGACCGCTCCGCTCAGTCTGTTACCAAGTGCAATGCTTAGTGATGGATGGAATGCCTATACTTCGCCCAAGAGGGGAAAGTAGGGAGGCCAAATAACGCACTAGTCTCACCTGGACAGGGGAGAAGGCGCTTTCGCAGGCGTACGCCCAGAACAGGAGTCCGTCCTACACGCCGGGGGCGTTGAGGACATGGACTGCTACTGGTTCCACACGAAGATTGTAAAACCTTGCGAAGGTACTGGGCGTAGCCCAACCCGCAGCACTGCAGATGTCTGCCAGAGAGGCGCCTTGTGCCAGTGCCCACGAGGAGGCCACACTCCGAGTGGAGTGGGCCCTCACTGCAAGCGGGCACGGGCGATCTTGGGACTGGTATGCCACCGTGATGGCATCCACAATCCAGTGCGCCAATCTCTGTTTGGAGACAGCCCCCCCCGGGTGCTGTCCTCCGTAACAGACAAAGAGCTGCTCGGAGCTTCTTAGGCTCCGTGTGCGGTCCAGATAGAGGCGCAGCGCGCGTACTGGACACAACACATTAGAGGTTGGGTCTTCCTCCCCTGCGGGGAGCGCCTGCAGGTTCACCACCTGGTCCCGGAAGGGAGTGGTGGGAACCTTGGGCACGTAACCGGGCCGGGGTCTCAAGATAACGTGAGAATCGCCGGGCCCGAACTCTAGGCACCCTTGGGACACGGAAAATGCCTGTAGGTCCCCCACCCTCTTGATAGAGGCGAGCACCGTCAGGAGTGCAGCTTTCATCGACAGATGAGGGAGACTGGCAACTCCGAGGGGCTCAAACGGGGCCGTACCAAGGCCCTGTAGGACCACGTTAAGGTCCCAAGAGGGATGTGCGGCAATGGCCGCAACATACACTCTCAGTGTGGAAGGGGAGAGATTACTCTCAAGTCTCTGCTGTAAAAAGGCCAGCACCGACCCGATCGGGCAATTCCGTGGGTTCTCCTCCCGGGGAGAACACCAGGACGAAAAGAGGCGCCACTTATAGGCGTACAACCGCCTAGTGGCAGGGGCTCTAGCCTGCAGAACAGTCTCCCGGACCGCTACCGACAAGCCCCTTAGGGTCTCCTCGTCCCGTCCAGGGGCCAGGCATGGAGTTTCCAGAGGCCTGGGTTGGGGTGCCAAACCGTGCCCTTCCCCTGCGACAACAGGTCCTTCGACAGGGGAATGGGCCAGGGGGGGCCGTCGTCAGATCTACCAGATCCGAGAGCCAGGTCTGGTTGGGCCAGTATGGCGCCACTACCAGAACCTGATGCCCCTCTTCCCTGACCTTGCACAGGACCTGTGCAAGGAGGCTCACTGGGGGGAAGGCGTACTTCCGCTTGTCCCGCGGCCAGCTGTGTGCTAGGGCATCCGTGCCGAGGGGACCCTCGGTCAGGGAGTACCAGAGCGGGCAATGGGTGGAGTACGGGCAGGCAAACAGGTCCACCTGTGCTTGACCGAACCGCTCCCATATGAGCTGGACTGCGCGGGGATGGAGCCGCCACTCTCCGCGGGGAGTGCCTTGACGAGAGAGCGCATCGGCTGTCTGGTTCAGGTAGCCCGGGAGAAACGTGGCCCGCAGGGACTTCGTCACCTGCTGACTCCAGAGGAGGAGGCGTCGGGCGAGTTGCGACAACTGCCGTGAGCGTATGCCGCCCTGGTGATTGATGTAGGCCACAGCAGTCGTGCTGTCCGACCGGACTAGCACGTGTTTGTCCTGCACGAGGGGCTGGAGCCTCCTCAGTGCCAGATGGATTGCTAGCAACTCTAGGCAGTTGATATGCCACCGCAGTCGGGGACCCGTCCAGTGACCCGATGCTGCGTGCCCGTTGCACACCGCACCCCACCCTTGCAGGGAGGCGTCTGTCGTTACTACGACACGCCTCGAAACCTGTCCGAGCGGGACCCCCGCTTGGAGAAAGGTCAAGTCTGACCAGGGTAAGAGAGTGCGAAGGCACTGCGGCGTTACCGTAATCCGCCTGGTGCCGGCGTGCCACGCCGTCCAGGGAACCCGACTCTGTAGCCAGTGCTGAAGCGGCCGCATGTGCATCAACCCGAGAGGGATTACCCCCGTCGAGGACGCCATGTGCCCCAGGAGCCTCTGAAAGTTCTTCAGCGATGTCGAGGGATGCTGACTGATCAACCTCAGACAGCGCAGCACTGACTGTGCACGCTCGTTGGTGAGACGTGCTGTCATACGGACAGAGTCTAGTTCCAGCCCCAGGTAAGAGGTGCTCTGCGCGGGGGAGAGCTTGCTCTTCTCCTGGTTGACCCGGAGGCCTAGACGGTCTAGGTGCCGAAGCACAAGGTCCCTGTGCGTGCACAACACATCTCGCGAGTGTGCCAAGATAAGCCAGTCGTCGAGATAGTTTAGCACTCGCACGCCTTGCTCCCTGACAGGAGCTAAGGCAGCCTCCACTAGTTTGGAAAAAACCCGTGGAGACAGGGCCAGACCGAATGGCAGGACCCTGTACTGATACGCCCTTCCCTCGAACGCGAACCGTAGGAACGGCCGGTGTCGGGGGAGAATAGAGACGTGAAAGTACGCGTCCTTCAGGTCGATTGCCACGAACCAATCCTGGTGACGTACCGAGCCCAGGATGCGTCTCTGCGTCAGCATTCTGAACGGCAGCCTGTGCAGGTGCTTGTTCAGGCGACGCAGATCCAAAATGGGCCGCAGCCCCCCGGCCTTTTTGGGCACGATGAAGTACAGGCTGTAAAACCCGGACGACATCTCGGTTATAGGGACGGGTTCGACCGCACCCTTCGCCAGAAGGGCGGCTACCTCCTCCCGAAGCACGGAAGCATTCTCTCCTCGCACCGAGGTGTACAGAATGCCCCGAAACTTGGGGGGGCGCCTGGCGAATTGGATCGAGTAACCGAGACGGACTGTCCTCTCTATCCAGTGTGACGGGCTGGTGCGCTGCCAAGCGCCCATGAACCGCGACAACGGGATCAGAGGGACAATCTGCTTCACCGTGCCGGGGGAAGGCTGGTTCGGTGGCCTTACAGTGCGGTCACCTCGCACAGGGGTGACCCCCCGGGAGGATGACGGCTCTGTATGTTTACCCGCTTCAGGCGGCCTGACGCAACGTCCGGGGGAGATTGCGGTCGGCGGTCCGATCCATCCAAGACACTGTCTGGACGAGAGTGCTGTGGAGGAAAACCCAGGGGAAATATCTCTTTTCGTGAGTAAGTGGGTGCAGGGCCCTGAAAAGGTTCCAGCGTTGGAAAGGCCGGGATCGGACCCAATGAAGCTTCCCCCAGGTTCGTCCCGTCAGGGCCGCTTAGCAGAGCTCTTGGTGGACTGCTGACGGGGGACAGATGCCTTCTTCCGCGGGGCTCGACGTCTCTGGCGGGTCGTCCTATGGGAGGGTCCTGGAACCGGAGGTGCCACCGCGGAAGGGCGGGGCTGTTGGGAAACAGACTGCGGCCGAGAACGTGACGACCTGCTGGTGGCCACGTCGTGGCGCGGCAGGATCTGCTTGATCGCCTCGGTCTGCTTCTGAACCGCGGAGAACTGCTGCGCTATGTCCTCCACGGTATCACCAAACAGCCCGGCTTGCGAGATGGGCGCGTCTAGAAGGCTAGCCTTCTGGGCGTCGCTCATCTGCGCAAGGTTGAGCCACAGATGCCTTTCCTGGACCACCATTGTGGACATCGACCGACCCAGGGCGCCCGCTGTGGCCTTCGTCGCCCGTAGCGCGAGGTCTGTGGCAGTGCGCAACTCACTCATGCGAGTTGGGTCGGGCTTCCCGCCATCCAAATCCTTCAGGACTTTCGCCTGAAAGACCTGGAGGATTGCCATAGCATGGAGAGCAGAGGCGGCTTGTCCAGCAGCACTGTAAGCCTTCGACACGAGTGTCGATGAGAGCTTACATGCTCTGGACGGGAGTCTAGGTCGACCCCTCCAAGTGGCAGCTGTCTGCGGGCACAAGTGGCCCGTGACCGCACACTCCACCCGGGGAACGTCGACGTAGCCTCTAGCCGCTCCTCCATCCAGGGAAGCCACAGCCGCCGAACGCCCCGAAAAGGGCGCATGCCAGGACTTGGAGAGCTCTTCATGCACTTCCGGGAAGAACGGCACCGGGGCGGGGCGCGGCTTTTGACCACGCCCCGACCCCAGAAACCATGCATCCAGCCGCGAGCGTTTCGGGGAGGGTGGGAGCCACACACTGCAACCCGATGCACGCGGCTGCCCGAGAGAGTATGGCCGACATCTCTGCGTCCGTCTCCTCTGGCACTCGACTGCCTGACGACAGGAGATCAGAGGAGTCTTCCGCATCAGATGCCAGCAGGCAGCTGTCCGATGCAGCGACAGAAATGGAGTCATCATCCCTATACGCAGTCTTTCCACTATGAGACGGCTGTCTGCCGCTCATAGGGGACAAACCAGGTGAGCGTGCCGGGGTATGGATGGTCCGCGAGCATGTAACTGACGGAGCGAGATCCATAGGAATCCCCGAATCACCCCCGCCGCTCTCCAAAGCGATCAACCGTGCCGAAACAGCGGCTGAAGACGCCTGGGAAGCAGACGGGGTGGTGGCAGCGCTCGAAAAGAACGTAGCCAACCGTGACCGCAACACCCTGATTGCCATGTCCGCTCACGCTGGACATGCCGAATCAGTGAAACCTGCCTCAGCATGCTTGAGCCCCAAGCAAGTGACGCAGGTATCATGGCCGTCAGACTCCGGGATGAGTCTGCCGCATCCGAGGACACAGCTACGAGACATATTCGTAGCCGGAGGGACTTACCTCTAAGGGTCTGTAGCCTTCTGCCGAAACGCCCAGGGGAAGTCCACGAGAGGAGAAGTCCGCTGCTCCGCGTCGTAAATCCAGCAGGAAAAGTTTCTCGAAGTCGAGTAAGGTGCGTTGCATAAACAAAGCACACAGGTTCCGAAGAACAAAGGATAAGTGAATGACCGCCGCCATCTTCCTTTATACCCGTATGCACGGGGCGGAGACTGGCGTGCACGTGCCATTCGCCAAGCCCATTGGCGTTTTATAATTAATTATCTCGGAGAAGGTAGGTTCTCAAGATCAAACCCCAGTCAGTCTCTCACAACGTCGAGAGACCGACTGAAGGGGAACAGGTGCTACTACCGTGAGCACAAGACATCAAGTGTTGAGAACTAACATAAACATTAGACAATGCACTGAACACTGAACTGAGGGGAACTGAGGCTATATAAAGGGAGACACTAACGAGGAGTGATTACATGGGGAGAGTGGCGACAGATGATGGGAATAAAACCCTAACGAGAGTGAAACACAGGTGATGGGAATACGATACTAAAAAGAAAATTACAGGAGATAGGAGGGCGGGGCTGAGAGACATAACAGGAAGACATGTGGCGCCCAGTAACAACATAAAGCCACGTGTCTCCACACATAACAGAAACCCGAAAAACATGGCAAAGTCATGACTCTGCCCAGGGAGCTAGAAAGCTCGAGACAGGAAGGACAGAGTCCTAACATAAGGCTTGTTTGAGATGCGCCTTGCCTCGCCTGAAATGTAGGTGAGAGTAGGCGGCTGCAGTAAGGGGAGGGGTCAAAAAAGACAGTTTTGTCGCTTGCAAACGTGAACAAAGGAGGAGATCGCGTTCGCGGTTTTTATCCCAGACAAAGTGGATGTAATCGAAATACCACTGTTTTTACATGAAGATGGTTACAATAATAATCACTGAATGTACTGTTAAATAATGTACAAATAAACAGCTTACACAAAAACATGTAAGACATTTTCAAAGATTGTATAAACAAATGGTAAATGAAGTAAATAGCAAGTTGCTTTTGAGAGACAGAGTTTATAACAAATGTTTGTCATATTTAATAACAAGCAGGTTTCTGCCACCATTTCACGTCCATAGTATTTTTCCATACCATGCAAGTCAAAGCTGTATTGTGGCAAATATTCTTCAGAATTTCTTCCCTTGTTTTAAGACCCAGACACTTCTCAGATGAAACCACACAAAGATGAGGCATAATGACTAAACAGTCCATTTAGATATGTATGCGTGCATGTATATTTTTAATGGATTGATTTATTAATTCACACAAACATACAATAGAATAAAGAGAAAATTACAACAAGGAAGAATTCTAATGAAGAGAAATTTAAAATAAACGCACGTCCTAATTCTTAACTTCACTAGTCGTGTTTTGTTTTTGTTTAGTTTGCATGTAAATATAAATTAACAGATGCGTAATCTAATTCTTAGAATGAAGAGAAAATTTATCAGTTGACATTCTCAGCCAATGAGCTTGAAGCTGTGTCATCAGTCAGTCACGTAACTCGGACACTTTTCTAACCGGCATGCAGCTCGCGGCGATTACCGGTGATCGGTTCTGCGCAGATTTTGCTCATCTCAAATGAGCCTATATACTTTATATGCAGTAGGCTTAAGCCCCACCCAAAGGGCATTCCAACAGACGAACACTCAGTTTTAACATTTAAAAACAACAAGAGTTAATGTTCTAACAAATAATAATACTGCTATAAACAGACGGACGTACAGTGATGCGGCAATAACACACGGTAACCCGGATGCAGCAAATAATTTAAAGATTTTTTTAAAATTGAGAACTCAAGCGCAGGCAGCAGTGAAGGGGTTAAACAGACTTTAATAAATAAATAACAAAACAAACACCCACGATGGGAGAAAACACAAAAAAAAAGTACAAAACAGAAAACAAACACTTCCCACATGGGGGGCAAAAACAAACTACTGGCTTAACACAAGGTCACACAGAGACTATCAAAACAAAAGACCAAGAGACCTAGAAACATTAAACAAGAACTCTTGAAGCCAACAAACCACGTAAGATGGCAGGGAAACAAGTACAACGCACGAGCACAAGACAATAGACATGAGGGCATTAAGTTGGGAAACTAACAGAGGATAATTAACAAGGGAAAGGTATGGGTCATGAAACACTGAGGGGAAGCTAACAAGGAAACGAGAGGGGTGGGGCCAGAGATGAGACCGGAGAGAACGCATATTATGTCATAACTGACAATAATATGTTTCTCTCCACACAAAACACGTGTACCTGTCATGATCCTGCCACTAGACTAGGAAATCAAGACATGAGAAGGCAGGATCATGACAGATACAAAATAATGTTCACATGCACACACACACACATGAACGTGTATATGTACATACAATATGATCTATAAAGTACACAGTATGATCAAAGTGTCAGCAAAATGAATAAATGTAAATGTATTAAATGTGAATATACCTTATAAAAAAGCTCTGTGATGGGTTTGAATGTTCTGACACGCAAATGCAAAAAGTGCACGTGACTGAGCAGAAAGTGAAGCTTTGTTTGTCATTAGACACGTGATTTCTACGTTATCAACACAAGCTTCGAATTGAGGCTTCATCTGCAATGCCCATTTTTCTTGACACAAGCGCCAAAGCCTCTGTTCAAATGTAACATCACTAGTCATTTGCATTTTGATGGACAATAGTGGCAAAATGAAAGTTTGAACAAAACACAGAAGTAACAAACAGGACAGGCGACAGGATGGTATAACGAAAGAGGACCAGGCCTAGACTTTATGGTTTGTTTTATAACATTTTAAGGTTGTTTTATTGTTTGTTTATTGAAATAAATGTTGTTTTTACGGTCTCCGGTTCCCGCCTCCTTCCTTCCTCTTATTGAATGTTGTTACAGTAGGTATGTAAGATTATTCTAAAGTATTAATAGACCGAATAAATACTGCTATTCTAGCATTTGCTGTTCAGGTGTAACATATCAGCTAGTTGCAAAAAAGTAAAAATCACAAAACACTTGACAGAATGTTAGATGTATTGAGTTGGTATTTTACAAATATTTTCATCTCAGATTAGATTAATTATTTCAATTGCATGCATGGCTGGCTAGCTAAGAACATTTTACACAGAAAACTTAACTTTATGAGTCGGTTTCCCTTATAAGAAACATCTCATTTATGCAAGAAAGTCTTTCAGTCTGACACTTTCACGTTTGAATGCCAAAGTTCTTTCTGGAGGAGATAGCCAGATCAATACATCACAGGAAATTGCTCAGCCATTTTTTTGGCTGAATTGCTTGGGAACAGGTTTGTGAATAATTATATTGAGGCAACACAGCTTGATGAATGAATGCATCAGCCATTTTCCGTTTTCTGGTCTCAACACGTATTAATGGTGTGCCCATTACACATAAAACTTATCTTGTTGTGTCTTTCAAATACTCAAAACTGACCTGTGGATTAATGGACAGAAAAAAACAAAGTGTAGTGAGTCATGAAAGTACCTTTGGGTCTTTGTTTATCACAACTGCCTTAATATGTATAACTATTAGATACTACATTCAGATTTAACATGACTGTGCTTATCTTGCACAGTTTGAGGTTAAATAACTTGGGGGTCTGAGACATAATCTCATTTGAACAGAAATGTTTGCGATTGCTTCAAAACTTGTTTGAAATTTATTTGAAACACCAACATTTCTTGTTGTGTTTGCCGTTTGCCAAATAAAAAAAAATAGTTTGTTCTGCTAATTTGATTAAAAACTAAATAAATGGTAGATTCAAATTAACGCCCCCCAAATGAGGGTAGATTTCAGCTGTGTCGGGTATGAAAGCCACTCCCACTAGCTATTTTGACGTGTTGAATATATTTTTTAAATTGTAGTATTCTTAAAAGTCATGTGAAATACTAAACAATATGCAGGTTACATTTCGCCCGCAATCAAGGTATGAGCATACGCAAGGTTACTGTTATATTTCTGTAAGAATGAAACTACAATGATTACATCTTAAGAGAAATACGTGTTTTTATATAAATCTCGTTGAGGCATGCTGTCAACAAATGCGACCTCCAGAGGATGCATCCTTTAAATTGGGAATGCTCACGCTATTGGGAAGAAAGGTAGACGCTTCACGGACTGTGTATGGATGTGCAAGAAAGTATTGTGGCATATACCAGCAGATATATAAAGTCTTAATTTGGGTGGCCAATCTGAATTTAAAAGGGTTTTAAATCTTGCTAAATCAAGTAATTTTAGCGTGCCAAATTCAATTTCAAATTCAAATTTACTCAAATAAATATTTTCCCAACAACTAAAATTGTGACCAGTGAAAATGCTGAGTGGCTAGTAACTTTGAAAAGCTACTAGACATTGTGGCTGGTGAGAAAAAAAGTCATGTCAAGCCCTGCTGATAACACTTTACAATTAGGTTGTAAATAATTAGTTTATGCATTAGCTAACATGAACTAACACTGGTCAGTTCTTCTACAGCATATTTATCTTAGTTTATGTTCATTTAAACATTTACTAATACATTTTTTAAATCAAATGTTATAATTGCACCATGTAAATAGTTGAAAAGCACCATATACTAACGTGAACTTAACATGGCTTATTGTAAAGTGATACCCTATAGGCTTCATGATGCATGCATCCAAGCACTTCACTTCTGTAATACACATCTAGAATGTACACTCTCCAACCTAAAAATCAGCCAATGAAAATAAGTAATGGAAATAGCAGCTGTCCTTCATTAATAATCATATTTTAAATGTCACTCAAAAAATCCTGTCCAAAAACTGCTTCTATTCAAACTAGGAAAATATGTACAAAAGGAAGGACACTTTGGACTTTGGGCCTAATCTTGAACACATGCTGGTAACATAAGTGTCTTTCACAATGGGTCTCCAGAGAAGGCAGTGACATCGGGTTATACCCAGCCCATGAGAAGATTGCAGGAGCCCTGAAAATACCCAGGAGAAATGGAGGATGTAAAACGTTTATCTATACAAACTTAAAAACGTTCAACAAGCAATCTAAAATGGACCAAAATGTCAGAAATTTAATTAAAATGATACTCCATTTTACATGAAAAAGAATATCCAAAAGTAAGATCATAATCATAATCAGAATTTGAAAAAATGAAATTGGGTCAAATCTGCACACTAGGCATGGAAAAAGTCAAGTCAGCTTTATTTATATAGCGCTTTTTACAATTTTCATTGTTACAAAGCAGCTGTACAAGAAAACATTGACTATAAGTAAAACGTAAAAGGTTATGGAAGTCAAAACACAGGTCAAATATCAGACACACAATAAATTCATATATGCAGTGTTAATTAAATAAGACTATAAAATTCTAGCAGCCCCCCGGCCAGGCAAACGGTGGCGAGGAACCCAAAACTCCATTGGAGGAGAAAAAAAACCTCAGAGGGAAACCATGCCTAACCAGGGGATTCCAGTTCCCCTGTGGCAAAAACTGCTGCCTCTGCACAAGCTCGACAGTGCTTGCACAACAAGGCAAAATAAAAAAAAGATAAATTTAAAATGATCATTAAAAATCTAATAGCGACTGAAGTTTTGTAGAGTCGCCACGTCCTTCATCCAGCATTTGTCAGGTCTGGGAATGGATTGCGCTGCCCGCTCCGGTAACCTTGGACTGCATCCTGCCGGCTCTGGTTACCCTGCACTCTTTGATGCAACAAATGCATCAGTTGTTATTGAAAGTGTCCCTGGTTCCGGTTGATCTAACTAGTGCAGCCTAGATCTTTGAAATATATATATATATTATGATAGTGTAGTGTATGCGAGATTAAAAAGATGCGTCTTTAGTCTAGATTTAAACTGACAGAGTGTGTCTGCCTTCCGGACAGTGCAGGGAAGACTGTTCCAAAGTTTAGGCGCTAGATAGGAAAAGGATCTGCCGCCTGCACTTCATTTTGAAATTCTAGGTATTACCAACTGACCTGACACCTGAGAGCGTAGTGCACGTGATGGACTATAATACGTTAGAAGTTCTCTCAAGTAGTGGGGAGCTAAACCATGCAAGGCTTTATAGGTAATAAGCAAGATTTTAAAGTTTATGCAATGCTTTATAGGTAACCAGTGCAAGGTTGATAGAACCGGGCTAATATGCTCATACTTTTTTGTACGCGTAAGAACTCGAGCTGCCGCATTTTGGACCAGTTGGAGTTTTTGTAATAGGCCTGCAGGGCAACCACCTAATAGTGCATTACAGTAATCTAGTCTTGATGTCATAAAGGCATGTATAAGGTTCTCTGCATCTGATGGTGACAGCATATGACGTACTTTAGATATATTTTTAAGATGGAAAAACGCAATTTTACAGGTGTTGACGACCTGGTTCTCAAATGACAGAGTACTATCGAATATAAAGCCAAGATTCTTAGCTGAAGATGAGGGTTTTATGGAAGATCCATCAATAGTTAAGCAGTATTCTTGGTTGTTACGTAGGGCGGTTTCCGGTCCGATAAGTAACACTTCAGTTTTGTCCGAGTTCAGTAATAAAAAATTGCTACTGATCCACTTTTTTATATCGGCTATGCATTCCACTATTCGGTGGAATTGCTGTGTTTCATGAGGCTTCGAGGAAATATAAAGTTGCGTATCATCAGCATAACAGTGAAAGCTTACTCTGTGTCGCTTTATTATATCTCCTAGAGGTAGCATGTATAATGCGAAGAGTATAGGCCCTAAGACTGAGCCCTGTGGTACACCGTACTGGACTTGCGATTTGCGTGATACCTCATTGTTTATTGCTACATATTGAAAACAGTCGCATAAATAAGATCTAAGCCATTTCAAAGCTATTTCCTTAATACCAACATCATTTTCGAGTCTATGTAGGAGCATGCTGTGGTCAATGGTGTCGAATGCAGCACTAAGATCTAGCAGCACCAATAAGGAGATACAAAAACTAAAATGAAACTCAGTGCTGATATTTGCAAATAAGTCAGAGTTTAAAAACTACCATTGGAACTCATTATAAATATGTATACAGAACATACCTCAAACTGAAATGTATAAAAATTACCATGAACTACATAAATACAAAAATACACTACAATAAGTATTGACATGACCAACAGTTTTGGTTTTCAACACTTACCCAGATACCAAATTAGTTGTGGGCCTTATCTGGCTGAATTTGGGCATTTGTGCTGTAAGCCGTTGTGATTTGTGGGCCATTACAAGATTGGACCTCAAGCTGCTTGCCTAAGAAAACCACAACCATGCCTAAAGCAGATCACAAATTACTGACAACTTCTTTAATGTCCCTGGAATCAGACAGTGCCAGAATCCCATTATAGCTTTTAGAAAAGGGCCAAAGTGTCACCACAATTCTTTAGAACACACCCACAACTGGACCAGAATATAATATATGTGACCCTGGACCACAAAACCAGTCGTAAGTCGCACAGGTATATTTCTGGCAAAACGCGAAAATACATTGTTTGGGTCAAAATGATCAATTTTTATTTTATGCCAAAAATCATTAGTATATTAAGTAAAGATCATGTTCCATGAAGATATTTAGTAAATTTCCTACCGTAAATATATTAAAACATAATTTATGCTAGTGGATCCCTCAATATCGTGAACAAAAAATGGTCCGAAACATGCGTTCAAATTTAACTCGCTGCTGTGCGCTCTATGAGAACTACCCATTCATGTTTGGTATCTTTGTAAAGTTTAGAGTTTCCGCTTTCAAGTTCATCTACTCTCTTCTATGTCATTACATGGGTAAGCCAATCGAGAGTGTTAAAACAAACCTGTTTCTTCTTAGCAACGGTCTGCTATTCAATCAATGTTTGGATCACTTCGACTCCGTTATGGAAAATGATGCCATGAAGGAATACAAAGTTTTCACTGCCTTTTATATGTTCTTGGTAAATTATTTTTATTTTTAAAGCCTGAAACAAAACTTCGGCTTCAGTGCTATGATCCTAACGTTAACATCCACACACGGTTCTTTGTAATGTGTTATTTGTAAAAAGTTATTTAAAATAAAAAAACATGGTATCGTTTATACACCTCTGAGTAAATGTTTTTTGGAGGAACTGAAAAAAGGCATTTTTTGGCATCGCTGTAAACCTTTTTTTGGTTACACTTCATTTTAGGGTGTCCATATTACGGTGTAATTATAAATGTAGGTACTGAGTAACAATTATTAGCTGCATGTACTTACTACTACACAACTAGAGTGTTGTGGTTTAAGGTTAGTTCCATGTAATTAATAGTAAATACACTAAAATGTACCATGTGTAACAATGTGTTTTTAAGAGTGTAATATACAAAAAAAATGGCACGAAATGTTATTTAGGTCCTTGGAGAGATTTTATTGACTGTGTTTTGTACAAAACTGAAAACCCCAAAATGTGCTTGCTTATCAAAGTGCAACCTTAGCTCTTAACAGTGTGATGATTGTGGGATTTGAGGCGTCAAATTTGTACTGGAAGTGTGAATTAACATGGGCCAGACCTGCTTTTCTGACATTGAACCAATGAAATGAATAGACCATATTTTCATAACGGTTAACTATGATTATTCTGATCTTTAAAAAATGACAGCATCCAGTCCTACTTTGTCCTTATTACATTACCTTACTAAGCCTGGGCAAGTTTATGATTATTTCGTAATAATCAGGCATTGTTGAATGTAAATGTGAGCGGACATGTTTTTAAATACTTATGAAAGGAGTTTAGAGGAGGTCATTTTTGCAGCCTTGTTTCAAAACCTATTTTTGGACTGAGAGGATACGAGTTAAAAAAATACTGTGCAATAGTGCAATAAACCGCAAGAGACCTAGGCAGGTGTATTGGGGCATAGTTGGGCAAGATTTTTGACAGTCCTGCAGCTACACCCTCAACTTTGGCTATCCAATGCAAACAGAAGGTGATGTCCTTGACAATAAATTTAGTTTACATTTCTGGAATTATTTCAGACACAAAGCTATAAATAAGGGAAGAAATCTTCAAAGGTTTTAGAAAATACAGTATAGTGTCTCAAAGTCAGTCCACAGACAAGCGATACTGTCCTTAGCAGTCTAAACTAAAAAGTGACACCTTTCATCTGTTTTCATCCGGTTTTCATCTGGTGTAAAGATTAAACAATCCATTATATTCATTGTTCAGTGCAACTGATCATCACAGATGAACTACTTTTGGTAGTTATACACCATTAAAAGAAGAGATGCATCAAATTTAGGCAAGTAACAGTCTCTGAATAGAGATGACAGAATGTTTGACCACTCAGCTTTATACCTCATTAGAGGAATGCTTTCTGAAGCGACTGTGTGATGTGGATTAATGAGGATTCAAAATTGCATTTACTGGACGGAGCCTGGAGCTCTGCACACCTTTTAGCAATAGCAATGTATTTATTAGGTTGAGATGATATATAGAGGCATTAGAGTGTTCTTGATGGAATGTAGTTACACTTCTAATTTGTACAGGCAGGCAAGGGTATTATTTGTCCAAGTCTGACGGATAGCACTTTTCATGTTCAAATCCTTACTGACAAAGGTGCTCTTTTGGAGTAAGCATTTAAATAATGGAAAATGAAACGAAACATTTTAATTTTCTTCTAAGCTGGTTAGTGTAATTGATCTTGCTACTTCATTTTAAACATCCCATACATTTCATTGATGAACTGAAAAGCCACACAGAATTCACAACAACATTATGATACAGTCACATATAATTCATATGTTTCATTATTTACTTGAGGATTTGTTCATTGGGTATTCATAAAGAGTATAATGAACGTTTAAAAAAATCTAAAAGGGGCTCTATTTGATTTAAAGACATTTCTCCTCATGCAAATATGTTTGATCAGAAATGATCTTTCTGGAGGTCCCCTTAGGTCAATTAAGTGATGATCAAATTATGCGATGATCAAATTATGCATTTGATTCACGTATTTCTTCATTTATAAGCTAAAGGTAGCAACATGAATTATTTTTATTTACAAATAAATCTTCATTGGGATAAGTACTTTGCATCAAATCCATTCACACCAAATGAGTTGGGGCACAAACAATGCATTGTTGTACTTTGCTTGTTTCATGTTTTTTTTAATTTACCAATATTCTTGATCATTTTAAGTATTTTACTACGCAATGTGTGTTGGGCTTTTTACACGTAGAGACATATTTTGACAGAGAGCTCGGCAAACGCCAAGAATTTTTTTTTCACAGATGAAAACAACTCTTCATGGAGGTAATGTATGAACATTTTAATATATTTGTTAACACATGTATTGGCGGTTTCTCAGATAGGGATTAGGATAAGGCCACATCCACATGAAGCCAGAGCGTTATACAATCTTTTTTCCCTTTTAATTCCATAAACACGGCATCGTCTCAAGAAGTATCTGCATGGACATGGAGCATGCTCATAAATTTTGCATGCTGGGATGATGACATCATCGTTTCAGAAAATATAAGGATTGGCTGTAGACACAAAAATGCATGGGTGTTGTTCTCGAATTTACCCACTTTTGGACCCAGTTTCACAGAATAGTGGTTTCAAGTTCCTTGTCATAACTTTAATCTGTTGCACTATAACAGCTTTTTTACTATGTTCCACATAAAAAACACTTCTACACGTAAATCTATAAATTGTCATCTTTGTGCGTTTCTTTTCCACTTGTCAAACTGCAGTGCTATGACAATGTTTACACCAGTGGGCCAATATTTATGGTCTTGCCTAGGGCCCCACGAGCCGGCCCTGCTCCTAGGTTTAGGGATTTCACTTTAATGGCAATTAATATGTCCTCTGTGTCATTAAAGTGAAATAACTTCTCGTATAAACATTGGAGCCTGATAAAAATAATCAGATTAGAAGAAAAGTTTCAAACAGCACTGCACATGTACACAACAGATGTACTTTATGTTTTTCTAATGTAAGTACATATTAATTAAAGACACCTATTTTAAAGTGCCTCCATTCAAACAAATCCCACTATGATTGCAATAAGTAATATCTGAAGGTAGAACTTATACTTTGTACCATTCAATTTAGATTTTGTCTTCTGTTACGTAAACCCTGTTTACCTTGGAGAAGGTTGGAGGGCAAATTTTAATTGGGATCTAAATCTTAAAAGGATCATGTACCGATTGCTCAAGGGCCCTGGTCGTGTATACATTTCAATACTGGTGAATCTAGTAGCATTCAACACAGTGAGTGTCCTGGAGTTATCATTATACTTCTCAGCCAGCAATGCATTCTAAATAAGGTTTGATAACGCACCAAGGAATACATTTAGTCCTGCTCCTCGGACTATAAATTGGACTGCAGTAAATGTGAAACATATTAAGATTAAAGCAGCTCCATCTCTTCTCTAATGGTCAGTGTGCATGACCCTGCTAACACTTGACTGAAAAATGCAACTTTTTTGCTGACCTTCTAGTTCTGTCCCTTCAAATTTAAGGTCTGAAATAAGAGTTTTTTCTTTCCCAATAAAAGACGTGCTGGTTTCTGCTCTCCCCAACCAATATTCAGAGAGAAAGCAGTGTCTTTGATGAAGAAAGACGATGCAGCAAGCACACATTCAGGCACTTAATGAACGACCTCCCATGGTTTTTTTCTCCTCCGAATCCAGAGGGACATCGGAGATGTAAGGGTGTTTGATGTCAAGTCATTTATACCGGGTTGTCAGGCTCTCATCCTACTGTGCTCTTGGCACTACACACATCGCACCCGAGCATTGCAATCCTGATTCACATTTGGCTTGTACTCACAAAACAGCCTGTGCGATTTGAGGGTATCCACATTTTGATTGGAAGAATGGTTTAAGAATTCCAGCTCCTATATACAGTATAATTACATATCCAATATTTAGCTTTTTTATTTTTACCTCTATTTAAAAGTACCCAATGGTAAATTGATAAAACCCCTCTAAATTTGAACAATTTGACAAAAAATGTTACAATCATTCTGTGCTATGGTACTCTAAAGGTGGATGTGAGAGCTTTTCTTTGACACAATTAAAACACACTATGTTTTGTTCGTTTTATGATATGAAATTGAATATAATTCGTATTATTTTCACAGGGCGGAGAGGTTTTGCGAATTGTATTTTATGTTATTTTATTTCAGAAAACTATTAAGATAGCATATCTTGTTTTGTGCTCCACAGCTTAGATTTGATGATGCAATATAAGACCCTTCTGAAATCATCAGAGAGACAGCGGGAACATTATTAAAAAAAATGTAAAAAGATATTTACTTAATATCCTACTGATTGTTGGCAGATAATAAAAGTCGATATTTTGACCCATACAATATATTTTTGGGCTATTGCTCGAATATACCTGTGCGACTTATCACTTATGTCACATTTATTATTTATCATTTATCAGTGACATTTTTAAACACATTGACCATAATATTAAGCTTGGCTCACTAACTCTGTAGAGGAAGATTGTTACAAAAAAAGCTATTGTACGATTTCAGATTTATAATGCACAAGTAGTTTGAACAATTTCTTTGTTCTGCAGACTTAAAAGAATATTCATCCAACTGGTTTAAAGTATTGTTTTATTAGGGTAAATTTAAAGTAACTAAATCCATTTCTATTCCTAATAGAAATAAATAAAATACAATAGAATATAATTTGTGTTGTTGTTTAGCGAACAGTTGCTGCCATTATTTCTCATTTTAGTGCCAGGATATTTTGTGCAATGAACCACACAGAGTTTTCTAGCTCAAGGCACATTGCTCAGGGCAGTAGAAACAGAATGAGGGATACAGTATGACAGAATAATCAACAACAAATCCCGTCAATGTCAACTCATAACCCGAAAAGTCAAAAGTGACATTTTAGCAAAGTGATATTTGATTCCTTGGAAATCAAGGTGCTGTTTAAAGTCAATTCTGAAGAGAGAAGTAGAGAACCAGAAATCATTCATAAAGTAAATTACCTGCTGCGAGAGAAGCTTTATCAAAGAGCAACCTTTACAAAAGACAAGAGCCGGTAGGCCATCAAACAGATGTAATGACGATTGATTGAAGTGTTTCCTGAGTTCATATATTTCAAATTGACATTTTTGGTTCATTTTAGATTGGTGAGAACACACTACAGTGTGGATTGTTACAAATGACTGAAACTCCACAGAATGAACAAAAATCTCCTTTTCCTCGCTCAGCTTTCAGCAAAATTTTCAGCATGAGTTTTGAATTTGTTTTATTCAAAATGAGTTTTCTGTTTTGCAAAGGAACTCTTCATGGACTCGATTTGCTGTGCTCTTTGTGAAGTGTTTCTTTCAATGTTATGGTGAATATTGCTGAATGGATTCAGTTGTGTTATTCTGGCTGGGTTTTTGTCAGTGATCAGGCCTGTTATTTGTTTATGATAGTTAGCTGCCTGGCCTGATCTCTTGCATAGTAACTAGTTTATTATTGGTTGTTTTTGCCTACTGTTATACATCAAAAATAATGGAAGGTTTATTTATTCAGCTTTCAGTTGATGTATAAATCTCAATTTAAAAAAAAATTACCCTTATGACTGATATTGTGGTCCATGACTATGTTTATAACGTTGTCTCTTAGCGCGCTATTGAAGACTCTAAAAGTACACTTTAACTCAAGTTATACCTTTTTTTGCCTATTCCCTGACCTATACCTTTTGAGGTTACTTAAGGTAAGGTGTATGTGTATGTATTTATAATTTTGCCCCCCACGTTTTCGGCATTAACCAGCTACATTTACTGGCTGTTTGGTTTCGCTTGTTTTTGAAAGTGTCATTTATATTCTCATAGTTTGCCATCGTGTGATAACGACAACAAGATTCAAGATGGCGGAGTGTGGTCGGGCAGGTGTTCCCTCGCTGCCATTTGCACATCAAAAAGTTAACTAAAATTCAGAGTACTATCAGGTAAATAGCACAGAATATCACATTAGTTATAAACAATATATGTTAAATCCTCAGTGGATGTGTCATGATTCTGGGGTGAGACACGGAGAGAGGACCCAGGTGCAGACAGCGGGTAAGGGGTTAACAGATATTTAATAATAATAATAATAACAAAACAAAGACCCACGAGGGGGTAACAGAACAAAACATGGATACAATAACATGACCAAACAGGACTAGGACCAACTACACTAAACTATACAAAGACTTAAAATAAACTCAAAACAATAACTACAAATACACTAGACTAGACTAGACTAGACTAGACTAGACTAGACTAGACTAGACTAGACTAGACTAGACTAGACTAGACTAGACTAGACTAGACTAGACTAGACTAGACTAGACATATGGACTCACCACAATGAACCAGCACAAGACAGAAGACACAAGGGCATTAAATAAGGGACCAAATCAAGAGGGGAACAGGTGTAGGGCATTAATCAATAACGAGGGTAACGAGAGGATGGGAACAAAGACGAGACCGGAGAGAGAGTATGGAAGGCCATAAGAACAATTGTCTCTCTCCACATTAAACATGAGTTTCTGTCATGATCCTGCCACTAAACCAAGAGAAACATGACATGATGCGGCAGAATCATGACAGGATGGTTGTAGTAATCTATGTTGCCGCACTACCGATAGTTACAACGCGGCCGTGTCATGATACATCAGAGCCGTCTATGTGGAGAAAGAGAGATAATACATTTTGTAATTTATAAGAATGTACTCGTGCATAAAGGGGCAAATCGCCAAAATGAATATATCCTGTTGACTCTGTTACTACTCTCGGGAGATGTACAACTAAATCCGGGACCTCATTTGAATGCACCGGTGGCACTCATGGTGCATCTCAACATGTGAAGAGTGATTGTCTCGTTGGAGAGGATTTTATACATCTTAATCCTGGGCTGATAAACGCCGATTTAAGCGTCCCTATGCTACATGGTGCTGATGGTTTTAAAGGCCAGACTTGAGAAATGCAGACGTTTTACTATCAGAAAAGCTGCTGACTGTGCCCTCTTCGCAAACTTTTAATCAAAGGAGCTAGTTGGAAAAATGTGGCCAGATTATTCTTGAGAATTTCACTTATCTATGCATTCAGGTAAATGTCAAGCACTTTTACCTTATCCCATTCAAGCTGTATTTTCAGGTCCTAACTTGTTTTCTGCAGTCGCTGCATGTTTTTTGAAGTTATATATACACAACGTTCACTTGCTTTTTCTTAAAAAGGGATGGACAGCTTTCTACACCCTGAGGAACTGGTTACACACACAGTGACATCAAAGAGCTGCATATCTGGAAAAAAAGTCATCCCCTGACTAAACACACAAAAACAGTGCTCACTTTTATTCAATTCTGTAAAACGCTCACTTTGAATGGGGGGAGTTGGTCTGTGTATAATGGAAATCGATCGACTCAAAAACGTGTGTAGCTAAACTACCATCTACATTATATATAGTTAGCTAAAACTTCTATTCAAAGAAAGTAGCTAGTTCAAAGCACATGAAAACATTTCCTGAATTGTGATTCAGAATAAACTGAAAAATATGCGTTGGGCTTTGCTAGTTCTAATTTAACATAAAAAACAGACAGAATTGCTGAACTGTTGTCAGGATATTGTGTTCCATTATAGAATTTAAATATAAATATCTTCGGTACTATAAAGTTGACTGATTAACAAATGTCCAATGTGTTGTTGACTGATAGCTTCTGTGTTATCACGTTACTAGTACGGCGTCAATAAGATGGTGTAATTAATGGCTGCTTTGCTGAATGTGCTGTTTCTGCAGGTCAAGGAGATGTCAAGGAGAAGGGCACTTCCTGCATAATCCATTCACTTCTTTGTGTTTTGGATGTCATCCATTACATCAAAATAGACTTGTGGATTAAACCCGTGGAACACTTCAAATCAGCACTTTCCCTGTCTCATTGACCGACCTAGCTCAATGTCTTGGCGAGTCCGGACACTGTCAATGGATAAGACAAATGGATGGGCAGATAAGATATTGGATTAGCCATTGATCTGTCATTGACATTATGTGCAAGGCTTAATCAGCTACCCAGGAAGAAATAAAAAACAGGTTTTTAGACAGATACTTTTTTACTAAATAAATGAAAAGTGAACAGAAAGTTAATATTAACAGCTTTCCTGTAAATCAGTGATAAGAGCATGGCGTTAACAACGCCAAGGTCTTGGGTTCGATAGCACATACTTAGAAACAAATGTAGAGGATAATGCAATGTAAGTCGCTTTTGGTAAAAGCATCTGCCAAATGCGTAAATGTAAATGTATTAACTTAAATCATTTCCTGTTGCTTGGTCCAGACAGACGTTGGTATTCAGTTTGTATTACAATAGCCATACTACTTATTGTAGTACTTAAATATATAGTTGTCATATATGTTATTTTTCTGTCATATTGTCACTAATTTTGAAGAGAAAATTAAAAAGTTACATATTAAGGTACATATTATAATCTCAATAATATTTAATTTAAAGCTACTGTAGCAAATCTCCATAGAAGGGAAGGAAGGAGGCGGGAACCGGCGAACATTTGAAGAATAAAACTTTAATTAAATAAACAATAAACACGGAAGTAACCGGCAGCCACCTCACGGTAGACTGCCGACCATAAAACATACACACAAATGTCCGGGCCCGGTCCTCTCTCGTCAATAGTCCAGCCGGTCGTCCTTTTAAGCTCCCAATCTCATGCGGGACCGGTGCGCACAGCTGATTGCACTTATCACTCACGCCACCGGCCCTGTGTCACGGCTCTCGTCCCGCCTTCCTCACCACAGCTACGTATTATAATCTCGATAATCTCTTTCATTTTTTTGTTCGTTTCTTTTTTGAGCCACAACACCATCATCCATTCTGAGAGCTGAAATAATCGGCATGTCAGTCCTATTTTCACATAGGACCCCAGAGATGTGTTTGTCCTTCAGTCCCTCGCTCCGGTAGGTACCAGGTGATGAGATGTCCCTAAAGCCAGAATCAACGCATCACCTGTTCAGAGCAACTAATAAAAACAGCCTTGCTGTGTCCTTAGGGGAGCTGTCACACGCATTAGTGGATTAAAACAAGGATTTGAACTTGCTGGAATTAGTATTCATTCGAAAGATAAAGCAGAGGACAATCCTTTCTCTCTAAAATTTAAGTTCATGCAAGGTAAAGAGGCATTACAGGGATATTTTTTATCTAAGTAATTTATTGTAGGAATAAAAGAAGTGCAAAAGTTCTACCACAAAAACTATGTTATGTATCAGTAGGTTGCATCTACTCTCACCACAGCCCATTTGAACAAAACACATTGTGCATATTGACAGGCGGTCCGTCTCGGATACCTAACTACAATCAATCATAGTAACGTTGTGTCCCTGTTCTTGTGTTGCTTATTGTCCTTATTGCCTCCTGACTCATGTGCAGTGATGTGAATACTTAACGCTCTCCCCAACATACCCTTATGCCAACCAGACAGACTGCTGCGAGGTCAATGTAATTTCCTTTCAAGCAAGCGAAAATAGCTTTTATAAATATTCAAATGTATTCAGCTGGAACAACAGATGCAACAGATTATCAACAGTCCCTTAAATGAGGAATGAACTATGTGCATAACATTGCTGGAACAGTTCGCCCAAAAATGGAAATTCTGTATTTATTTATTCACCCTTGCTCCAAACTTCTGTGCTGCTATTTTTTAGCTAGTGTAAAGTTTTAGGGTTCACTTTACTTGTGGGCCTATTCTCATATTTTATGCTGTAATTTCATTGTTAAAATACAATTAATGTAATTATTTAATCAACTTCAAATTGATTTAACATTTATCAAAATGGATTTCAAAGAGAGCATTTTTTCTCCTTTGGCTTGTGATAAGCTGTTTGCAAATTACATTTAAATGAATTTGTTTCAAAGCTTAGGCTATACTGTATAAATAATTTCCTGTAATGTCTAGTTCCTTGCAGATGACATGAGTCTTTAGATTCTTATTAGGTTGGAGTGCTATTTTCAGTTCAGTTGGGTGAACTATCCCTCTATACCTGTAGAATAAGTAATTGCCGAAAATTACTGTTATTTGTTACACAATAAGTTTTTATTGAATGAAAAGCTTTTCAGTGAATAACTTAATAATGTAAAAGTTACACTTCATTATTGAAGTATTAGTACCACTTCAATACTTTAGATTATTAATGATAATCTTAAATCTAAATGTTTATTTTGCCTTGTTATGCAAGCACTGTCGAGCTTGTGCAGAGACTGCAGCTTTTGCCATAGGGGAACTGGAATCCCCTGGTTAAGCCTGGTATCCCTCTGAGTTTTTTTTTCTCTTCCAATGGAGTTTTGGGTTCCTCGCCATCGTTTGCATACTGGGCGGGGCTGCTAGAATTTTAAAGTTTTATTTCATTAACATTGCATATAGTCTGTTTGATATTTTACCTATGTTTTCCTCTCCTTACCTTGGGTGTGTGGTTCTAGGTGATGTCCACTGTGCTGTGACCACACCTACATAATCAGAGCACAGATTCCTCCGTTCACAATCACCTGAATTCTGATTACACCGTCACACTGCACCCAATTCCCCAACTACTCTTTAGTTTTACCACCACCTTGTTGATTATTGTGTTTCAGTTGTTGTTCTAGTGTCTCTTGCCTGTTATCTTTGAATAGTTCAGTATCTGTTTTGCCTATATTAACTTTGTATTAGCACCTATTGTACTATTGCTCTTTGTATGTCATGTCGCTTATTGCTCCCCGAACTCTGGATAAAAGCGTCTGCTAAATGTAAAATGTAAATGCCTGAGATCGTAAAGCGTTACATGTCTGTGTCTGTCTGTGTGTGTGTTTGTGTGTGGCTTAATCTGTGTATCTGTGTCTTCACCTTTTTTGTTTGGACTTGCATAACCTTATATGTTTTGCTGACTGATTGATTAACAATCCTTGTTTGACAAAGTGCTGGTGCTAAGCAATAAAATTGATTTTATATTGCAGTGTTGGCTGTTAATCTATCTGGTGACCTTTATACAAAGGATTTTTGATCATCGGATTTAAATTGGATGTAAAGAAATGATTCACTATATGACAAACATTCATCACAGCTAAGTTATTTATGCTTTTTTTGTGCCTACTCTACTCTAAGGTATTTTTATTTCACTCAATCATTTGATAAAGATTTTTGATCGAGGGGCCGTACAGTTTATTTAAAGTTAAATATTTTGTATTAAGTATAGCAATCCAAGCCATGAATCTTGCTTTGTTAGCACCTTCCTCTGTCATACATGGGTAACTCTTTTATGCATTACTGGGTTACCTGCTTTTCGTATTGCTTCAGTATATGCCATTATTATATTTACAGACTGAGGTGGCACAGCGACTGGAGTCAGCAATCCACACATGTGAGTCTTGATGTAATCTCTCCATCTGCTCATCAACAAATACAGAACTTGTTTGATACACTGAATGTCTCTCTAACATTTTTTGTTATATGCTGACATAATGTTCAAAATGCGACTTTAAACCTTGATCATTCCATATAGTAATGACAACTTTCAAAAGAATCTGAATGTAAATATGTCGCTTTTGTAACATTAAACACATATTTACCAGCACTACATATTTCCATTGACAGATAGTCAGTATGAAAGAGTAATTTGTGTTCCTGCTTGTGATCCATGGGTCTCTTTTCTTTCCCTCTTTTTATGTTCCCGAGATAAAAGCAGCGTCACCCAGGGGTTCACTTAATATTGTATGACATTACACTGCATCTTTTGACATTAAAATATGCTATGAATTAATCATAAGTGCATAATCAAAGAGTTTTAATTCACGCAGGGAAAGGACACCCCCTCCGACTTTCAGATAATTAAAACCTAATATCTACCACTTGAAGGAGTTTAATAAGAGATTGTCACCTCACACAGCAAATCATTTGTGAAGGAGACTGCAGTTCCCATTCTGTAATTTATTCTTATGGAGTCATTAATTTCATATTTAAAAAGCATTTTATAAACTCCTGAACTAGTTTGGTTTTGTTGAGATCTTACAGAACAGGCATTGTCTCATATAAAAAATGTCTTTGAACAATTATAAATCCTAAAATATATTCAAAAATTGTAGAACAGTGGAATTAATGGAAGATTTATTATATTTTTTTTTTATGTTGGGCCAGGTTGAGTTCCGTGTAAATTGTACATCATTTATCGATTTCGGTTGACAAAATAAAAACAAACAAAGAAAATATTTTAATAGGTTTCAGAATTCCCTGGGACATAAGTTCATTATATATAAAATATTAAACTTGTGTTATCAAAATTTCATGAAACCGCAAAAGGTCAACATGTATTCAATGAAATGCATTTTCTTTCCATGGGTGAGTGGAGGTGGTTCAGAAAAAAGATGGAGTATCTATATAGGAACCCTGTGTTGACTACCATAGACTAAGTGCCAAACCTCATCTTGATGACTATCCAATGCCGCAGAGTCATTACACGGGGCAACTGTGTTCTCTACACTAGACTTGAAAAGTGTCTATTGACAACTAGAAATGGAGTCAAACAGCATTCAAAAGACAGCCTCAATCACATGCTCAGGGCTGTATGAATTTCTGCATCTACCTTTTGGGTTAAAAAATACAGCAGGAACCTTCCAGAGATGCATGGAACATGTACTGCAAGAGCTGAAAGGTAAATGTTGAATGGTTTACATTGATGATGCAAAAATAAACAAGACCATCTCTCAACATTTCCAGTACAAATTGACGGTAGATAAATTGGATTGGGAGCTGTTCTTTCACACAAATATGCAGGGGAAGAACCTGTTATTGCATATGCATCCAGACTGCTGAGAGGGATACGGAAAAGTAGCCTAATTTTTTTCCGTATTGGAGAGAATGTCTGGCAGTAGTATGGGTGACAGAGAAATTAAGGCCATATTCCGAAGGGCGACCATTTTAAGAATTAACTTATCATGCAGCTTTGATATGGGCCTTTCAGCACCCAAAACAGTCATCACGCCTCATCAGATGGACCATATGAGTCCAAGGATTTCACTTTACTGTAAAATACAGAAAATATTTGTGCACTGCAGTACCTGATGTGTTGTCCAGAGCCTCACGAATGGATTCCTATTCCATAGTGTTCCAGATGGATGAATACTTCAACGCATCATTCCATCCATTCATCGACAATACTTCTTCAGTATGCTTGTTATGGCCAGCATTTATGCCACACATAATGATGCATTTCATTAATATAGGGCGTTTCTGTGCACTCAAAGCGCTTTACATTGAAGGCGGGAATCTCCTCAACCACCACCAATGTGCAGCATCCACCTGGATGATGCAACAGCAGCCATATTGCGCCAGAACACCCACTACACAACAGCTTATTGGTGGAGAAAAGACAGAGTTACCAAGCCAATTGCTACACATGGGGATGATTAGGGGGCCATGACGTATAGTTACTTTTTGACAGTATAGTGTCCCCGTCAAAATATTGGGTCATTAGTGTAGCTCAGTGGTAAGAGCATTGCGTTAACAACGCAAGGTTGTGGGTTCGATCCAGGGGATTGCAGATACCTATGTAAAATGTAAAGAATGATGCTATGTATGTCGCTTTGGATAAAAGCATCTGCCAAATGCCTAAACGTAATGTCTCACTATCATATATTCCAGCAGCAACCTAGTTTTCCCAGCAGTTCTCCCATCCAGGTAGTGACCAGGCTACAGGGTGATAGATTCTTATATTTTCATTTTTGCATCGATCAATAAATTAAATGACTTTACTATGTTGGTTGTTTTAATATATTTATTTGTCATTGTACTGAGTCAGTGCACAGGCTTGGTTATTTGGCTTAAGGTTAAAACATCAAAACCAGCTAAAAACAAACTTAAACATTATCGAAGATTGAATTTAAAATATTTTAACTAAGAAACTTGAAATGTTTGGTTGTTGTGGGAGCAGACCAGTCTAGTGACAAAGAGGTTCAAGCAGGAAGTTTAACTTTTCATATGGGAATTCTAAAGGAAGTAAGAATGTACCAACTTTAATGTATTAGAGAGGACATAGGAAAATTAGATGTCCTGATTAACGTAAATGGAATTATTAACCAGTGTCTTTATTCTGTGTGTGTTCACTTGTATTTGTTTCAACTGAATTTGCCTAGAGTCAATATGTTTCATGTACAGCTGCTGTGTAATAGTGAAAATTGTAATTAGCGCTATATAAATAATGACTTGACTTGTATTGGCAGCAAGTTTTTTTCACATTGGATTGATAACACTGCTTTACTTGAAGGATTATCGAATATTTGAGGACAAGGATTTGACAGTGAACTACCTTGTTAGCTGGATTATCTGAAGAACATTCGAAGGATTACTTTTGTTTCATTGGCTACAGGATTTTGGACATTGGCTTAGTATTGACTATTCAACTTTGGTGCAGTGATTTTCTAGAATCTTCAAAAAATTCACTTAACCATAAATTTGAACTGATCAAAAAATGTATTATTTTTTTTTTATTGTTAAAGCTATGCTCTTATCACTGAGCTACAGGACCTTACCGTCAACTGGCTCTCTTTTTGTACCCTTCTGTCGCTCATCCTTTTATGCTGTGTTTAAATATTGGATTGCGTAAAGCATCTGGCAGAAGATCTCAGCTGCACGGCAAGCTATGATCATTGATCTTGCTGTCTGGAAAACATAGGGATGACACATTTCCTATAAGTTTGAGTTGATCAACAAAAAATTCATGAACTCAGTTTGATTTATATCATCACTAATGTGTCAAAGGTACTTGAACTTCAACCGGTCTGATCTGAATGTCATGTTACACACTTTCACTGTAATGTAATGCTGGGTATTTCTTTCACATATTCTTGACAGCTACTCGTCCCTAATAATACAAACAAGCAAGTAATTACCGCCGGAAAATGTTAACTGGTTAAGAGGGTTATGAAAGAGCCTTCATTATTTATGCCTAATTAAAGGCTCATACTCTCCCAATAGCTGCCCTAGATATGTCTTCACCCTTTGAGTCACATGAGAATTAAACAAAACTACAGCAGCTGGGATGGTTTGTCTCTATATTTTCTCTTAAAAATCACAAAAAACTGTGACAAAGACATGATGACATAAATTTCATTTTTGGGCAATTATTATATGAATAAACTATTGTTAAATCGTTTTCACCTAAGGAAATGGTCAATGTGTTGCTACTGTAAGAGGAGCTGTATTTTTTGAAAGCAGAACATTTTAATAGCCGGCTTCTAATCCAGTCCTTTCAGTTTGGTCACTGATAATACTTTTTTTATCCAACCTAAACTTTTGACAGCAGATAATAGTATAGTGCAGACCAAGTTTTCTGTCATTCTGTCACACAACCAGACAATGTTCTACCCAAAAATGTTGCAATCTTCTCCTGTGACAGGGGATGTGCTATACATTGAACAAAGTTCAGAATTGTTGGCGAAGGGCTTTCCCTCACCTCTGCAAGGTGCAAAACCACTTTGGTAATGAAAGCAATGCCTGAAGAATAGCCAGACTGAAAGGGTAGCAAAACGTAAACGCTGGTGTGTGTGAAGGATTACAAACACTCAAGGGGGTGCATGGTTTCACAGACAGGGATTATTTTAAACCAGGCCCAAGATAAATTAGGACATTTAAATATGTTTTTTACAAACATGTCTAACAAAAAAACATGAGTTGTGTGCATTTTGAGACAACACAATGGCACTGATGTATTTTAATGTATGTCAGTGCAAGTTGTTTTCAGTGGCGACAGCTCAAAAATGTATTTTAGTCTAGCACTTGTCTAATCCATGTCCGGGTAACCGCCATAAGTAGTTGTGGCTACAGCAGACAGAGGATTAGCCACAGACAAATCTTCAACAGTGCAAGCGGCATGTAGAAAATCAAGCTTTTTTCACAAGATGTCTGAGCATCTGAAAGGTGCCATTGTTTAAATATTAAAACCTTTAGTCTGAGCTTTTTAGCATGTCAATGATCTATAAAAAGTATATTTTCTGCCAGTCTTTTGTTTTGTAAAAGATTTCCAATACATAGCATATTATAGCCTGAAAACTGAGAATGGAATTAAGTAGGATCCATCCTCACAATAATTTCCATTTTTTAAAAGGCTGCAAATTGCTCTGCTTCTGAACTATGAACTTTGCATTATTGCTTTCTTTTCCATTGTTTCCCCTGCTTACAATTCATGTTACCCTTCTTCACTCGCCTGTTTGAAATGTGTAATCTACTGTTGTATTTCCTCCTAATGTGATCTGAGTAGCAGTATGTCACTTCTGATAAATCATTCAACATTTCAGGGATAAAAGTGTTGCCACTGTGTCAGAAGATTCTAAGGTGCAAAATTGAAGTTTTTAAGAGCTTCTTTTTTGTTTATTGTCAGCTCTTGTTTTGTCTTTGTTTAATCGGTTCAAACATCCACATCAAACATGTCACTAAAAATGAGATTGGTGTCATGAATAATGAGCTCTTTGGATGGATGTAAAGAATACAATTTATTTTATTTTTAACTGGCATTTCTCTTTTGCTTTAATCAGTAAGTATTTGTTTTCTATGACCTGTCCAAATGTGGATTAGAAAACAAATAGCTGTTGATGATTAATCTCTTCCAGGTGTCACTGATGCTAAAGTGATGTTTGCGTTGTGAATGGTTTCTTCGGATATTCTTTCTTCTTTTTCATATTAAAGAAAAAGCTCACTCAAATGAAATTTGTGTCAGAATTACTCACTCAAGAGATCCAAAATAAGTAATCTTTACTATATTTACTAAATAATGTAGCCTACTGTAGTATATTTAAGTATTTAAATGTTTTGTATAATTACTCTAGTATACAATAGTATTCATTCTTGTGTATTCTTTATAGTATTAACTATAGTAAATTGATAAACTGTAGTCTACTTTTGCATTTCGTGTATTTCTAGAAACTATTTGTTATCAAACTGTAGTAAATGTTCAAGTACACTACAGTGTTTGTTTAAACAGGATAAAAGTAGAAATATTGATGAGTTCAGTGTGGCAAGAGGGAAAACATTTAATACATAAAGTATTCAAATAAATTGACCAAACTGTTCAGTCTCTTAAAGCATTTTTTTCTTCTGTCTGGTATTTGAAAGATGACTTGCAAAAGCATTCCATTCCCTAGATTGACTATTCTGTTTTTCTTTTAATTCTGAAGAATAATGATAAATTATAATACTTTACATTATTATTATGTGTAACCCAAATAGATTTTTTATATTATGGACAAACACGGGGTAGATGCTTTTGTAAAGGAGATGATTATCAATAAATAATTGTTTACATTTGTTACACAGGGTGCTTTTGTAATGCTATTCAACCATGTTTGTCCTTTTAAGGCTTGTCAGATGTGACAACTTTTACTATTTTTCAATTATTGTCAAACCCATATTTTTTTGCCAACATTGTCTTATAAATGTAATATCGCATCGGCCCGAAATGGAAAATACACCAATATGACTTGTCGATATCAAGATGTGGTTATTATGCGAAGGCATCGTTCGTATGTTTTTATGAGTATTACATAAAATGTCTTGTGTGGGATATGATGAGATTAGATTGAATATTACTGTTGTTGGAAATTATGATACCGGTTTGTGATATGTAGTACATATTTTGTGGCGCTGCAAAAAGTGAACAGGTAGGCTACGTACTTCCTATGAGACCAGGTTGGTCATTGCAGTTAGTTGACTTCACAAACGAATATTGTTTGCATGCATGTTTAAGTCCTGACAGTTTCAATGTTTGAGTGATTTTACTCACACACTGTTCCTCTGACATATGAGCATGCACACTCGAAGCATGCTCACAAAAAACAGCTGTCAAACCAGGCGAGAAGTTCCCAGTACATAAAAGGAAACAGATATGAAGGCCTATATCAGTATGGCCATCGGATAAAACGAATAGAAAAATATCGGCATATTAAATACCTGTAAAAATCCAATATTGTGCATTCCTCATATGTATTAGATAGATAGTTAGACAACTATCAGCGTCCTAAGCAGACAGGCACAGTCCTGGGGCCGGATTATAGTTTTCCTCCCAATATGGTTCATAAAGTAGAAAATCTATTTGAAAACCTCACCTCCGAAAAACTCAAATCAGAACACAGGGGTAACTAAACTCTTAACTACAAAGACTTTCTCATAACACACAGGCAAGGTGCATTCAACCCATTCAATACCAAGATGGACTTGAGGCATAAAGCCACTGCGGCCTTCTCGGCCATGTGATACACGGGCAGCTTCTTTTTGAGAAACAGACGAATAAGATTGAAAGAAACAGAGGCCATATACATTTATTCATTTTTTTGGCAGACGCTTTTATCCAAAGCGATTTTGGATATACAGAGGGAACTCACATCAAGTCCCAGTGAGGATTATTGAAGCCTAAAAACAGACAAATCAGGACCCTCGCTAGCTATCGTCCAGACAAATGTTCTGAATAAACAGATATGAAAAAGCTTTGTTCTTCCCAACGGTGATGAATTGGAGTCTTAGCCAGTCTAATTTCTCTATTGCACCAACTGAATAAGATACTTTCCTGTGCTATTATGATCATAGAATAATAAAAGTGATCAGTGACCATGTCATGTAATGTTTTGTGACATTAGAGACTTTCTTGGATTGAAAAGTTCAAAATGGAATGAGTATACATTTAGTTTAATGGAAAAAAAGGATAGAATAATAAATTTCACCTGAAAATACCCTTCTATCCAGAAATAATGACATCTAGCTTTATTGATTTTTATTGGTTTTCACTGTAATTCAGAATCATTATATCCCATTAAAAAGCTTCCTGGAATTATTACTTTTATCTAGAACTCTGTGTAGAAGAGACTTTAGCTCACCCTCAACCTAATTCAGTCATTTCCACACAAGCTAAAGAGAGCATGATCAGAAACTTTGGAGAAAAGCCAGCCAATGGTGTATTTTCAAAGCCGCCTGCTGCTTGATGACTAATATAAGTTAACGTTTTACTTTCAGCTCCTCAGTGTTACATTACAAAATAGATTTTAACGCAGTCACAGGCCCACCTTTGCTTTTTATACCAACACCAAACACAAACATCCCCATGTAGCACGAGGGAAAATTAAGATGCCAGATCAACATCGCCTGACTACGCCACCCTGAATCCCTCTCAGAGAGAGTTAAGTTAAATTATAGACACAGATTCATTGTGCACCTTATCAACAGAAGGAACAGAGAAGAGTTTCTCAAATAGAACAAAATTCACAATTTATTGACAGACATAGTATAGAAAAGGACACGCCCTATTAAAAGGCCTGAATTCTTTATCAGGGTAATCCCCATTGGAGCAGTAATCTTAAAATAGAGAACACCAACTTCAAGAGACAAAACAAACCCAAAGACAAACTAGCGGACACTCGAGGACTAACCGGCCACTGGCGTGAGCCCACACTATTGCCCCTGTGACATTCACCAGTACACGTGCCTAACAAAAGGGAAATACACACAACACACAGAGAGAAATAAATGTGAACATGTACATGCAGCATCACATGAGAGTATCCACCAAAGAGACCACACCGTTCCAACCGGCACTCCTCAGTGATCCGCTAAACAAAAGACAAAAAATAACAAATTAGTTGGTTCTCAGAGTAAAACTGATGCTCAGGAAGCTACTTGCCACTCCCCCTACCGATGCTCTAAAAGGTTGAACAGTACCACTTTCAATGGTCACTAACGTGCGTCCACCAGCCCCACGACCATCAGGGAGATCTAATAAGCCTAAAACACATCCACAAAAATGGTTAAGAGCATATTACCACCTTCAATCGAAATAATTCATTCTAACTTTATACGAGCATAGAGGAAACAGCCTACAAACAAGGCAAACAGGAATCCCCTAAAGTATGTTACTATGTGTACTTCACTTTAGGGGCAATAAATACGGAATGAGTGAAAGTATCAACAATGATTACCTTCTTTAGAGTCTCAACCAGCGAACGAAGCCAGTAGCCCATGCAAACAACTGCTCCTCTGGTCTTATAAAGCACCTGGGAATCTAATCATGTGCACAACTCCGCCCCTAAGGAAATGCTCTTAAAGGGGTTGTTTAAAGATGTAAGTGGGATGATTACGCAACATTTGCGTGAGGTATTGTTTGTCATGTGTGCAGGTAGCAGAAACAACCAGAAATGCTGGACTCAATGTTAAAGTCGTTTCATTTATGAATTAGGGACTAACAGGATAAATACAAGAACCAAACATTGTAAATGTAAAGAAGAAAAAACAACAGAATCAAGTACAAGAGTGTCACCAAATCAATAAAATAATCAAAACATAACTACTACAGCTAGTTTACCCAAAACCTCAATCTAACTATTAAAGAAAAATGTAGAAAGAAACCCGATATCTTCAGCGAATTCGTCCCAATAAATAAACTACTCTAACTAAAAAACATCTGTTTTTAGTTAGAGTAGATATACAATGGTGGCGAACACTCTTCGGCTGGCTGATTCAGCAAATAGAATCAGCCCTGAACTCCAAGGTAACTGCTCTGTTAGACCAGGTGGTCTAAACGTTCGATCTAACAAAGGTCGGGTGCACACAGAATACATGCAGCATCACAAAGTACAAACCGGATTCAGGGCTTTACTCAGAAGTCACAAAGCATTATCCCCAACAACAACGACGACGACGACTTCATGGCTTCACAAGAAACAGCTCACTACACGCGAGTTAGCTGAGATCTGGCGAGGAGCGTCTCACTTCTTGGGAATGGGCCTTTTAAACCCAACGGAGCGCCATCGGATTGGTGGAACGTCAGAGTAAAATAGTGACGACACCTACTGCGGACCAGCCAATTATCACGATCTAAGGATAAAGGAAAACAAACCCAACAGCAAAAGAGATAGAAGTTCAGTTTCACGTGGAACGTAACAGGGGCCCTGCCACTTTTCCCTTGCTACACCTACACAATATGCAAATATCAGAAGACATTATCCAGTCAAAGACTAAGAGGCTGATTACTTTCTTCTATTGTACACACAAAAAGATATGTCCAAATTCTCTCTTCCATATGAGGATAGCATCCAATGACCAAAGGAAAAAAAACAGCACCATACACTTACAAATAAGTGTGCTACACAATGCCTGTCATGGTTCTCGAGTGGTGAGACAAGGACAGAGGGCCCAGGTGCAGACAGCGGGTAAGGGTTAACATATATTTAATAAATAATAAAACAAAGACCCACGTGGGGGTAACATAAAACATGACATGACATGGGTACAATAACAAGACAGGACTAAAACTACCTACACTTAAACAAGACTAAAATAAACTTTAAACATGAACATCCAAACTAAACTAGACTAGACTAGACTAACAAGACACATGAACACAGGATGGGAACAAAGACGAGACCGGAGAGAGAGTATGGAAGGCCATAAGAACAATAATTGTATCTCTCCACATTTAATATGAGGTTATTTCATGATCCTGCCACTAAACCAAGAGAAACATGACATGATGCGGCAGAATCATGCCAAGTTTAGCCCCAACCTCGATAAAACACAACTGAACAAGCTAATCAAAGTCTTCAGAAATAGACACGTTTAACCAAGCGCAGACTGCTTGGCATATTACCTTCAAATACAGCGAGAGCAATTCAAAAGCATATGGAGCAGTCTGCACTTGAATTGCTAATGCGGTACTTTGATGTCTTATTAGAATCTGAAGATGCTGATTGTTCAGTTGTGTTTTATCAGAGTTGGTGATAAACTCTACAGGAAAATGGATCTTGCAGGCCAGAATTGAGAACCACTGCTTTAGACTTATAAAAAGTAAAAACATGTTTCTTTAAAGAATCTTTGGCTGATTCTTTAAGGAAGCAAAAATGGTTCTTGTTAACGTACCACAAAAGTAGAACGGGGCACAAAGTAATGTTGGGTTAATTGTAATACGGATGTTTTTCATAGTTACACAGGGTTGACCCAGATGTGCGTCTTTTTCTCTCACTGCCAGATGACAATCCTCTGTGAATTTTTTTAATGTTTTGATGTGTTTTCATGGAGATATTGGCCAAAGTGTGTTTTGGCAGCATGGAAGTAAATTTCCTCATCTAATGTTTTTGGGGTTTTTTCTAACTTGGCTGTCACCAAATTCCAACCTTATATTATTTTAATCACTGTCTTGTTGCCTAAAACAAAGCACCATATTGAAACATGTCAGGTACTCCTAGCAACTGTTAACTTGGCTTAGAATTTTCTTTACACAGTGGGCTTAGTTGTAACACAGTGTTACAATTATTCCTAATGTGTGGAAATTGTATACAAAACAATGAGATGAAAACATCTGTTAATTCCATTAATCTAAATCATGACTGAAATTACATTATTAGCTAGAGTAATAGACAATTATGCTTTTGGTTATAACATTTTCTCATAAATCTATAATAGAAGGACGGTTAGATGAGGGATGGCTGGGTGATTGATGTGTAGATATCTGTCTTTTATAGACAGATGTACAAACAATATTACCTGTAGTTTATAGACAGATTAATACTATAGTTACAGTATTTGTGTTTGAAAATAATTTTCTAGCAACCCTCGGTCTGTAACAATGAACCCGACCCATGGGGTAAGTTTTAACGTCTGCACTTTTGTCACTTATGCAGTAATAGTACCAGAGCGGTATGTTCTAGAACTAACTTTAGGTGTTAATTTGTAGCAGAGGTGTGTATGTTGCTTGTGTAAAAATCTGATTAATCAAGTTTAAATTATGTATTTTTTGAGTGATTAATCCATAACCAAAAAGCATTAAGTTCAACTCGCTAGTGTGTGTGAGTATACCGTATGAACATGATGTTTTATTGGTTCTCCATACATTGAAGAAAGTCATGTGAGAACTTCAATTTCCATTCTAATGCTAAACTATTACAGAAATATTTCTAGAAGACTCACCAGCTTCCATTTAAAGGCAGAATTGGTTCCATGATAATGAATCCATCTCTTAATTACCTTTCAGAACCGTCAATAGGCGCTGTGGTTTAAGTGGGTGTTGATCCAACCATCTGAGGGCTGTTGACTGGTTGGAAAAAATGTCTCTAGAGGGACCAGAGTAAAGTCGAGACAGCCAGCACACTTGCTAAAAGCCTGAATCAGCCACTGAGACTCACTTCACATGGGGCTGTAAAACATGTTCGTGACAATAAAGATGCTTGTTTATCCTGCGAACATCCAGCTGAGATATAGCCTCTTCTCCTCCACCCAGTTACCATGGCCTACCTTCAAGTCCTACACAGGTTTAATCTGTGTCACGGGAACACAGCAGGGACCAGGACATATCTCACAAACAGACCACTGAGAGCAAAAGACAAAGAATTGTAAATGCAATCTGCTCCAAAAGATTCCGAAGGCAAAATTATATGCTTTGTCAGATATAATTAAAGGCTTTATTAGCGTCCCGGAGCATCTAGCTGTCTCACAGATGCAACTCACTGGTAATTGGCAAAAGTTGCTTTAGCTATCTCAACAACCTCTGCTGGTTATCCCAGGACACCGATATATCAGATGTTTTAACAGTTCCGGCTCAGGACTTACATAAGTGTATTGTGTTGTGTTCTGTACACACGTCATTTGTCAAGCACAACAACAATGACAGAGGCATATGTGCCTCCCCCCATCGCCACCAACCAACGGCCAGCAGCGCGCATTCATTTGAAGCCTTTTCCTTTGATTTGTCTGTAAACTTCTCTGAATAACAAGCCAAGTTTCTGAGACCCCCGTATACAAAACAGCACTTGCAAAGCATCAGCAAAATGATCAGAATACAAGTGAAGGATGAGACACTGGGATATTTATATTCTAGGCTTTATCACACGCATTTAGTTCTTTTGCAAGCAGGCAGGTATCATTTCTCATAATAAGATATTTAAAACAGGAAACAGTGACAGCATACAAATGTACACTTGGCCTTTTTGAAATTCCGATTGAGTAAGTGATTTGAGGAATTTCTGTGAAGAACACGCACTGCTTGAACTTACATCAGTGCCTCTTTAATTACATTTCCCTTTACCAAATGAAACAATTGATGGGCTACATTCTTCATCTCAACGGACAGAGCATGTTAGGATCTCGAGTTGGATTCCCAGGAGGGCAATGTAATTTTGATTTGTTAATCTGCCAATTATAAAACATGATGCAGACCTGCTGCCACAATACTAGACCCATTGACTGTATAATATTTTAAGACAATTAACAATACAATATGTAGTTCAAGATTAGCATTTGCGCATTTGACAGACAGTTAGATTTAATACACAGCTTGAAGTAATGACTTACTTTATTTTACTCATCCTGACACACATTGCTTACTCGTCTGCAGTCATTTGGGCAGTTTAAGAGGCATCCGAACATAGGATCTAACTATTATTTTTAAAACGGCTTGTGTATTTTTTTCTCTATTGACAAACACATTTAGTTAATTATACTAGCTCCTGCAGTAATCCTGATGGAATTGCTAGAGGACCCTCAAATCATTCTCACCTTACATCCCATTAGCTACAGCCCTGAATCTATACAATACATATCCCTCGTTTCGGTTTCTGAGTCAATATTAATGGCCGCCTGCTTCACAATACCCATAAAATGTCTGTCTGAGTCATAGCATCAATTATTTTAGCCTCTTCTGTAAGGTTGAATGAACCAACAGTAATTTGTATTTTACTTTTAGTGTAAGCTCAATTAAAGATTTTTTGCTTTGTCAGAATTCCAACGTAAACAAGTATAAAAACATAATATAATATTGTTTCATCAATGTTCAAATGTAATTTAATCGATATGATTCGCACCTGTTTATTCCTCCAACACCATCAACAGAAAAACATTCTTAATTTGCTCCTTTCAAATTGGCTTTCTCTACCCCTGGCCTATTGCAATACTGTGTTTGGTCTCTAGGGGCAGTCTCACCTAATGGAAGCTAATGCCCCCACACACATTATGTCAAGCAATAAAGAAGAGCTCTTCAGTAGATTGAAAATGAGATTACAGCACTGGGCTTCATAACCTTTCAGGAAAGCACATCCTCATATTACACCAACACATTTTTATGTGAAGAAAGAAACAACCCCAGACACGTTATTGTTCATATGATTGTCACAAATTACACAGGGCTGCACCTTTTACAACTATACATTCTTAATTTACACTGTAAAACTTTGCTGTACTTTTGCAGCAGGTTTGCCAGTAATTTACTGAAGGTTTAATACATTTCCAATTATTACCTCTTTTAATTTGAAAGGAAATATAAAAAATAGGTAGCCTAAGTTAATGTTTAAAACAAAATTGTAAATTAAATCTACAGTAAATTACTGGCAAACCTGCCGCAAAACTTTACAGTGATTTACGGGATTTATTAAGATTTCCTGTGTACGCTCAAACCAATACAGTCAAAATATGAAATACATTTGTATTATAATGAGTGGTAACATAGGTATAAGTTCATAGATCAAATCTTGAGTCGAGCAATCTAGATTATTCACACAGAGGTCATTTCTAGTTAGTTTTTAGTTTAGAAGGGTATTATGTTTCTTACCAGAACAAATGAAAAGCATCAAAATGTTTTATTATTATCTTTCCTTAATTCCCCCCATTATATTATTTTAATAAAACTATGGTGTTATTGAAATAAGTCTGTCTCATGGGTTCAGGATTGTAATATATAATTAAATTATAATTAGATGCTTTATTAATGACATCATGTACAAAATTAACAACGTTTTCCAGCTGCGGTGCAAATTAACTTGCAATTCCCGGATGCCTTTACTGACAATATGTTGGCAGTGGCATCATTATGTTGCCACATTTTCATTGCAGAACTCATCTCTCCCTTCTCTCTTTCTCAAACAAAATATTTCAACTTTAAAACTTAAAAACCAGAAGGAAGACTGAAAGTTAGTTTTATATTTGTTTGTTTTGTACAGTCAGTTTTTTCCATAGTCAAAACCTATCTCAAGTGGCTTCTCGTGAGTTTCTGCCAAGACAAATATAGGCTATGTTGCCTCCTTATGTGTTTAATTAACAGTTGTATTCTCAGCCTGAGTAAAATTAGAGAGGGTTATATTGAGCTAGGCGTCTGAAACCGTGCCATTTAAGCAGGGCTGCCACATTCCCTCAATTTTGAAACCAATCCAAAATGTTAATTGAAATTATTTCGATCAAATTATAAAACCTATATCATAATTTATGTAATTTTGTGTGAAACACAAATACATTTTTTCTCAGTACTTTCTCTTTTAATTAGAGTGAAGAGCTAAGATTACAGTTGAACTTGCTCATACATTTTTTCACATCACAAATCCAAAGATATGGAAAGTGCTTTAGATGTAATGAAGACTTTGGCCTCAGACGGTTTGCCTACAGACCACCTACAGTCCATTTACTGACCATCTGAAGCACATTGCTTACAAAAAAGGAAATCTATTTGGTTGATGTTATGTCCCGATCTAATTGGCTGACTCAAAGTAATGGCATTAAACATCAAAATGTTAAATGCTCTCTCATTTGCACATTGCTTGTGCATGCTTAATGAATAAATTTAAACAGAATGCCGAAAGCCCCACCAAACCATTTTTCAGAAAACCTTTTTGTAAAGCAGTCTTTCCTAAAACCCATTATTGAATACATTTCTGTTGATAACGTTTTGTTAATCACAATCAAAGAGACCTTAATGACTTTATTTATTTGGCCATGATGATGGCCAAATGATCAGAATCCTGACGTAATGTCTTGAGGGGTCTATGACCCTGCACTCAAAATAAATATTTTTTGCTCTTTGTTCAGTTTACTCAACTTTGGAAAATTTGGTCATAACATGATTTTTTGTTGTTTAGTCATATAATGTTGGGACAACATAAAGGAGTTGTGTTTTGTTAAAAGTTACAATTGGGCAGAGGTCTTATATTTCACAGAATGCTTTGTGTATAACTGCATTTTAGAGTTATTCTCATAAATACGTGTTATTTTATGCCTTTTTAGTGTTTAATGTTCATTGAGTTTGTAATATTGTTTAGTTTTGTGGTTACCATTGTTCAGAAAAGCGTTGCCTTTGGTTATGTCATGGCTGTTACAATCCTTTATTTGCATTTCTGTTGAGTTCTTCATGTTAAAAATGAATTAAATACAAATATGTTCTTTAGTGATTTCAGTAAATAATCTAATTGATAAAATTGCTTTTTTTATATTGGTTTTATGTCAAATAGGCATGTATATGACACAAATTGATTATTCAAGACACACACACTCACGTGTAACATTTCTCTTCCTCGATTGCATTTTGATGGTAAAGCACAAGACTCGGTCCTCAGAGGGTATAGAAATGTGTTCAAACAGATTGGATGACATTAGTTTGCAGTGAAATGGCCAGTAATTTGTTTGGTTTAGTGTGTTAGTGACGAGAATGACATGTGGCCAGTTGAAAATGGATTTCACATCCTTCTGAAGTGTGCATCCCACCAGGGCTGCAGACTGTTTGATATTATTTCTTTCAACACATCTGTGTCCCTTGACGCTACAACGGGCGCAGCTTTAAAGTTTAATTTGGGGGATATATCCTTTTTACATATAGTTGAATCATTTAAAAATACAATACATTTTTTGAATTTTTGATTTTTTGTTTTAAAACATCCAAAATATAACAAAAACAATGGAAAACAATGCAAAAAACATTTTAATATAATTTTCATAAATTGAAATATAGGAGTTAGAGTTCGGGACAGCGACCTCCCAATTGAAAGTAGCCAATAAATGTTGATTTTAGATATATATTAAGCTTAGCCTACTGATATTATTAATATTATTGTGGGTTTTCATAGATAATAGAAATATATTTGTAAACAACAAAGCATTTATTAAAATGAATACATGTATAATTATTATTTGAATTGTTTTTAAATGTGTTTTTTTATGTGGAACAGCTGTTAGCACCAATTCTGTTGAATGGCCCGTAAACCAATTTTCAGCACTTTTGCTGGACAAGTCAGATTAGAAAACTAGAATTAATTGATATGTAAATAAATGCGTAATGGAGGTGTGTAGGTTGGATAAACATTGCGTCACAAGTGGTGTAAAATTATAGTATTGTGGCTCATAAGAGTTTTTAAGCAGCTATCCTCACACTCTTGTATATTAGAAGAACAAACCTAAATCTAGCACAGTGCTGCAGACACAAACATATTTACATTTCAATATCTTGAAATAGCCTCCAGTGAGCTGAGAAAGCATAACAGAGCTACGTTTCCTTCATTAAAAATCGTAAACGCTTGAAAATATTTATAAGATACATGACTGGAGGATATGACAGCCGAGGAGGGCTTTTCTACCATCTGCTCTAATAAGATTTAAGTGACGGCAGTCTTCTGGGGCCTTCTTATCTTTTCCTCTATCTACCACCAGAAACTGTGTGATTAAAGTTTGATGAAACAAAACTTAAGTGTGACTGAAAAACTTCAAGTTTGTAAAGTTTAAGACACATCTTCAAAATTCTTAACTTCTTAAGGATGCATTTGTAAATCATTTGCTTAAAGGTAAAGTGTGATTGTTCTATTACTCTAAAAAAAGATGTATAACCTCGCGATACTAGACTGCCTGACATAAAAGAAGAGCGCTGAGGCAGAGGTGGGGCTACGCCAGAGCGACCATGGATGAAGGTGAAGCCAGAGGGAAGGAGGAGCCTGACAGAGGCATACGGGTGTAGTGAAAAGACGTAGCTGGAGGATTGGTGTTGCCAGCAGCGGATGGTCGACGACAGGACGTGGGAGCCTGGTGGAGCTGGTGGGATGATGGGCCAAGGTGGAGTCCAGGTCTCAGAGACTGGAGGCATTGGATACTCAACTCCTGAGGTGGCTGGCAGCTGGAGATCCCAAAGCTCATCCGACCCAACGATGCTGGCGTACAGGGGGTGAGCTTAGCGGTCTCCGGATTCCAACTGACCCAGGGCTAAAGGACTGGCTGACAGCAACAGAGGAGGCAGGAGAGGGAGGCTGGGTTGGACTTGATTGGATGCTAGAGAGGTGGTGCTGGCTGACGAAGATCTGTACGGGACTTGGAAGAGCTGTACTGGACCAGCAGAGACGATGAAGAGCTGGGTGGGACCAGCGGGGGTGGGAGCGGCCAGTAATCCATATCATTGGCACAGTCTATAATGTCAGAGTTCAGTATTAGCTCACCCTTTGCTGCGGGAGTTTGGGCGGGACTTCCCTCCAGGCCCTCAAACTACACGTGGACTCCCACAGCGATGCACGGTGTTGCCGGCTCATGCCCCTGGGGCCCGTTTCAGAAAGGAGGTTTATTGAAAAAAGAGTATATTAACCCTGAAATGAGGGAAACTCTGGGTTTTCCGTTCGAGAATGCAAGGTATGTCAGACCCGAGAAAGTGGGGTAACTCAAGCCTGTTTCTAAGAGAGAGGTAACTTATACTCAGAGTCATTAACCATAGTAACTTATTCTGTGAACCTAACCCGGTCTGGAGTTTATTTCGATCTCCTCACCCTTTTAAAGCTCAAGTGGTGCACCTCATTCATTCATTCATTCATTCATTCATTCATTCATTCATTCATTCATTCATTCATTCATTCATTCATTCATTCATTCATTCATCAATACAGACATTCATGGCACACATCTTGATCACAGAGAGACCATATCAGTGACTTATGTGATCATTTATTATTTTATAGGGCTGTACTTTGATTTCAGGAGAGCAATTTAGGACACAAATGGAAGGGAAGGGAACGACACCACCAGCATCCACCCAAACGACCCTGTCGACTATGCCAAATGTGGCCACCAGGGATCTAGAACACTCTAATTTACTACTCAAATAAATCAAAGACCCATGATTTTAAACAATAGTCTGTTCAAAATAACTACCTGGTTTCCTGCAAGCCACCCTTATTAAAGGACGCAGATGGAAGCTGGTGTGTCAAAAATATAAATTTATTTATTTCACAATAGTTCAATTATATAAACAATTTAAAAAGACAACTGTAATACTTTTTGAAACTTCCCTCAATCAAAACACCAAATAGTTAAGGAGTTTTCCTCCGGAGACATGTCAGAATTCAAAGCACACCACACATCACTCTTAATAAATAAGTTAATACACAGGTAAAACAACCCAGATACATATGGTATCCGTGATTCACAACAATTTCTCCCCCCTTCTCTTCACACACACACCACTGCAGGCGTTTGTCTCCTTGGAAAACTACACGTTACCCAATAAGTATTTCAAATAAAAGAACCCCACAGAGTATACATAAGATTATAAAAAGAACTCAAAACAAAACAAACATACATACAATGTAAAACACAACCCCCCCCCTGTCTCTCTTTCACATGCCCCTAGGGCGTTCGGCAAACGGTAGGTAATAAATTATGGTTAAACATGTGACTAAAGCATATAAGGTGGCAGTTATAAGGCCCCCCTCCTAAAAAGAAACGAAGGTTAACCCTAGAGTACTAGTAAACTACTGACCTTTATCAAATCTACCATTAATTTCTAAAGTTTCAACTCAATTATGTTGCTTCCTCCAAAGGAATGACATCAATGAAGATTTCAAGTCTGAAACCATGTCGCCAACACCTGTAAATCTACATTTTTACATTTTAAGAATATATCTAAACTACATCAAGTGCTATCACTTTCAGATGCCCTGAAAGTCAATTCATGCATTCATGACATCAAGACTAGATTACTATAACGCACTATTATGTGGTCCCCTGCAGGCTTATTAGAAAAACTCCGACTGCTTCAAAACGTGGCAGTTCAAGTTCTTACGTTTTCAAAAATCTATGACCATATAAGCCTGGTTCTGTCAACCTTTCATTGGTAATCTATTAAGCATTGCATTAACATGGTTAAGCTCCTCATTACTTGAGTGAATTTCTCTTCTATTATAGTCCTTCACGTTCACTACGCTGTCAATCGTCCGGTCAGTTGGTAATACCTAGTATTTAAACATTAAGTTCCGGTGGTATATCCTTTTCCTATCTAGCGTCTAAACTTTGGAACAGTCTTCCCTGTACTATCCGGGAGGCAGAAACACTGTCAGTTTAAATCTAGACTAAAGACACATCTTTTCAATCTTGGATACACTACGTTTCCATAATAAAATTCCTTTTGGGGTTTCTGTTGCATTAGTTAGATCAACTGGAACCAGGAACACCTCCAATAACAACTGAGGTTCTTGTTGCATCAAAGAGTTTAGAGGCATAAAAGTTCATTCTCAGACCTAATGGTAGAGCGGAGGGTGGGAACCTGACAAGAGCTAAAGTTATAGAGCTGGATAAAGAATGAAGGGGTGACTTGACAAGATTTCAACTGCTATTCGATCATTAATGATAATCGTAAACCTATAATCTACCTTATTCGTAAGTCAAGTTGTGCAAGCACTGTCAAGCTTGTGCAGAGGCTGCAGCTTCTGCCAGAGGGGAACTGCAATCCCCTGGTTGGGCCTGTGTTCTCCCAAGGATTTTTTCTCCATTGGAGTTTTGGGTTCCCCGCCACTGTGTGCGCACATGTCTGTTAGTTTGTGTGTATTTTGTGTGTGTGCGTGTGTGTGTCTTCTTTGTTTTCACCTTTTTTGTTTGTACTTTTTTAATGATTTGCTTATAGTCAAAATGTTTCATGTACAGCTGCTTTGTAACAATTAACATTTTAAAAAGTGCTATATAAATAAAGTTGAGTTGTTGGTATGTCATAGGTAAATATACTGTACATACTTGTCACAAGACACAAAAAACACATGTAATTTATGTCCACAATGTATACATACTGCACCCACACATACTACATATAGCATACTGAAGTATGCACTTCATCTACTGCAGTTCAAAGAGTAATGTACCAGTTCGTAATTTCAGACAAACGCATTATGTACTGTATGTGCATTTCGTTGCACTGTACTTGTATGTGTGTAATGACAATAAATTGAATCCAAATCAAATCAAATCAAATGTGATCATTTTATATTCTGCTACAATAAACATTTATAGATGTACTGCAAGTTTATAGGACCAACAATACCATGTTAAACACGTCTACAAATGCAAATTAAGGCAAGCACACAATATTTGCAGTACGTATTTGTAAAGAAAGCAGCATAATTGAAAAGCTACGTCTAGACCACTGCAAGAAAACACTGTGACCAAGCTGACCAGTTCTATGCATTAATACAAAGCACGTTTGCACAGCACATCTGATTTGATAACATCCACAAGGGATTGCCGTCCCTTTAACACAGCACCCCTCATCCATGTTAAACAGTATAAACCCCATTTCAAAACCTGTTTTGTATATCCTGCAAAAATGCCTGTGACCTTGAATGATTATCATTCCACTTGCAACATTTTTGGTCCACTGGGTGTTGATGGGAGGAGAATAAAAATAAATCTCTTTCATATTCTGCAGCAGAGATTTGACTGTCAGGGATCGTTCGTATTCAACTTGGGCGTGAGTAAAGCTGAACCATTAGATGACGCGTCTAATGTAGATGACAGCACTGGGATACTTAACAGAAACATGACTAAACATGAATAAACTAGCTGCAAGCCACATCTGTTCAGAATATAGAGTTATTCCCTCCTGTCCACATTATAGTGGAGCTAGAGTCATAATTTGATTTAACCTTGCTCTTTTTTGTTATATTTTTTATTGAATCAGAAAATTATGATTTATCACAAAAGGATTCAAGTCCCGCTTCACCGTCGTTTCATCACATTGATCAATGTCAGGTTCTAGACAGCTGTTATCTGTTATTGCACAGGCTGCCATTCAACAGTATTGAACAGATGAAGTAGAAAAACGATAGCAGTATTCAAGCGAACAAGTCAAGGTTATCCTAGCACATGGATTGCAGTAACACTGCTATGGACACCTACAGTGCTGTGTAGCAACTGCAACTAACCTAACTACAGTTTCAAGTGACTGTAGCACAGCTGTTCATGTTTTCATTACTCAGCCAATTGCAGAAGATCATGTGATCTTTATATGTGCATTGCGTATAGTCATATGACCCAACAACAGCAGCCTACTTATAATAAACCCACAGAAATGAAGAAAACATGATTATCTTATATAATATTTCCTTATTTTCATTCATTAACATTACCATTACTCAAATGGGTGAGTTCCTGAGTTCCTGACTGATATTAGTAAACGGATATTACAGCTGGCAGTTTTAACAGTATACAATAATTGGCTCGTATAGATTTTATTTTTGTATTTTACGGAATTGCAAAAGCATCCAGCTCCTGCCCCAGTGCTCAGTCCTTAGTTGGCTTCAGCTTGTGGGTTCCCTACCATTTGCCAAGCGGGCTATCCCTGTGCCACCTATGCTCCCTGCAACGACCAGATGACTGCCAATTTGCCTCCTGTTCTCCATGCCAGAGCCAAGAGGTCCCTGTGTTCCCTGCCTCAACCAAGTTGGCAACCCTGGACTTTCCTCTGACTTGGTTACCATCACCACCACACTTCTTTGGCACTGTTTATACCTGGTTTTAAAATGCTTTTTGGTAGATTGGAACACAAGTGGACACATACCTGTTTACATCTGGTGTTTTAAGATTATGATTATGTAGGTTATGTAGGGTTAATTAATTTAGATTATGTAGGGATTAATGGTGTAGCCCTTAAGTGGTTTTCCTCTTATTTGTATGACAGGACATGCTCTGTTAATATTGGAAATTATGTCTCAGTGTCCGCGACTATTTCTTGGGGGGTTCCACAGGGATCAATCCTTGGTCCAACTTTGTTCTCATTGTACATGCTACCCCTGGAGTAATTTTTTAAGCAGCATAATATTAACTATCATTTATATGCTGATTATTTGCAACTATACTTTCCATTGGAGTGTGATGGTTGTACATCTTTGACTAATTTTTATAAGTGCTTGACTGAGGTAAAGGGATGGCTAGCAAATATTTATTTACAATTAAATGAGGAAAAGACTGAGTTTATTATGTTTGGTAATACGGAGCTTGGGAATGGTGTTGCTGGAAATTATGGACCACTGTCCAACAACAAGCATAGTCATGTGAAGAAGTATTTTTCGATTCTGAGTCACGGTTTGACCGTCAAGTCAATAGCGTTGTCAAATCATCTTTCTTTCAATTAAGAAACTATCCAAATTGAAACCAATCCTTTCATACAAGGGCTTGGAGATTGTACTGCATGACTTTGTTTCAACCAGGTTAGACTATTGTAATGCCCTTAATCTAGGCATAAGTGATTTACTTGTTGCTTGTCTTCAGCGGGTCCAGAATGCGGCAGCGAGATTTTTGACAAATACCAGAAAATGGGATCACATAACGCCAGTACTGATATCGCTTCTCTGGCTACCTGTTACATTCAGAATACAATATAAGGTGTTGCTTTTTGTTTTTAAGGCACTACATGATCAAGCTCCTAAATATATAAAGGACATGCTAATCCCGTATCAGTCGCAACGTCACCTACGCTCCTCTCAAAAAATGCTTCTAACTGTACCACGATCTCGTTTGAGACGTAGTGGTGACCGCGCTTTTTCGGTTTTGGCTCCAGCACTTTGGAATCCTCGTCAAGCCTTGATATTTTTAAAAAGGACTTGAAGACATATTTATTCTATCAAGCTTTTGGTGTTTGATTAGGCTAGTGAATTGTGAGTGATTCGATGATTGATTCTTTTTAGTCCTATGTGTCACGGTTGGGAGATTCATTGATTCCTCCTTGCACTGTTTTTTTGTGTTTACTGCATTGTTGTGGGCGTGGCTCATCATCAATTGTATATATATACTCACCTTGAACATCTTGTGTTGTCAGATCGTTGTCTCCGGTGTTGTGCAGTCTTTCCTGCAGTTCTCGTCTCACGCCTTGTTGTTGGAATTACCACATCACCTCTCTTATCCTCTGGACTACCGAGTTGCCCTGGACTTGCCTGCGCTACTCTTCCTTTCGGATTCTGTCTGTGAACTCTCGGACTGCCACTGAGGATTATTTATGGCTATTTGTTGAGCTGGATTACTCTGCACAATAAACCAGATTACTTGCATTTGCCTCCACTGTTCTTATTCACGTGACACTATGATTTTATGTATTCTATGTTTCTATATATTTTTAGTTATTTACTATCTATGGACAGCACTTCGGTCCATTTTAATGGTTTTGAAAGTGCTTTATAAATAAACTTTGAGTTGAGTTTAATCCTTTTTTCGAGGAGTGGGCTAAATACAAGGGTTTATAGATATTTTGATCAAATTAACTAAATAAGTGCATGCAATGTACATATGAACTTGCTCGAAGAAAGCCAAAAAAATACTCTCTGATTGTTAATACAATCTGAATTTGTATTTGTTTTTGCTCTGACAGCTGTGAGTCCAGGCCAAGCATTGTAAGTGTGTTATAGAAAGCTGGAATGGCAAGAAAACATTGAGCTTAATTAGTTTTTCGTCTTTAAACAAAACTTTTAGGTTTTCAACTGGCAAAGTTTTAAGCCAGCACTGTTTGGCTAACGCGTGTTTCAGAGTGTTTACGCATTGTCCATAGACGTAGAATAGGCAGTCTCTTGTGGCTGTTCGAACATGATTTTGACTACATCTGGAAGTGGTCAAAAATGGACATGCTCAAAACTTTTCACAAGCCGTTAACACCTGTATTTAGCATCGTCCCCCTGTGATCCAATTGACCAAACACTTCTTAATACCAGGGGCCTGTTTCAATAAGGAGGTTCAACCAACACCGAGTTAAAATGTGAACTTTATATTTATATATTTTTATATGATTTACTCAGAGAATCGCTACTAAATCGCTACGAGTAGCTGATTTCAATTAGTTCAATATAATTGTCAATTGAGCAAAGATAGCACAATTCACCATGGCAACGGCACATGACAAAAAGCGCTCCGTTTATTTCTCGCCAGTCAAATCGGAGGTACAGTTACAAAGCATACAGCAAAGATGAGCAGAGTTTTAGAGAGAAGAGCAACACAGCCACAGCAAAAGAAAGAGAGTCGGCGTGGGAGAAAATTGCTTTACGTGTCAATGCGTAAGTTTAATTGTCAATCATTTTTATATTCATTTTGTTGATACCGTCAAAATGTGAATATCTCTCTCTCTCTCTCGATATATATATATATGTATACTGTCTATATATATATTAATCCACATTAATGCTGTGGATGGACTTCCGATTGACATAATTGGCCTCATTTTGGGAATGAGCGATTGATGGGAATATGGGTGCCATCAATGCTCTCACAGGTTTGTGGCCAGGAAACTTAACAAAAATGTACAAAAAGTGATTGAGAGCGAGGCACACTTTTCTTACCGCTCTCCATACAGTTGCCTTGCTAACGTGTTCTGCATCCCAGTTGTTATATAGAAAGCTACCATTAAGCAAAGAAATGTAAGGCCATACAAAGAAACTGCTCGGATGTAAGAGTGCGGCCACGACGAGTGAGGTTTGCGATGTAAGGATGAAGCGGAGTGTGGATATATGTAATGGACTGTAAAGAAAAAACAGTATTGCTCAAATAAAAAATCCTCCAGGTTCTTGAATAAACAGACATGCCATTTTAATGTCTGTGTGACAAAATTGTGTGCGATTAAGGAAAACGAATGAAAAAACAAATGGTGTAGGCAATTTCAACACCGCTCGCTCTTCGTAAAGGGGGCGGAGATTGTAACAAACTCCAGGGTTTGTGAAATAAAACCTGCTCCCGACCAGGTTAGGTTCACAGGGAAGGTCACTATGGTTACTCACTCTGAGTATAAGATACCTTGATATCTGAAACGGGCTTGACTTACCCCGCAGTCGCAGGTTTGACATACCTCGCGTTCTGAAACGGAAAACCCAGAGTATCCCGTTTTCTGGGGTTAACTAACTCAGAGGTTGCACTTACCCTGCTTTCTGAAATGGGCCCGAGGTGTTATGTAAACAGGCTCTTTGAGGGGGAGCTTTGTCTGCTGGACTGCCATTTTACACAAAACTACACCTAATCCCTCATGATCAGTCAGTCAGTAATTGTGATGTCATGTTATGTTACACTGCAATTCTAAGTCTTACTCTGTTTTTTGTTTTGTTATGCCGTTCGCTGGTTTTTCTTTCTTGCCTGTGTTTTTGCCCTTGTGTTTGTTCCTGGGGATCGTTTACCAATGCTTTGACTTCCTGTGGCTCAGTGGTAAGAGCATTGCATTAACAACACAAGGTTGTGGGTTCGGTCCCAGGGGATTGCACATACCTATGTATAAATGTATAGGATAATGCAATGTAAGTCGCTTAAAGCATCTGCCAAATGAGTAAATGAAAATAATTAAGAGCTGCATTTTGATCCTCAAACCCCCCTGCTGTTTCACAGCATTACGTAACTCCATCAACTAAACAATGAACAAACTCTTGTTCACTATAAAATACTGATACCAAGTACTGTAGCGCTGATTTTTTCAGCTACTAAATTGGTTAGCTTCTTAGTTTGTAGTGTAGCTAACACAAAAAAATTACACGGATACAAGCCAAGTAGCTTGTAGTTTAGTGAGCTACAGATCCATTTTAATGTGCCATGCAAGGTGGAGCTTTTACTTACGGTTGTTTTACATCAGAGTAAAACACAGGAGAAACAAGACAAACATTTATCTGTCTTGGCAAATCAGTAAGCAAATGCATGTAATAAGAAGGTTTTATAGTGCAGACAGATAAGGAGAAGTGTCCTCCTAATCACTTTTTGCCTTTCCTGTGAATCATCTGTTCATCATCTTGCTCCTGAGGACTAGGAAATTCGGCTAGAATAATATAACAAGAATTAAAGAGGGCTTAACAGATACCTACTAAAGAGTGGACAAGAGGCTGTGATTCAGAGAGAATGAAAAGAGGACATTTTAAATTAAACAATATTATCAGTGCTAAATATGCAATCTAGGGAAGCCATAGAGTGAGATAGAAGAGACATTGCTAGCTATTTTCTATTCAACCTTTGGTAGTATATAGCTGTCACAGTTGTGGTTTTGTTTAGTGTGTCTTGTTTTGCCTGTGTTCCCTCATTAGTTTCCCTAGTTGTTAATTGCCCCACACCTGTTTCTGTTTTCCCTGAGTATGTTCCCCTTTTGCATTTGTGTATTGTGTACACATACTTAAAACAAAATGTATAGACACTGCAATTTAAATTGCTTTGGATAAAAGAGTGTGCTTCATATTACAGCAAATACCATAATAGAATATTTCTATTTTGTTTAAATAAGGGAAGATTTGAACCTATAGAATTACAAATTTAAAGATACTGTGACTGAAAAACGTGTGATAATCATTTGTTATGATTTGCCTTGTAACTATAATATTAAACGCATGAACTGTATCAATCTTTGGTATTATAGGATTTAAAGGACCATTCCTTCTGGTCAGTCCCAAAACAGATGATAACTAAACATTCTCTATTTTTTTTTTTTTGAATTGCAGTTCAGACACTCTGCATTTCTCCTTTGTTAATTTAAATGAGTTTGGGATCAAATCTTTAGAGTTTACGTCAACTCAGTTTAATTTAAAACGGACAATAGTCATCCAAATACCACTTTGCTTTTTTTCTGGTTTTGATGTTTCCAACCAACAAAAGGTGTCCACATGATTCATGTTTGACAGTTAGTTGGCTTTTGTTAAAAACACACTGCAAGGTTGAGGAGCCAAGACTGAAATGTGCCTCCTGTTTCTGCTGTCAATCATTCTATTCCCTAAGGCCATCTCTGAAGGCAGCAGATGCTCATGGGAAAGCAAGAGGAGTCAAATGCTTCACAGAACTTTGTCTCCTGCCCCACCTCTCCTGTCCGATATATGCCACACCTGTCTGAATCTCATCACCCATGTCTGGGTTTGCTCTATCCCTGTCCAACTCACATCGTCTTCATAGGCACCTTCTTAGGTCATCCACTGCTTTCTTCACATAAACCATTGTATAAGCAGATATTAAGGTAAGGAAAATGTATATGTTATACATGAACCCCAATAACGATTAGATGATGAGTGTTATAATTTAATTATGTCATATTTAAAATGCCTCTAAAAGGTATGATAACTATATATATATATATATATATATATATATATACAGTATATCTTTTGAGGCATTTTACATATGACATAATTAAATCATAACACTCATTAGGACCTTTCTGGAGGCCCCCCACAGTCAATAATTTGATCACATAACTCATCGTTCAGATTTGTTTTCCTGTGAAAATAATATATTAATGCCTTAAATAAATAGTTAACTTCTAAACAAGCCCTCATTGACTATTTTTTATTCCTACGGAGGAATACTTTTCACTGCACTTATGCTTTTTGTTGTCCTTATATTGTTCTAATTGCTTCTATTGTTTACCGCATTTGTAAGTCGCTTTGGATAAAAGCACGGGCTAAATGTAAAAACAGCAGTTGCTAACAAGTTGCTAAAGGTGACTACTTCCTTTGGTGGGGACGTTAGACGTCATTGCTTATATAAAGCTCACAAATAGTTCAACATTGGGAACAAATCTCTTAAAAAGTAGATACGGATTCATTCACGAGTAATTACCAGGGAACACATTTCTAATTAAGTTTGAAAGAGTGGTGTGAAGTGTAGTTGTTTATAATATCATGTTCCGCCGATTGTATTTCGGCTTCAATGGTAACAAATGTTGAGTTCATTTGTAAAGATAATATTGATAGACAAAACATGTACAGAGCTTATTTTTTGCGATCTTCTAAGAGTCTATGGAAAAAAATGTATAGGTCTTCTGTCGAGGGAACCACATGACACTTACTTCCGGGTTATCGTACAAAAATACATTTTCTTGGAGGCACTGGATTGTTATGAAAGTACTAGTAATTGGTGTGTTCGACCAATCAAAATTTAGTAGTAGGTAGTAGTTTTGCAGACTCTTAAAAAATGTCTCTTTTAGTTTTTTTTCAATGGCATTACTGTGATAACAAATTTACACCCATATTATTGTATAACTGCAAACTATACAAGCTATTGTACTAGGGTAAACTAAAAACTATAGTTGATGATAAAGTACAGCAAAAGACAAAGCTGTATTACTGTAAAAACAACACCATTACCTGATTTGTATGGTATTATTTTTGGTAAATCAATTGCTGGAACAAGACAGACAGAATGTGAAAATAAACCTATCACACAATTAATTAATTAATTAATTTTGCCACAAAGTCTCGTATTTTGAAAACACACATCATTTGATACACAAAATTACCCTTTGGGGATTCATAAAGTATTTTTTCTGTCTTGTGTTCCATTACTTTTACCCTTGTTTAATGTTTCTAAAGAAGGAACCTATATATCTTATGACTGCAGCAATCACACACACACACTGTAGGAGGCAATGCTCACACACCAGCAAGTATGAGACCTTTCAGAAGCGACTCAACTATCTTGAGGATGACTAAGGTGGCCTGGGGGTCCACACGTTGCAAAATAATAGGAAAAAAGCGCATGTGACCAACCAAGCATGGGTGTGAATCTGCGAGCTCTAACATCAACCCAGTGGACTAGACAGAGCTGCAGATCTTTATGACAGCTTTGGGCTTCTGACCTCACATAGCTATTTAGGTCTAAGAGGTAGAGGGTGATATTTTGAGAGTAGACATCCCCCAATGTTTTCTCTATAAAACAGACAAAGTAGTTTTCACACCCCTGGATGCACATGACCTTGACCATTGAATGACTAAAACAGTCCTTCTTCACTACTTTGCCTATGAACTAGACTATACATTGTATTTGTATCAAATAGTGTCCTAACATAAATTGTACACAATTGAATTTCAATGACATCCTGCTCCGGGTGTCCAGAGTATTCAGGTTTCCATAATTTCTCCTTATGAACCTGCTGTATCTTATTTTACGTATGAACTGATATAATCTTTATACACAGTGGTTTAAAACATGTATTTCTATTTGTTCTGCATGCTGTTGCTAGTCCATAACTATTCAGTTAGGAATAGCTGGAAAATGTGTCAATAATGTAGCAGCAAACGCTTCAGAATTCCACTGATGTATTAGGTATCTTTAATAGTTGCCACGGATCAACAGAGATTATGCCTGAGATTGACATATTGTGTTATTTTCAGGGTAGTTTCAACCCTGGAGAGTTTTTATCCCATAATTACATATAATAAAACTGTGGCCTGGTGGTCAGAGTGTTGGGCTTTTGATCAGAAGGTTGCCGGTTTGAATCTCAGTGCCAGGAGGTCATGACTGAAGTGCCCTTTAGCAAGGCACCTTATCCCTAATGTGCCATTGTAGAAGACATGTCAGCTTGGATGAAACAGCACACCCCACGGTGCCACATGATCTCACCATCCAACTTGGCAATACCACAATCACTCCTTCCAAAACAGCCGGAACCTCAGAGTCATATTTGATGAACAACTGTCATTTAATGATCATTGCAAAGAAAATGCTGTCATACCGATATGCCTTATTCAACATTTGAAAGGTTTGACCCTATCTCACTGAGCATGCGGCACAACTTTTTTCAGGCCCTTTTAATCTCAAGGTTGGATTACTGCAATGCTCTCCTTGCTGGTCTTCCTTCAAAGGCTATCAAACAACTTCAGCTGGTTCAGAATGCAGCAGCACAACTCGTCTTCCAACAGCCCAAAAGGACCCCTTTTCATATCTCTTCACTGGCTATCAGATTCAAGTCACTAATGCTTGCCTACAGGACTACTACTGGATCTGCACCGCCAAACACTCTTACACCCCATCAAGTACCCTGCGTTCAGCAAACATGCAGAGTCTTGTGTTGCCTTCTCAAATGGGCAGTAAAACACTTTCCAGGTCATTCTCCTTCACAACTCCTTCCTGGTGGAACATGCTTTCTAACTCAGTCCCCAAATCTCTCACAACATTCATAAAACTACTTAAAACCCATCTAGTTGGTGAATAATTGACGGAAAATAAAAATAAACTAACCCCCTTTCTTTCCCTCGACAGGTATTTTTCTGGCTTTTGTTGAAACTAGTAACTTTGTATTAGCACACATTGTATTATTGCTCCTGGCCATCATCTCTTCCATTAGGATTCAGCATCAGTCTGAATACTAGCCAGATCCACCAAATAAAGTTGGTGGATAGATGACATTGATGACAGAGTTCAGACATTCAATGGGGGCATACAGCTCATGCAGGTAGCTGAATTCAAAGAAGTGCTGCACACAAACATACATGTAAGGGTGGTTCCACAACAGAGGTTCAGGATGCCTAAATTAATGAAGAAATGTTATGAGCAAGATGGTATAAAACTGTGTATTTATTGTCAAATTCCACCCTTCTGCTACTTATACCAATGATGTAAATAAGCGCTATGATTATAGCTAAATATGTCAGAGAGCAGTGCTGTAACATGACTATATTGTGTCATGATTCTGCCGCATCATGTCATGTTTCTCTTGGTTTAGTGGCAGGATCATGACAGAGTCTCATGTCTTGTGTGAAGAGAGGCAGTTATGGCCTTCCATACACTCTCTCCAGTCTCTGTCATGATTCTGCCTTCTCTTGTCTTGGTTTTCTGGTCTAGAGGCAGAATCATGACGGACCCACGTGTTTTATGTGGAGAGAAACATATTATTGTCAATCAGGACATAATATGCGTTCTCTCCTGTCTCGTCATTTGGCCCCGCCCCTCTCGTTTCTAGTATAGCTTTCCTCCTGTGTCTCATTACCCACACCTGCCCATCGTTATCTCCTTTGTTAGTCTCCCTATATATATACCCTCTTGTTTATTGTCTTGTTGCTCGTTCGTTGTAAATGTTTCCTTGCGTGTACCTGTACCTTGGCTCGTGTTCTTGTTCCCTTGTAGTTTGAAGTCTTTACGTTCTGTTTTTGTATTGTGCCTCAGTTCAGTTTTCCCCCCATTGTGGGTGTATTATTTGTAATTTGCGGTTTTTATTTATTAAATCCTGTTTTACCCCGTATTGCTGCCTGCGCTTGGGTTCTTCACTACCTGTTCCGTGACAGAACGAAAGAGCCAAAACAGAACCCAGCAGCAGCATGGACACTGGCCGGTCTAGCTTGGCCCGCCGCCTCTGCAGCCTTCGCCAGGGAAGTGAGACTGTGGATGATTATGTGGAGAGGTTCCTGGACATCGCAGGACAGGGCGTCTTCGGGGAGGAGGAGCTGGCGGTGCTGTTTAACACCGGTCTCAGAGAGCCACTCTCTCGATCGGAGATGAGGGCGATGAGGCCGTTGGACTTCGACGCTGTGTGGGATGCCGCCACAGGTCGTTCGTGGTCCACGACCTCATCGAACTCCTTTGACTCATCTCCGCTGGTTGCGATACCAGAGAGTGGTCCTCTGCAGATCAGGAATGTGGGCATCGCCACGCACCACTCCCCAACCTCTGCAGCCTCTCCACAACCGCCCAGTCTCACTGGCAAGCGAGGGAGACGGGAATCCTGGGGGTCCTCGTTTGAGACCTCCAATCCCGAGCCGCTCATCCCATTCTCTTCATTCCTGCAGCCGGCCTCCAGGCGGGGGGCTCGGCTGAAGAAGAGGCAACGGAGGGCGGCTCGGAGGGCGGCTCGAAGGGTGGTCCCGTCGATCCCGGTGGTCCCGTCGATCCCGGTGGTCCCGTCGATCCCGGTGGTCCCGTCGATCCCGGTGGTCCCGTCGATCCCGGTGGTCCCGTCGATCCCGGTGGTCCCGTCGATCCCGGTGGTCCCGTCGATCCCGGTGGTCCCGTCGAGTCCGGTGGTCCCGTCGAGTCCGGTGGTCCCGTCGATCCCGGTGGTCCCGTCGAGTCCGGTGGTCCCGTCAAGTCCGGTGGTCCCGTCAAGTCCGGTGGTCCCGTCAAGTCCGGTGGTCCCGTCAAGTCCGGTGGTCCCGTCAAGTCCGGTGGTCCCGTCAAGTCCGGTGGTCCCGTCAAGTCCGGTGGTCCCCCAGCCGGCGTCAAGTCCGGCCTTCCAGCCAGTGTCTCAGCCCCAGCCGGCCTTCCAGCCGGTGTCTCAGCCGGCCTTCCAACCGGCCTTCCAGCCGGTGTCTCAGCCGGCCTTCCAACCGGCCTTCCAGCCGGTGTCTCAGCCGGCCTTCCAACCGGCCTTCCAGCCGGTGTCTCAGCCGGCCTTCCAACCGGCCTTCCAGTCGGTGTCTCAGCCGGCCTTCCACTCGGCCTTCCAGCCGGCCTTCCAGCCAGCCTTCCAGCAGGCCTTTCAGCAGGCCTTTCAGCCGGTGTCACAGCAGGGGACTCCTAGAGCCTCTATGACTCCCCCTAAGACTGTTCCACCCAATCCATGCCCTTTTGGACTGCCCCCTATGCACTCTTTGCCTCCACCCCCCCTCCCTTGTTTGTTATTTTTATTGTCTCACCCCAACCCTTCTGTTATTATTTCTTGTATGCCCCTAGTCATGTTTGCTATGTTCTGTTGGTTTATGTCTGTTACCCAGTCTGTCTTGTCTTGTTAGTTGCTCCCTTGGTGAACGCCAGGAGTCGTTCATTAAGGGGGGGGATTCTGTCATGATTCTGCCTTCTCTTGTCTTGGTTTTCTGGTCTAGAGGCAGAATCATGACGGACCCACGTGTTTTATGTGGAGAGAAACATATTATTGTCAATCAGGACATAATATGCGTTCTCTCCTGTCTCGTCATTTGGCCCCGCTTCTAGTATAGCTTTCCTCCTGTGTCTCATTACCCACACCTGCCCATCGTTATCTCCTTTGTTAGTCTCCCTATATATATATAGCCTCTTGTTTATTGTCTTGTTGCTCGTTCGTTGTAAATGTTTCCTTGCGTGTACCTGTACCTTGGCTCGTGTTCATGTTCCCTTGTAGTTTGAAGTCTTTACTTTCTGTTTTTGTATTGTGCCTCAGTTCAGTTTTCCCCCCATTGTGGGTGTATTATTTGTAATTTGCGGTTTTTATTTATTAAATCCTGTTTTACCCCGTATTGCTGCCTGCGCTTGGGTTCTTCACTACCTGTTCCGTGACCGTCTCGTCATAGCATTTTATGTTTCCCCCTCGTGGGTGTTTGTTTGATATTTATTATTAAATATCTGTTAACCCTGGGTCCTCTGTCCGTGTCTCACCCCACGTTCATGACAATATTGTATTGCAACATGGAGCGTTTATATATAACATACAAACAAAACTAGTTTGCACATTTGAAAATTAAAGTGTTTAATAACAGACCTAAGTAGATGCTTACAAAGGAAATGGGTATAAAGTAAATGCGTAAAATTATGAATGATACAATTTACCTGTGAAAGCAAGAAGTATAGAAGAAAGAGGCGAGTCTGAAAGTATGGCCTAGAAGCCTAAACTAGAGCTCAGGTAAAGAAGAGCATGAACTAAGGGCAGAATCCAAGAGCAGAACCCAATGAGAAACAAAGGGCCAGAGTTCCCAGAGAGCAGCTTCCAGTGAGAAGAACGAGATCGAACATATCTTACATTCCCTTAGCCATTTGACTAAACAAAACATGATACTGTGGTGATGCGATTGCCTGATCCACCTATGTTTGAGGAAATGGTACGGTCCGGGGGTATAAAGGTAGATAGGACTGGCATGTCACACAGGTGTGTCCTATAGGGCTTCCGGGAGTACCTTTATTTCCGGTGGGTTGGGCTACACGTCCAAGAGGTAAGAGCTACCAGTGGCAGTTAAAGTGTTGATATTTAATGTCAAACAAATGGAGATGCATTTAAATTACAGTGTGGTTGATGAGTACTGCGGGCATTTGTGAATGGCCATGTATTTTCGAGAGCCATTAGTGAAGTCCGCGTCAAGTGCGTGGTGCATTACTGGTCATTAGCTGCAGGTGTGTTACTCATTTTCACGTATAGGGTTGTGGGAATGTATTTTCCCTCTAAATTCATTTGCTTGTTATATTTTTGCAGTGACTTTGGGTGTTGGAGGTGTTGCAGCAGGCTGAACCGACGCCAGTTCGCAGGCTGATACCGGCGCTATTTAGGGCTGTGATTCTCCCTTATGGACTAGCGCTATCGTACCTGCATGTATAATGACTGCTTGAACTGGAGTGTTTTCCGAGATAGACAGTGTCACTATTGTTCGCACTGATTCGTCCAACTTACCGTTTCTCCTACCTGACTGCCTAGCGGATTCCTGAACCGGGTTGTTTCCAGACCCGTTACTTTTAGTGCGACGCTTAATTTACCTTCCACTTTCATTTCACTGCGTAGCGGATGCATGAAGCTGACTGTTCCGGACCGAAGTGGACAGTCCGTAGAGTCGTGTTTATTTCCCTTTTTGCTCTTTCACTCGTTGCCGTGCCTGGGACAGCGTCTTTGTCCCGGTTGGTGTGGAGGACTATTCCCATTTAGCTGGCAGTTATTTCCAGTGTATAATAACCATTTAGTGTCTGTCGACGTGCTTCGATACCGCGTTCTGCGTGTCTATAGGCACGACATTTGGCTCTCTTTCTCGGAGGACTGGTGATTACCGGACTAGCTATTATTATCGATGTCATTTTGGGCGTAACTTGTTTTGTTTAAATTGATTTTATTTAATTCGTTTTGTTTAAAATTTATTTTGTTTAATTCGTTTTGTTTAAGTGATTTTGTTTACTTCGTTTTGCCTAAGTGATTTGGTTTTGTTTAAGTGATTTTGTTTACTTCGTTTTGCTTAAGTGATTTTGTTTACTTCGTTTTGCTTAAGTGATTTGGTTTAATTTGTTTTGTGTAAGTGATTTGGTTTACTTCGTTTTGCTTAAGTGATTTTGTTTACTTCGTTTTGCTTAAGTGATTTTGTTTACTTCGTTTTGCTTAAGTGATTTGGTTTAATTTGGTTTAATTTGTTTTGTGTAAGTGATTTTGGATTGAGTTTATTAATTTTCTTTTCGTTCCAGAATTAGGGGGAATTAGTCGCGGTCGAGATCCTCTGTTTGTGGTGCTGTGGTTGACTTGTTTGTAGTGTCCACAATATAGAAACATTTGGCGTGTGGTGACGTGAGTGAGCACAACGGTTGTCGGATCAATCGGACGACTTTCCCCAATTCTGGGTTGGACGTTTTAAGTGTGTGTATGCTTTGTACGAAGATGATGGCCTGTTTCTTTTAATGACTTTAATTAAATGTGATTTTGTATTTTAGATGGTGTGTGTGAAATAAATTGTTTACCAGCTTCCCTTTTGTCTGCTACCTGTCTCAGCCAATAACGAACCTGTGAGCTTTTGGTGATTTACTTAATTTTGGGTCCCTGGCCCTATCCGGGGTGGCGTAGTCGGCTCATGCTTTGATTAATCTCCTTTCACCGTATGCCATCGCCACAATACAATCAAACTACCCAATCAGGTGACCCCCTTTGACCGCCACTGTACTGGATCCACAACATCAGCTAACAGTGTTTGATCACTAGCAGCACCCCTGTGATCTTTAGAATGGCAAATAGTGCCTTTTGTGAAGAAAGAAGGGGGTAGTCACACAGCAATCATTTCAACCATAGACACATCTTGTGGGAAAATACTCTATAACGTGGTGTGGGACCTTCACATCATTTCATGCTCAGTGTAGGGTGACTGGTACAGATAATGAAAGCCTGAACACCATGGCTGATGCCATTACTAAAACATTTTAGTGTTTTGTGTTCCGGATGAGAAACGCCAATGAGTTCATCTAGGATTGATGTGGTTTTGGCCCGGCAATGACAGGTGAGCTCAACACTTCTGGTCCAAACAGCTGAGGCCTCTTTCTCCTGCTGTAGAAGGTGCTTACCACAGGTAATCAAATTGAATGTGTTACATGCTGAAATGAGGCAGCGGTTATTACCATGTCAATGAAAATTAATGGTAGACCTTTTTAAGCAGCCAGTGGTGACATCAAATTTATTTTCCTGTTAAAGACTGAATAATCTTTGTAGTCAAGTAAGTTCTTCTCATACTAAAGGCACAAGCATATTCATCATTACTGTCACTTGTTTCTTTTTTTTTTACTGCAGTTAGTATATGGGAAATATGAATGATTTTTAAGTATGGAGTTAATATAGATATGGAGAGGATGGGCCAAGTATGAATCTTGTGTTTACAAACACTACTTAAAAATCATGCAAAACCTTTACGAAAATGGAAAACTGCTAGAAAAAATCAAGCATGAAAGTTTGTATATCAATGTCATTGAACTATACTGAACTGTAGTATTTTAGTAAATACCAGCATACATTTTGGAGTATTTCTCTCTAAACATCATCTTCACGTTGTAATGGGTAGCCCTATTGATAAGTTACAAAAGTTAAAATGGGGTCAGATCTTGCTGATTGAGATTTAAAACAGTTAAAAGGATGACACAAACAAGTGCAATAAAGAAGAGAGGTGTGTCACACTTTATTTTAAGGTCCAATTCTCGATATTAACAAAACATTAACTACAACATTTGCTGTTGATAAATACAAACAGTTTTGACCGCAATGCAGTAAAAAGAAAAGAATCAAAAACAAACGCTGATATGTGACAGATCCAAGGAGAGTCACACGCCTTGGAAAAAGGTAAGGTTTTTTAACTTGGATTTAAATTCAGATTCGGAAGGGACTAATTGGAGGGAGACTGGAAGACTATTCCAAAGTTTCGGCCCAGCAATTGAAAAAGCACGGACACCCCTCAACTTCAATATAGATCTCGGGACCAGTAACACTCTTTGCTCAGAAGACCTGAGAAAACCTCAGAGATCTAACAGATGTATTTGGGTTTAAAAGATCACAGAAATATTTAGCAGCCATTCCACTCAGAGCTTTAAAAACAGACAGTAACATGATTCTGTAACAGACCGGCAACCAGTGCAGAGAGAAAATTGCAGGGGAGATATGATGAAATTTGCGTGTGCTAGTTAGAAGTCTGGCAATGGCATTTTTAACTATCCGAAGTCGATTCAAATTTGATTTATTCCCATATGATTGTGGCAGTGTTGTGATCCCTGTGTATTGGCGTTTGGGGTGTGGCTACCATGAGTGATAGCCTATCAGCATTTGTCTCTTGACTATTACTGGAACTGCCCTCGTAGAGCGCATGGTCACTGACTGGCGTAGCTCATGACGTAGCTCATTCAAAGCTTTGGTTGGGGGCAGGCTGTCCACTATCCTCAGGAAGTTTTACCTTGCGCTGTAGTTGGGATCGTTTGTATTAGGGCTATGCTAACATGTACTTCATTCATTTTAGATTTCTGTATAGTTTAGGTGGTGTGATGACTAGTTCCACATATGTATATCGATCTCTTCTCGTATTAATAGGAGATGGGTTTTAACTTTTATTAATAGGTGAGTTTATAGTAAACCGATGCATTCTCAACCAGCTGGAGTTGTTTGATAGCCTTTTCAGGAAGACCAGCAAGGAGAGCATTGCAGTAGTCCAATCTTGAGATTACAAGGGCCTGAACAAAGAGTTGTGCCGCATGCTCATTGAGATAGGGTCTAACCTTTCAAATGTTGAATAAGGGATATCGGTATGACCGCATTGTCTTTGCAATGATCATTAAAGGACAGTTGTTCATCAAATATGACTCTGAGGTTCCGGCTGTTCTGGAAGGAGTGATTGTGGTATTGCCAAGTTGGATGGTGAGATCGTGTTGCACCATGGGGTGTGCTGTTTCATCCAAGCTGAGATGTCTTCTACGCAGTCTGGTAATGACCCCTGTTCTCTTGACACAAGTTCAGCAAAGGAAGGCAGAGGGATTTGGTTAGGCCCAAGTGGGGAAACCTGTTTCAGCTTAATTGAACTTTACCCCCAATCTATTTCCCACATGCTTTTTATGTGGTCAAGAAGGACACACCAAGCTAAATTGTCCAAAGAACTCAGTTCAGCTCACACATTTATGCTTTTTACCAAGTCATGAGGTCAATAAAGAACAAATTTTGAGAGTCGCTTTGGAAACAGATTTATGATGGTGATAACAGATTATGCCACGAGATATCCAGAGGTATTTCCATTAAGATCTGTAAAAGCCAAGCCTATTGCTGCTTCTTTGGTCCAGTTGTTCTTGAGGGTTGGATTTCCAGCAGAGATTTTTACAGAATTCTATGTCCACCCGGTTGAAGCAGGTTTATCAGCTCCTGGGAATTAAAAGCCTTCGTACCACTCCTTACCATCTGCAGACAGATGAGCTGACTGAACGATTTAATCAGACTTTGAAACAGATGCTTCGGAAGTTTGTCAGTTAGACCTGGCAAGACTGGGAGCAGTGGTTGCCCTATCTTCTCTTTGCATATCAGGAGGGCCAGTGGTCTTTATTAGTCATAACCTGTTCCAAAGAGAAGTACGTCATTCAACGGAAAATGAGTGCTTGGCTGTAAACTGGGCACTGGATTTTTTTAAATACTATATGCTGCTGTGAGTTTAATCTGGAGACTGATCACAAGGCTTTGCAGTGGTTGGAGAAGATGAAAGATTCTATCCAGAGAGTAACACGAGGGTATTTAGCCATGATCCAGCATGAGCATGGCAACGTCAACGTCACAGCTGACTATCTCTCCCACTGTACCAGCAAGATTCTTGAAGAAGACTTATGTTCAGTCTTGCATAAAACAACAAAACATCTTGTTTGTTTACAAAACATTCTTGTAGCTCACTATAAGTAGTCCCACGTGAATGTGAAGTCGAGTTAAAACAAAGTATTTATTACAACTTTCACCTCATGTATAAATCCTCCAGAACAGGTTTGAAACCCTGCCCCAAAAGCAGTTGCTGATGGATGTAAAACAAATGTGGACAACACACTTTCAGCAGCTTTTGGAGTGTCATGGTACGTTAAAGTCCTTCTTTTAAGTTGTTATTCATCAACTAGTGACCAGTCAGAAAGATTAAATCTTCCGTACGTTGAAAACATACAAACTCTGTCACAGGTCGAAATTATGACTGGAAAGCAATGACGGTAACACATTGTTTTGAATCATGATGCATTTATTTGTGAATGGTAATAGTTTGCATGTATACATCTGCGCACATCTCCACAGTTTAGCACAGGGGTGATCAATCCTGCTTGTGGAGGGCCATTGACTTGCAGAGTTTTGCAACAGCCCTATTTAAACACACTAAATATCTAAACACTGCAGGACAGTGGACCTTCAGGACTGAGTTTGAATATCCCTGCCTAAGCACAAAGGTCCTTAACCATGCTTCAGGAGACCCATTGTCTCGCAGAGGCTTTATTCAGACACCCATGCTTGCAGTCTTTGCCATTTTGAGGTAAGTGTGCAAAACTGTCCCATTACTTAAATATTACATATTTCGATAGTAAAAAAGTGTTGAATTTTATTGGTGCATACTCCAGAGAAGTACAGGGTTACGTAGTTTGTAAAACATTTGCAAATGCTTTTTATCACATAATTAGAAACACCATAGTAATTAAATGTTCGCACTTGCAAAGTGTGTCCCATGGGATTACTAATACTAGATGCACAGTTGGAATTTTACACACACTAGCACACTTGAACCAACTTCATAAATATATCATAAAAGTAGTCAAGCGCAAAGACTGCAAGTTTGAATATGTGGGCAAAGCCAGCTAATGTAGGTCTTCAGCATCACTTGAAAATAACAGGTACATGTTTTGAAGCAGTTTTTACAAAAACATTGACATTGGACATTGGAGCTGCTTTCCAATTTGCCTACTTATATTCTGTGCCCTAAATCTATGTTTTTTTAAATACATAAATGTAAGCTAGTACAAAAAATACAAGGTGTTACCATGGTGTTTACTATCGTTGGAAATAGCAAAAGTAAACAAAAACATGATAATATAGTAAAAGCATGAAAGACTTCTCTTCATTGTTAGACACTTATTTTCAGTGTTATTTACTTCATATGAAATTATAAATTACTTTAGTGTTTCAGCACTCTCAAAGCACATTGTTGCTAAGACAACAAACAAACATTTTAGTATATAAATGAAATGTGACCTCAAAACATAAGTAACACAAGTATATTTGTAAATTGTCGATTTTTCTTTTATGCCCAAAATCATTAGGATATTAAATAACATCATCAAATCAAAACTTTATTTCTGTTAGTGGATTCAGCAAAATCTTACAAAAAAACTGTAAGAAACATGCCTACAAACCTTGCTCGCTCCTGCCTGTTTGGTATATGTAAAGCATAACATTTCAGCTTTCGGGCCTGTCTACTCTACACAACGTCACTACAGCAGTAAGCCAGTAGAAAGTGTTAAAACAAACCTGTTTCTTTTTAGCAAAGTATAAATTGTCTTTTTACTCCGTCACTGATGGACAACTGTTACTTAGATTTCTTCAATATTTTTTGCACCTTCAGATTCCAGATTTTGAGATAGTTATATATCGGCCAAAGAGTGTCCTAACAAACCACACATCAATGGAAAGCGTTTTTATTCTTTATTCTTATTTAGCTTTCTCAATATAAAAAGATTGACCCTTATGACTGGTTTTGTGGTCCAGGGTCACAAATGATTGTGATAAGGGACTATTCGAACTTGAAAAACGTTAAATATCAGGTAAACAAGAGACAACCCTGAACAAAGGAAAGTGTGGCTTTTTATACACATGGTGAAGAACTAAGCTAGAAACAGGCAATGATAAAGTGACCATGGAAACTGTCATGATTCTGCTGCATCATGTCATGTTTCTCTTAGTATAGTGGCAGGATCATGACAGAATCTCATGTTTAATGTGGAGAGAGGCAATTTTTGTTGTAATTGCCTTCCATACGCTCTCTCCAGGTCTCGTCTCTGTTCCCATCCTCTCGTTATTGATTAATGCCCTACACCTGTTTCCCTCTTGATTTGCTCCCTTACTTAATGCACTTGTGTCTTCTGTCTTGTGCTGGTTCATTGTGGTTTGTGTGGTGAGTTCATGTGTCCTGTTAGGTTAGTTATTTGTAGTTCATGTTTAAGGTTTATTGTAGTCCTGTTTAAGTGTAGTTAGTTTTAGTCCTGTCTTGTTATGTTACCCCCACGCGGGTCTTTGTTTTATTATTTATTAAAACGCGGGTCTTTGTTTTATTATTTATTAAATATGTTAACCCCTTAACTGCTGTTTGCACCTGGGTCCTCTGTCCTTGTCTCACCACGAGAATCATGACAGAATGAACCAGCCATAATCGGACCCAGCAGACAGAGGGATCGTTGTGGCAGCAGTAGAGGCTGCCGAGGGTTCCCCTCCAGGGTTAGAGGCTGCCGGACTTTCTTCCAGGGCCAAGAACGCTGGACTCCCTTCCTGAGTCAGGGCCGCCGGACTCCCTTCCAGGGTTGAGACTGCCGGATTCCTGCTCAGGGCCGAGGCCGTCGGATTGCCTTCCAGGGTTGAGACTGCCGGTCTTCCCTCCAGGGTTGAAGCTGCCGGAATCCTGTTGCCCGCAACCAATCCCCAGCCAGGCATTCCAGGTAGGTGTAGCTGGGCATTCCAGGTCGGTGCAGCTGGGCATCCCAGGTCGGTGCAGCCGGGCATTTCCGCCTGGTGGAGCAGGGCATTCCGGCCAGGCATTTCCGCCCGGTGCATGCGCCCATTCCAGCCCAGTGTATGCGGCCATTCTAGCCCAGTGCATCATGTCTGTGTCGGCTATCCAGTTTGTGTCTGCCGGCTATCCAGTTTGTGTCTGCCGGAGCTACCCAGTCCGTGTCTGCCCATGTTTGGACTTCCCTTTGGACTCTTGTGTGCCCCTTACCTTGGACTCTTGTGCTTGCTTGTTTTGATTTTTTCTATCATGTTGATTTGGTTTTGTCATTGTCTGTCTTGTCTTGTTTGTGCCTTGAGGAGCATCAGGTTGCTGCTCCTTAAGGAGAGGCTTCTGTCATGATTCTGCTGCATCATGTCATGTTTCTCTTAGTATAGTGGCAGGATCATGACAGAACCTCATGTTTAATGTGGAGAGAGGCAATTTTTGTTGTAATTGAAAATTGTCTTCCATACGCTCTCTCCAGGTCTCGTCTCTGTTCCCATCCTCTCGTAATTGATTAATGCCCTACACCTGTTTCCCTCTTGATTTGTTCCCTTACTTAATGCCCTTGTGTCTTCTGTCTTGTGCTGGTTCATTATGGTTTGTGTGGTGAGTTCATGTGTCCTGTTAGGTTAGTTATTTGTAGTTCATGTTTAAGGTTTATTGTTCATGTTTAAGGTTTATTGTAGTCCTGTTTAAGTGTAGTTAGTTTTAGTCCTGTCTTGTTATGTTACCCCCACGTTGGTCTTTGTTTTATTATTTATTAAATATGTTAACCGCTGTTTGCACCTGGGTCCTCTGTCCTTATCTCACCACGAGAATCATGACAGGAAACTAAAGATAGACAAGACAATCACAAGTACCTACAAACAATTCAACGGCACAACTGAAATCATTACGAAAAACTGAACAGAAATTTGTGACAAAAAAAATGTGTTTCGCAGAGAACACAATCCACCATAAAATTATATTTGAAGTTCATTACACTTATCTGACCTTAAATTATACAATTAAATGATTCGTATCTGCCTGTTTTTGCGTCTAAACCTGATGCCAAACGATGTGAAAGGTCTGTTTTCCTTTCCCTTTGAACAGCTGAGGTCTGTGAGCTACTGAATGCATCCAGTCTTTAAAACAGATTCTTGTCTACTTTTTTCCTGTGATGGCCTTTTCGTTTGCTTTATACTGCTTACAAAAATAGCCTCAAATTTACACATTTGGCAGACGCTTTTTATCCAAAGCTACTTGCATTGCATTATGTTGTTATAATTGCTTCCAATGTTTCCTCATCTGTAAGTCGCTTTGGATAAAAGCGTCTGCTAAATGACTAAATGTAAATTATGCAATAAATTTGAGTCTTAGTATGGGCAATCCCTGGGCTCAAACCCATTACATCAGCTTTGCTAGCACCATTATTTAACTACTGAGCTATAGGAAAGCTTGTATACAATTGCTTATCAGAATTGCATATCAGAACAATGCATACCAGAAAATAGTAGATCCATCTCTTCTGAAAAATGTGTAAAGATTAAATTCATTCTTATTTGTACACACTCACGGTTTACATCAACTGGTTTACTATTTCCGTGGGGATAGTCCATTAGCATAATTATTTTTATACTGTACAAACTGTATAATGTATCCCCTAAACCTAAAGATCATAGAAACCATTTCGCATTTTTAGATTTATAAAAAAGTATTGTTCTGTATGATTTATAAGCGTTTATTCCCATTAGTCCCCACAGTGACACGAGTCCCCATGTGTTGGTATGCGTTCAGGTTTAGGTCCCCACTGGGATATAAAAAAACACACACACACAGAAAGCTGGCTCACATCTTGAGAAAACATCAAACATCACTAATTATATTTATTTGATTTACTTTATATTAAATCAAACAGCACAAATTGTATTTATTTTATCTACTTTATATTAAAAAGTATTAATAGTCTTTTTAATTACAGTGATGACAAAAATGCAACAATATTTGAAAGTTGCAATATAATTATATCTAGTGCTGTGCCACCTTCAATGCTTTAGACAACACTGTTTGAGCATTTTCTCAAAGATAAATAATACTTTAAAAGCACATAAAATATTTTTTGTACACATTTGTTTATATTGAAAACATATATAATAAACATGGTGAAATAATAAAATGTATTTAGAAATCTAATGAGAGTCTAAACAAATGATTTCGGTTGGTGAAACTGGCATCATTCTGTAGCTTGATTCACTCAGCTCATCCGGATTGTGTACCGTGCTTCTGATCTTTAAAGAACATCATTATAGTAACTGCTAAGTTTTAAGATAAACGGTTTCAATATCAGGATATAAGGATCCGCACATTGTCTGTACTGCACACCGTCTGGCGTGCTTGGGCATGCATGGATTTCTCATTTACCTCATAAGAAATTTAAAAATAACGGATGGTAGTGTTTTGTTTTAGCGTGGTCATTTGACAAAAATAACTTTGTCTAGTTTAAAAAGAAAAACCAGGGGACCCCCGTACATTATATTAGACCATATGGGAGTTCCCTTCATGACCATCCCAATCAATCCCCCCGCAATTTGAAGACTGCTTACAAACTTTTGTTAGCTGGGAGGTGTGATTACAGAGAAAATTTAAAATGTGCAGTGCTGGGGTACACCAGGCTTGGGAAACACTGAGCTAGATCAAAACTTTTATGACTGCACTTAGGAAGTATGACTGCGACTGTGGATAACGGTTGATGTAAATAATGATAATGTTTCTAGCACAGAACAGTCGCTTTACTTCTAAATCACAAAACTTATGTAGATTAAAGATTATGAGGGCACATGCATTAAAATTAACTGCACGGATAAATAATTGATAAAAAAAACATTGCAATATTCGGTTAAAAAAGCATTGACATTTGGATTCCATGGTGACATTACTGTTTATTTAAATTTTTAATAGGATTAATTGTATACATTTATTTAGTCCTCTGTGTTGTTGACTATATATATAAACATATGTAGTGTAAAAAAATATATAGTTTAGTAGCAGTTAAAGACTGGGAATCTATAAGATACATACTTGAACGGGATTTACATTTCTATTTGCCTACGAATCCGTAAACAACAACATGGGCTAAAGAAGGACAAAGTATAAAAACTCCAGAGACTGTCTGCAGGGTTTGGGTTAAGTCTATAAATATTCCATGATGAAAAATCACTGCATCTGATCTTAGCTGTGAATAATTGAAAGTTCTTTTCTCCTGCATAGCCAACAGTGTATGAGCCGTACCATAATCATAGCACGGCCGTATTTTTATATCTCAAAGGAGTGTCTCTTCATCAAGCAAGAGGTTTAAGCAAATGCCTGCATAATCTTAGGTGTCTAAAATCCACAACTGGGATATTAAAAAGATGACATATGTAATCTTTTTCCTACAAGATATTATGAATAGATATCAACATGTACAGTCCTGTACTAAATAACTGGTAGTAGGGTTGGGTAACATTTGGAATCTACATTTATTGAAAATAAAATTTTCAGTGGAATCAGTGCGACGAATCAAATGAACTTTAAACATGGTGGCAATTAACTTAAATAAACAAATAACCTTAAATGGCAAGTTCTACACAGAAACACTTTGAGTCAATGCAGCATGCTTATTCGTTTAAAGGGGAACTCCGCCGAGAAATGAAAATTCTGCCATGAATTACTCATCTCAAATCGTTCGACAAGCCTAGGACATCTGTTTGTGGATCTGTGGATGCAAGTCAGAAAGCCCTTTCTTAATTTGCATGCGCTTGTGAAGATGAACGGATGTTCTATGTGTAACGGGTCCCGGCCAGGGGTCCGCTAGCAGATGTATATATATTGTTAGTCCTGAACAATTGGAAAAATGACAGAGTTAGAAAGTGATGCAGGACAACTGTTGCTCTTCTTCCATTTAACCGGAATATGAGCTTATTTTCCACTGCGCTTCGCTAGGGTCCCAGTGTGACGCGGCTAAAAGGTACTGCCACCTTGTGTCCATTCTGTGTAACAGCATGTAATAACGCACTTTGTGTATTCTCTCAATGGTATGTAAATTGAGATAAAAGGAAAGAAAACTTAACATAATAATTCTACAAAACCTATTTTTGAGAGTGTCACATCCACCCCGACGAACAAAAATGGCTCCCGACCTTTCCCATGAAAACAAAACTAAAACTCCTACTCTGTTTTCTTGTTTTAGTAACCTTGTGTAGTGACGGGCATGTATTATGTGTTAGGCATGTACATATGTGGTGTATAAACAGTAGGTAAAACGAACTGGCTATGCATATGTGGCATGAAAGGTAGGGGAGGTGAGGTAGACTGTAAGGCAAAGGACTCGACATCAGTTTGTACAGAGGGTTGGCCCAGTGACTCATAAGTGAATATCGGTCTAGGTCTTTTCTCTCTAACTGACCTCCTGACCTCTCCTTGTGTCTCTTTTCCAGGCCAAGGCATAGTAGAGGGAGAACTAGGTATTTCCTCTTGAACTTGCTCGCGTGTCCATTTGTCTCATCACCTTCAAGCTGAGGCAAGTATCCTCGCGTTGTTCACTTGCGTCTTCCACTACTTCCACGTCCCTGTATTCTGCATTTGGTTCATCCTCTTCAGACTGTGGTAGGTAAGCATTATCCGATGGGTCGCTTGTCCGTGATCCCTTTCCCAGTACGTCTATTCCTCTATTCTCTGACTGCTGTTCTTCTACTTCGGGAAGGTGTATCTCTCGCTCCTTGGGTATGTGTCCATCGGTACAGGTAGTGTACTTGAACAGTCTTTACGAATCACTGTCAGTTTCAGTGGAGTCTGATCAGGTGCTTTTGCGGGAGACAACTTCGAATTTGGACTCTGCTCTCTCCTTGAGATCATTGATCTGTTTTGTCCAGCTTGATCTTTTTCCATCCAGACTACAGGTGTTCTCAGCCAATAGCCTCCTGTCCACTCATCCTCATCATCAGTGTCTGATATTCCATTCTTTTCATCCATTCCAACGTTCACCCTCTGTGGCATCTGCTTTTGCCTCTGACGGGGAGTTACAACAGGCTCAGCTGGTTGTGCTGGGTTCTCGACAGGCAAGTCATTAACTAACAGCAGCAAATTTCTGTGCATGGTTCTGTTTCTTGCATTCGGATCTCCCTCAGGATGAATGACATACACCGGATTGTCTGAGATTTGCTCCTTCACCACATAGATCCTCTTCTCCCAGTATGAGCGTAGCTTACCAGGTCCACCTCGTTCACCCATGTTTCGGACGAGTACACGATCTCCTGGTTTGAGGACCACGCCCCTCGCCTTTTGATCATAGTAGGACTTGTTCTTTGCACTTGATGACAGGCTGGATTTGTTTGCAATCTTGTATGCTTCCGTCATCCTTTTTGACCATTTATCCGCATATCCCTTGTGTGTCACCGATTCAGTGTTTTCCATTAATCCAAACAAAAGATCCACAGGCAGACGGGGATGTTGTCCATACAGCAGGTAATGAGGAGAGTATCCTGTCGACTCGTGGCGTGTGCAGTCGTATGCACATATCATGTATCACTCTGTCTGTCAGTGTCCGTAACATTTGCAGCAGTGTACAGTTGAACCGCTCAGCAGGGTTACACTGTGGGTGGTATGGAGTTGGTCATGAGTGTCCGACCCCAGACAGCCGTCCAAGGGTGCGAAACAAATTGTTCTCGAACTCACGTCCTTGATCATGGTGGAGATTTGCTAGTGCTGTGACGATTTGGATAACCCAGACGAGGTATATAGTCGTTGTATATCCGCTCAGCTGCAGTTTGTCCTGATTTGTTTTTGGTGGGATAAGCCTGGGCAAATCTGGTAAAGTGGTCTATTACGACCAGAATGTACTCATAGCCTCCTTTGCTTTTCTCCAGATGTAAGTAGTCTATGCAGACCAAAGCAGAAGTCAGGCCACCCATTGGCACGCACATGTGTGGTGGGTTTCTTTTGTTTTATGCAACTGCATTTTCTTGTGACATACTCCTCTATGCATCTCTTCATGTGTGGCCAATAGAAACGTTCTCTGGCGAGATGGAGCACACGTTCTGTGCCAACGTGTCCCATGTTGTCATGGAGATGTTTAAGGGCAACTGACCGGCACTTGATGGGTAGGACTAACTGTTTTCTCTCTTGTGTTTTGCGGTACAAGACTCCATTCTCCAAATGTAGTTGACTCCATTCATGAAGGAGCTTGCGAGTGAGCCCATTCACTGACCTTCTGGCCTCGTCAGTATGAAAATCCTTTGTCTCATTATTTCCCCTATTCCAGGGTCCTCTCGTTGGGCATTTGCCAGCTCTTCATGGCTTATTTTTTCGGGTAAGAGTGGATGAGGCTGTGGTATCAAACAAGCAGAGGAGGTGTAAAGTGCAGCAATCCATGCTACATCTTTCTTCTGGGCTGCTCTACCCCCTTCCCAAGTCGCATGCAGCACATCCTGAGACAGTTCCTCCGTGCATGTCGCCACATAGTTGTCAATATCGAGTGGGATGCGTGAGAGTGTATCGGCGTCTATGTTGTTTTTCCAGGTCTGTATTTAATGTTGAAGTGGAACTCTGACAATTATCCAACCCAGTGATGTCCAACTGCATTGAGTTTCGCAGGTGCTCATGACATAAGTAAGTGGGTTGTTATCAGTGTAGATGGTGAAATGTGGAGCATAGAAGAGAAAGTCTCCAAATTTTTTCGCACACTGCCCACTTTAGAGCAAGGAACTCGAGTTTTCAGCTGTGAAGTCGATAGTTTCTTTCAGCAGGTGTCAGAGTTCGTGATCCATATCCAATGACTCGCATTTTTCCGCCCTGTCGCTGATAGAGGATTGCACCGAGCCCTTTCTCCGATGCATCCGTGTGTAGGACGAATGGCTCCTCAAAGTTGGGATATGCAAGGACTGGGGGGTTGGTCAGCATACTGACAAGCCTTTCCAAGGTGCTTTGGTGGTCAGCCTTCCATTTGATGGGTTTTTGGATGGGAGTTGTGGACCCTTGGACTTGCAGTGGCGTGGAAGGGGTTGGGGCATGGCGGACTTAACATGGAGCAGTTCATACAATGGCTTTGCTATTTTGGCTAAGTCCTGTATGTAGGAACGATAGTAACTCAGGAAGCCGAGCACACGTCGGAGATCACCAACCATTTGGGGTGTTTTGGTTTTTAAAGCCATCACCGCCTCAAGGTCTTTAGGGTCAATTCTAACTCCCTCAGCCGATACCAAGCGTCCAACATAGCGAACCTCCTTCTGGAACATTTCGCACTTCTCTGCTCGTAGCTTTACTCCATGATGCTGCAGCGCTCTGAGAACTTTGCGAATCACCTCCACATGGTCACTGAAAGATCTGGAGTAGCAAAGTAGGTCATCCAGGTACGGGATGCAGTACTCATCTCTAAGAGAGCCTAACATCTCCTCCATGCTCCTTTGGAAAGCCGCAGGTGCATTAGAAAGTCCAAATGGAATCCTTAACCATTCGTAAAGCCCCCAGGGAGTGATGAAGGCAGTGAGATGGCGTGAGCTTTTCCCTGGTCCAGTATACTGAACATTGAATATCCTCCTAGCGTGTCTATCAAATCCCGTATTCGTGGCAGCGGATGCCTGTCGGGCACGGTCTTTGATTCAGAAGGCGATAGTCTATGCAAAGATGAAGAGTGCCGTCCTTCTTTCATACACATACAACTGGGGCAGAATAGGCAGACTTAGATTTCACTATCCAACCCTTTACAAGAAGATCTTGAATGTAATCTTTTACTTATTTAAACAGTGGTTTGGGGATGGATGTGTATGTTCTCTGCACAGGGATATCGTCATTGAGATTGATCACCATCTGTAGGTTTGGGATACAGCCAAGGTCGTTTCCGTCTCTTGCAAAGGCATTTGACTCCTCGTGAAGCATCTTTCTAGCAGCCTCTTGCTGTTCTTCCTCCAGATGGTCGAGGTTTACCGGCGGGTTCCACAGAGCTGGATCCGAGTTGCTGACCTGAGTGGTGGTGACCTGACTGACAGTAGTTGCAGACTGTGATATGTCCAGGATATCTTCCTCCACAACATTTTCAACACGCTGTAGGATCCATAGCGCTGTTTTACGTGGTATTGTTATGTCATGATTGGTGTTATTACCAATTGGAATGGTGACATAGGGCTTTGTTGGGTTCTGGATTTCAAACAATCCTGGCCCTGTATCCCACTGTCAAGACGGTAGGCTGTCTTCATCCATCTCGAACAACACTAATTGAGTGGAGGCATCCATATTTGACGAAACCTGACACTTCACCCACAACACTTGACCAGCTGGGAGCATGATATCCTTGGCACCGGTTCTTAAGCGTCCCTGCTGCATTAGTGGCTTTGCTGTCTGAATAAGGTTGACAAGAGCTTCAGCTGTTTCTTTGGGGACAGATATGGCGTTGCTAAGCAGGTTAGTGAGTATTGGCACTAGCCTCTCTGGTTTGCCACAAATGAGTACTTCCAATACGTTAAAGCCCATTAATGGTTTATCCATGGGGTAGCTGCTTGTGAGGAATGGAACACTAATGGACAGGTTGGGGTCCAAATTCCCTGGCAAGTTTACTGAAATGGCTACCCACCCATCATATGGAATGATACTGCCATTTGCTGCAATTACTTTCAGCTCCTCCTCTCCTAAGTACTCAGAGACTGATTGAATACTGAGGTCAGGTAGATACTCTTCTTTCCAGGCACGACTGACTATACTGACTTGTGACCCAGAGTCGAGCAAAGAAGTGACAGCTAAACCATTTAGATAGCTCTGAACCAGGGCCTTTTTGCCAATCAGACCAGCAACTGCTCTAGCTTTAGCTACACGTGGTGACTGGGGAGGGTGCTGAGCTATTTGGTTACAGTGACTTAATGTGCTTGTCGTTACTGGGATCGAGGGTGAAGAACAGTGCAACTTGTCATTACCCACCTCACTTTCTGGTTGGGACTTGCTTCTCGACTCGGCCACTAGATGTCCCCCTCCAGTGCCCGATTGAAGTTTCCCTGCTTCCTTGGTCGTTTTAGACAGCCCGCTGCAGGGTGTCCTTCTTCCCCACACGTGAAACAGTGTTTACAGTCTTGTTTGTCTCGTTCCACGCAGCTTGGACAACCATAAGGTTTCCCCCATTTTGTTTGTGTCCTATTCTGATTATACTGACGCCCATGATGAGTCGATTGTTGTTGGTTTTGCTTTTGCATGGCTTCAACCAGCTAAGTGAGTTCCTCTACTTTGGTCGTGAGGTCTTTCAGAGGATCTGGCTTTGTTTGAGTTAGCTTAGACGCAGCACCCTCTGACTTTGTGTTCGTTGTCTTCACTACCTCCGACCCGAGCTGTGTGCTGTGTACATTGGTTACGGTTTGTCGGCGTGAAGGACCAAGTCTTTTCAATCTCTCACTTTCCTCACTAGTGATTTTCATAACATGACGTAGAATCATATCGTCAGTGACCTCTCTGTTCGCCAACAACGTTTTGAGTTCTCTCCGTACGTCGGTGTGCTTGTGCCCAAAGCCTTGGTACACTGTATGTAGGAAAACATCTTGCACTGTAGCTGTAGTGTACTTGATGTCAGTATCTGCTAATCTTGATGTCGATAGAACACGTTGTTTTAGACCGATCACACAATAAAGAAACTGTTGTGGTGTCTCGTTCCTGTCTTGTTTTGTGCACATCAACTCGAAATAACTCTGTGCTGTTTTTTTCTCTTAGGTGAGTTTGAAGAAACCCTTTGAGTTCAACCACTGTCATTTCATCTTTGTTTATCAACATTTCTTTGAATATGCCTGGTTTCATAATTCTCAGCACACCACGAACAATCTCTGAATCCGGGAATCCTTCTTTGATTCCATCATCAATTTGTCTACAGACATTATTGTAGTCAATGTCTGAAGATTGATCACCGATCTGTCCGCCTTGCACTTTGAACTCTCTCCGAGGCAGGTAGCTGAGATCCCTTAAGGACACCATTTCCCCACGCGCCGACTGTGAGACAAGTTCACTCTGCGGTTTTCTGTCTGGCTGTTGAAGAAGACCTGAGGATTGGGTTAACTGTGGCGGTACAGCATGTGTTGGTAAGCACTGCATGAGTTTCTTGCTAACCTCTTCATAGCTAGCTAGCACTTTAAGCAAATCAGTGTTAGTCGTGTCAGGTGTACTTAACATTGGTTCTCCTATTGGGCCTGAAGCTAGTTCAGCAATATCAGAAGGTGACACAGCACTAGCTACATTGAATGTGTGGTGGCTCTGTTTGTTAGTGCCTGTGGTATTCTCAGAGGCTGTTTGGGTAACAACTGAACCTTCAATAAAATCAACACAGTCATCACTCTTATCCCTACCCTGTTCAGTATGTAACTCAGAATCACCATTTACATTTGACATTGACACATCATCACGACATTTCACCACATCGTCAATCGTGTCTTTCAACATCAACAACTGAACCATTCCTTCGTCCTCCGTGTCAAGTAACTGCTTACTGTACATGAACGAGTTGATGTGATCGTAACATCCTTCCTGGTCCCCTACTTCAAGCTCTGACTGGTCCTCGCCCGACACTGGCTCCACCACTCTGGCGACCTGAAGAAGCTCTCCAGCTGACAGGGTGAGAAGGCTTTTCCTAATGTCCCACACTAGGCTCTTCCTCCCACCACTCGACACGATGGCTCCTCGTCTCCCTCACGGCTGGCAATACAGTTTGGCGATGATGCAGTCAGCTCCAGTTCGTAGACCTCCACTCGTTCGCAGTCCCACGGCTGGACAGGGTTAATCACTGGTCAGTATCCCAGACGAGCCCCCAAGAATCTGTAACGGGTCCCAGCCAGGGGTGGAAAAATGACAGAGTTAGAAAGTGATGCAGGACAACTGTTGCTCTTCTTCCATTTAACCGGAATATGAGCTTATTTTCCACTGCGCTTCGCTAAGGGTCCCAGTGTGACGCGGCTGAAAGGTACTGCCACCTTGTGTCCATTCTGTGTAATAGCATGTAATAACGCACTTTGTGTATTCTCTCAATGGTATGTAAATTGTGATAAAAGGAAAGAAAACTTAACATAATAATTCTACAAAACCTATTTTTGAGAGTGTCACATATGCTTGTGGAACGACTTGAGGGTAAGCAAAAAGAATTGTCAACTTTAAGCAGAGTTTCCCTTTATTAATAACACTCAAATAAATCAAAAGGGACAATATGGAATATACCGTACCTAATTTAGCAAAGGAGGAAAATGTGCCTCAACGCGTGGTTCAACACTCATTTGTAAGTACATTACACATTTATAAATGAAATGAAGTGTGGAAGGAGGCCTGCTGGGGGTTGTCATGTGGTATATTGTGTGGACTATTTCAGGAATGTTAGCCAGTGTTCAGAAAAAGATCATCCTACACATTGCTCTGATTTAGTGTCATACGATGCTAAAGGCTCTGAGCTCAGTCAATCTGTGTAAACAGATGTTAATGGTTAATTATTGTTGGGATACAGCCTAATTACCCCAGTCAGCAGATTGCGAATAATGCACGGTATTATTAAAGCGCTCAAAGACGTGCACCATCCATTCTGCAGTGCCTTAGCCCCAACGGCCAGTGCGTCAGCATTATGAAACATGCACAGAGCAATAATATTCCAATGTATTTGCATATCCTGTATGCATAATATAATACATGCATAGTGTGGTGAAAGTTTTAGTTAACATTTATATTACATAAAACATAAAAAAAAATGCTTATTCATTTCAAAGTTATGAATAAATCAAGGTTTTGAGCTAGAGATGGCATGGACATTACCTGATACATCCAGGTCTCCTCATACTTTAGATTCCATTATATATTTAGTATAGTGATATTTGACAAATTTGAGTTTGTTTTCCATTTCATCACTCTGTAAGTCACTATGCTTTTCATGTTTTGTGGGAAGTTTGAGTTAGTTAGACTTTGGAAATGTACCTGTCACAAACTTCCACAGGGCATAGCAGAGAAAGCTTTCATCTAAAATTGGCTTGTAGAAATTGCAATTAAATGCAAGTTCAGCAACCCCAAGCCCTAAAGAGGTGGAACATTTGTAAGTAGGCCAACCTTATATTCTCAGAACTGTACTATTCTACATTACAACCCTGTCTGCAAGGAAGTTTTTTCCTAATAAAGTTTCCCCCAATTTGGCAAAAGTATGCGTCTCATGCTGGATTTGTGTTGCTAACCCGATGTAGCCACTTAAATGAGTGGCAGAATGTATTAAAACAGCTTTAGAATATATTTTTCATTTGAATAATGCTCCTGTGCCAGACAAATGGAACTTTTGCTGGGTATGACTGCCATTTTTTTAAAACAAGCATTGACCTTTTCAGATAAAAAGCTACCTTTACTGAAACGTTATGTAATTCCCAAGGAGATTGTCTGTAATATCATTCAGAGCAGCTGCTACCCGACGCCAGGGATGAGGCAGTGCCAGAAAATGGGCTGGAGCCAACATGCTGTTCTGAAACTCATCAAACAGACTCCAGCTCACCTCACATCAGTGTCAAAAACATTGACATTAAACTGATAGAACAGCAATGAATATAAGGCCTCTGTAATAGCAGCAACAGAAGGCGCTATTTGAACTGCAATGTCAAGAGATTAAGACGCTGACACAAACACAATCTCTTGGTGAAAATGATTTGTAATCACTGACTCATACAAGGTCATAAAATAAAATATATTTTTTTCAGCAGGCAGAGATGCCGGAATTCAAACCACTTAATATCCCAAACATCCAGCTGAACCAAGCCTTCTGTTCTATTGGGTTTTGTAAAAATGATACGCTATGATACGGTACGATACGCTATGACGATTATAGTCTAACATTAGGGCAAACAGCTATGTTGGTTCAGTAAAATACGTCAACAGTTCTTTTCTTAGCTTACAGTGTTCTTAAAGAAGCAATTTAAAGAAAATGAGTCTGAACACTCTGAGTTCTCTGTGTGAAGAGAGATCACAAATAGCAGGGTCTCTTCCTTATGCTCTTCTAATATATCTAGCCAAGTATTTGAAGGCACCATCTGTTCCAAGGGCATAGTTTGCCACCGTCCATAGTGATCTAACATAATTGAAATTAAAGTGGACGGGTCGTCTGTCCTTACTTATGAACATGCGACACGACAGAGTTTGATTTTCGCACAAGCTGTCTGTGCTGTTACTGGATCTAATCAAAGAGTATAATGAAAATGTTATCGTGTTGCTTTGAATTAAGTGTTTCCCAAATGCAAAAATGGCAATACTTTGTCCTACCTATCAGATTTATTTCCTCTGACAAGTGTAAATGCTGTAAAAATAATAATTTCTTTGCCTATTGGAGATTCATAATCAGCTTGACATAATAACATTTGGGTCAGGGCTACATGCTTGTCCAATGGTGTCACTTTAAGGCTGTTTCTCAACTAATGATAATTGTTTTGGAAATTATTGTTTTTGTACCAGGAAAAACATTTTCATGCTCAAGTCCAAGGTGGTACAGCATAAAGAGACCATCGGCAAACCATTGTAAAACTGTAAAGACCAAAAGGATCACCATCACTTAGCACAGGGTCACAGATGCTGTGGAGAGAGAGAGAGGACCAGGTAACAAACTGCTTTATTGCTGATCCATATGGGTCACTAAGCAGCACTTAAGCCAAAATAAGCTGACCATTGTCTCCATGACAACTACTGTCCATACACAGTCCCAGGGAGTGCCAATGCGAAATTATGACATTTGAAAGACCTGAAACGGCCTAAAACAACATCACTGTTCAAATGTACTGTGTGATAGCATCATAAAAACATCTTTATGTTGTCTGTCGCACTCTGCACTATCCACACTTTTGGCTTTGGATTTTGTAGGCTACCACATCAGCTCTTAAAGGGATAGATCACCGTAAATTATTTTTCCTTTCAGACCTGTAAAAATGAAGTTGGTCTAATGAAAAAAAACCAACAACGTTTGAAAGAATGTTTGTAACTAAAGAGGGGTGCGTTTTCCGGATGTCATATTTCGATGGTTAACCACCATAGTATGACACATCGTTGAAGAACCTAACTATCACGGCTGTTTCCTGAAAACATGGTAACTTTGTTGTTCATCTGTTGTTTGAACAACTTTGATTTCCCAATATAGCGGAGAAGTAAAGTCCACTAGTTAATTTGTTCTGATCCATTTAATGTTATGTCATTGCTCTAAATAACGTACATTGCATCTATTTTGTTCTCTGTTGTTTCCACCTACGTCAATCCCGATTCACTGGGGTCCCATAGTGTAGTTAGCCCTACGTGCATGCTCACTTTTAAACAGATACAAATACTCTTGACAAACTAAAAGACTCTCAAGTAAATTTGTATATTTAGAAAGATGGATATATAATGCACACTTCTATATATTTAGAATGGCGGATAAGAAAGAACTGCCTCTGGCTTGCTTATTTTGCTCAAGAGAATGATGTATGTAGGTCTACAGTACATGTCAAAATAACAAGGAACTATGTTTCTAACCACAGCTCAAGAACTGTAGTTCCAACAATGCAACAATACAAAACAATGGTGTTTGCGATTGATGGTTGGAACAATGGTTTCGGGAAGACACATTAAGACACATTTCAGTTAGGAAATAAATCCAAACACTTTGTAAATGCAATCTTTTATTGAAAAAATCCACAGCTCTGTGCATTTCCTTTATGAAAAGGATTTTCAGTACATATATGCAAATCCTAACATTAAATCATCAGTGTCCGTTCTGTACACTACTCAATAAATATATAGACATGGCGAAAAGCTAACAATATATTTTGAATCCTTTTGTTTTGCAGCTTGACAGCATTGTCATAAAAGCATGGCAAATGATTTTGTTTCACAGACTAGTAATAAAATATGTAGAAATAGATTTTTACATGTGCTCTTCACAAATGTTGAATGAAAACACTTCAGGTCGGAAAGATTTACCATTTATACACAAATGACCATATTTGTGCAGTCAAAAGTTGGCTCCAGGGGATGCTAATAGCTTTTGATATCTGCAATATGATTTTATTCATAAGATTTTGTGCAAAACCTGACTGCAGAGTCAAGCAATTAAAATTCAATCGTTCTACTCTGTATATTAGTGTGTGAATGAAAGTGAATGCTCAGCAGTTTGTAATGAAGCTCACACATTTTTTTCAGGGTTAGGAAGTTAACAATGTAGATATATTGTATGTAGTGTGACCAATAAATACGATGCCAACAATGTCTGAAATCAACAGACAACATTTCCATAAACACATATACAGTAACATAGGCTACGCAAACCTAATTTTCAAAAATAGCCCAAACACTTTTGTGGTGTTGTTTATATTTAGTGGGTATGTTACTATTAAATAAATAAATAAATTAACACAGTCATCTAACTTTACCATCAAGCGCTAGGCTTGCAGACACTGAGACTATATTTGGCCTGAACTACAATCTGGATTTGTCAACATTCTTTAATTTCATGGTGAATTTCGACTCTCCTTGTTACAATAACCTTTTGCAGAACTGTAACAAGTTCTCTCATTTCACTGAATTATTCAATAACTTACTTCCATTTTGCAATTTTACTGTTTTGTGTAAAAAAGTATTTATTCATTAATGTAAATCTGTGTAAAGGTACAATACTGTATCCCAGTGTCAACAAGTTTGACGGGCTCATTAAAACACAATGGTAAACAATAAGAATTTGTGTCAGTCTTTGCAAACATTTAACGTAGAGCCAGTAAATACTGCATCAGAATTACAATAAAAACTTTTTATTTAGATAAGGGGGATAAAGAGAAAAATTTATAACATAACCAATGTCACATTTTCACAAATGAATTTGTGAACTTTTAATTAAAGTATAAGACACTTGGGGCCTTCAAAATAAAAAAGAGTGAATTGGTCTAAGAATTCAATAAATATAAACTGATGTATTTGTTGCATCAAAGAGTGCAGAGCAGTACTCTACTCTCAGCTAATCTTGTCTCATTGTTCCAAGGTTACCAGAGCAGGCAGGACGCAGTTCATACCCAGACCTGACAAAAGCTGAGATAAGAGATGGATAAAGAATGACGCGGCGACTTGACACGCATCTTCACTAAAAAATTGCAGCTGCTATTAGATTATTGATGATAATCTTAAAACTAATCTAATTTATTTTGATTTTACCTCGTTGTGCAAGCACTGTAGAGCTTGTGTAGAGGCTGGAGGCTTTTGCCAGTGGGGAACTGGAATCCCCTGGTTAAGCCTGGTTTCCCTCTGAGGTTTTTTTCTTTCTCCAATGGAGTTTCTGGGTTTTTCGCTTCCGTTTGTATGTGTGTCTGTGTGTGTTATATGGAGTGTTTTGTGTGTGGGTGTCTTAATCTGTGTGTCTGTGTCTGTTTTCTGTGTTTTTACCTTTTTTGTGTTTACTTGAATAACCTTATATGTTTTGGTTATAGTCAATATGTTTTCTTGTACAGCTGCTTTGTAACAATGGAAATTGTAAAAGCGCTATATAATAAAGTTGACTTGAATTGAATACTGTGCATTATAAACTGTGAAAGTTATGTTGCATATACATTACACCCGAATTCAATGAAAATGTTTTAAATTGAGTTGTTAGTTCTAGTATGAGTATGCTTCATTTTCTACAATCTAGATATATACAACGATTGAATATAATTTGCTTAACAGTTTGGCACAAAATTATGTCTTCATTCACACTGTTCCTTTACCAGCCAAAGTGAGAAATAAAATCAGTACAAAACACCAAACTACACCTACCATGTCGTTCAATAATGAATAGTATCTTTAAAACATGACATTTCTTGGTGATATGTTTGAAGTCTGTTTATTTGTGAGAAAGCCTGACTTGAAGAAGAATAACTGTAGGAGAAACAAATTGAGCTGCGCTCGAAATATATGCGCATGATGATTAGAACTGTGATATGAGTCTGTGGGTGGCTCATTACCAGCAAATGGCGGAACGATGGTGGTGTTGATATTTCTGAGGTGAAAATTTTCAAGAGACTCTAATGACATCTCGATTTAACATGAGTATAAACTAATCAAAAATTAACCATGCTCACGCATATGATGCAAACAAACCAACGTGCATGCATATCGACAAAATGCAAAACCATACTGCACTGTATGATAGTTTGCTCAGCTGGAAGGTTAATGCATAATGTTTAGAAATAAGACTATGTAGTCATATTATGCTATAGGTTATACAAGAAACAATTAATTTCTTTTTGTAACCAAACCATTACCTCGTCCAGGTTGTTGTGTAAAACTATAAACTATAAAAAATGAATAGAAAAAATAATTAAATGAAACTAAATGAACACCTGCTTGTATCCTAATATTTATATTCAAAGTGCAGTATTTTGCAGAGGTCTTTTGTTTTTGTTTAGTTTCATTTGTTTGGGTATTTGTTGTATTTGTCTTTCTGCAGTAATGCTCAAGCATTGGTGCACAACATCTCCATTCTCAAAAGCCTAGTTAACAACCTGAAATTAGATTTCTGATGATTCTTTAAAAGAGAAAGTAGTTTGTGCTTGCATTTGTTACAATTTATTCATGATTGTTTGTAATCAGTTTGATTCACGTGTACTGTATGTACGCAGCAATGCTAATGTTGTAAATATAATACCAAATACATGCATGGATGTACTTCACATGAACTTCTTCTATATATTCTACCACTGAAATAATTTTTTCTCATCTGATTTTCATTCAATGGATAAGGCAAAGTTAATAATTGCAAATAAATAAATAAAAAAAAACAAATAAAGCTACAGTAACTGTGATGCATGCTTTCGGAAAACCCAAAATGATGGTCTCACACATATTTTTGGAGGAAACCGTACCCTCAGAATTCATTTGGACCAGTTTTAACTTGGTAGCCCTACTTGATATGTGTTAAAGTTAGAATCAGAATATTGACAAAGCAACTGCACAAAAGATTTATGTATTTTTTTATGTTGTCCAGTAAAACATCTAAACATCCTAAAATACATTTACTCAAGAGGCAAAACTGTGTATAATCTTACAACTAATCAGACTATAAAAATTGCCAATCTGCATTACAAATAAAAATAAATGTTACACAGTATGCCTCTGAAGTTTATATACAGTGTATATACTGTATTTGTAGATGTACGATAATATTACTGAACACACTTGCAAAAATATTGATTATGATTATGTTCTTGAGCTGTGTTATAACATGAGGCTGGTTATTCATTATTCTGTGGGTGTATATACAGCAAACCTATCGAAGTATGGAAAAGGGTCTCACACGAATAACTAAAGTCCAGAATGCGGAAACAATCCTTGAGTATTTTTACATGTAACAACATTGTTGTCCATCTATAAATGACAGTTATCTATAAATGGTTTTAAATGACAAAATGTAGATTGAACTGTTCAAGTTGAGTTTTCCTGAACATTTTTTTTAATTTGATCAACTGATGACAATAGAAGACTTTAAATATTTGCTTATTATTGGCCTGAAAGGTGCATGCAGTATGATGTATATCACTCCATTGTACAGTATTCAACTATTTACAACGTTTGTACAGATGACACACATGAAAAACCGCAGGTTTTTTAAATGGTGTAGAAAATTCAAACACTTAAATTTTTACATTTGATCATTAGAATGCAAAAATAATACTAGGGCTAGTACTATTTTTTTTATGTGATGGATTCAGTTAATCCCATATACTGTAGGCCTGACAGTCAATGTGTTTGGATACAGTTTCCCAAATTCTCAATTTGTTTGTGCATTTCTCGCTTTTTGGGGACTAATGGAACACGTAGGCATGCAGTACCTCCAATATTCTGCTCTTGCCCCATCCTGGTTCTGGATATTCCAGGTGTGATCTCACAAATGCAGTTTCCCGTTCTCTGCCCCATAGTTTTGTTTTTCTTTTCTTTGCTACAACTTTTGCTTTGTGCACAAGATATATTCTCTAGAAAAAATGTAAACATAGACGAACCAACTTACAACTCTCAAATTACGTAAACACGCACAAAAAATTAAGACACAACCACATGAAAAAACAATGAACACGAACAACTAAAAGAAAAAAAACACAAAGCAACTTAAACGTTTTGGGTCGGTTCACATTTTCCAAGAAATGCTCTTGCTGGAATCATGTAAAATAAAAGGGCAGCCTAACAAATTTTAGAGGGTGTTTTAAAGATAGAGATAGGAAACCCAGTAAACTAGGTTGAATAGACCAAATGCGGTAGGGAAAAATATGCGAGCATAAGAGTCTATCTTAGAGACACGGATGTGCAAGCGACCGTGCCGCCACGCTCCTGAGCGACAGTCCTCAAAGCAGCAGAAGAAGCTGGCGCAATCCTTCCCATCCAGACACTCGTACCCATACTCTTCATCTCGCTCCTGCATGTGGGTGGCGTTGTTCATCTGGATGGCGGTGGCCGAGCGCGGGCGGATGTCTACAGTGGGGGCCTGCTTTAAAAAGAAAAAAAAACACCATCAGCCAGGGTCACAATGGGCACATAGGAAATTAGAACATAGTGTATTATTTGGACGGATCTGCATAGATAGGTAATTGCAGAAAATATTTTAAGTGAAATTTATATAAAAATGTACAGTATACTGTAACAGCAATGTGATGCAAATTATATCATTGGGCAAATCATAATAAAGCGACTGGCTTTTCTTTCATTTTTTCTTACTCAGTTTCCCAAAGGAGCTTATGCTAGTGCTGGGCAACCCATTGAACTTACCACACGCTTTTCCTAACACTTATAATATTTGCTTTCTTTTGATTAAAAATTGCACATGCTAATTTACATGCGAACACGCAAATTTATAAGAAGACAAAATGCAAAATAAAAATAGGTTGGCTTAAAAAGGTACAGTCCTTCTCCTACAGGCAAAAGAAGACTAAACATATTGATGCCTTTTCCAATAAAAAGCTAGAATGAAAACTTTCCATCTCCCAAAACCCACCTACTTCTCACTTCTTCTATAAAAAAATTTTGGATCCCTGAGCAAATACATATATTGCATCTCCCTGAAAAGAGTTGTTTACTCCATACACTTAAATATACTTAAAACCAACTGGAACCAAAAAAACACAGCCCTCTCATACTTTCTTTTTTTTATTTGAGCATTACCACATTTCTGGAGTCATATCAAATTTGCCCAGCACTAGTACATTAAGAGTGCTTCAAATCCCTTTGAAAAGCGAAGCATAACCAGCTGTGGATGCTGGCCGCTTGGGGTGCACATTATGTGGCATTTAGGACGGAGCCACCTGGGTTTTTTTGAAAACGGGTCATGTGACTCACTTCTCAAAGGGTTACATAGAAGCACAGGAGCACAAATAGCCTGCCACGTGGAAGGAAACAAGTACACTGGCATTTGCAGCTTTAACCAGATGAAATACGACAACCTTTAAGGAGGAAACACCTGCCCGATAACATTCCATCTCTTTGTTTAGTGTAAAATTATATGTTATAATATGTTAATCTATTATATTTTATTTTATTATTATTTCAGTTTTTTGCAAAACATGATCTTTGATTTTGTTGACTTTTTGTCAGTTTTCATCCTCTCAGTACTAAATGTCCACATCCAAAACAGTAGAGAACAATGGACTAGCATACTAATGAAACGCTGACACCCCAAAGAGTTTAACTAACTTCTGATCCTCAGCTGAAGCTAAATTTAGACCTGTGACCGCATGCACAATGACTTTTAACTATTATTATGGCTTAATCTGCCAAATCCATCAGACCTGTGTTCTCTAATTGGGCATATGTTAATGTGGTTGTCTATTTCAGTCAGTTAAGGCTCTGCTGACTATTTCTGTCAGGTTTAAAGCCCCATAAACAAACACGCAGGGAGGGCATAAAGCGGACACTTTTTAAATTACAGTACAAGAATTATGCAACTTTTTTCAGCAAGCGCTGTCATCTTTTTTCATTTGATTAAAATAAAATAAAGAGTCTGTGCGACGGTATAGAGCAAATGTGCCCAACTTCCTTTAAAAGCACAGAAAGTTCAGGACTAATGTTAGTGCAGTTAATCTGGAGGCCAGACATGAGCAGTGCGCTTGCGCAGAATGCAGCAGAAACATGCATGATTAGTGAACTTTACACAAGCAATATACCTTGGAGGAAAAGAGCCGGAGGAGCTTTTGTCCACACAGGAAACAAAAAAATATGAGAAATTAAAAGAAGAATACAAACAAACGAAGACAAATAAGGGGACAATTTCATCAACTGAAAACAGATGGATACAATATAATGTCAAAAAGGAGTCTGAAAGTGGAGAGAGAACAAATTATTTATACCTCACACGTGTACTTTATGTACACACAGAGAATGGACAATGCACAAGGGAAAACACATATCTGTGAAGGGCTAACACAAAAAGACTATGAAATAACCTTTTTAAATCAACATTAAATTTGTGGCATTTTAAAGTTGCGATCCATATTCCATGCAACTGCCAGTCTACTGCAAGACTACTTTTCTAAATCAATCACTTTGAAGTGGAAAAAAACAAGCCACACCTTTATGTTCTCATTCTGTATAATGTTTCACTCGCAAATATGTCACAATACAAAGGCCATAACCACTTCCAGTTCACCTGTACCTTAACCATTCGTATAACAGAGATTTTTATGGATGCATGAAGTAATCACATTGGCCAACTATAGACACATCTTACACAGCATTGGTTTTACACACAGAAATTTTTAAATTATGTTTAATTCTGAACATTGGGTTTCATTCACGAAGCATGCGTACGCTTCACGAACAAATTATGATTCGCATAAACTTTCGTTCTAAAATGTATTATAACTTTAAAAAAAATGCAGGAATGGCTGAAAGCACACGTACGCCAGTCTTTAATTTGTGAAAGATTTCATCATATACAGTGAAAAATATATCTTACTATAGCTGGAGCTGCGAGGTTTTTCTCAAAAGAAAGTTTTGTGTACCGTGTGTCTCTATAAAAGGTGTTTTATTGTGTATGAACAGATTTTAGGAATTGCGCACTCGGAATTACTCAAAGATCTGTCGAGAGTGCATTTGTATATAATAATCTACGCAATTATTAGTGAATGAGACCCATTGTTTTAAAACCTGTTTCTGCTACACTAGTGCTATTTTTATTAGTTTGTTATCTAATAAAATGCCATTATTTTATTTATAAGCGTGACTTAACGTATACATTCTGGGCGACTGCCTGTATGCACAAAGAATTTAACCACGCAGTCTCAGATGTAAGACTTTGAACATGGCTCATTTAATCAAAATGAAGGTTTATTTCAATTCCTTTACGGATTAATTTACTCCATTTCTTCACTGAAAATAGACAGACCTTGTACAAAAAGTACAAAGCAGACCTTCACATATTCATGTGTAGCAGGCAGTCACTACCAAACAATACAATAAAACCTTAATCATTACATCTACAGAGCAAAATTAATATTCCTAAACTCTGTAGATCTAAATACTTCTCCTTCTCCTTTGTCATATGAAGAGTCTTTCTTCTGAGCACAGCTTTGACAGAGTGCCAAACTACTCATTAATCTCCATGCCATTCCAAACTCAAAAATCAAATAAAGCATTTCTGGCACCACTTTAATCATCCGAAACTGGAACGACTCAATTTTTTGCAGGTACGAGCACCATGCTGAGATGAAAATCTAAGGTCCCACTTCAAACCTGATGCTGAAATGATTCACATGGCATTCTGTCGATCAGAGATACTCCAAACTGCTCACACATGTGGAAGAAATGATTCAGACAGAAAAGCACAATTACGTCTGCTCTAGCTTTGTTCCAAAACCTGTTTACTACCCACGTAAACAGCTGCCTTCTGAAGCATCATGAAATCTCATAAGTGACTGATTTACATGAGGAGCAACTCCCAAGAATTTACAAGAATAGCACCCCCGTCAAAAGAATATTGCATAATGCTTAAAGACCATTTCTGGTACTTACTGTATGTACTGTACTATTCTACACGACTCCTAGCGTAGTCTATAGTCTTCATTAAGAAAAGTTTGCCCACTTATAAATGTAAAGGGATTTGGTATATGAATATTATGGTTAATTAAAATGATGAGCAAGATGATTGTAACATAGGTGGTAAATACATTAAATATAGTAATAATATAGCTGTACTGTAGGTTTTGTGGAAATGGTTTTAGAAGTGTACTCACAGGATTTTTCCTCTTCTTGTCTTTGTTTTTGCTGGGTTTGCGGTTGCTTACAAAGTAGTGGAGCGTTCCATATTCAATCAGAGCGGCAAAAACAAAAATGAAACATACTGATACAAAGAGGTCCATAGCCGTGACGTAGGACACTTTGGGTAAGGACTTCCTAGCAATGGTACTCAGTGTTGTCATGGTAAGCACGGTTGTGATTCCTGAAGAAAGACAGTTGAAAAAATGCATTATGATTTTCACCAATTGCTGACCATGAAAATAGAAGTAAACCAAATGCAACAAAGATCTGTAATATTGATCTTTTACTATTTCAAGATATCGGTTTGAAGTTTTAATCTCCACTCAACAACATGGATTAAGTTTGCTCTCCATTAAAATTAAACCACTTATTTGAGGTACAATATATTTACAATGCAGTCAGTATAATAACGTGTAGTCATTGAAGTAAATAGTGGAATCATTATTATAAATATAGTTTTTAAATGCGTGTTTCAAAATTAGTTTATATTTTCGACAGAAAATTGCATTATCGGTTTGGGCTAAAAGAAAAAAAGGGACAGGCGAGTATTCTGAACCACTTTGGAGACTATTGACCGGATGCTGATTCACTATGGACGAAAGTACATTTTTCATGTTTTATACGATACTGTAGCGTGTTTCTGTAAAGCTGCGTTGCACTGTAGCTATGCACATTGTGAAATTGTGAATGTATTATATTTCATACTCTATATTCTGTATTGTAAAGCATCTATGCATAATGGTGTTTATGCACACAGCCGCAGAAAAGAATTAACAGACCATTCAAAATTGTAATTTCAAATCAGCATCTCTAGATGTATTGTGGCCATTTCAGTCCAGTGTCTGTTCAGCAACGCAAAAGACTGACAGCATGACAAGGCACATGAAAACTGTGGAAAAATCCAGGTTATCACATAAAACAATATTATAAGTACATGTAGAAATATTACTGTTGTATTGCTTAAAAGTGAATATACACTTATATTCTTTGCGTTATTTGAGGTCTGCAAAAATACAGAGCATCTTTTCTGTTGGTTTGACCCATTTCTCCTGTTTTTGAAAACGTTGTGAGAGACTGACTGGGTTTGATCTTGAGAACCTACCTTCTCCGAGATAATTAATTATAAAACGCCAATGGGCTTGGCGAATGGCATGCGCACGCCAGTCTCCGCCCCGTGCATACGGGTATAAAGGAAGATGGCGGCGGTCATTCACTCACCCTTTGTACTGAGGAACCTGAGAGGGCACTCCCGTTCACTGCAGTGATTCGGTGCAGCGTTGTGGCATGAAGTCACAACGTCTCGTTCCCTCCATCAGGGAACGGAGGTTACAGACGTAACCGAGACGTTCCCCTTCAGTCGGTCTCTCGACGTTGTGAGAGACTAACTGGGGATCAATCTTAAACGCCACAGCGCTTGCACCGATATCACGACCTCTAGCGGAGCGGCCCTGACTGGGCTAGCGAGTCACAAGAGTGCTACCGCGAGACATAATCTTCCAGTCATATAGTATTGGTCATACTGAGAAGCCTCTACTGACGGCCTCACGGACAGTGGCGTACGCCTCTAGTAGTGAGGAGCTGTCCGGAGCCGAACACTGGGGAAACACTGCTCTCCTCTTAGAAGAGTGTGTTACGGAGGCCACATCCTACCCGGAGGGGAGGTTACACCTGCGGGTCAGCACTGATCCGATCAGGCAACTCCGCGGGTTCTCCTCCCGGGGAGAACACCAGGACAAATTGGCGCCACTATAAGCGTATAACCGCCTAGAGGCGGGGCTCTAGCCTGTAAGACAGTCTCCCGGACCGCTAACGGGCAAGCCCTCGTCCCGTCCAGGGGCCAGGCATGGAGGTTCCAGAGGCCTGCGTTGGGGTGCCACAACGTGCCCTTCCCCTGCAACTGAAGGTCCTTCGTCAGGGGAATGGGCTAGGGGGGGCAGTCGTCAGATCTACCAGATCCGAGAGCCAGGTCTGGTTGGGGCAGTATGGCGCCACTCACCAGAACCTGATGCCCCTTTTCCCTGACCTTGCACAGGACCTGTGCAAGGAGGCTCACTGGGGGGGAAGGCGTACTTCCGCTTGTCCCGCGGCCAGCTGTGTGCTAGGGCATCCGTGCCGAGGGGACCCTCGGTCTGGGAATACCATAGCGGGCAATGGGTGGAGTCCGGGGAGGCAACAGGTCCACCTGTGCCTGCCGAACCGCTTCCCACATGAGCCGGGCTGCACGGGGATGGAGTCGCCACTCTCCGCGGGGAGTACACTGTCGAGAGAGCGCATCGGCTGTCTGCTTCAGGTTGCCCGGAAGAAACGTGGCCCGCAGGGATTTCACCTGCTGACTCCAAAGGAGGAGGCGTCGGGCGAGTTGTGATAACTGCGGTGAGCGTAGGCTGCCTTGCGATTGATGTACGCCACGGCAGTCGAGCTGTCCACCCGGACTAGCACGTGTTTGTCCTGCATGAGGGGCTGGAGCCTCTTCAGTGCCAGAAGGACTGCCAGCAGCTAGGCAGTTGATATGCCAACGCAGTCGGGGACCCGTCCACCGACCCGATACTGCGTGCCCACTTGCACACCGCACCCCACCCTTGCAGGGAGGCGTCTGCTGTTACCACGGCAAGCCTCGAAACCTGTCCGAGCGGAACCCCCGCTCGGAGAAAGGTCAAGTCTGACCAGGGTAAGAGAGTGCGAAGGCACTGAGGCGTTACCGTAATCCGCCTGGTGCCGGCGTGCCACGCCGTCCAGGGAACCGACTCTGTAGCCAGTGCTGAAGCGGCCGCATGTGCATCAACCCGAGAGGGATTACCCCCGTCGAGGACACCATGTGCCCCAGGAGCCTCTGAAAATCATTCAGCGGCGTCAAGGGATTCTGACTGATCAACCTCAGACAGCGCAGCAGTGACTGTGCACGCTCGTTGGTGAGAGGTGCTGACATACGGACAGAGTCTAGTTCCATACCGAGGTAAGAGGTGCTCTGCGCGGGGGAGAGCTTGCTCTTCTCCTGGTTGACCCGGAGGCCTAGACGGTCTAGGTGCCGAAGCACAAGTTCCCTGTGCGTGCACAACACATCTCGCGAGTGTGCCAAGACAAGCCAGTCGTCGAGATAGTTTAGCACTCGCACGCCTTGCTCCCTGACAGGAGCTAAGGCAGCCTCCACTAGTGGAAAAAACCCGTGGAGACAGGGCCAGACCGAATGGCAGGACCCTGAACTGATTCGCCCTTCCCTCGAACGCGAACCGTAGGAACGGCCGGTGTCGGGGGAGAATAGAGACGTGAAAGTACGCGTCCTTCAGGTCGATTGCCACGAACCAATCCTGGTGACGTACCAAGCCCAGGATGCATCTCTGCGTCAGCATTCTGAACGGCAGCCTGTGCAGGTGCTTGTTCAGGCGACGCAGATCCAAAATGGGCGCAGCCCCCCGCCCTTTTTGGGCACGATGAAGTACGGGCTGTAAAACCCGGACGACATCTCGGTTATAGGGACGGGTTCGACCGCACCCTTCGCCAGAAGGGCGGCGACCTCCTGCCGAAGCATGGAAGCATTCTCTCCTCGCACCGAGGTGTACAGAATGCCCCGAAACTTGGGGGGGCACCTGGCGAATTGGATCGAGTAACCGAGACGGACTGTCCTCTCTATCCAGTGTGACGGGCTGGTGCGCTACCAAGCGCCCAAGAACCGCGACAACGGGACCAGAGGGACAATCTGCTTCACTGTGCCGGGGAAGGCTGGTTCGGTGGCTGACAGTACGGTCACCTCGCACAGGGGGGACCCCTCGGGAGGTTGACGGCTCTGTATGTTTACCTGCTTCAGGCGGCCTGACGCAATGTCCGGGGGAGATTGCGGTCGGCGGCCTGATCCATCCAATACACCGTCTGGACGAGAGTGTTGTGGAGGAAAACCCAGGGGAGATTTGTCTCTTTGAGAGTATGTGGGCGCCGGACCCTGAAAAGGGCCCAGACTCGATGGAACGCGGCAGGCAGCATCCGTCTCCGATCCGGCGTTGGAAAGGCCGGGGTTCGGGCCCAGTAAAATCTCCCCCTGGTTCGTCCCGTCAGGGCCGCTTAAAGGACCTCTTGGCGGGCTGCTAACGGGGAACAGATGCCCTCTACCGCGGGGGTCTACGTCTCTGGTGGGTCGTCCTCTGGGAGGTTCCTCAACCGGAGGGCCGCCGTGGGAGGGCAGGGCTGCTGTGAACCAGGCTGTGCCCGAGACCATGCCGACCTGTTGGCGGCCACGTTGCGGCGTGGCAGGATCTGTTCGATCGCCTCAGTCTGCTTCCAGACCGCGGAGAACTGCCGTCCTCCACGGTATCACCAAGCAGCCCTGCTTGCGAGATGGGCACATCGAGAACGGGCGTTCTGGGCGCCGCTCACCTGCGCAAGACTAAGCAACAGATGCCTCTCTTGGACCACCATTGTGGACATCGACCGACCCAGGGCACTTGCCGTGGCCTTCGTCGCTCTTAGCGCGAGGTCTGTGGCAGTACGCAGCTCACTCATACGAGTTGGGTCGGACTTCCCGCCATCCAAATCCTTCAGGACTTTCGCCTGAAAAACCCGGAGGACCGCCATGGCGTGGAGAGCGGAGGCGGTTCGTCCAGCAGCACTGCAAGCCTTCGACACGAGTGTCGAAGAGAGCTTACATGCTCTGGACGGGAGTCTAGGTCGAGCCCCCCAAGTGGCAGCTGTCTGCGGGCACAAGTGGCCCGCAACAGCACGCTCCACGCGGGGGACGTCAACATAGCCTCTAGCCGCCCCACCAACCAGGGAAGTCACAGACACCGAGCCCTCCGGCCTGAAACGCGCCGAAAGGGGCGCATTCCAGGACTTGGCGAGCTCGTCATGCACCTCCGGGAAGAAAGGTAACGGAGCAGGGCGTGGCTTTTGACCACGCCCTCGAAACCGTGCATCTAGCCGCGAGCGTTCCGGGGAGGATGTTGTTACACCCTGCAACCCGATGCACGCGGCTGCCCGGGAAAGCATGGCCGACATCTCAGCGTCAGTCTCCTCCGAAGCTCGACTGCCTGACGACAGGAGATCAGAGGAGTCTTCCGCATCCGATGCCAGCAGGCAGCTGTCCGACGCAGCGACAGAGATAGCGTCATCATCCGTGTGCGAAGTCTTACCACTATGAGACGGCCGTCTGCCGCTCGTAGGGGACGAACCAGGTGAGCGTGAAGGGGTATAGATGGTCCGCGAGCGTGAAACTGACGGAGCAACATCTAACGGCGTCCCTAAATCACCCCCGCCGCTCGCCAAAGCGGTCAACCTCGGCGAAACGGCAGCTGAACACGCCTGGGAAACAGACGGGGTGGTGGCAGCGCTCAAAAGCACGTAGCCACCGTGACCGCAACACCCTGATTGCTATGTCCGCACACACGGGACATACCGCATCAGTGAAACCTGCCTCAGCATGCTTGAGCCCCAAGCAAGTGACACAGGAATCATGGCCGTCAGACTCCGGGATGAGTCTGTCGCACCCAAGGATACAGCTACGAGACATGCTCGTAGCCGGAGGGACTTACCTCTTAAGGTCTGTAGCCTTCTGCCGAAACGCCCAGGGGAAGTCCACCGAAAGGAGAAGTCCGCTGCTCCGCATCATAAATCCAGCAGGTTAAAAGTTTTCTCGAAGTCGAGTATCGCGTGTAGCATCAGCAAACACACAGGTTCCGAAGAACAAAGGATGAGTGAATGACCGCCGCCATCTTCCTTTATACCCGTATGCACGGGGCGGAGACTGGCGTGCGCGTGCCATTCGCCAAGCCCATTGGCGTTTTATAATTAATTATCTCGGAGAAGGTAGGTTCTCAAGATCAAACCCAGTCAGTCTCTCACAACGTCGAGAGACCGACTGAAGGGGAACCAATATTTTTATTAGTATTTTGAATATTGTTTGCAGTTCCACGAATGAAACAAAAATTATAATTTTACATAACACTCAAATAGTGCTTTGAAATGGTATAATTTTTTTCCTCTCTCTCTCTCTCTATATATATATATATATATATATATATATATATATGCATACCCCTACGTGGGATTTAGATATGGATCACTCAGTAATATGTTCTGCATGTCTACATTTTTGTGATCTATGAGCCAATTAATTTTATAATATCCATGGCTGCACCTAGCAGTTGTAATACACGTCTGAATGGCGCACTGGGGCTGAAAATAATCTGAGAGCCTCTCATCTCTATTTTCAGACTGAATTGCATTTTAGAAATCCATTTAAATTTTGTTGATTTGTATGCTGTCAAATGTGGCAACTGGATCAGAGCAATACGTATGGAACTTAAGACATTAAACTTAAACATAGGACTTTGAAGATAGGGAACTTTCAATAGCAAAATCATTAGATCATTTTTGATTCACAATTGTAATACAGTGTGGTCAAGGGCCAAGCACTGCAGGGGAGATGAGCTGCTGACCAAGGAGAACAACCCAATTACAAACTCAAAAGCATCCTCCAAGGTGACTTGTCCCCCTGAGACAAGTGCACATCAACAACTATCACAAAACGAGAGAAAATGAAGGGGGTGTCAATAAAACATGTTCATGCTTATAAATGACTAATTCGGCATGACACAAATTTTGTGATACATATTTAATGTGTCATAAATATGATTCTGAATGTCGTAAACATCTGCAGACTTTCTTCACATTTTTGAAATAATTTTCTTTCTTGTTTTATTGATATTTTGTCTTCATTCCAATAAACCGTTTCCATTGCTAAAACATAATTAAATCAATATCGTATAAAATGAGCAAAATGGCATAGAAATTATGAAAGAGATGTTTTAGAATAGGGGTCTCCAACCTTTTTGTAAGCGAGGGCTACCAAAATATCTAAAATCCTTTTGGATAACATACTTTCAAACTTTAAACACGTGATGCCTTATTTTTACACTCACAGAACCAAATTAAGTTTTCTTTCAGATATTTTTGCACTTGAATAAATTAAAGCTTAGAACACTTGCTAATAATAAACTTTCATGACAATGTAGCACTTGGCTGATCGGTATAGTCACAGATTTTTCAGCTGTCTTGAGCATTATTGGTGAGCCCTGTGTTTAGCTGGCACCTTACAGAGTTCATGCGGGCTACCAGGTGCCCACAGGCACCACGTTGGAGATCACTGTTTTAGAAAATAGAAAAGGCAATCGTGTTTGCTGTATATGGTCAAATTAATACTGTATGTGGTGGCATTTCAGGGTGTTATTTATTTACTATACCTTCAAAATGTTTTTTTCCTTACATTTGAACATGATATAGCATATTTTCAGAAAAACGGAATGAAAGATTTAGGTCATGTCCTAGAGCTTATGCTTTCCCCACTGTATTGTGTTAATTTAAAACGAAAATCTATACCCAAGGAGGTTCTTGCTGGCACTGCATCCTTATTGATCCAGAAAGAGACCCAGGACAGGACAACAATCAAGGTACAGGGGATATATGTCTGAATGGTGAAATAACCCATCCTTCTGCTCAAGTCAAAGAAGACGGTCAGCACCACATAATCACCTAAAAAACAAGAACAAAGTCACTTTAAAAACATAATCTAATTGTATAATATTACTCCACATTTTATAGTTATCAAAACTTATATTGAAATGGAAATACTTAGCCCACCACAAAATTTTTAAAAGCCCCAAACAAAGCCAAGCTCTGCACACTTCTGCAGTGCATTGTGGGATGTTTTGAATAATATTACAAGATTTCCTATATATGCAGAAAGTTTAGTGGAACCATAATATGAAAAATCTCAATGTTTATTTTTATGCAATATTGCAGTTATTAAAAATTATTTACCCGAGGTCATTTTTATATTCATGTGCCTTCATAATCAAAATCATAAACTTTCCCTGTGAAACTAAGCCCAGCTCTACATTTTCTCCGTCCAGAAGCCGTTACACACTCAGATATGTCACCATTCTGGGAAACAAGCCATGGGAAACAAGTATTAAGTTGAAACATGTTAGTGTACATTAGAAGACACCTGAAGTGTGTTTTTAGTAAAAGGGTTTTGTTCAAACGATGCATCACGTACTTTTGAAGAACATAGCAAATACCACAAGGATTATTCACTTTGAACTTTCTGTTCCAGTTGCAGACACAAAAGACAGGTCTTATATGGTCTCTTTGGTTTTATAATTGCCTAACATTGCACAAGCTATGTCTAAGCAATCCCTGATGCACAACGGTACACAAGGCACGCAAACCATCCACAATCCACAAAGGCGGGAGATAACGTCAGCAAGGGCATCGGAAAAGGAATCAAAGGTGCTTCGGTCTCACAAAACACAGTTTTCCCTTAAATATATTTTCCATTTGCACAGCAGTCACAAATGAAATGGTAGGTAATCTACTTGCACTATTCTGACATTATACCTTTGTCTCCTCCTGACGGTATCATTAAGACCACCTGCACCTGTGTTTGTTTAATACACACGGTGCCTCGTGTTTCTGCTGACGGGCCAATGCTCGGCGAGGTCCACGCTCTTCAATTTGTTTTCATTAAGAGCTGCATTCAGTGAAGCCCATAAGCAACATTCTGCCTTGTTCTGTTGGCAAATTGCTGTAAAAATAGCCTAATTGAGCAAACTCAGCAATGTCGTTGTCAAAGAACATCACTGCCTGCGATTACTAATAAGGCCTCACCTTAAGCGCTCCCATGACTTACTGTTAGACAACACCCACTCAAAGTGTTTGATGGTTTCTGGTAGACTCATTAGATTGAACTATCGTCTGGAGGAAAAATAGATTGACAACACACATCCCATTAACGCATTAAGACTACATTAAGACCCGTCGATGCTGGCTCAACAGAACAGTGGGAGAGTTCTGATGGAAGGCAAAAGATTTAGCAAAAGTTGAGTATGCTGTGTGCATAACATAAACACAAAATGTAAGAAAATCGTAAGGATTCTAACATAAACTCACATTAGGCTAGCTTTAAATCTGAACTGTAGCTACAACGCTTTTTTATTATTGATTATTTCGGCAACTGGAAATGCTAACGATTTATGGCAAATGCTGGACGAAGGACGTGGCGACTCTACAAAACTTCAGTCGCTATTAGATTATTAATGATAATTTTAAATCTAAATTTGTTTTGTTATTTTGCCTTGTTGTGCAAGCACTGTCGAGCTTGTGCAGAGGCAGCAGTTTTTGCCAGAGGGGAACTGGAATCCCCTGGTTAGGCCTGGTCTAACACTGAGGTTTTTTTTCTCCTCCTGATGACACAGGGAGAGTGGCGGCAGGTGACATGAATGAAACACTAAAGGAAAGCTAACAGGAGGATTGCACGAGGCAGGTGAGGGGACTGAAACACTAAGGGAAAGATGGACCAGGGCTGGAGACAAGACTAACACTAATGGACCGCTAACCGGGGAAACAAGGGGCAGGACTAAAGGACGTGACACCGGAGAGAAAGCATGGCTTCTCAAACCAAAACAATGCTCTTTCTCCACACAAAACACATGGGACTGACATGATCCTGCCACAAGACTCGAAAACCAAGACAAGGAGAGGCAGGATCATGACAAATATGTACAAGGATATGTTGAAATTAGCAATACAAAATAAAAAATAAATGCTGTAGTTAAATTGATGATTGTCAATGTTACAGTTACTACAGTATCCCAAACAATTAATAATTATTATCTAAATCATAATTTTTTCAGTGTAGTGTTGCTTATTGCATTAAAGGTACAGTGTGTAGTATTTTGGAGGATCAATTGAAGGAAATGCAATATAATATGCATGTCTTCAGATGTGTATAAAGAACTTACATAATGAAGCGTTATGTTTTTATGAGCTATTTCTATCTACGTACACCGCAGGTCCCCTTATATGGAATTTGCCATGTAGTTTCTACAGCAGCCCTAAACTGACTAACTGCTTTACTGAGCGCATTTCGTAAAAACTTTATCTTCTTCGGCAAAGAAGCAAAAATGTGGAGACATCTTAGTTATTTTCGCAGCCTCCGTTGTGCTTCAAAAGGAAGGGGTGGAGTTAACCGTTGGTTGCAATTTGCTGCTTCACCACTAGATGCCGCTAAGATCTCATTGCCCCTGTTAAATTCATTTTAATATTAAAAATGCATTAGTGGAATTACAAATATTGCTATGTTCTTTACAATGTTTACAACGCTTCACAGATAAGCTCTAAAATCTATGTTCTACTCTTCCTAAAAAAACTTAGCTTTCTATACTGGGGTGGGCTATATGAGGCCAATTTTACTGCGCTTATACTTTTTTTGTCCTTATGTTGTTCCAATTGCTTCCATTGTTTACCTCATTTGCAAGTCGCTTTGGATAAAAGCGTCTGCTAAATGTAAATGTATTGTATACATTCATTTGGCTCATTTAGTCAGTTAATTTTATGAACATAACCTCCCTGCAACATCACAAAGTGCTAAAGCATTTTTTTCGTTCATTGTGCTGTATATTGCTAAGTTCCACACAGTCACAATTCATAATGTCACAAATCTATACATGGTGATGCAACATGACTTGAATCACGAGTGCGCAAGAAAGGCCCAATATGCCCGCAAGAAAGACAAGGCCGACGGATAGGTTAGAATCTTCCAAACATGGGTTGACTCGTTTCAAAATCCAGTACAGCCAGCCCCGGATTGGCTAATCGGGAGCACCGGGACAATTCCCGGTGGGCCGGTCAGTTTTTTTGGCCGCGAGGGCCGGTATTGTCATGGCACGGTGGAAATGTGGCTTTCCCTAGGCTGCCTTCACTCACAGCAGCCCTAATCTTTTTATTTATTATTTTATCGCAGCCCCACTCTTTTTTATTTCATATTTTTTCGCAGCCCCACTCAGAGCGCAGCCTGCAGGTTAATGATGACGTGATTATCTTTTGACTCCCTGGCCCCGCCCCCGACAGCGCCACTGCAATTTGCTCAAAATAAAAAACCGTCAGAAATAAAAATGGATGACAGAACGCGCAAAGGCGGCGCTGAAAAGGCCAGAATAAAAAGCAAGAAAGCTCTGGAAACTGACGCGGCCAAATGTTTTAAGCTGACCACATTTTTTCTCAAAACAAATGAAGACGACGAGACGGCCGGTAAGCTAACGTTAAGGTATTTAGGAATAGGATCACTGCAAGATGCTAGCGGCCGTATATGTCTCAATAGGTGCAAGCTAGCTCATTGTTAGAGTGCCCGTCCCCCATTCAGACCGACGTCGGTTCGAAGCCCGCATTAATTGATGTTTTAGGGTTGTCCATGTTTCCTTGAAGCTACACTTATGCAGAGGAAAAAGAGATGAAACAATCATTAGAAATCATTGTGAAAAAAAGGCAGATAACAGTCCAATAGTTTTATTATTTAACTAATGTTCTCATATTTGTAAAAAATATTTGAAGTTGTAAAGCAGACGTTTCATTAAAATAAATTATAGTGTCATTAGACAGTGCAACACATTTTATTTTAATCTTTGGTAATTTATATTTTTTTCCTTATTTCAATGTTTGGATATTTATGAACACTAATTCTTAAAGAAAATAGATTCTGATACTGTCCGGCTATTTACTGTTCTAATAAATCTTCACTGTGAAGCAAAACTTAGGCTACTGTATTTTCACTGAATGACAATGAATTCAAGGCTGTAGAGAACAGTGCACTATTGCAGACTTAGGTTTTAATTATCATTATTTTAATATAGTCAGTCGTAAACTAAAGTGGGCCGGTCTAAGGCATGAAACTCCAGGGCTGAAAATGAGTCCGTCTTATAGCGTCTTATAGCGTTTTAACTGCAGCTATATTCATCTTAGAACATCTTAAAAAAACGTTGTGACACTTGAAATGAGATTTCAAAGAAAACGGAGTCACCCATAAGTATAAATGCTGTGTTTTAAGAAAAAAATATAGCATTCTTTTAAAAATTGTTATTATTATATAAAATAACAATGTACGTATATAATGGCCTTCAGCATGAGCAATTCTGCACTTTATACATCACTTCACTAGACTAAGTAATCAAGGAACATAATTATTCTGTAATGAAATAACACTCATAACTGTTTACCTATCCTTTCACTCTGCTAAAACACACTGCAAAAATGGGTCATTCCTGTAGTTGTTTTTGTCATATCTTTTTTCTTATCAAAATTAAATATGGATGACGGTGCTGTGCAGTGGTATCGGTCTTCTACTCAGATGGTGTGAATGTTGCTGCGTCATCTCCATCGCATTTATTTCTCTCTCAACTCAAGGACTTCAAAGAAGCCCGTAGTTCGGTTTGTCCCTAATGAGAGCACTGCGCAACACCACAAAGACTGAATCTGCCTGCAGATCTCATCTGACAGCCTTCTCATCTGTAATGGAACAAATGGCAGAGGTGTAAAAAAAGATGCCTGTTTGCCTTTCATCTCAGCACAGTGGGAACATTCTCGTTCTTCTCTATGACGGGAGCATCTTTATATCTCTCGCTTGCTCTGTGAATTCGTTTCTGCTTTGTTGAGAAGCATATGCAAATCGCTAGCAGAAAAGGGTCTCCAAAAGGAGGAATGATAAAAATAGCAATACCACACAGACCCGGCGTCTCAGATTAGTGTATGTTAATAATTTGTGTTTCAATTTCAAGGGTTTTGGTATTAATAGTGAAAAACACACATATACTGTGCGTAAACACATACTGTACAGCTGTGGGAAACAGAGATTTTGGGCTTCTGAATCATTTGAAATTAGTAGCTTAGACTTCATTAACTTCAACAGCCCAATCTGTGATGGCCACTGAAATCTTATTTAATAGAACAAATTGCTCTCAGCAGAGTTCTGTTTTGAAGAGCAGTTAATAAAGATTATGTGTGTTTTACAAGGTAGGACAGATCAAAGGAACTAACTGATGCTCTTTTTTAAACTGTCATAATCTGAATGGTTCACATAGGTTTCCACTAACAGGCCGTAATGTTAATGTTTCTTCTAACATAATGGTTACACTTTATATTTTAGTATATCGAGAATATTGACTTTTATATATAGTATATTGGGGCAAAAGTTGTAGCTGATATTTAGTGAATAGTGAGAATTGCTCCCTATTCTAAAGTGTGAGAATTTTATTTTTTCAGTTTTCTGTACATTTTTGTTATCCTTATTATGTACTGTTTTTCTGCAGTGTTCATTTCGTTTACGAAGACTATGACAAAAATGATTTGTCAATTACCTATTTTAACTGACGGAAATGAGACGATTACTAAATAAAAATGAATGCATGATAATGAAAACTGTAATAAAAATATACTGTCATTTTCATCAACTAATACATCTTTTCCTTCACGATAACCGGTATCACACAGCAAAGCGTTACTGCCGTGAAGTCGAAACTCATCACAAAGGCAAGCACAAATGTTTGTATATGCCAGTGTTAACTAAGCCGCTAAAGCGAGCTGCTGCATAATGCAATAAAAAGTAAGCCGATTAGAGAAGTGATGAAGTGAGAGTAAGATTGGATGACATGCCTAAGATCGAACCAAGGATGTAACATGTTTACATGATTGAAGAAATGTAACACGGTTTATGTATTATGTCTTTTCGAAAGATATGGATCATGCATTACTGTCTCAAGCAAAAACAGTCTAGCTCTTTTCTTTAAGATACATGAGCCAATAGCGCTTGAGAGTGAGCGTTGTCAGAGCGTTTCATTGATTGAATGTACTGAATGAATACGCCCATCACTGAACGAGTCAATTGAGCCAAAATGAGATTGAATGAACTGGCACATGTTGTTCATGGTCTAATATCAACCGTGTTTCAAAAATGCATGTCCAGTAGTAACTGAACTTTTCTGAAAAATAAAGAGAATGATATGGTTTAATTTAATTCAAAGGTAAGGTAGATTATGTCAAAACAGTAAAAGCACTGAGAAAACCTGTTTTCTTGGACATTTTTCCGAAGACTATGACTACAACTAGATAAAAATGGTATGTCAAAATAAACAAAATTTTTCTGTAACACTTTACAACAAGCTCATAATTGTTAACATTAGTTAATGTGTTTGCCAAAATGAACAGCTGCATGTTTTTTTCTGAAATTCTGTTCCTCTCATTTTGTTCCTCTCTGGTGGAATAAGCTGCCAGCCTCAGGCCTTCAAGAACCAACTAAAAACACACCTGTTCTACATTCACTTGACTTACCCGGAAATGTCAACGTTTTGAAGGCTCACTTTATTACGTCACGCTTTGTAAGCCTGGTTCTCAACAACTGGTTCTCAAACATTTATGTTGCAATATGATCTCACTGAAGCTGCATGGTGGCGCTCTTGCTCCATTCCTGCCCACTGTCAATACAGAGCCAAAAGGTCCAAATAAAAACACATGCGCAAAAAATATTACCGATCAGAACAATACATTATACACTTTCTGTGGGATTGTCCATATATTATGTATAAAATAATTCAAACTTGTAAAAGCCACATCATGTGTTTTGAGATATAAAGCATAATATTGTAATCATTTTATTACATATTGCTCTTTTTGGCACTTCAGTAAAAATCTCCCCATTATAATCTTATTCCCCTTAAGAGTATGAACCATAATAACTAAGGCACACTGATCATTTATCAGCCGGCTGCATTAAAACCTTCAGGACTCAAATGGAATTACAGAAATAACGCACACACTTCCCCCACCCCACCGCCCTCACAACAAGATTACACCAGTAAATAAGACCCCCTCCTCCTCCAATTCCTGGTGTGAACAAAAAATAAGGGTTATTGAGCTGCAGCAAACGCTGAAACATCGCTCGCCAGTTGGAATGTCATATATTGCCATGAAGCCTGTGCCTTGAAATAAATATGTTAATCCTGTGGTGCTGAGCAGGGTTAACCAAAGCAGAGAAGGCCAGGGATATATTCTGATAGGCTCAGGAAAGCAAGAGGTTCGTGCTTGGTTTATTTCTCTAATAAAATGGACTACTGTTCTAAATGCATAGGTTTAAGGTTATAAAAAGGCCACCATAAGCACCAGGGTTCTACGGGGCCAATGTAGTGCGGGAAGACAACCCTTTTAGTCTGATAAAGTCCTTGGAAATAAAGCTTTTAAGCAATGTTTGACTGACAAAAATAGCTAGTTGGGTTCTACAGCACTCCTCATGACCTGAATAATGATAGATAGTAAAATAGTATAGAGAATGCATCGAAGGGTTCTCTGTGACAGCTTTAAAAATAAGGCCAGGTCATATAAAAAAAGGTCAAATTCTCTCCTCGTTGGCCGCCAATCAAATAAAATAAAAAACATTTGCACAATATAAAAATTTTAACTATTGGTGAACAAACTATTTTAATTAATATTACAGTAATATGCAGAAGCTAACGCATCTATCAACAAACAACATGTTACTTAATGCTTGCCATGGTACAGAGAAGCTAATTGTTAGTTATTTGAAGGGTTTAGTCTGACTGACATGCTATTTCCACGATTTTCCACGAGCTAATTAATATGCATTATCATCTAATTTACAATGTATAGCCATGTTCACACTTGCTAGCTGCTAGTGTCTGTTTTACATTATGATCCTATGGAGTCATGAGCGCTTTTGTAAACGTCAGCGTCAGCTCATAGCGTCTTTTGAGGTTGAGAAAAGTTCAACTTTTCTGAAGAAAATGCCGTACGCTAACTTATGACACCTGTCGTTTTCATAACAACATGATTGGTCGAGAAGGCTCAAGCTTCTTAGTTTTTAATAAATGTAAGTTTTCATTTTCAATAACTTTTGATTGCATTTCTAGCGAGAAATATATCTTCCAACAGCCCAAAAGGGCTCATGTGACACCCCTTTTCATCTCTCTCCACTGGCTACCAGTTGAAGCCCGTATCAGATTCAAGTCACTGATGTTTGCATACTGGATTATCACTGGATCTGCGCCGGCATACCTTCACACCCTACTACATCCTATCGAGAAAACTGCGTTCAGCAAATGAGCGACGCCTTGTAATGCCTTCTAATAAGGGCATTAAATAGCTTCCCCGCTCAGAACATTCTTCCTAATGCGGTCCAGTCAACCACATCTCTCACAACCTTCAAAAAACTACTTAAAACACACCTCTTCTGTGAATACTTGACAGATAAATGAAAAGAAAAGTACACTAACCCTTCTCTCAACAGGTAGTGGTCTAGCTTTTGTTAAAAACTAGTAACTTTGTATTAGCACCTAATATACTATTGCTCTTTTATGACATATCACTTATTGCTGTAAATCGCTTTGGATAAAAAATACTAAATGTAAATGTCTAAATGTAAATTATTGTAGCTTTTAAATATGTGATTGGTTACAGCAAAGACACTCTCAGGCTTCATGAAGCATCGAAACCCATATAGAATGTTTTTTTATCAAATCAGTGCTTTGATGTGAGTGATTTTGACTGTAAATCAAGAATAAAAAAAATAACCATCTTTTGATCTACGGACCATGAAAATCTCTGTTTGTTAAGTTAAATTTGGCTAGATTTCACATTGAGAGAACATTTTCCAGAGCAATATGTTGTGTTATTGGTATATGTAATGCATGTCAAATGCCAAATTATCCAACATATAAGATGAGTGCAGCAAAACCTCTATTGAGAAGACTATTGGACCATTTTGAAAACAGCATTGTGAGGTGTGTGATGGCAAATCATAACACTTATCTGTCAGGATGACAAACAAAAAGATCCAGGGACACGATACCAAAACACGAATTACTGAAAAAACTAAACACACTCAACAAGAATTTTAACTACAAAAACACCTAGACTAAACAGACAAGTACAAACGAACAAGACAATAGACATGAGGGCATTAAATAGGGGAAACTAACAGGGCATGATTACACAGGGCAGGTGTAGGGAATGAAACACGAATGGAAGCTAACAAGGAAACGAGAGGGGCGGGCGGGCCATAGACGAGACCAGAGAGAACGTCGATTATGTCATGACTGACAATAATATATGTCTCTCCATACAAAACAAGTGGCCCTGTCACGATCCTGCCACTAGAACAGGAAATCAAGACATGAGAAGGCAGGATCTTGACATTATCAATGTTGAAACACATGCATTCCTACCACCTTCATTTATAGGATGGGCGTAGTGTAGCAAAAACATCTGCTGTTCTCAAGGATACTAAAAACTTGAAATAAAAAAAATAATAGATACATTTAAGGAAACACTCTCAAATGACCAATAGGTGTCACCGTGGAGACGGGTGTCGGAATGTTTCTAAGCCTAGACACGATACACCATATTTGATTAAACTATTTCATTGTTTCACGGGCGAGTATAAATTCCAATAACAGGTAACATCCACGGCTTTGAAGCATAGGTCTAACTAGTGCACAGAACATAATACAACTAGACTTTAATTAACACAACAAAAACAGAGCATATATAGTGTTCTGGGGATGAGGTACAGATGTGAGTGCAATAATGTAGGTAATCGGGTGCAAGGCATTATGGGAAGGGTTGTCCATAATGTCAAAAGTCGGGTGAATAGGAACAGGTGAAGCTGGGTGAAAGCTATGATGAGGGGGGCGTGGCTTGCGGCGGTGGATAACTCGATACAGAAGCCTGTCTCTTTAAGCTGCCTTTTTGCACAAATGCTCTCTTTCAACATTGCCGGCTTCTATTTGTAACCATAAAGCTGTGAGCGTTTTTTTTTTGGCAAAAAATGCGCCATTGTCAACTTTTTCGTTTAAAAAAAGATGTCAAGTGTGAACACGGCCTTAACTGTTTTTAACTGGTTCAAAGAAGGTTTATTGTCACGGAACATTCAGAGCGCTGATGAACAAACTAATCTTGGAAGAGCTGGAGGAGGGAAAAATAATAATAATAATTTTTATTAAAAAATAACAAGATATTATTATAAGTAAAGGAAAGCAAGAAAGCTGCAGCTTTAGACAGAGGAAAACTGCAGCCTCTCTATTACGAAAAATATGTTCAAGAGCTGCAGAGACTCAGATATGCTGTGTGAATCTTAAGTACACTACTGTGAAGGAGCAGTGCAGCAAGGAATGAAAATGCTGTCATTATTTCCCCCCATGACGCTCTTTTCTGGAACACAAAAGTATTTTGGTAACACTTTGCAATAAGGTTATTAAGGCATTAGTTAACATAAACTAACAATTAAACTAACTAATTATTGTGATTATTAATGTATCATTATTATTTATTAATCTTAGTTAAATTATGTTATTTGGTAACATTTCAGTATAGGGGGCAATTCTCACTATTAACTAGTTGTTACATATTATTGGCATATTGGCTCTTTATTAGAATTTATAAAGCACATATTTTGCATGTCCATTACTCTACAACCCAAATTCTTCCCAATAACTAAACCTAACAACTACCTTACTAACTATTAATACGCAACAAATTAAAAGTTTATTGGGGAAAAAGTCATGGTTAATGGTTTCTTAACAGCTAGAATTACCCCCTATACTTTGACCATAAAGAATTGACCTTGATGGTCAAAGATTTGTTTTAAGGGATCAAATTAGCAAAAACATGGGGACTTTAAAGAATTATAATGCAGCAACTAGTAATGGGTCTGTTTATTAATTTATCTGTTTGTATGATAATGTATCAATATACTGCAATTACTTTGTTTTGTGATCTTAAGTTTTTTGTTTTTTGAGCAAAATATAGAACAATACTGCCAAATATCTAAAACATTACGCATTATTTCTCCGTAATCTGAGTCACCTAATCAAGAGAATTACAGAAGGTAGGCAGAAACTGTGAAAGCAGATGGAAAGGAAGATCTATCTTGCATGAAGAATGAAGACAGATCAAGGGCTGTGATGAACGCATAAACAGTCTGCAGGGCATTCAAATATCTATGAGAAAAGATAATTTCTACAGTAAAAAGGTGTTAATAACGTCAGGTAATATTCGCAGCTGCTGATGGGACTGTGAGATGCAGACATTGTTTCGGTTGTCATAGTGATTATCTCCTGCATAAGAAAGGCTGGAGATTTGGACTCAAATGAATGCAATAGATACTCTTTCTCTGATTGTCATACTTCTCGAGTGGTGAGACAAGGACAGAGGACCCAGGTGCAGACAGCAGGTAAGGGGTTAACATATATTTAATAAATAATAAAACATGGACCCACGTGGGGGTAACATAACAAAACAGGGATACAATAACATGACAAGACAGGACTAATAGCCTACTAACTATACTTAAACAAGACTAAAATAAACTTTAAACATTAACTAGACTAGATTAGATTAGATTAGATTAGACTAGACTAGACTAGACTAGACTAGACTAGACTAGACTAGACTAGACTAGACTAGACTAGACTAGACTAGACTAGACTAGACTAGACTAGACTAGACTAGACTAGACTAACAAGATACAGGAAATCACTACACAAACCACAATGAACCAGCACAAGACAGAAGACACAAGGGCATTAAATAGGGGACCAAATCAAGAGGGGAACAGGTGTAGGGCATTAATCAATAACGAGGTAACGAGAGGATGGGAACAGAGACGAGACCGGAGAGAGAGTATGGAAGGCTTAAGAACAATAATTGTCTCTCTCCACATTAAACATGAGGTTCTGTCATGATCCTGCCACTAAACCAAGAGAAACATGACATGATGCGGCAGAATCATGACACTGATTTTCTAGATCAGAGAAAGATGCAGTTTTAAGTAACATTATATGAATTAGACAATTTAGGCATACAAACATTTTTGAAATAAGTCTGTTATTAAGATTTTTTGGCTATATAGTAAATGTCATGACATAGTGAAACATGCATTTTTTGCCAAACTAATGTAATTACAGGAATTTACCAGCAGGGGCTACTCACTTTAACGACAAAAATGTAAATGTACCCAATCTGAATCTGCTAAAATGATGGAGGTTAGGGGGGTCAAAATGTATGGTATTATAGATTTTCTCTAATACTCGCAAAACCCCCTGAGCCTAACCAATTCTAAATGTTACATTTACCGTACATACTATACATATAGTATATAGAAACGTTATTTAGCGAGCGGTTTAGGGAAAGGGCTTGTAAGATTGCCAACTTAAACATGGTACGTGTACATGCATGCATTAATATGCCTGTTGGACCTGTTTATGTTACATAGTTTCAACTCATGATTGCACGCCAAGGAAACGGGGACCGACAACAGACTTTGGGGAGCAATCCAAGAATACATGCTGGCAGATTAGATATCTCCTGCAGGAGTCTCTCTGCTTTTCCGGCAGACACAATTTCAAACTAATTGGTCTTACACACTTCATGGCTATGCATTTTGCTTCACGTGGCCTGCATTAATGTTTACAATGGCTATTGAGACCAGATTTTAATTGTACTTGCCGGTGCAAAACCTACTGCCATAACACTGGTGTGTTTACCACTATGTTGTAAGACTATAGTTGTGGCCATTTTATTGTATATTAGGCAAACATTGTAAAAGTAATAGCACACCTTTTCCAAAAAATGTTTACATTCATGCTTTGGCAAACGCTTTTATTTAAAGCAGTTTAAAGTGCTTTGAAGGTATTTTTTAGTACTTCGCTCCCTGGGAATGGAACCTGTGTGCTTGTTAACACAATTCTCTACCCATTTAGCTACAATTCCGTAACATTTCAAGTTTTTAGCAATAAACAGTGTTGGGTGAGTTACTGCGTGCGCCAAAGTTAAATACTTTGGTATTATGAGTTTGTTCCAATTTCTGACCTTTATCATGAGCAATAGTAAAGACTGCAATCATAACTAATGAGTGGGGAAAGTGTTGATAATTGTACGTGTAGACATACAGTATAAAGTAAGTCTGCAATAAATATTCTGTCTGACTCACTGTTGCTACACGTAGGCAGATTACACAACAGCATAGAAACGTTTCACTTACAGCTTGTGAGTTTTTTTACTTGTCTTTTACTTCCCAATTCATTTAACAAAATGTATTGTTTAATTTTCACATTAAACAAGAATTTGACGACTGGTGTTTAAGGTACAGATAGCGGTTGAAGTGGACATTTAGTGGTGGTTTAATTAACTCGATATTTCTACATCTATTACACTATTAGCTGGATTTATTTACATGTGTTAACTTACTTTTGTTATGCACCCTTTTACAATTACATGCTGTAAATTCACATGACCATTTAGAAATCTTTAAGCTCTAAAAAGTTTTTACAAATGATATATCCTATAAACAGGCAGTATTTAAATACAATTGTTGACTTTAAATGATTATTTCAATAGATGAATATGTTCAAGTGTGCCTTACTCAAAGTGTCTAAATGATTTTTGGGGCCATTACTGTATATTATTTATATAGAAAATTCACCCAAAATCTCCTGTAAAATGATACACAATGACAATATCGAACCAGAGTGAAAAGGTCATTCTCTATGTATTTAAAGGGCCATTTCGTACCTCTGGCATCAATAGAGTGCTGGAGGCCTAAAAAGAGACTTTTGTGTTGGACGTCCATGAAGTCCTCATATAAAAGGGGCACTTTCATTCAGCATCACTGCCTCCAGATTACCACTGTGATGTTTCATCTGCAAACTATGGGTCTCTGTTAATAGTGGAGGATGATGATGTGTCCCAGGGCATCTGCACCTCAAGCCGAATCATACAGATCGTTGCACACAGACAATAGCGAGGCTGCACGCCACAGCATCAGAAGGTCATTCTAACAATAGCTATTCCTCCAGAAAGGAATTATTTACATTGTTAATGCTATATATGTTTTAGGTCTTGACAATCTTTTTGCACCAACTCCCATGATTCATTAGGGTGGTTGCAAACTGCTGACTGCCTCCACAAGCCAATCACGGTTAGTGACAACCTCAAAATTATTATAACACCAACCACGGCAAGCACACCCGTATCCACACTAGCTGTTACAGTCTCCTGATATCTTCTGTTATTTTGGTCACATATTCTTTCTCACTGCCTCGTTCTGCCACGCACTCCTGCTCCATCCTGCAAAATCACTGATTTGTCTCGATTTGCAAGTTGGCAAGCAGTGGACATCAGTGGATATTCAGTTATATCACATAACATAAGGGTGAAAGGGTTAAATCTATCAAGTCATATGCTCAGGCGTTACCTACCTTGAATTATGTATACTTTTCTTTTAATAATCCAATAAGTAGAACTCCTAATAACTGGGTTACATAAACTAGAGAGTTAATGTTAAGTGAGGGGTTAAAATAAAATGCTATAGTCCTCAAGAACCAATGCGAAGTTGCAATTAACTTCCATTTTATGATGATTTTTTCATAAACAAAATACAAAGTAAAATTCCACTGCAAATCTCGAAATCATTTTGAAAGGGAGCAGACTGAAAGTTGGAAGAGTTAACATGTATTCAGGGCTGGATTGATAATCCGGCATACCGGGCATTTTTCCAGGGTGGGCAAATATACTTTTTAGGCCGATACATCTCATTCTACTGAGATTGTCACACAACAGAAAAGTGTGTTATTAGCCAACCAGCCAAATTTAAATGGAGACATCAAAGTAAATGGAAACATCCAAGTAATAAAGTTATGAAAATCTTGGAAAAATAAGCAGTACTCTCTGCTCTTTTGGCACTGAAGCCACGCCCACTCGCATCTGCGTTACCTTTTGCTTGTTATTTGGCGTTAGATTTGTTTAGTCGGGCAGAGGGAGAGTGCAAGAAAGCCTGAAAGCGTGTGCGTGAGAGCTCACAACCCCTGAGCTTGTGATTTAGCAGACGCCTGATGCTAGGCTGTCTAGTGATAGGGTAGTGGGTACTGAACAGAGATACTTGAAAACAGTCTAGATGTGATAGCACCATAAACCAATGCATTAATCTGGTTTGTGGTAGTCTATGCAAACATCAAATTAATGAATATATGAATATATGTTTACATGTGACTGCATTATATCATACTTATACAAAAATTAAAATCATCTAAAAGATAAATGTACTTGTGTTATTTCAATGACTGAGCAAAGTGTCTGTTATGGTGACATGACTTTTCCATCAATCGGTAACTGTTTAAACAATAGTCAGCAGAAATCGGACAGCTTTAATACTAGAGTGCTGGAAAAGTGTAATGGCACTCAAACCAATCACTTATTCATATTGAGTGATGTGATGTGATTCATTGGATGAGTCTGTTTAAATACACATGTATGAGCCTGTGTATTTTCCTCAAAGCTGCTATGGTCAGCAGATGAGAGTGTTGAGTGGTAAACATCACATCAGTTTAACTAAATAAATTGTTATTGAAAATGCTGGGTTACTTTCACCCATGTTTGGGTCAGAAAGGGACGAACCCAACCATTTCAGTGCTTATATTTGACAAACAACTCATCACGCTAAGGTTGTCCCTTAGTCCCTTAAGACTTCAGATAAAAGAAACCTGTTGATTTCTTCTGTTGCAGTGTTGTTTATTGAACAAGAACATGAATTAGACAATTCAAGTGTATTTTGCAAGTTGATACCATAATAGCTACAGTATAGGCTACTTAAAGCCACTATAGCAGCTGTAATTACTGCCACCTGCTAATGTGGATGCAATGCCTTTGTGAAATACATGCTGACACGTCAAACGCAAGCCGGTGCTTATAATGTTTTGTTTCTTTTTTGGTGACACTTGTCTCAATGCCGTACCACAAACATCCATATAATGGACATTCTTATGTCCAATCCCAATGAATTTCCACACATTGGGTTGGTGTTTTTTCATGCTTTGCGGTTGCCAGCAACACTGCACAGACAGGACTGCTGGAAGCTCTCGGACTGCAGAGGCTGTGTGGTCAGATCAAACACATGCTGGTTCATACCCATAAAATCTCCCATAAAAAGCGCTAATCACTTCATGCACAAAACCTAGCAAATACGAATCAATAGTTGTGTTCCAATGTCACAGTGTCTTTACAGTTGCTCCATAAGTGTTTCCACTACCAACCTTTTATATTTTAAAACAAACTACTGTTATATATTTAGCTTGAAAGTGTGCTTCTGCCATCTTTAAGTTTGAGGAAGAGGAAGAGAATAGCAGTCCATAAAAGAACACACAACACTGTCAACAATGATAGATATACCCGTTTAAAGCCATTCATAAGAACCACTTTCAAATGTTCAAAATGGCAACTCTACCTGACACAGTCCTGACAACCTCTGTGGTGTTTCTCAGGCCAACGAAGGAAAACTGGTAGAGACGCCAGGAACGTATATCCCCAACCTCCACAGAGCTACGCTTCCACTTGTATACGATCTCCTCCTTGGGATAGCCATCTGCAGAAAAAAAGCTGATGGTGGCTACAAAAAAACTAGAACATTATACAGTGGTTAAACTAAACCATTCATCCGATAGACTGGCTTCAAAGAACACATATCGAGAATTGTGGATGGTTTACCAAATGTTTAAAACCTGTAGTAGACACCATTGCTATTATCAAGTTACCTATTTCCTAATTAACAATTCTAACTATTTCTGCTTTACAATTATTATTCATATCTAGAAACCCATAAAAAGTTTTGTGATTTTCAATAATTAACATTTAGCACGATATTGACATTTTTTTATTTTTATTTAGTAGGTGCCTGATTTAAGTCGAAGTAAAGTGTTAAAAGACTGATGCCAAAAGTGAAGTGGAAAGCTGCCCAGCTTGCAGAAAGGTTAAACATGACTGGGCTAGTTTTTACATCGAAAACAAGATGGATACAATTTGTGTGCTATACACTCCAGGTATTTTGAAGATGTACAATGTGTAAGAAACAGATTATCTACTAATAACCGTCCACTCCAGTAAGCTGTTTAGTGATGTATCTGGATCATTGAGTCCTGGATCAGTCTAGTTTCTGAACCAAACCAACAGTTTCATTAAAAAGAAAAAAGGAAGATTGATTTTTGAATCAGACTGATAAGGTTCCTGGGTTCAACTCATTGACTCAATGAACCACTTCTCAAGCTTACAGCGCGATGGAAGGTAAGATGAGTAAATAATGACTTTAGTATAGACCTGTTCCACATACAAAGCTTTCATATTGCTTCTGAGCGCTTAAAATAAAGAGCATGTGGAGTACAAGCTACTTTGAGGAAAAATGTAGATGCCGGAACTTCTGATCAGCATGCACATAAAACATCAAGGAGAATTAAAAATTTTGCTAATTTAAAAAGTACTACTGTACTGTAGGTCGTATTTGAAGGAAGGAACCTATATGATTGTGTGGGTTGGAGGATAGTTCTCATTGAACTGTCGTTGACTGAAAATGTCACCTTTTCAGTTCTACAAGAAAAAGAGGAACACAGATTTAGATTGACGTGAAAGTGCGGAAATGAAGACAAAATATTCAAGATTTGATAGCCTTGTAAGCCGGAAAATGAAATTGCTGCAGTGCTTGGCTTGAAAGAAGGGCAGATACAATTGCTATCCACTCCAGTGTCTTGGTACACATTCTTCAGGGGTTTATTGATTTGTAGTCTTTCGCTATCTTGAATCCATCGCTGTCACTCAAAGTGACTTAAGAAAAAAGTGTGGCTTCCAGGCTTCATCTTTCACAGCAGACAAACATAAACAAGGTTTCTCACTGGTTTCCCACCCACTGATAACAATCCACAAGAAGCATCTGCAAATCTCAGACGTGTGTTTCTTCAGCTGTAGGCCCTTTAATGTCCCAGGGTTTTTATCTTTGTGTTATATGAAGGTCACATTGTCTTAGGAACTAAGCTTAGGAACTTTGATAATTCCTTGTTGTTTATAGAATTTTGGGATTTTTCCAATCTATAAATCATATCACTTTTAAAATAGAGCAGCTTTAAATTTATGATAAAATAAACAAATAGTAAAATACATTTTAAAAGTTTTATTTCAATGTCCCTCAGCTGTGGTCATTACATTACTTAGTTCCATAAATCGAGGTCAAAATACTCAAGGTGAGTAACATCTTTTCAGTGGTGTGTATTATTTTTAATCAAGCTCTATAACCATTTTATTTCCAAATGCCGTAACAATCACCAACCTTTTTAATGTTTGTAATGATGTACATCCATTATTACATATTGTTTGAATATGAACAAAATTATTTGTTTTTTTCACTCACAAAAATGTCAGCAGTTTGGTAAGACCCTTAACTAATTTACTCGTCACATAGTGACGTTCGGTCGGCGTCCCATCTGCATCGCAGCTGGCGTTTTTGCTCCATGTTGCTCTAGTTTTTTCGCCTTATGCTTCAGAACAACATGCATTTGATTATTTGCATTTGTAAAAAATATTATTTATAAGTTCAAAGATATTTTAAAGCACCTAACCCCACCCCCGCCCTAAACCTAACAACTCCACTAAATACAACATCATATGTGAATAAAAGTACAGTCTTGGGTATTAATTGTATAAACTGATCAAAAAACAGCATAAAGTATTACAAACAACTTGTGTCACAGACCTTCTGAAGCGAAGCTGTACGATAACTTAGACTAACCAAAGAACTCAATGCTTGAGTAAGCAGTCAGCTCTTTTTAAACATAAACCAGAACATTATTATGAAGTTACCGATCACAGAAACCATTACCCTTTCATATTTTAAGCCAACGTAATGACACGATCAGTCACGAAACACACAAGGGCCAATATAATTGCATAACAAAGCTGATGTAATGCGTATTCTGGCGGCAGTTTTTAAACCGAAATACGGCTAATAGTGAATGCTTTCGCTTCTGTTTCTCATATAAATCGATAGTTTGGTCTCGGTACACTTGAAATATTAGTTACGACATTTTTTAGTTACGTGACTTTTTGTATCTTGTGTTTCATATGATCAATAAAAGGGTTACATTACTTGCTCATTTACCATACCCCAATACATGTCATCATTCCAAAATAATACCCCAAAACATAATTTCATAATGACGGAAAAATGTGCATGCCCATCCAAACGAATAACCTTCGCATTCAAAAATGCGCCCAGGGGTGCCTAACAAACTTCAATATGTGACGAGGCTGGTGTTAGAATGTGTTGGAAAACAATCCTCTGTTTTTCGTATTCCCTCTAACGCGACAGTGGACACTCACAGGAGACTGTCCCATGGCACATCTGCTGCTTCTTTGTTAGCATAATAAAGCGCTTCCCCTCTAACCTCTTCAAAGTCATGAGAGAGAAATAACTCTACATCACTGGCTTCCTTCTGGCACAGCTTGCTTTCGTGAGTGTGCACAGACACGTCTCTCAAAGTTACACCAACTTGTCATTTTCCTCAGGATCTTTTCTTCATCTCAAAGCAAAATCAGAAAGGAAATGTCTTTATTAGCATCCTTAAACCATTTCTGTAATCTCGAACCAGGCGAGTAGAAGAAAGCATGGGGGAAATCAGAGACAACCTTACAGTGCAGGGCAAAGAACTGAATATGTGAGCTAATGGCCATGAACTTACAGCTTGAAAACTCCAGGGGACAGGAATGTTCATCCATTGGAAAGTTATTCAGTTTCAGCTGGCACTCTGCATCAATAGTCAACCTAAAGACAGAAATAACAACGCTAATTATATGTTTCCAACATGAGCCAGAGTGCATTTCATTAGTTCACTCCACTTCTTATCTGTCTGAATAGCCAATAGTGAAATGGAGGCAAAACATGTTATTCGGGGTTAGCATCAAATCCATTCAACGGCAGTCGATCATTATAACGGTTTTAATTCGATGAATGTTACCCGCTTTTATGATGCGGTTATTCAGAGGTCAAGCAAATAATTTAAACCCAAAACATAATAAATCAATTCAATAAGTGAGCATGAAATTAAACAGGCTTCATTTGACCTCTCTTTCTCAAGACTTACGCTGTTAGTGTTTTACTCAACATCCAAGGTCTTTGTATTGCTCTGTTACCTCAAAGTGTAAAGTATACGGCCATCGTTCCATATCCGAAGCATCCGATTCGGTGTGGTGATCCAATGGGCATCTGCCTTCTTGGAGTTCCGGAAGAATGTGTCAGGGATCCAGATTTTGCCGACCATGTTACTGTTGAGACGTAAAACCTTCATGGTACTGTTGAACTTTAGACGCCTGTCATACCAGGTCTGTGCGAAGAAGATGTCAATGGTGTACTCCTAAAAGATTAATTCAAATGATTTTTTTTTGCACAACAAATACAAATATGGTATATTATGGTATATATAGGATAAGCATATTGTGGCGAGTAGGGCGGTACGAGAGCCGTGAGGGAAAGGCGCGAGGCCGGGCACGTGAGTGATAATTACATGTAAAACGTATTTTATCGTGAGTCACAGATGAATTATTTACAGACAATTCTCATGTAATCCTGCTTTCCAAGATGTTAAATTGCATCATTTTCGTATCTTTTTTTAGCCATCATTAGGCAGGTCGGACATGTTCAAATAGTATTAGTCAATATATATAAACCTGGTAGCCATTTGGAAGATACTGGAAGATGTGAACATCAGACATTTTTCTTATGTTTCTTCATTTGCATTATACACTAGTACTCAGTGTTATTTTTATTTGAGAACATCTAGTCAAATCAATATTTTTTTCAAATCAATAATAACATTTTCGGAAGAAAATGCAAAAAAATACAAAAATTATTAATTCATATAAGTATTAAAACTATTTCTTGTACGAGGTAGAAAACACAATTAGCTTATTTTTGTTACTAAATTACATGTTTTATATTCAAAATAATTTCTGTTTTAATGGAAAACAGTCAACATAACATACTTGATGAAATCCCTGGTAATTAACAAAACAACAATCAGAAGTCTTGGAATAATTTTGAAAATGAAATTTCTATTTAGCCTTACTTTTCAGTGGAAATACATTAATCATTTCATCCCTATAAAATAAGAATTTATTTTTTTACACCTGTCTGGTGTATTAATATCAATACATGCTTCGACTACTAAGTTCTGGGATGAAATCACCTAGAACATTTTTGAAACACTGCAAATGACAAAGACATGCTTGTTAAAGAATTTCTTATACTTTCTCTATTCACGAATAAAGATAAAGAATCTAATGGATGTCTTGGTGGATATAGCATATAAAAATTTAGCTTAATCATTTCTGTCTCATTCTAGGATTTAAAAGCACTTCATGGACCACTGAACCCAAGTGGACCTGGCAAATCCTGGACAAGAATTCATGTAAATTGGAGGCATCAACACCCAGACTCAAGGATCAATGCCATTTCTTCAGTAATATAAACTGAATGCTTTATTGACCCCATTTACATCCGATGTAATTTTCTAATTAAGGCTCATATTCTGGCTCTGCATTTACTGTATTTATTGTAAAAATATGTTAACATTCTTCACATCCAGAATATTATTTTATACATATAAATGACACACATGTATTAAACAGAACAGAACAAAATCATTAAGACTGTACTGCTGATTTCCAAAGTGACAGAAAAATATTAGGTGAGTTTAAACCTGTTTTGGAAATGGGTCTGTTTATTTCAGGTCTTAAATTTCCTACTCTGAAAGTTTATATTTTTAGTGACAAACAATCATGAGCAAATTCAATATTCTGGAGAAATGATTAAATGTCATCATATCAACATAATGCGCCTTCAAACAACAAGCAAGTGAAGGAAAGAAGGGCAGTGAAAGCAGCTAGGGGGAATATTACTTACCATATTGATGGCATTGACTGGCCCAATACTGTTGACAAACATGTCTGTGTGAATTACGGTTGGTTTGACTGTAAAAAGCAGTAAAAAATAGGAATGCAGAATTAGTATTTGTATGTATATCGAATATAAGTTTAATTGGTAACTTTACAATAAGGTGCTATTTGTTAACAATTAATTAATGCATTTGCTAACATGAACAAACAATGAACAATACGTATGCAGCATGTATTCATGTTAGTTTCAGCATTTACTAACACATGATTCAAATCAAACATTGTCACATTAGTCAATGCACCATGAACTAACATGAATAACTGTTTTGACATGAACCAACATTAACAAGGATTAATAAACTAAATTGTTAATTGTAAGCTAATGTTAGCTAATGCATTTACTCATTTACTGTTTAATATAACTAGGATTGTCAAGTGATTCATAAAGGAAAATAATAAAATCCTGTCAATGCAATAAATGAAGATAATATGTTTAAGCGTTACATATTTGTTGCAGATGAAAGCATTAAAAAGCCATAACTGTATATACATCCATCTTTACTTCGCATGCGTGGGTTCGTGGACTTCCCTTAATTTCCGGTGCAAAATCACAAGCAATGGGCTGTTGCAAGTTGTAATGTGTAATGGTGGGATGCAGTTATAAGCTTAGATATTTGATGAATGTGTTGTTTGTTTACAAATATTAATTTCATACTCATAATTCATTCGACTTGCATTTGATCTGAGGTCAAATATCAATAAGATTTATATTCTGTATAATAAGAGCTTTCATTTGTTATATAACTTGAACATGTTGGACATATTTGAGCTTAATGAAAATGTTCATGATCATAAACATAAATGATTTTAAAGGGGCTATGACATGGGGATATAATGAATTTTTGCCTAAATAAGTAATTTTATGTACGATGAATGCCAAAATGGGGCACTTCCCCAGAAAGTAGAGACTCTAAGCTTTCAAATGATACCACACATGATAAATATATGTAAACATTAAAGAAATTTAATAGGAGTTAATAGTAGTGTAATGATTGCAAAACAAAGTTCTACAGAGCTATGCAGATTTTTTTACAATATGACATACTAACATTATGGGCTCTATCGTATACCCGTCGCAATGCAGCACAAGGTGCAGCACAAGTGTTTTTGCTGGTTTCAGCCCGACGCAGTTCTCATTTTCCCATACTGCGCCGCGTTGTTGAAATAGCAAATGAATTTGCACCCATTTGTGCGCCCATGGGCTACTGGTCTAAAAGAGAACGCATTGTTGGCGTGTTGCTTTTTGAGGAACTGAAAACACACCTGCGATTCATGAAGACAATCGGGACTACCCGTTTAGACCATGCGCCTGTGGGCGCCGATCCTTTCCCGTCGTTACACTAGCAAAAGTGGATTTGGACACACCCTGAGAGCACCTGCGCCGTGAGCTTTCGACCATGCGCTTAGAATGTTGAAATAGGGCGCTATGTCTGTTTAATCGTATTGGTTGAGCTGTTGTTTTCTTTATTTGTTTTTTGTTAAAAAATCCAAGACAGATCTATTTAATTTCTATTGTTTTACATACTGAAGGTTCAATTAAACCTAGAATGTTGTCAATTCTATACCAAGTTGTTGCTACAACAAAACATGTTATTGAAAATCATTAATATTTTGGCAATAAATATGTTATTTAAATTTCTGGTTCACAAAAAGTGTTGTTATACAGTTATATTGTGAACCCAGTATCGTGTAATGTATCAAATTGTGAGCTGTGTGTATCGTTATCAGATTCGACTGGATGAGAGATGTCGATACAAGACTGGAATTCATTTGACGTCTGCCTTCTCCTTCCACATACACAGCTGTCTGGCTGAGAATGGACTGGGATATTGAGAATGATGTCAGCAGTACAATAGCAGCTTGGTTTACAGAGTCCTTCAACCATCATGCCGGCACAGTCTACAACGGTTATTACGGTTCTCATTTAAAGACTATCCAGTGTGTAAAATGGCCATGTCATTTTCTCACAGGGTTTCCAAGAAGGTGCATGTTTATAAAGGTGGGTCGGATAAAACTACTGCTGTCTCCAGCGTGCAAGCTAAATATAGTTCCCAGGTAATTTTGTAACAGGCAGTTGAAACTTTCAGTTTAGTAACAATCATTCATGCATGAGAAACATATGGTGGTTGGTTCTATCCTACTGAGCTAATCTCTTGATGTGGCCTGTTATAAAACCCCTTTTGCATGAATATTGACTGGCTCCTACTCCCTGTTGCAACATGTAGTGCATACATTATTTTGTTTAAAGCAATATATTAGAATTAGAATATGTTAGAATTTGTCTATGGACAATGAACAACAACGATTTTGTATAACACAATTGCTTAACCACAGTGAATGACTATAAAAGGCAAATTGAGTTTTATCTGCATATCTAAGACATAAATCTGATTTTAGAATGAACACTTGTGAAATAAATATGTTGAGGTGTCTCATCCTTCCACTGATCTGAAATGTTCGCCACTGTAATGAAGATGAATGTAACTCGCACACTGTTTAATAAGCAGAGAAAATGTATGCCTTTTGGCGTTTGTAAACTTACAGGGAAGCTATATACATGTTTTTTAAACAGCAACTGGTAAGATACTGTTTAATATTCTAATCTGATAACTAAATATAGATAGATATTTTTTGGTTTCCGTTAAGATTATGGACTGCAATGTACCACATAATTGAACAGGATTTACGGTGTACCTAATTGTAACAATAATGTACCTCTAAAGTACATATCCGTGGATAAAGAGGAACAATATGCAAAGTTTGGGGAATAAAGGGGTAAGAGTAAGGAAAGTTAAAAATAAATTTATGAGGGAACTGCATGCCATATAAACTACTGTAGCAGCTCGCATAACTCGCATAACAGCCTGCCTAGAAGATATCTCAGCTTGGATGAAAGAGCATTTTTCCGCATCACCTCCAGCTGAACCCGGCCAAGACAGAACTACTCGTGTTTCCGGCACACCCCACGGTGCAACACGTTCTCAGCATCCAATTTGGCAATACCACAATCACTCCTTGCAAAGAACAGCCAGGAACCTCTGAGTCATATTTGATGAACAGCTGTCCTTCAATAATCACATCGCAAAGACAACGCGATCATGCCGATATGCCTTACTCAACGTTAGAAAGGTCAGATCCTATCTCACTGAACATGCGGCACAACTCCTTGTCCAGGCCCTGGTAATCTCAAGGTTGGACTACTGCAACGCTCTCCTTGCTGGTCTTCCTGCAAAGGCTATTAAACCACTCCAGCTGGTTCAAAACGCAACAGCACACCTCGTCTTCCAACAGACAAAAAGTGTGACACCCCTTTTCATATCTCTACACTCGCTGTCGGTTGAGGCTCGTATCAGATTCAAGTCACTAATGCTTGCCTACAGGACTATCACTGGATCTGCACCGGCATACCTTCACACCATCCTACACCCCATCAAGAACCCTGTGTTAAGCAAACCAGCGGCATCTTGTCTTGCCTTCCCATAAGTATGCACAGCTCCTTCCTGGTGGAACATTCTTCCTAACTCAGGGTCAGCTGTGGCCTAATGGTTAGAGCGTTGGGCTTGTGATCAGAAGGTTGCCGGTTCTAATCTCAGTGCCAGCAGGTCATGACTGAAGGGCCCTTGAGCAAGGCACCTTACCCCTGATTGCTCTGCAGTAATGTGCCACTGCATAAAACTACTTGTAAGTCGCTTTGGATAAAAGCGCCTGCCAAATGAATAAATGTAAATGTAAATGTAACTCGGTCCGGTCAACCACATCTCTCACAACATTCAAAAAACTACTTAAAACCAATCTCTTCTGTGAAAACTTGACAGACAAATGAAAAAAAAATTACACTAACCCTCTTTCTCTCAAAAGGTAGTGGTCTGGCTTTTGTTGAAACTGGTAAGTTTGTATTAGCACCTATTGTATTATTGCTCCTGTATGACGTATTGCTTATTGCTCCCTGATCTCCTGACTTCTTTATTCTCCAAACTTGCATATTGTTCCCTTTTACCTACATTTGTATTTTAGAGGTACACTAAACACTGTACTTTAAACGCACCCTTCAGCATCAGTTTTAACGTGCGGGATACTCCATTGCTTTCAGGCAATTCATCCTTTCCTCTGATTGGCTGTCGTCTGTGTTTGCGCTTGAAAAATTTAGAAATTGTTAAACTTCTGTCACGAGCAACGCCAGTGACCCACAATTCTGTTCGGCAATGCTTGCCTTCACCCATTCAAAGTAATGGAATCATGTTAACACTGACGCCCTTTGTGAATGCACTGTTACAAAACAACTAACATTGCAAACCTTGGGAACTGGATTCATTAGACAACTTTATACAAAGAATGAACGCATGCAGTCAGATCTTATCTCAACATGAATCATGACGTCATCAGTCACGAGAGTCAATGACACTTCACATTCAATGCTGATGTTATGACGCAATCATTCACATTCACGAGGCACACAAGAGCCAATGCTATGCATGCTGACGTAGCGCTTCTTCTGGTGGAAAATTCACGGCGGATGGTTATTGCATTTGTGTCTGTTACTCATACAAATCAATCGTATGAACTTGGTAGCCTTTATATATTTCTAGTTCTAGTATTGTTATGTTACTTCCTCAAAATGACTGAACAGTGTAATGTTAATACAATTATATGAAGTTCATACCCCAATACATGTCATTGTAAAATTATACACCGGTATATAATTTAATTAAAATGGTAAAACCGCATGTCCATCTCATCTCCGTATTGAAGCCAAAGGTTTGTCAATTTAAAGCGATGCAGTACCCCGCATGGCAATGACTGATGCTTTAGGGCGCCCTATGCTTTGAAAGGTGACACGGAGCTTCAATGTGACGAGTTGGGAGTTCGAATGAGTTTCTCCAAAACTGCCACTTCACAGGAAATGAAAAAAAAGATTATTTTTTCTTATAACTAAACAATAAATACTGTTATCAGTATCACAATCAGATCAGAATTGTCTATTGCCAAGTACAATGAGTTCACATGTACAAGCAATTTGCCTTGGTAGGCTGGTGCATAACAGTAAAAAATATCAACACTTAAAAAAATATATACAACATTAAATGTAACTAAATTAATATAACAATCGTCAAAATGTCAAAAAAGGCAAAAAAGGCAAAAAAGGCATATACATTTGGTGCAATTGTGCAGGGTGTGCAACAGTGCATTGAAGGGATTTGTGCAATATAGGTACAGTTTGAAGTCTAATGGAGAGTGGTATAACAATATGTTATTCATTTAACATAGTGTCGCTGTCTATTTGATAAAATTGGTAACTAGAGTTGCAACTTAATAGTAGACTCTTACCTCCTATATCTGGCCGCAGCTTGTTGTCATAGCCATCTAGTAAGCTGTTCAAAATATGTGTAACATCACTCTCGTGCACTTTGGGGGTTAGAACCCATGTTTTGTTTGTCACTTCATCATCATCACTTTCCAACTGGACAGAGCTGTTAGGGAAAAAAAACAGGTCAAATAAAATGCAGGGTTCTAAGCTGTTAAGCCAATTTATAACTGCTGACTGCATTACATATCCTAATATCACTTTATTTACTTTATTTTATGAAACCTTGCTACGCATATGGAATAAACGTTTTATAAAAGCCATAAGCCCCACAAAGCGAACCACTGCTTTTGAGGCTTATTGCTTTTACAAACAATGCACACTTTTATTTGTAAAATTCAACATAACCAAACATAACCATCCTCATTTTCTTATGGTCTTGATATTGAAGTTGTTGAGACTTGAATTCCAAAGAACAAAATTCCTTAGAAGGGAAAAGTGTTAAAAGCTACTATGAACTATAAATGAGAAAAATAACTAAGATAAATGGTCAAGGCATTCTCAAAAAGAAAATAGACCCTAGGGAAATATTTATTTTTTAAATAATTTCTGAGACACTAGAGTTACATGGGAGATAACTGTGAAGCTACTGAAGCCCTTTTTTTGCAGGTTCGCAAGCCAAACACAAATAGAATGCAAGCTGCATGTGTTCATGTGTGGAGAGATACAGACACAGAAAACAGGGAGAGAAACTGCTGAAATGTTTTCCAGAGACCCCCTAATGAATATTTTCTCAACACCCCTAAAGCTGAGGCCATTCATCTAAATGACATATTGTGGTGAGTGTTTTTATTTTTTTAGGAGAGTGCGGGGGTGATAATGCAGGTTGGAGACAGACAGACATACAATAATAATGTTGCATTAGCGGTGGAAGCATTCCCTCGCTCTGCTTTTCTCTCTCGCAGCACAAGAGGATTATGGGTAGGGAGGGGAGGTGTGCTAAATGTAAACCTCCCTTTTACACTGCATTATTTCTTGTGTTCAGATTCTGTGCTATTATGAATCAATTTAATCGTGTACATAACTTACCTGCAGTGTTCAGAATTGAGTTAACACTTGTGTTAGGGCAAATGTTCTACTGTATCTGTGTTCCTGTCTGTTTGTCTTCCCGTCCATAAATTCAACCATCTATCCATCATCCATTGTGGCTGTTTGCACTTGTAACTTGTACAAATGCGTTGTACATTTGGATATACGCAACCGCACAATATCAATGTATTTACAGCTTTAAACGGTTACTTTTGTAAAAGTCCTACAGATCTTCATGAAGTTATAGAGGTTTGTTAAAGGGTTTCAAGGTTATTGTACTGTACATTTAAACTTGTATTGTACCTCCATTCAAACACACAGAATTATGCTGAATGTGTGCTAGAACCCCATTTTACGTAGTGTGAATAATAAAATACTAAATCAGATTCTACATTCACATTGATCGACCGTCCTCATGTCCATAGCAAATCCTTCAATACTGTAGCAATGCATTGAAAGATTACGGTTGGAGAGGCAGAGAGAGGCAGCTTTTTCTCATATGAATGCTCCTGAGGACCTTGGCAAAGCATTCAAACAACAATGGATGGTGTGAGGCAGTAACCATGGAGTCAGTAGACAGAAAGGCATAGCTTTGAGTTGCTTCACTGGTAGCTTCAGAAGCATCGCAAAAAGCCAACACATTGAAAACGATACTAGCTACGGGAAGAAAATAAGCTGATTCCAACAGCTTGTTATGACCATTACCCCATTTTATCAGAAACTCCCAAATTAATATTTTGAGCCAATACTACCTAATCGTCCATCCAACCATATTTCCATCCAACTAAAGACAATTGTAAAAATGCCATATTTCTATATTTGTTTCGGGTGCAGGCACTCATTCCAAATGAACGCCGATCACATCTGCTATGAGTTTGTACAATAATTCCAGATATATGTTTCAAACAAAGCCAATGAATTCCGAAAAGAGGCTTTGGCTTCCTGTTGTCACTGCAGTTCATAAGTATTTTACACGGTGGGTAATTTGGATGGATGTATACAACTCCATACGTTTTATTATACAGTAATTTGCGTGCCAGTAATGGTTGAGTTCAAGGGTGGGGCTTCATTATTGCTTTTGTCTACTAATTGAACATTTCTGTATGACTCATATAGTAAAAATCTATATTAGCAGCTTCGTGAAATAGTTTTTGTGGTGAGGAAGGCGGGACGAGAGCCGTGACGCTGGGCCGGTGGCGTGAGTGATAAGTTCAAGCAGCTGTGCGCGCACTGGTCCCGCATCTTATCATGGAGGAGATTGGGAGCTTAAAAGGATGTTCGGCAGGACTGTTGACGAGAGAGGACCGGGCCCGGACATATGTTTAGTTTGTGTATGTTTTATGGCCGGCAGTCGACCGTGAGGTGGCTGTCGGTCAGTTACTTCCGTGTTTATTGTTTATTTAATTAAAATTTGTGCGTTTGAATGTTCGCCGGTTCCCGCCTCCTTCCTTCCCTTATAACGAACTTTATTACATTTTTATATTCCAGTGACATCAGGATGGGTCGATTAACACAGGTACTCATCTATATTGGGTATGTAATGTTAAACCCTCAAAAGAACCAACAGAATTTAGAAATGAAGTACACTTGAGTGCAAGTACAACAACAGAGCAGAATTATGAGAGAGGATGTTTGCCTTACTTCAGAATACACAATAAACCTCTTATATACATACATTTTAAAGAGTAGACATTGTGATAATATATATTTGAAATGTTGTACTTCTTTATACATTCACAGAATCTGTAAGTGTATGTTATATTTATGTTATGTTATAAGTCTCACACATTAACATACAGATACATTGACATTAAAATGTCAATGAATGCAAACAGAGCAGAAACTGTAAACTCTTTCTCAAAGGTTATGTTAAACTCAAAATGCCTTGATTTGATATTAAATGTTCAGCAGAGATAATCTAACCTTTCTAAAAGACCCATAATCAGGCTTCTGGAACTGAACCCAGAACTTTATACAGGCAACGCAATGGCTCTTTTAATCATATACTATGTAGACTTGACGAAGTACATTGCATATGTCATACAGTACATATATAACTAAGTGTACTCCGTGGAAAATTATAAATAAATGTTTATAAATTATGACTTTGTATAAATCTATACAATAAAAAATGTAAAATTCACTCAATTGTATCTGTTTTCGTTTCAATCTAAACAACCTCTTTCTTGCAATGATATTATGTCTCAGCATAAACTTGTGTGGTCCATACGGCTTCTTTCTGCCGACAGCCACTGCATCAGATTTTCATTAGTATCACTTCACACCCTTATTGAGTTAATTAAATAGTTTGTTTATTTCAAACTCAACAATCAGCCCATGCAGCAATACTGTGCCAAATCCTGTTGCTTTACTGTACAGGCGGCTCATAGCGAAGAAGAGAAGATTTCCATTTATGGGACCCTGGTGCTATTTTGTCCAAAAAGTCCAACTCCTTCATCAAAATACACCATCTGTTATGTTTGTCCACCACTAGTCCAAGATGAGTCTGTAGACAAGCCAAGATTCATGTGACCACATCCACAGCGACAGCACAGGCTAGAAGATACGAAGCTATTACAGGCACATCATCTGACCTGTGATGGTCTTTAATTCCCTACTTAGATGACCTCTAAGCACTCTGGCTATTCACAGACTATGTTAAGCCTAACTAAATCAGATCAGTCTGATCAGAAAGTACGTAGTACAACGTTAGATTTGCAACAGTGCTTTATGATGGTGATTCTCCACCTCAGAACCCTGATTTGACATTGGACATGACTGTGTGACACACAGTAACACATATTTTGGAAACACAAAAGTGTCCTTTAAGAAAAAATGGATCATTTATAAATCCATGTCGGCCAAACACTACTTTATGAAATTCCCTTAGGATTGTAGCTAGAATATTGGTTTCTAAATGTCTCTTGAACTTGTATTTGTTCGTGATCTATATTTTAATGGGATTTGCACCCATGCCAGTGTCACATGCTACCAAATAGGCTTCAAGAACACAAGTGTAACCCCACTGCAAGTACAATTTAATGTAAATGTCCTTTTATCTTTTTTATATTTTGTTTAGATATGAACATGAAGAGCGACCTGTCCGTGTTGCCATCTACTTTGTTGTCTAGCTTGAAATTTATTTTTCACACTTTGAAAAGTATTTTATTATACATTTATTATTTATATTAGTCACTGTTTTATATCTACCGTTTCATTAAATACCTGCAACCCACTTTTTATCTCAATCCAGTTCTTTGTATTTAGTAAAGAATTTAAAGAGCAAGTAATTGTATGTATCCATGGCACATTAATAAATGGATGAAAAATGTCCTGGAAATTTTAAAAGAAAAGGAGGTAATATCAGACCCGACAATTTATTGCATTGTCCTTAATATGGGACAACTTGTACATTTATGAGCTTTATTTCAAAGGGTTTTTCAAGATAAGGTTAAGGTGTTGCTACAGGCCGTGCTCTTAAACCAGCGTGCTGAGTGCTATCAAAGCCCCCCGCAATCTTTTCATCATAGCACGAGTGTATTAATTCCTGCAGTGCAACCTCAGATGAAAATGTCATTTATTGTTGGAGAGTCCAGTTAACACGTGTCACTATGCCACATCGTCAGTCATTCGAAGAGCTTTGATCCCCTTCAGTCTTACTGTTGGTTCAGGAAACCAAGATATCCGAAAATAATTAAAATAACTTACACACAGGCCGCAGTCCTTCAAATGATTTATGGAGAATGTTTTTCTTAACAGTTGTTATTTGGTGTGACTACAGTATGAAAAGATAAAAAATAACCAAAAGTAGAAAAACGAAACAAATATGTGACGAAATATGAGATCAAATAGTGTAAAGCCCTCAACTCAAAAGCCCCACTCCAACAACACCTGGGGATAAACGTCTAGACTTTTGGATCATTTGTTTCTCATTGAATTCTTACAGAGTGAGGTTGCAAATTGCATATTTCCAATGGCTCTGGGCAGTTAATGCAGTCATTCAAAACTAAGTAACTTGTCCAAGTAACTAAGTCTTTCCAGAGCCCCTCCCACTGAAAAATGGTCATCTCTGTGATTGGCTCTTTTTACTGAAAAGAGGAACTTCTGCTTCTTGTGCGTCCATTCTGACAAATGACTACTTTACTGTAACATGGGGGTTTATGGGCGGCTAAATACAAGGGCTTTTCAGATATTTCAATTGAAAAAGCGAAATTAGTGCATACAATGTACATGAACGCAACCGGAGATGGAACAAAAACATAAAGAGTGCTCTTTGAGATCTGTGATATCGTCCTGAACACAGTGAGTGTGTCATAAATCTGGAATGGTGAGAAAACATTGTGCTTGATACGTTTTTCATCTTTAAACCAAACTTTTTAGATGCATTTTGACACACGAGCTTCTACACCACGAACACAATCCGGTCGAATGCGCTTTCGAGTTCCTCTGGAAGTGGCAGAAAGTAGACAAGTTCAAAACATTTCACACCCTGTTTACAGCATCCATTTGTGATCCGATTGACCAAAAGGCATCTTAATACCAGGTGTCAACAGCCTCTTACATTTAACACAAGTTGTGTTGTCCCTTTCTTTTATTTCACACAAAATCAACACATAACGAGTTAAATAGAATAACACAAACGTGCACTACTATTACTAGTTGACATGGTGTAATCGAGCTGCAGCATTGTTTTAATATCTATAAACTTAAGTGAGTTATGGTGTACCATACCTGAAATGTCGTGAACACATGTACACCTGGAGCAGTGTGCAGCTATCACTGCAGTGCCTGGGGAGCAAGTAGGGGTAAGGTGGCTTGCCCAAAGGCAGCTCAGTTGGTACCTGCCGGCCCTGAGGATCGAACTGGCAACTTTCTGGTCAAGAGTCTGACTCTCTAACCATTAGCCCACGACTACAACTAATAATAACTGAACATATCTCATAAAATTGCAGTTTAATGTATTACTACAGCTTGTTAATACAGTACATTTAGGTAAAGAAAAACTTTAAAAGTAATTTGATGTTATATTTTAACTCTAACCAGAATTAGTAATCATTTTACCTAGTAATCATTTTATTAGTAACATCATTTTATAAGTTTATTATAATTTAAGTTCAAATGATTAAAAAAGCCAATTTGATTTAACTTAAACACTGTAGTTCATAAATTGCCTTGAATGTTTAAGTTTAATGTTTTTACAGTGTAGTCCATGCAAAACAGGACTTCATGTGACTTTGCTATTTGACTTACGACATACAATTGTGATATTCTATCAGATTCATAACTAGCAAGCATTTTTGTATGCTTCACAACACCTTGGTCACAATATAACTGATAATGAAAATGATCAACACAGGATTTAAAGATAATGACATCACTGTATATTCATTTGTCAGTATCAGAAGGCCTGTGATCAACCGTTATGATGAAACACTCCAGTCTTTGAAAACCCCATGAAATAATATGGCAAGCATCGTTTAGTTCCTGTGTTGACATATTGTCTACATGAATTGGAAAGGGTTTTTCTTTTTTTAATTATTAGCCAACTTGCTATTAACATCAGAAGGGAATATTTAGGGGGAGAGATAATCTTACTGTAGTGATCTAATGTTCATTTGATTTTAATTCAAATATTCAACACTTTTCGAGTGGTGTATGGTCACTTGTGGCTTTAAAAGCTTCAGATGGTTTAGCTAGGCCAGACTGATGAATGGATTCTTAATTTTTCTTCAGCAGGTTGAGAGGAGGCGGTTCCGACCCCTCATTTATAACAAACTTGACTGAAATGGCGTCATGTACATTATAAAGCTATGCACTTTATCAAGCGCTATAGCTCTTGGCTATTTACAATGAGAAACCAATGCATGCTTAGTCTGCCCTGTTGTGAAGGCTAACCCTTTATTATTTATATAATTCACTTTTACGTCTGTGTTTGAAACATGATACCCCTACTAACAAACACATTATTAGGCCTATAATTACATTATTATTATAATAATAAATATAATTATCCATACGACATTACAGCCTTATTCCGAGGTGTTGTCGGGCCGAGATATAACCGCAAACCCGGAGGTCGATCAATTATTTTCATTTCATCTTCACGAGCCACGTAACGATCTGTTACATATCAAAACATGTATACATTCCTATACAACAAACACTATCCGTTAAGGCTAACGGATTAGAGAAATCCAAGACAAACAGAGCACCACTATAGACAGTACCAAACGCATAAGCGTAACCCTTATAAACGACAGCAAATGCATGTGTTAGCCTACATTCGGCTATCGATGTTATATTCTTACCTTAAGGGAAGATGCGCGATTAGAAAAGCCCATAGAAATAGCTTGACTGTGATCGCGGGTACGGCCATCGCATTTAGGCATTGAGAGGATAGATGAAGAGAAGCCATGATCACCATCTTCCTCTCTCTTCACGCAGATGGACGTGTCCCCTTTATTTACTGCCTTTCTTCGCTATGACACATAGCAGATCGTGTTTGCTTTTGTGTCTTCGAGCCACGCAATGGAACCGTGACAAAATAACGCGGATCGCGAGTTGAATATCAGAACGAGTATGCGGAAGATAAACGTGCAGATATGTCTAAGTGCTATTAGGTCCAGTCAGTGTAGCCTATCTGGTAAATGTGTGAATGCAGATGAAGTGTGTAGGGTCAGAGGAGCTGATGCGCGCCGCTGCAGCACACAGCAACACATGCGTGGTAGAGATCGAATAAGCTCACAAGCTTTTATCAATAAAACCTTTCTTCGATTTTCAGACATTAGACTATTCGTTTTGTTGCGTGCTAGTTTTTGATACATTCATTCTTTTGGCTTCGTTAAATACATGAACTGGTGTGATCGGATGCTATGTGTGCAGAACTCTATGTGGTGCGCAAATCAAATTTTTTCAACTATATATGTTGTACAGAATAAAAAGGGCACTAGAACAATGTGATAATGAAACGGATGTTCAAAAAAGTAAATCTGGAAAAATGTCATTTCTTATCTGTAGGTTGTTTACGGTTGCCAAGCAACGCAACAACTCTGCTTTAAAATGGAATATGAAAATAGTTCAGGCATTTTAGAACACTATCGATCAATAGGCCTATATTCATCTGTTTAAAGTTGGATATCTTTCATTAAAATATTATGTCGTTTTTTATTATTATTTGACTTGATTATTTAAGCCTAGTTAATATATTTTATATCAAAATTAATATGTACCGCTTTGCAATTTGTGGATGTTCCGTTGTTATGTGTGTTTGTTGACATGAGAAGTGTAATTACTTGTATAAATCAAATATAATTACAATAATAGATAATAATTACAATTATATTGATATCTATATATTGCAGTGTGTGTAAACATTATTTAGAGTGTGACTTGGTAAAAATTTGTTGAGAGAGGGAGAGAGGAGAGAGAGAGAGAGAGAGAGAGAGAGAGAGAGAGAGAGAGAGAGAGAGAGAGAGAGACGATGATGACGGCACAGGAAGCTGTCATGCCTCACAGGATGAGAACTAAAAAAGATCGTGTTAATTCCACGTGATGCACCAAACAATTTCTGTGTACAGCTTACAGATGTCACATATTAGTCTCACTAATGTACAACGACTGGATTCTGTGTCAGCGGCTGAGGAAATTGTGAAGAAATAAAAAAATCTAGCAAGCGTCATAACAGGGCACTTCAGCACCATGGACAGATCCTCTAACATCTCTATGTTTATGAAGAATGTAGTGGGCCTATTGCAGAGTAAAGAAACAAAAACGTTTTAAACCGCTTTAACAATTCTACATTAAATGGAATTTAAATAATGAAATTAATCTACTTTTTTATTTTCTAATTTTTTTAAACACATATATTCAAAACCCTTTTATCTAAAAATTCAATAAATGAATGTAGGGTTAATATTTCTTTTTATATTGAGAGGTTTTTTAATTCATTTACCCAAAGTGGGATGCAAGGTAAAATATTTAGATCTTTCTCAAAGCAAGCCATGATACAAAAATGAAGGCTGTGCCAAAGAACCCAGCAGGGATTCTCCCATATTGCAAGGCACAGTGAATTTCACATTTCACGTGAGTGAACGAACACTTGAACCAAATGGAAATAATTGACTACAAAGTGTTTCCCAGAAACACGCTTAATCAAAATAAAAACAATGAGCAATGAGCATGACACATAAACATTCAAGTTATTAAGAGATCTTTTCAAGTTCAGGAACACTCTTTAAAAAGGTGCTTAAAAGGTTCTTCACAGCGATGCCATAGAAGAACCATTTTTGGTTCCACAAAGTCAAAGGTTCTTTAAAGAGCCCTCTCTTTCTTAAATTTCTACAATCTGAAGAACAGTTTTTCGCCACAAAGAACCTTTTTTTAGACCAAAGAGTTCTTCGGATGTTAAAGATTCTTTATGGAACCATTTATGGCATCTTGAAGCACCTTTATTTTAAATAGTGAAGGGCATCACTTGTGAACAGAATTCCTCTAGGCCAGTGGTCACCAACCCTGCTCCTGAAGATCGCCTTCCTGAAGATTTCAGCTCAAACCCCAGTCAAACACACCTGAACTATCTATCCACGTTGGAGCTGCAGTCTGCAGGACGGATGATCTCCAGGAGCAGGGTTGGTGGCCACTGCTCTAGGCTTTGTCCATTACTGTAATACAAAAGTTAAAAGATTATTCTCTCATTAGCAAAGAGCGTGCTTTCAAAAGTGAAGGCAGTTTGTGATGAATTGTGGAAGGTTTAATTCATGCTTGATCAAATTATTGATCAAACACTGATCTATACCTTAACTGTAATATTGTTAAGATAAACACTATATCATAAAAAATGTAACATTTTACCAGCATAAATAATATTTTTTTATGTCCAACACAAACAAAATAAAATAGGCCAAAGTTCAATTCACCCCCAAACTATTGCAGCAAACTTTTGCTTAGTGAGGAAGTTCACTACATGACATTGTGTTTCTAATGAATTGTCCAGATTACTCAACATAAACTAAAAAATGTGTCTGCATGGTCCATCCACTTCTTTTAGCCACTGGGCATGAATAAAATAGAAAACTGATTATTAGTCACACCACTGGCTTATTTTTCAATGATGTCAGCTTGTGCCATGAATGCTAAGTTTTAATGCTCAGCACTAAGGTTAGCCATATGAAATAACTTGCCCCTGGTCATGCTGGGTTTGCTGGTCTAAATGGCACTGCATATTAAAGAACACAGAGCACATTACTTCTCATCTAATCCTTAGGGTTATCAAGAATCATTTAGGTCAAGTTAAATTCTGCAACTTTTATCGAAGATTATGAAATTGTTGGTGTGTCCTGAGGTTCCATATTGAAACATAAAAACTACTCAGCAAAATAGATTAGCAGAAAAGGAATAAGCAGAAATAGCTCTGGACAGAATTATGTGTCCATGGGTTTCAGGGAGAAAAAAAATAAATAATTATATGTATATAAATTCTTGCCTTTTTGCCTATTAGTCAAGAGATTTTAAGTCTGTTCAGATGTTTGACATCTGCAGAGGACATCTGCTAATAACAAAGTCATTTTGGACACATTTAAGACATATTTAAGAGGCTTGGAGTCAGGTAATATATGAACTAATAAAATATCTAACCCAAATGCCTCATAAGTTGTTTGGGTTTACATTTACATTTACATTTAGTCATTTAGCAGACGCTTTTATCCAAAGCGACTTACAGATGAGGAAACATTGGAAGCAATTATAACAACATAGGCAACAAAATACATAAGTGCATCAAACTAGTCCATTAAAGCCTAGCACAGTATAAAAAGCTAAGAATAGTATTTTTTTTTTATAAAGAAGGAAAGGGAAAAGAATTAGGAAAAATCAATCAGCGACGTGTTGACGGAAGAGATGCGTTTTTAGGCGTTTTTTAAAGATGGCAACCGAGTCTGCTGATCTTGTAGCAGCAGGTAGATCATTCCACCAATGTGGAACAGATCCAGTGAAGGTATGGGAGAGTAACTTTTTTTCCTTTTTGGGATGGTACCACTAGTCGTTGTTCCTTTGCAGACCGCAGTGATCTGGCAGGAACATAGATCTGCATTAGCGAGTGGAGATACGATGGTGCAGATCCGGTGTTGGTCTTGTAGGCCAGGAGCAAAGCTTTGAACTTTATGCGGGCGGCAACAGGGAGCCAGTGTAACCTGATGAAGAGCGGAGTTACATGCGCTCTCTTCGGTTCATTGAAGACCACTCTTGCCGCCGCATTCTGGATCATCTGGAGAGGTTTGATTGTGCAAGCAGGAAGTCCAGCCAGAAGCGCATTGCAATAATCCAGTTTGGACAGGACAAGAGCCTGGACTAGGACTTGCGTAGAGTGCTCCGATAGGAAAGGTCTAATTTTCCTAATGTTGTAGAGTATGAATCTACAGGACCGGGTGGTGCTGGCAACATGACTTGTGAGGTTACGCCGATCATCGATTACCACTCCCAGGTTTCCGTCGGATCGTCCGGTTGAAATGACAAGTAGAGTTGTATGTCGTCCGCATAGCAGTGATAGGAGAAGCCATGCTTCTGAATGACCGAGCCGAGGGATGTCATGTAAATGGAGAAGAGTAGCGGTCCAAGCACTGAGCCCTGTGGCACCCACGTGTTGAGCTGTTGGGACGCGGAGACCTCATCTCTACAGGATACTCTGAATGACCTACCCGAGAGGTAGGACTCAAACCATTGCAACGCCATTCCAGAGACACCCATAGCACTGAGAGAAGCCAGGAGGATGTGATGATTGACAGTGTCAAAGGCAGCAGACAGATCCAGTAGGATAAGCACAGATGACATGGATGATGCTTTTGCCAGTCTCAGGGCTTTGATGACTGAGAGCAGTGCAGTCTCTGTGGAATGACCGGTCTTGAACCCAGACTGATTGCTGTCCAGGAGGTTGTTTTGCATGAGAAAGGAGGAGAGCTGATTGAACACAACTCGCTCCAGGGCTTTGGCGATGAAGGGAAGAATGGAGACAGGCCTGTAGTTTTCTAGCAGTGTAGGGTCCAGGGTGGGTTTCTTTAGAAGCGGTGTGATGCGGGCCTCTTTGAACGCTGTGGGAAATGTCCCAGTGGTGAGTGAAGAGTTGATGATGTGGGTCAGAGCAGGCACAACCGTTGGAGAGATGGCCTGGAGGAGATGGGTGGGGATGGGAACCAGTGGGCAGGTGGTAGGGTGGTTGGAGCCAATGACCTTTGAGACATCAGCTTCAGACAGAGTAGAAAAGGCGGGGAGCACACACGTGTCAGGGATGTGGGCGGGTTTGACAGATGGTGGCGTAGAGAACTGGCTGCTGATGGCAGTAGTTTTCTTTACGAAGAACGATGCAAAATCAGCAGCTGTTAACTCCGATGAAGGTGCGGGAGCAGGCGGACAGAGGAGAGCAGGGAAGGTTTTGAAGAGCGTTCGAGAGTCCGGAGAGTTGCAGATCCTCGAGTGGTAGTAATCTTTTTTTGCAGAGGTGACATCTACAGAGAAAGAAGAGAGAAGAGATTGGTAGAGAGAGAGGTCTGCAGGGTCTTTTGACTTGCGCCATTTTCTCTCATCTGACCGGAGGCTGGCGCGATGCTCACGCAGTACATCCGATAACCAGGGAACCGACGGGGATGGACGGGCTGGTCCAGATGCAAGAGGGCATAGCTTGTCCAAGCAGGATGAAAGCGTGGAACACAGAGTGTCTGTGGCATTGTCTGTATTCAAAAGAGAGAGCTCATCAGAGGGGGGGAGTGGCTTTCCAATGTGGATGTTGAAGTCACCTAGTACCACCAGGGGAGTACCATCCTCAGGGAAGGATGAAAGAAGCACATCCAGCTCCTCCAAGAAATGTCCAATCTGACCTGGGGGACGATATATAACTACAAAATCACTTTTAACAGTGTGGGTGATAGTAACAGCATGAAACTCGAAGGAGCTGTTGTCACACAAGGGTGTTAGCTGATTGAATTTCCAGTCTTTGGGGATGAGTAGACCGGTGCCTCCACCCCTTCCTGTGATGCGAGGGCTGTGGGAGAAAGTGTGGTTATGGGAGAGGGCAGCGGGAGTGGCAGAGTCCTCTGGTTTGATCCATGTTTCTGTAAGTGCTACAATGGAAGGACCAGAATGTTTAACAAAAGCTGTAATGAAATCAGCTTTGTTCACAGCAGATTTCACAGCAGGGTTGAAAAGTTGTCTACCTAATGCACACATGTAATGTAAATGCAAATTTTCAAAGAGTACATACTGTATGCTATATTTCAAACTAAATATACCCGCCCTTAGGGGCACAATTTGGAGAAAACTAAATGCAACTCTGTTTAGTGCATAAACAAGCAGCGTCCTTTCACTGACCTATCACAAATGCAAATACGTTTATAGGAAATAACACAGAAGTAGATGACTAACACACTGTGTTCTGCAAATTTTTTGAACAGTAAATACAATAAAAAACTTTGATGAAAATTATGTACCAAATACATATTTCATGGTAAAACTGTATTAGTGTTTTATTTGTTAGGGGGTTCTGATTTAGTCCATGGAGTGAGCCAGTTACTGTCATCGCTGTGATCTTGATCATGGAAAGTAACCTCTGTGTATCACCTATAAGTTTTATAACTATTTGTGCTTTTCCTCAATTTCTGCAGAAACTTCACAAAACCATAAAACATGTTTGTGTTGCCATTGTTTTTAATGTTTGACATGATATGTTTAAAAGCTTTTTATATTTGATAAAAAGTCAAAAGATTTAAAGTCTAAAAAAGAAAAATGAACTATTGCAAAAATTGCTTTTAAATAGCTTATCAATGTATTTTAAAACTCATTTGGAAAATGCGAAATCTGAGCATTCGTTAATTCCCCCCATCATCCGTCAGTCTGCTGCCTGTTCCATTTTAAAATGCAGTGGATGTTTTAATACATCGAATCAATTGGCACTGAAAAAGACAAAAAGCCATGTCCATTCTTTTTCTCATTCGAAGTTCTGTTTCACTCAGAAATGTGTCAGAAATAGAACTAAAAGTGATCGCAACTTCCAGTTCATTTGTTGGAAATTAGCTAATAAAATATTACAAATCAATATTTACTAAAACAGGAACTCAACAAACTATCACAATGTACCAGCACAAGACAGAAGACACAAGGGATATTAAATAAGGGACCAAATCAAGAGGGGAACAGGTGAATCAATCAATATGAATCAATAACGAGGAAAGAAAGAAAGAAAGAAATCCAGGGGTTTTATGTATCATGAAGTTGTGAGTAAGTCTCACTTTCTTAAATTCTTTCTTAAATTTGCAAATGCATGATTTGATCTAAAAAAGTCAAAACTTGTGTATACTTGGATTATGCATGTGTTAGAGCTGTGCACCACACAAATAAAATGACCCAATTATGCCTCTTCACATTTTAATTTATGCATTTAGCAAATTTACTTCCCATGAGATCAGGTTGCAATAACACAAGAATCTGTCACCTTATTTGAAAAAATGTTTCAGTAGCACTTTCACAATTTTGTATTGTTGCAAAACAGGTCCACAATGAATACAAAATAGTTTTATTAACAAAATAACTATTAGAATTTACATTAAATATTAAATAGTTTTTGCTGAAATATCAAGTAAATGTTACTTTAAGTAAAAAAGAAAACAAAAACATGTGTCTTACTTTCATATTGAGCTTTTTTTACAACATAGTCAAGTAAGAAGAGACTGGTGTTCTCTGTACTGGCATTAGCACATTACCTGCTCAGTAAGTGAAATAACACACTTCGTGCCTAGGCACAAGCACGGCTCTTTTGAACAACGGTATCTACTAAAGAAAACCCAAACTTACAAATAATTAACTAAACAACTCACCTAAATCTCAAAGATAAATCAACATAAACACGATCAAGTCTTTCTTTTTACAAAAAAACCTTAAAATGACAGTTAATCTGGAAATGCAGTCAGATACAAAGCATGCAGAACTACTGATCAACTGCCAAGTTAATTATATCTACAAATAAATCTTATGTAGTCGCAACACAAAATAAATTAACTTAACTTAATTAAATAACTTAATTTGAACAATTTAAATGGGATTAACATAATACAATTGAGTTGGATTTACTTAATAATTATTTCAATTAATATTTCAACAAACAAAATTTGAAGATTTTATCCTCAAGGTTTTTAAATTTTTAAAAAAAAAAAATTAAAAACAGGAACATAATTATAATACGTATATTTTAATAATTTATTTTCATATAATCTACTGAAGCACGTAATCATTTTTTCAGTGTATTATTTAATTGCTTTTGTAATAAAGTCATAACATTTTTACAATTTGTTGTAAGTCTGCTTGTCAGTTTTGTCCTGTGCTTTGTTGTGTCCTTCCTCTAAGAAACAAAGACTCAAAAGCTGTCACTCAGGCATTACCCTTTCAATAAATACAACTTTGCACCTAAAGCAGTGGCGGTTCTACATTGAAATACACCCCGGGCGAGAACACCTTTGAGCGCCCCCCCCCCCCCCCGCCAGAAAAAACTAAATGATGTCATGAGGCCATTATAACTGTGTCATGAATATTTTTCTTGACCTCAACTACAGTGGTACAAATTGAATTTGTCATTAAAATGTCATTGTATCACTGTAGTTGAGGTCAAGAAAAGTATACATGACAGTGTTATAAAACAAATTGACAGAGTAGTAACACTTAATGATTTTTTACTGACATTCAATTTGTACCACTTGGAAAAAGTGGTCAGAAAAAAATTCATGACACGGTTATAATTGCCTCATGACAGCCAATGTCAAAACCAACATGACAGTTAACCCAGCTAAATAGTGTCTTAAGTTCAATAATTCATCTGCTATGTCATGTTTTTATGACAATTATGACAGGTTATGATGTATTAGTTAATGTACAGTTGTCAACAAAGACCTCAAACAAACAATATTTGCATTAAAAATGTCATAATTGAGCGAATGACACTTAATGACAGTTGTCATAAACATGCATAAAACCTCCTTCATATTCATGACATGTGTCATGTAGCAAATAAATAGCAAAGGTTATGTTCGTCTTTGAAACTAGCTACAGATTTGAAAATTCTGTTTGCTAATTACAGGGCCTAACGTTAACCCAACTTATGGAAATAAATAATAATAACTGAACTTGTAACAGTTTTGTTGCAAAGCACAATATTATGGTGACATTAGATATCGTGTTTGTTGACTTAAAACCAAATTTGTTGTATAAGTGTTGACGGTACTACATGCCCCGCGCGGGCCCCGAACCGACGAAGGTCCGAATAAGAGTCAGGTACTCTAACGAGCAGGCTAAACACTGAGGTTTACACATCACGGCTCAATACTAGCTTGGATTTTCTAAATAGCAAGCATCATAGAAAAAAGGTTAACAAACGTAAGAGTTATCAAACCTACATATAACATTAGCCCTTCAGATGACAACATGGATACAGTAATTATAACACAGAGAGAACATTATAGTTCCATACCTTTATCTTTTCAGCATGCAGGGGCGCAAATTTTTGTCAATTAACCCACAGAATGAATGAATGATAGATTATAGAAAACCGCTTCGCGGCGGCCCAGAGTTGTATTTTTTACTGCTCGTGCCGGTGCCGCCCCCCATGTGACATAAAAAAATGCCGCCCCGGGCTGCCCGGTTCGCCCGTGCCTAAAACCGCTACTGACCTAAAGGGTGTATATAAGTAGCTCAAATGTACATATCGGTATCAAATGAATATCGTACTGTACAGTTTATGTACCTCAATGGTAAATGTAGGGCAACTTTACAGCTTTTGTATATTTTTTTCTAAAGATGTGTTGTATTCCCTGTGACCCCGCTCTGATTGTGCTCACAGAATATTCTCATGCACCTTAGGTGTTTTTGACGCCTGTACTTATTAACTTGGATCCAGTCTCTCTTATCTCTTTCATTACAATATTATAGTAATATTTTGATAAAAATTTTTATGAACTTTTGTGTTTCAATATAAGAACAAACTTAATGGTGTGTTCAGAACAGAGCTTGAATATAAAGTAGCCACATCTGTGATCTGTGAATCTAGGCCACAAAGGCGATTTAAAAGTGAAATAAGAATTTACATACACTATGCAACCATTTTTATCCAGGACGTCTTCTGGGAGAACAGTGATGCCTCTCTACCATTTGGAACACATACTATATCTCTTAAGCTGAGTGCCATCTTATGTTCTTCAAAGCTCTCGACGCATTAAAGACGTGCAAACTCATGTTGACTGTCAGTTGAACATTGTCTCAAAAGTACTGAGTGTTCAAGAACGCAGTGTTGCCATTTTTAGCATCATGAATATAACTCTAAAGGTCTCCCTTTACTTGTTAGGCTTCGATTGTACTGCTTGTATTAAAATAACCAAGTTATTTTGTTACATGAACGTCACATTAACATTGTCATATAAACTTTTTCTATATTTACAAATAGATGGTAGGATTCTACAGACACAGACTTCAGTTTGCAAATATTGATTGATTATTTAAAAATATATATTAATACATCTTAAAATGATAAAGTGGCCAACAAAACATTTGTGTCATGTTTTTGAGTAATTTATGTTAATTTTTTAGTTTTTTTGTTTACTTTCTAAAGAATCTAAGAAATTAAATGGATTATATGTTAATTTTACCAAGATTGTTCACTTGCACTATGTGATCTATTGGTTTAATTTAACAGTCAATTTAATAGAAAATCTAAATGTTGCGTAATTAAAATAGTTATTGTTTGATATGTTAAATTCAACACTCTCTTGCTCAGTTCTAAAAACTTGTTTAAATTAAATTAAGTGAAAGGGAACACATTTCATAAACTAAAAACAATTTCCCTGCTGGTTATCATACTGTACAATGGCCTATGTGTCCTTTCTGTCGAATGCAAAACACCCATTATTAATTTGCAACAGTATTGTGGTACAAAAATGCAAAAAGGGAAAGTAATTCCTAAGGCAGAGGAAACAAGCTGAATCCATCCAAGACAAGTTTTGTCTGTCTGCTCTCCACCCTCCCTCGACTCTGCCCTGAGACCTCCCAGCTGCTCTACAGGTCCTTCTACTGACCCTGCTTTGGGCTGCGTTTCCGGATAACGTTGACTCTCAGCGCACTACGAAGACTCAAAAGGTACACCTCCTGTTATACCTTAGGATGTTGCTTATGCAACATGCAGAGAGCATGTTGCTTAAGAAGAGAGCCCCCAGCTTTAACAGTGTCAAGTAAACACGAAAAATAAATCATGGAAAGCATAGCCAGGAAAATGGCAACATCTAGTTCCTGCCCACCGAGACATTGGGACGTTGTTCCTGAAGCAAGAGCAAGAGCAAGAGGGGCTGCAGTCCGGAGAGACAGGGAATGAACGGGTGGAAGACCCAGCTCTATGCCTACACTGAGCCCCGACAAGGAAAATGCCCTGGCAATCCTCTGAGAAGCGGCCTCACAGGGTATCTCAGGGGGGATTGATCTGACAGCAGGTGTGGATACATGCTCTCAGAGCACGCAACTGTTATCACCTCGCACCAACACGCCCTCTTCCCCCGCCAACAGCGACAGTCCTTCTCCAGCGCCGGCATCACCTGTCTACACCTTCACTAGTCTTCAGTGAGGTCTCACTCAGCCCATATCCATCCCCAACCACCTCCAGAAAACAAATAAATGTAATAATAAATCAAATTTTATATTAATTTATTATATAACATTTTATATGTGAAATTAAACTGCGATTTAGAATGAACCGTCAACAGGGATAAGGTTAAGCTAAGAGCAGTCCAGACCAACCTTACGAAAGTATGACTTAGAAGGCATACTTAACTAAGAAGGTTCCGGGAAACACGTATTAACGATAGGGTACAGCTTAAGGTATGTAGCGGTTTAAACTGCATGTTAAAATAATGATGAGCTTAGCTCGCCAAATAAAAGTCTCCAGCAGATCTATCAAGATCAAATCCATGAACTGAGTTATTTAAAACATCAGTTCCAGTCAAGGAATTTAGAGCAAAGGTAGCAAAAATCTAACACGGTTTAAGGGACTTTGCATTGAGAGCAATGAGCACAGAAACCCATCACAAGTGAATATATGGTTGTTTATTAGACTACTCTATGTGGTACACATAACGATCGCAAATACTAACAATACACAACATGAAACACAAAACAAAACATAGAAAGAGTTAGAGAGAGAGAGATTGTGAGAAAGCATTACAGTGATTCCTGAACACCAATACAATCATCTTTAACGGCACAATCTTAACGCAGTCGATACTTTCGAGCACTGTGCTAGATGTGTATCTGTATGCGCTTGGAGAGATGGAAAGGTTCAATTGTTTTCAGGATGCGAAAATTTCCGGCCTCATGGCCGTGTGGTCCATTGTTCCTTCTTTCCCCCCGTCTCCGAAGATACGCCACAAACGGTTTCTGGTCGAGGCAGGTAGTTAGGAAAAGGTCAAAAGTGAAAGAGAGAACAAGACAGCAAGGAAGAGATGGTGGTCCCATAAGTTGTAAAGATGTCACGCCCTACAGATGTGACTGACCCAATCAGACGATGGCACCTTTTGGAGGAAAAGTAAATTGTCTTTGTCTTTCAGCAGTTGTTTTGCATGTGGAAGCTGATTGGATGTCCTCTAAGAAAACTTAAAAAAATGGATAAATCTAATATAGAAAGAATGGCTTTTCTTTCAATGATCCAGACCCTACAGGTATAACTTTAGAATGACGAAGCGTTAAGCAGGTTTCGGGAAACGCAGCCCTTGACAATTCCCTGCCTTCTCCCTCCATCTTCACCTCCCCAGCCCTATGGACAACCCCTGCCACCTTCCCTTTGTCTCACAGTGTGACACTGAATGTGTGAGAAACAACAATCTTCTGCAAAAGGAAAGTTGTATATTCTATCAATATCTTACTGATGACAAAAGACTCAAATCTGAAGGCAGCAAACATGTTCGGTTCGAAGGGCACTACAAACAGTGTAGGGAATAAGGGAACATCGACACATCACTTCCCTGGAAGTGGAGTTGGAAAATTACCCAACTGCCATTGCATTGTATTCGTTCATTTAGTTATTATTATACAAACTAATGTTAAAGTTGTAAGAGTCAGCTTTTTTTAAATACATCAGGGCTCCAGATCCAGAGAGACGCTTTTATGTGGCAGGCACTGACTGAAAACGCTGGTTGCGGGCGCTTGAACAGCGTTTTTTTCCAAGCGGAGGTGCGTTGGTTACTATGATTCGCTGATCGTGAAAAAAATGCTGAGCGCCGGTAGAGAGCCTACGGAAAAGAACGTCAGCTGCTAGCGTTTTCAAAAAACATGGCTTTTCCGGTGGAAGCAATTGAAAATAACACGCCTCGGTGAACTCAGCCCTTAGTCAAAGCTGCAGCAGTCAAATAAATACAGGCATAAACAAAAGTTATTATATTGATAACATACATAATGCACATCCAATTCAATTTAAAAGTAAAGTACATTACAATCTTAATTTTATATATCATAATCAGCGCAACCCTACCGTTGCCTTTCTTTGATGACATAGCAGGGTATTCCAAATGAGCAATTATTGTCAGCAATGTCCACTTCAACGGTTATCCCGTGCTTAGGGAGTAGGGAGCAGTGAATATGAATAGGGACGCAGCTGTAGTCTTTCTTTGTCCTTAGACAGTCATTGTTTGTGTTTAGTACAATGTTCTCTGTTCTGGATAACATGGTACCTGATTTTTTAAATGTCCTTAAATGGTTAAACTTCAAGTCCTGTGGTCCCAGACCTGAAGTCAATGCTGCCCTTGGTAGCTGCAGCGTTGTGGTGTGTTTGGGCTGCACATTGGTTTTGTCATGATTCCGCTATCATGTCATGTTTATTCTTGGTCTTGCAGCGGAGTCATGGCATAGCCTTAGGTTTTGTGTGAGAAAGACATGGCTTTGTTTTGATTTTGACTTGCCTTGTGCTTTCTCGTGTCTCGTCAGTGTTTCCCGCCCTTTTGTCTCGTTAGCCTTCCCATTAGTGTTTCATTACCTACACCTGCCCCTTGTTAATTATCCTGTGTTTGTTTCCCTTTAAAACATCCTCATGTTCATTGTCTTGTGCTTGTTTTACGCTTTGTTATCCTTGAATGCATTTGTATGTCGTGGTTAATTCTTGCATCGTGTCTAGTTCTTGTTACCTCGTGTTTTTGGTGAGTTAGTCTAGTCTTGTCCTCAGTATTATTTTTTCCCAGTCTAGTTAGTCCGTGTCCTGGTTGTCACTGTTATTTATCTTGTGCTGTTTACTCCCTCGTGGGTTTTTGTTTTGTGTTTGTTATTAAAATCTTATTGTTAACCCCGTCATCCCCGTGTCTGCCTGCGCTTGGGTTCTTCCACCCCCCAGATTCATGACAGAATGAACGAGCCAAAACCGAACCCAGCAGGCAGCATGGACACGGGAGACCGGGTAAAGGAGGTGCACCTCCTCTTTGGCCTCCGTCAGGGTGACACCTACATTTGGGAATTTGCTGACAAATTCTTGGCGACATCTAAGCGAGGCTGCTTCACAGAGGAGGAGTTGAAGGTCATATTCAATGGCTGCCTCGCAGAACCGCTCTCCCAGTCGGAGACGAGGCTGAGACCCCGCTTCACGGATCTGGTCAGCTGGATTTACGATCGGGATTCGCCCAAGGGCTCAACCCATCTCAACTCCACGGCCCTCTTGGATTCCCTGAGGGTTGGGTTTTGCAAATTGGGGCCATGTGCCTCTCCTCACCTTCTGCACCCTCCACCTCGTTCGAGGCCACCGCACCTCCTCCTACTGACATCCGTGGCAGGCGTGGACGGAGGGAGTCGTGGGACTCCCCGTCCGACTCCAGCACGGAGCTAGTCGTGCTCCCCACCGCTTCTCCACAGCTGGCCACACTTACCGTGGGCCGGTCGAAAAAGAAGACGAGGAGGGGGGTATTGTCCAGCCCGAAGCTCCAGCCGGAAGACAACACCGGGACTCAGCCCAAATATTTTTTTGGGGGGCGCCATACGGGCAGGAGGGCCCGATCGTCCTGCGGTCCCAAGTGTCAAGTCCAGTCCTGCGGTCCCAAGTGTCAAGTCCAGTCCTGGGGTCCCAAGTGTCAAGTCCAGTCCTGCGGTCCCAAGTGTCAAGTCCAGTCCTGCGATCCCAAGTGTCAAGTCCAGTCCTGCGGTCCCAAGTGTAAAGTCCAGTCCTGCGGTCCCAAGTGTCAAGTCCAGTCCTGCGGTCCCAAGTGTCAAGTCTTGGGTTCTTCCACCCCCCAGTTTCATGACAGATTTTGTGTTCATTAGTAGTCTCTGGTATTTCTTGTCACCTCACGCAACCTCGGCTACGTCCGAAAGCTTAGACAGCTGACTTGTTGCCTCACTGCCCAATCAGGCAGCGTTGTTGTACGAAGGCAGCTTTCAGTAAGGGATTCGGACATGCATCATAGGCAATGAAACCAAATTATATTGGAACTAGAAACAGACAGCGTCTGTAAAAAACAATCTCTAATTTCCCGCTAGAAATGCAATCAAAACTTAATTTTATACTAATAATACTCCAAATGGCTTTTTGGCCGCCATTTTCATCACCTTCCTCACACGTGCAAACAAACACCACTGTGGGTGGTACATCGAAGGATACATCCATGGATACATCCATGTTGCCTTCAAAAATCAATCAGAGAAAGGTATCTTAGGAGACAGGAAGAAAACAGTGGATTCTGATGTGCTTTGGTGCCTTCCTGTCTTGGAATGCTGCCTTTATTGCTTTCAGATGCAGCACTAATGTTTCTTTGAGTAATTTTAATGGGGCATTTAATAAGTCAGGTCAACTTTATTTATATAGCGCTTTTTAAAATGTTAATTTTTACAAAGCAGCTGTACAAGAAAACATTGACTATAAGAAAAACATACGGTTATGCAAGTCACAGCAAAAAAAATTGAAGACAGACACACGCAACAACACACACAGACACACATACAAACTCGCGCACAGACACACACGCATGGGGGCCATCACCTAGAACCACGTACCCAAAAGATAAGGAGAGAGAAACACAGGTCAAATATTAAACAGACTAAAAATTCCTATATGCAGTGTTAATTAAATAAAATAAAGCAACCCCCCTGCCAGGCAAACAGTGCAAAACAGTATGCAAACGGTAGCGATATAATATAATATTAACCCTTTTGCAGGGTTAACCTCTCATTGCAGTGCCGAATGTGTGCAGTGTAAAATGGAGCGGGGGCAGAATCATATGACTAGACACTTGGTAACAGACACCAAATCAACAACTGAACAGCACTTTGCCTCATATCACAAGCAGTGTACGGTCACAGAAACTGTGTGAGTAGTGTAAATAATCATTTTAGCCTTTTATTTATTTGAGTAAGTAAAGTCTTCAGATGCTTCCTGCGAGGCATACATTTTCCCCAAGATGCGGAACAGTGTGTTATTTAAAGTGACCACGCTCTGTTTTTATTCAGTCAGTTTGATGCTGCAGTATTTATCAATCATGACCGATATATGCAAATAAGAATGTTAACCCATGGTTTAGTGATGGAGAGTGTCACAGGTTAACCTAGTGACTATAAACTTGGACTTACAAACACACCCATTTCACGAAAACTTCGCATTGCCGGCAAAAGTTACATCTGTGTACACTTAAGGAAAGTGTTATGGAGTTTTAGTTTTGTTTAGGCTAAAGTTTGTTGCTGCTGTGTTTTGTTATAGTTTTCAACTCTTAATACATTTTCTTTAAAGATGTAATTATTTTTCTAAAAATAACAATGCCAGAACACATATTAACTCGTATGGGAATTACCTTTATTTTTCCACATAATTTCCACAAACCTTATTGCAGTTTAACTTCCCGGTTCACACTCTGTAGAACCAAACCCATAATCCAGGTTAATCAGTTTTTTATAGAAAGACATCACTTCCTGTGGAGGATACCATTTTGGTGTGATGTCAGAGGGGAGGGGAGGGGATTTAGAAACAGTTGCTATTTAATTTGTTTTTAAACTCTTCCTCTGTTAATGGTTGCTGTTTAACTTGTTTGAAAGGTTTAAGTGTTGTTTTGAGTATCTTTATTATTTAATTTGATGATTTCAAACTAAATTGTTTGTAGATTGATTTGGTTTGCTCTATAGGAGGGGCTTCAGCCTATAAATAGGCTTGCTGGCCGAATGGCTGGCAGTTCTAATGGTGGACTCTAAGACTGAGCAGTGTTGCAAACTTGGGCCATTTGGTTTAGCCAAAATTAGCACATTGTTGCTGTTTTCTTTTCCTTTTGTACAGTTTTTATTTATTTTTTGTTTTCTCCTGCACTGTAAATATTTATCACCTTCCAATAAAACACAATTTTAGGATTTTGCATCAACTTTTTGTACAGCAGGTCATTTCCCTTTTCCACTCCAACTGGTTGGCCTCCCTACAGACAGTGTTAGTTCAGATGTCAATATTTGGCTATTTAATAAATAGCCATGTGAGGTCTGAAAGATTTTTAAGCATTCTTTAAAGCATCATTTTCCATAGTCAGGTAAGTGCAAGCTATCAGAATTGTTAATTGTCTGTACCAGTTTTCGGTATTTAACAGCACCCTACAAGTGTATATTACAATTGTTTATTTTTAGAGTGCTTGGACCCAGAAGCGTTGGTGCGAGACGTCAGTTTAACAAGTGGATTGCTGGGCCACATGGATTCTGTGTCCCAAAGCCCTCTGAATTTGAACAGCAGGACAATGACAAATTTTAACATGCCTTTCAACCTTATGTATTTATTTTTATTCTTTTTTATTAATTTGATCATGTTTTCATGACAAATCTTGTTAACTAATCTCCAGTAGTCTCAAACATTCCAGCTCTATTCAGGAATCTATTTTACCGTACGACTGCTGCATAACAGAGTATTACATAACCATCTTATATAAAAACCTATTTCACAAAACTCAGAGCAAGAATTTATCCAGTAACTGAGTTAAAAAGTTCAGGTTAAGCCTTTTCTTTAGAAGCCAATAAAACCATAACTAAGGTATGGTTCATTGGATGTTTAAGAGAGATGCTGAGGAGATGGTTTTTTTCTATGTGTTATTCCTCGTGAATAATTTACCGTTTCTCATCATTGTGTCATTCTGAGAGTGAGCTAAACTAAGGTCCTCTGACACAAAGATAGAAGTTAACCAGCAGTCATGAATTTTAACTTTGTCCAACATTAACCATTCATTTACAGAGCCCAATGTGTCCCGATCAAGGCAAGAACCTCGCACGGTCAGTTTTTCACACATCCGATAAGAATGATGTCCTAGAAATGAAGTAACTTAGTAGCCCTACCACAAATGAACACACGTTATTTCATAACAAATGAAATCATATGAAATTATAAGATTTCTTGAATCATGTCCCGTAGCTCAATTGGTAAAGCATTGGGTTTGATCCCAAGGAACACACATACTGATAAATGACATGAATAGACAAAATGCACTGTTAGTCTACCGAATGCATAGAAAATATTTCTGATTTATGGCTTCATGATAACATAGTATACACATTGTTAAAAAAGTATGAATAATGTATAAAAAATGCTTGTGCTTCTAAAACACTCTTAACAACTTTGATGCATTTTTATTTGGAAACCACTATAAAAGTTGGCATGTTTTTCATAGCGTAAAAGTTTCCCAAATCCCAAACCACTGCTACACCTCCTCCAGTTCTAGAAAGGATTTCAAACTTTCATCCAAAGCAACCTGCAGTTAATTCAAACTACACATTTTTGAAGCAAGCCGACAAGATAAATCAAGTATGGTTTCATTCCTCATTGGGTTTCCAAAAAGTCTTTAGTTTGTCAACGTCTTCTCAGGTCTAAATCATGTTAACAATGTGTCTGAAATAGCCCTGTAATAAACCGCACACAACAAGGCATTCCAGGGCCCCAGCTTTTAGGGCAAAAAGACCTGATTGCCACACTGGGAATTTCCTCCCGATTTACCAAAACCCAAAAGCTTTAATGTTACCGTTCTTTGGAGCAACCCGAATATAAATTCACATGGTTTCATGTTCATATGAAACTTGCTGCTAAGACCTCTCGTGGCAAAAGATGAAGGGAATTGTGATTCCATTTGTCAACACCCCTTTAACCACTGCAACAAAAGCACTGCTAAAGTACAGCATCTCACAGTTAAAGTATTTTGTTACCTTTTAACTATCCAAAGTAAGCATTACAACCATACTCTTTTTGTCCTTTTGGGAAATTACCTTTATGCATATTTATGACATGCAAATCAAATGCAAACAGATTGTTTTAATGCTTCCATTGTACAACATGCTTGGACTGCAAAGAGTGGTAATGTCTATCTAACACTTAATTGATTTTGTATAATATGATATTAAGAACCAATGATTATTTGTTCTGCTAGACACACATTGATCTGGAGCTTTTGAAAAGATGAAGATTTCATTTTAAATATAAACACATAGACATGCAGGGAACACAATGAAACAATATTGGATTTTGGTCTCTCGTGACCAGTGGCGGCTCCAGACAATTTTGATTGGGGGGTCAATGGGGGGTCCTGGTCATTTAAAGGGGGTCTCATGAAAACCGACAGAAAATACAGTGGACACGGCTAATAGCTGCATATTAATGCTACTAAACAAATAAAACAACACAGCATATCAACTACTTTGTTTTTAATTAATGAATCAATTGTAGTTTGCCAACAATATGCTCGAACTTTAATTGCCACACCCAGTGCCGCTGCTAGCCATATTGGTGCCCTAAGCATAATTCCATTATGATGACCCCCCCCACCCTGAAATTTGCCAGTTTTACTTTTTATTACCAAACATATAACTCAATACCAATAACACAATAGCAGCATCGCAGTATAAAACCTAGGAACACTAAATAGAGAAAGTAAAATCTTCACAGCTTTGCTGACTTTGTAAACATATGTAGAATAGCCAACACACACTACACATTTGAAAGTGCAAACTTTTCTTCAGTAAACAGAATTAGTAGCAGCACATCCACATTTCCCGAATTTAAGTTAATTAAACATGGACATACCTGCATGTGATGCACGGGCATCATCTCGCAGTTTCTTCTTCTTTCTTTTCTCTGATCTTGACTTATAATGTCTTTTCGGGGCCATTTCCAAATAAGTTGCCTAGGCAACCATCTGTCAAACTGCGTCAGGCGCACGCGCGATCAACCGGCGCTGCTGCGGGTGGTGGTGATATGGGAATGTTCGGCCGGTTTTTTTACATATACATGGCTGAAATGTGCCTGCCTAATAATTTTTCTATAGCCTAATGAAATAAAATTAGATTTAAAAAAACGTTTTTCATTACGCTATTTTTGGTGCCCCCTCATCACTTGGTGCCTTACGCAAAGCACGTGATGCGCGTGGGAGCGGCAGCGCTGGCCACACTCATGACAGAAAACATATTTACAATCCAAAAGAACGACGCGGGTATGATTTTAGTTGAGCCTGTCTTGGTTTCTCGGCTGAGCCATGGATTAAATCCCCAGTTAAATGCTCTCCGCCGTCAGGATTCCCAACATCCGTGCCCGCTGTAGCGCTCGATGAAGCGCCATTTCTTTTCATCTGCTCACCTGTCTCCTCCGCCCTTTTTAGGTATTACCTAATCCATTTCCATTTTTATCCATTTTTAGCTTCAAGAAAAGTGCGTAGCAGCTCTTGCGGGCTCGCGACACCGTCTTGAACGTAATGACGCAAGGCGCAGCGACAGCAACGTTCATGAGGCGTCGCTTTGATTCTTATGTTTATATTTTTAAATATGTCGATTAATTATTAATTATTATTGTTCTGCGTAGTTTGAAGAGAACAATTTTTAAATCTTTATCCAGGATATATATAAAATATTTTTTAATCAGGAAGGGGTGGGGGGTCTAATGGGGGGTCAAGGCGTTTTTTGGAAGGGTCTTGAGACCCCCCAAGACCCCCCCTGGCGCCGCCACTGCTCGTGACCAGGGTTGGTTATGTTTTATAATTCATTCTGAATACTTCTGTGTGGGATCTTCATTTGGACATTTTTGACATTTCCATTTCAGTAGTTTTTGGAAGCATTCATATTTTTAGCATAGTAACATAGCATGTACATCAAATCTGAAAGAAAGCACAAATCATTTGATATTTTCATCGGTCAATCCGCTCTGCTGGAATCAACTGGACTTGGAACAATGTAACAGCCATTTATTTTCAAAGATTTGTAGCTTATCGCAGCCCTTATAAAAAGATAAAAGAAATAGAAGTTTGACTTCATCGGAGTCAAAATCAATGCCTCCCACTTGATTTGTAACCCGCCTTGCTTGTTTATTAATTTTTGATTAGTATCCACCTTACTGCAGAAGCTTGTAAAAGGTTAGCCCCATGCATCTCTCAAACACTGAGGTCCCAGAGCACAACCAAAGTCACGTGTTCCCAACTGCTACATCATTTGTCATTTTTCTGCAGTAAAAATAAAATGCACCACTGTATACTGTAGCTTTGGGCACTCTTGTGCTATGTAGGAGGTATCAGTGGACTGTAACTTAAATTCAATTCAATTTCTATACAGCTTGTTGCAAATGTTGCCAATGTTATGTCATTTTACTGATGAACGTGTTAATACGTTTGAAAAAAATTTAAAAGATTGAAAAGACAATGCAAAACATGCAAAAATAAAATCAAAGGATTACTGACAAAAAGTGAAATTCATTTAGGTGCTATAAGAACTATGTGAGACTTTAATTATTAAGTCAGGCTGACACGTCAGCTCTCTTCTGTTTAAAATATTTAATACCATAGTGCCCGATAAGCATCCCTTCAAACTGTGAGTTCTGTGCCTGAACAGTTCCCCGTGCAGCTGGATTCTGGACTTCCCGTCAGACAGACGCCAGGTTGTCATAATGGGCAGTATGATAACTGACGGCGACGAGACAGCCTGCAGAGAGGATGTTAGCGGGAAAAGAACCTCTCACTTGATGTCAATAAAACTAAGGTGCCAGTGAAAGATTTCAGGGGCAAGAATGAGCCCTCCCTCTCTCCATCAACTTTTTAAGTTCAGCATTGCTAAAGCCCTCGGCTGGCCAGTGCCAGCAACGGTAATATACAAAAAAATGCTGTGTTGTTTTCAGCCTGCCTGTGCAGGTCTGCCCCCAATTGATGGGTTGTTTTAATGCATGGTTGGATAACAACAACCCAACATTTAAAAAGATGTAAAACACGTGATATTTGCAGAAATCATGTTGATGTGAAGACACTGGGCTTAATAACATTGCACAAGTTTCTGTCTCTTCACGTTGGATGCTTTCAGTTTAATTGATCCAAAGTGTATATAGCTGGCCCGCTCTTTCAGCATCCACATCCAGGAAAGAGGGGAGGCAGTATTCTTAATACCAGAGGGCAATTACTCGCCCTGTGATCCAATTTAGACTGAGGTAACTGCCTCACTGAAGCATAATGGATTTAGCTAAGAACTTTCTAATGTTTTCTCTGGAGCATGTTCAAGCCCAGGATGGATTTTTTAACTCTTCAAGTTCATGAATCCTCTTGCTCTCTGTCGAGCTATCCTAGGAATGGGAAGGCTGAGCATTCTCGAAGGACTTTGCAGAGGAAACTCTCTTTGTTTCTCAGTGGGATATTGCTGTTCTCGCGTCTCTGTTAGCGGGGTATCTCATACTCTGTCAATCATCAAGGAATGAGTCCTCAAGACTGCGGTTGGGTCACTGCCCACCAATCAGAAATGCAGCAGACTATGGCTGCTGTCAACTCTGTTTCCACTCAATAAAACTGTCGAAAGTGACTTGAAAAACTGACTCTGGCAAATTCATTAAATACGTACTGTATTTAACACTGACATTCAATTAAAGTGAATTCAAAATCTTTACAGTAGTACAAATGCGTTGGTCATTTGGCCAACAATCATACAATGTATGAATGAGATGCCGTCAAAGCAAGTCAACTGAGGGGAACTGACTCGTCCTTAAAACATGGTTACAAATCATGGGCAACATTGCCTAGAAAAATGAGAATTCCAACGAAGCAAAGGACTTCAATCATTTGTTTACAGACGCAACTTGGTTTGGACTTACACATTAATGATTCTGTTAGAAATCAAACTGCATAATATCTGCCAAGTGTTTGCGATCTTAAACACAGTATATAGGAATCGTTAAAAATGACAATAAGAAAGGAGAAAAGACGGAAAAATGTAATGCATCGATCGCAACTAAGTTTAAAACTGTGCTCGACACCAATGAACCAGCACAAGACAGAAGACACAAGGGCATTCAATAAGGGAGCCAATCAAGAGGGGTACTGGTGTAGGGCATGAATCAATAATCAGGAAACGAGAGGATAGGAATAGAGACAAGACTGGAGAGAGTGTATGGAAGGCCATAATGCCCATAAATGCCTCTCTCCACACAAAACATGAGACTCTGTCATGATCCTGAGAAGAGAAACATTACATGATGCGGCAGAATCATGACAAGTACATTCATAAAAAGGTTCCTGTCAGGCTGTATCACTAAACCTACCTGTGACCTGGAAAAGGGTTCTTCTGCAGGTGTTACAGACTATAAAACATTATGAAAGAAATTGTAAATTTTTTAAGAGTTTGTGAGCTAAACCACCATACTTCGTATGGTCTTCTTTCATCGAAGTGTCATAGTTATGGTAAACATAATCATTTTAGAGCTCTACAGTGTACTGCGTGAACGACATGGCAATATTAACATTATTTGTGTCTATACACGGGACAGTTTCTGAGTAATAACATTTTCCTTTGGGAATAGCTGTAGAAATCATACTAGTGCTTGGAAATGACAGCTGTGAGACACTAATCATAGCAGCACAACAACAAGCACTCAGTCCCAGATCAATAAAGCCAAGCTGCTGTAACATGACAAAATACAAACCCACCCACATTGTACACTGTGCAGGACAGCTCCTAAAACAAGTCAGCAGTTGAATTTAAAGTGTACACTATAACAGCAGGTACAGGATGAGATGACAAAGAACTATATCACCCCCCAAAAAAAGCTGTTTACCCTCTAGTATAGTTCACCCAAAAAATGTGAATTCTCACAGAATTTACTTACCTTCACGCCATCCCAGATATGACTTTCTATAAAGAATTCTACATAAAAATTGCATCATTGTATGTCCTTATATGCAACTCAACATGCTAAAGCTCAGAAAATACATCCTTTATAAAACTAATCCAAACAACTCCAGCGAGTAATTGTTTTAAAAGCAAAACGGCAGGTGTATGTGAAAAAAAGCATTGATATTTTCAGCTTTTTAGGTGAAACCAGACCCATTGAGAAAGTAAGTTGCACCAACAGAGGTTCAAAATCTCTGCGTGTCAGGTGATTCATGGAGCCATCAGATAGTTCCAGGAAGTAATTTTTTCTCTTTTAATGGGTTGAAAGTTTACAACTGCTGATCTGTTTAGCCACAGCACCATGCGTTACTAGTAACTTCCGGGAACTATTGAGAGCCTCCATGAACGGCCATTGCTGTGAAAAAACTGTTGACGCAACTCTCTCTTTCTCTCTCTCAATGGCTCTGGGTGAAACCAAAACAAACGTATTAGCTCTATGGCAGAAAGCCAATAACTTCCAATCTTATTTGCTTTTGTATGTTTTGTGACTAATGGTCATGACATTTCGTAACAAAGCACACAAGAATCAGTTTGCATTTTTAGGTGAACTTTTTCTTTAATGAGGTCCTGGAGCAGTAAATCAAGTCTTGCAAGGGAAATTCCTTTTATTACAGTGTGCCAAACCTGTTGATCTTTATCATGCTCAAGGATGTGCACATGTGTGTTGAGGCGGTGGCAAACCAATTCAATAGGCTGATTTGTAAATAGAGTGCATGAGCTCTCTATCCAAGTCCAGTTTCCATTCACTCTTTAAGATCAGAGCTATTCAAGAATAAAGCATGAATTATGCAGAGCGAGCAAATCGAGATGTTCTCACTGCAATTTAAATGAATAATGCCTCCTGTGCAAAAAAGACTGGCTGTACTTTGAAATTCAGATGAATGAAAATAAAAAGCTCTCTGCCTCTGTCCAAAGTTATTGCATGTACTTGAATCAGGTTCACACCTTAAGTGATGTTGCAGTCAAATAAAATATTTAAGCATAAAATTAATTGTTAATGTTTAATGTTACTGTTTGATAATAAAATTAGTAATGCTACAAATCTCAAAATCAACTGCAAAGGCAGACATTATTTTTAACAAAAAAAACACTTTTAACAAAAACAAAACATTTAAATAAATCCTAGCAGAGGCCTAGCTGAGTTGCTATAGTACTAGTATGTTGTTGCCGCGTCGAAAAGATCCTGTTTTGCCCACCTTGCGCATGCTACATGTAGGTGTTTTCTGGTCTGGTCACCTGTTGAATTGATAATGCAAAACTGATTGTAATTGTGACTTTAAATGTTACTGTTAATACCAAAGTAGCTGCATCTCGTGATTATGGCAAGGGCTGGGACATTTTCAACACCTGCTCTAAGCTTCTGACCAATGCCAACAGATCTTTCTATGTGTTTCAGAGGGATGTGCTTCATGGAGTCCGGAACTACACTCAGCTGTGTTTCCTAAACAGCAATGTAATTTGCTGCTTAAAGTGATAGTTCAGGAAAAAACTCAATTACCACATGTTCTAGTCACCTTCAAAGCATTCAAGGTGTATATGACTTTCTTCTTTCAGACCAAAACTGTTAAAATACCATTTATCCTGGCTCTTCCAAGCTTTATAATCGGAGTCACTTAACGGAACGTCACCCTCTAGTGCACAGGTGGCTGACGAATAACGGAAGTTAGACATTACAGTTTATAAAGTTGTAAATATGGATATTTCCAGTGCTTGAAGTGGGGAAAAAGTGCAGTACTCTCTTGTGCAGGTTGACCTACATATGCAAATTCTGAAATGCACTTTTCAAATTATACAAAAAACAGTATTTGGAGGTATTGCTGGTAAAACATAATTATTTACTAAAGGAACCATTTGCCAAACAACTGATTTGACGCTGTTAAATACAAATTTGACCACTTCATTACACATGATAATAGTTCAGCAGTCCATTGAATTCTTCTCTTTAATAAATCCATCTAATACACACAGTCATATCTTATGCCTTATATGCTATAAGCTTATCTGTTATGTTTTTAGGCATCATAAATCGAACACACGTTAAACCTTACATTATGTGACAAACCACCCAAGTTTTCATGTAAAACAGCAGAAATTGCAAAAGTTAAATAATTAGCATCTCTAAAATTTTACCATTTACATATTTTTTTATTTTAAAACCATTGGCTTTGTTAAGTTTGCCTTCGTTTGTCGTCATTCTGTTAGCGACCGCCTGCGACAGTAAAGTTCAGTCTTCTTCAATTTGATTGGCTGAAAGTTCTGTCTTCTTCAGTTTGATGAGGTGACGTTCTGCTTGGCCTCTGTATTTTGGGTTGCTAGAATTCTCTAAACCCTGTGTGATTGGCAAACTTTTTGGCATGCTCTTTGTTGATCTCACTGGAAGCAAATAAAAAAAATATATATATATATTTCCTGTGGCTCAGTGGTTAGAGCATGGTGCTAGCAACGCCAATGTCATGGGTTTGATCCCAGGGGATTGCACATAGTCAGAAACAAATGTAATGCAATGTAAGTCACTTTGGATAAAAGTAAACTGTATAAAGTCCCTATCCAATGGTGCACATTTAATCACGATACTGTAAATGTACATTGTCAGAGAAACAAATTAACTAGTGACAACTGTTTCCCAAAAATATCAAACTGGTTGGTTTATAATTGATGACATCAGATAGATGGTGGGGTATACTGTAATGTCTGCTAGTTAATAATGTTAGACTATTGCTGTAAGTAACATCTGAAGACCACTTTTGTTCGCCTGTTTTTGTTCTCTTTAAAAAAAAATGATAGTAGTTTCATTCATGCGCCAGTTTCCTCTCACCACATTGTACTAGAACATATACACATCCACACAGAAAAAGCACTTTCTTGACAAACTAAAAGACGTCAAATAAAATTTCTATAGAATTGTGGAATATTATGGAAATAGAATCCAATGCATTTTTATTTTATTCAAATTTCTGCCTGTGAAAACATTCTGTCAAAATATAACCTTGAAATCTATCCGTGACTGTGTAAGGTCATGTCAAAGATTAAAAACATACTGAAATAAAGGACTGAAAAAAATTTATTCTCTTATTCTCATTGCATTATGAGACTTTAGCCTGGATTTCACAGACAAGGAATTTTGATAAAGAGCATGATTCATGTAAGTCTGATAAGGAACTGGGAATGTTCGTTGGAACAATGGTTTCGGGAAAACCTGTATTCGTGAATTATGCTGTTAATGAAAGAACTTGCGACAGTATTTGCCGATGCTTTTGGGAAACAATCCCAAGAGCATTAATATCAGATGTGAAAATCCATTTTTTGGACGACGAAACATGAACTAAAATTTAAGAAAAATTAAGAACAAGGTCAGAGAGTCCTCTACTCACATCTGCATACATTTATTATGTGTCACTGCTCACGACAGGTTCTAGTAAATTGACACAATGACAGAAATATTGGTATTCAGCCTACTCTGTTCTCGATATGCTTCTCTCCAGAAAGGAGTATTAGCATTCAGTTCTCGCTCGAAATCGTCCATCGCAAGAGAACGTGTCCAGATGAGCTGGGCTGATAGAGTGGTTAGATTCTTTCCCTCTTTCTATTCTCTGTGTTTGTTATTTTGCTTTGACTGGCACTCTCAATGTTATTACTGCACACCAATCAGCTGTTGCAACACTTCCCCCTACTGGAGGTACTACACGGACATATGAAGTAGTAACCGCAGAAAACCAACCATTTTTTTAGTCGTTCTCTGCCTGACATTGCATTTCTCATACAAGTTCCAACATGCCGGTTTGATATGCTCTCCATGTGCAAACAGAGATATTGCTTTTTGGATGGTGCAGTATCTAATACAATCACAATGCCCAGGTTGTTGTAATGTTTGTCAACACTGTCCATTTCTCATATGCCAGCCACCATTGGATAGGGACTTTTTTTACAAAGGGCACCCAGAAAGGGGGGGACTGACCTGCATTTGCATATTTGTGATTACTGCCTGTGTCACGAATATTTGAGGTAACCAACAAACTGTCTCTCTCACTGTTCCTCTTTACCTGTCTCTTTCTCTTTATATTTATTTTACTGTCCCTCTGAGCGAGTCATCTGCATTCTACCGGCAAACTTCACGACCGTCCCAACCTTTCAAAGCAAAGTCAAAGGTACAAATGGAATGAAATTAAATTTGACTCTAGTGATAACGATAGCAATTGGTTGCCACTCATTCACAGTCTGCCTGTTCGTGATCCAGTGTCTGGCTACAGAAGATATAAATGACTGAATTAAAATGCAGAGGAGAAAGTGAACACCCACCAAAAATCATATTGAATTATATAATAACATAAAGACAATAATGATAAAAGAACACATTTAGTTCACGTGTTCCCCCAGTCATTTACACCATTTCTAAACAGAAGAACGATTTGAGTAAAATTAGTGAATGAAGCTTTGATAAAAGTGTGTGACAGGGACAAGAAAAATTCTAATAGAGAAAATATTTCTGATTAAGATTTTTACACTGTTGCTACAGAAAACATTGATGTATGTTGGTGCATGGCACCGTTGTTTGTCTTTTACTCGTCTTTGCTGTTTACAATTTCGAGGCTGTCAAACTGTTCGCGATAACTGATCTCCTTCATGGCTGTTTGATATACAACATTAATGTGTTGCCCTTACCGGACATAAAATATGTTGTTTTTAACACAACTGTTTTCAGAGTGTATATAAGCGGCAGCCTTCCTCTATCATCCCTCCTCCTCCCCATCTCCTCAGCCGTTGTTCTAATTCTTCCTCTGTGCAGTTTTATTATATGGGAGGTTTATTTTGGAGCTCAAGCCGAGCCTCGGGCTCGAGCCCCCTTCAATAAGAGTAAGCCAAGTTTGTTCTCTAATTTCTATATTGGGCATGCGATCTCGTGAAATAAGAATATAATCCATTTGGTATCTTCTATTTTGGCTTAATTTTGACTAAACTATCACAGATAGATGTGTGTTTGAGATGCACAACCTACATAGGACAAGCAGGATTGAAGAAAGGATGGATAGAAGATATGACCTTTAAGTTAAATAAATGGTTTCTTGAGTTCAAATAATGCTACAGTAGGTTTCAGCATTCCATCGATACAAGTTTGAGGGGACTCAAGGGGGATGAAAACAACATGTAGATGATCCGATCAAACATGGCAGTGATGGAGCTCACAATATTTGCCTTCGGTCTGGGTCAGGTCAACTCCCACCATTGTGTTTGCTGTCATCTGTGAATAGCTTGGCTCTCCTTCAGCCCTCTAGCAGAAAGCAGATGTTTATGCTGGATAGCATAATTGCTTCCTTTGTTTTTCTGAATATAGTTTGGCTTCCAAACATCCCCTACTCCAACAGCCCATCTACATTGAACCCAGGTTCCTAAATGACCAACTCATACACACTAACATCATATAAAGATCTTTAATGACTTTGTTTACTGAATCAATAAACTGAGTCAAACCAGAAAACAAAACCTTTTTTTAATGTAGGTGCAAATGCAAAAGGTTAGTTGAGTCTGATAAATGGGGTGTTATTACATATAATTTTATCATGCACACCCTTAGTAATTAGAAATATAAACATCTGAAGGTGTTGTTTTGTAAACACAGTGTATTGTATCTAGGTGCCCCAAAAATAGTATATGTCAAGACTTCATTTGTCAAAGTTCTGTTAAAGAGAATTGTTGCCCAGGCAAACCAGTGTCATCTAAATCTGCCCTGAGGTGAAGTAGACTTGGACATTTCTGGCACTTCATTTAGGAAACACTAAACAGACACATGAATATAATATTTGAAACAACCAGAGCACTTGTTTTAACTGCATTACATAAGTTGGGTTGTGTAAGCCTGCCTCACAAATGTGTAGGTGTTCACAAACTTAAAATGAAATTATTATATTAGTGTATAATCAAGGGATAACATATTAAGAGAGAGAGGGAAGCAGAAAGATAACACTGGTGAGATCATTTTTGCTGTATTTCATGAAGCCGGTGTGATACACCTCCACTTGAATGTGTCATATATTTTTCTCCTCAGGGCATACGAATGCGACATATCTGCTGCTGTGTAGGTTGTTGACCATTCCACTTCCTGTCACCACATGGTGACAAAATCAGCAGCTTTATTCTCTGTTTATCTCAGAAAAATTACTTTATAATGAATTATTTTGTGATTAATTTGTAATCAATTATAAATTATACACATAAAATTTTATCCACCTCCTTTTGTATATTTCTTTCGGATATAAACTTAGGCACTTTTCATACTGTTTATAAAATTCATGAATTAATCATGTATACACATTATTTATACACTTTACTTTTGTTCATAACATCAAAAACAGTGGCAAGAACATAACAGAATGGAATGTAACAGGGTGGGAATAGAGAGCTAAATTATAGCTATTTCCAAGTAAGGTTATCATTGAGTTTGACATTGAATGGTTTCCCATAGAATGCTCAAAGGGATAGCTCACCAATCGCTTTCCTGTAAACTTCCGGTAAAGTGGTAGGAGCATGGCGTTAACAATGCCAAGGTCGTGGGTTCGATTCAAAGGGATTGCACATACTTAGAAACAAATGTATAGGATAATGTAAGTGTAACTCGCTTTGGATAAAAGCGTCTGCCAAATGAGTAAATGTAAAAGGTCCCCATGATTTGACCAAAGTAATTTTTATTATTTTAAGTCAATGGTGAACTCTTTTGGGGCAAACTATTCCTTTAAGGCTAGTCCTAAAATAAAATAAATGATGATATCTTTAAAAATTTCAGTGCTATTGTTCTGTCTCAAAATACTTTTTGTAAGGCATGTTAGTAAATACTACTTAAATGTCCTCGTTTGATTTAGGCCTAGTCCCCATTTAATCTAATCCCTGTCCGAAAAACCACCCCATGTCATTTATGTGAAGTTGATTTATTTTCAGCCATTTTGACAAATCAGCGAATACCACAGTTTCGTGACGTTGTTTTAAGATACAAATGATGTCACTTCCTGGTCATTAAAGAACATTACCAAAGGTTGCATGGAATGTGACATTGATGATTAATTTTAATTGAGAACCTTCTGGAAAAATATAAACTATTGAAATACAATTAATAAAAAGTTTTTTTGTTGAAAGCATTTAATTTAGAAAGAGCACAAATGTTATTTTTTTATACCATTTTTACTTTGTACAGAAATTTTGGACCCGAATGACCCAAATGACCTAAATCCCAAAAGACCCAGACATTAGCTTTTTTCCGTCTGGCTTTCCTTTGTTCATCTCATGAGGAAAGACAAAGTCAATGATATCAATCGAAACTGAATGAGATATTTGAACACAGAGGTCGATAGAGCTGTGGTCAAGCTAACCCTAGTGACTACTTCAGAGAAAAATGGCAAGGAACAAAATAAGCCTGTGAGCTCAAGGCGGATCAGTGCAAGCAGGGCCGTTTGAAGGAATTTGGGGGCCCCAAGCAAAATGGACATGGAGGCCCCCCCCAACCCCCTGCCCCGCCCGCACACACGCAAAGCCTACAGGAACCACAGCATAGCCATAAAGTTTAAGTTCAACCACACTTTATATAAATAAAAAAGGTTTACAGTGCATAAACTGCTGTTGCATAAACATTCTGAAATATCCATGGGCTAAAGTGACTGGTATTTACACAGTTTGGTGGGAATTCAATAGTGATTTGCACTGTTGTTTTTCTAACAATATGACAGCACACACTTATCAGTTTAAACTCTGGGCTGTGCAGGATATCAGCTGTAATTCTAGAGCTTGTGGTGGTACCTTGTGCTATAGAGGAAACATCAGCACTGAGAAGTGATGCATCTGATGTTGAGGATGAAGTTGATGGTGTAGCTGGGAAAATAATTGAAAAAAAAATCTGAAATTACCTGTGAAGTACGTTTTACCATTTCACTGTTAGCATATTGAAAGTCACTATTAACAGCTCAGCTCAGTGAGAGAAATTCACTCTACCTTCATCAGTGGAGGTCTCCTTAGGAAGAGCCTGAGGGCTGAGAAATTTAAGCAAAGCACCTTGAGGGAGAAAGAAAAGATGGTAACACTTAATAATAACAATCATTAATAGATGGTAAATTGATAGTTAATTAATCTTTAGTTTACTGTCATTTAACTGTTAGCAAACAGTCTTTTTACTGTTAACAAACAATGAAATTATAATTATATGTTTACTAATTATTAGTAGTGCTGTAAATTAACAGTTTATTGTAACACACATTATATCTATCATATAATATATTAGGTATCGGGTAATGATTAAACATTTTTTGTAAACCTTTAAGAAACCATTTTAAAATATCTATAAACATTACATAGATAGACGACCAGATATTCCTAACACTTTGTTAAGGGTTACTAATGCTTAAAAACATCCCAAGCTAATGTTTGATGCACAGAATTTATTGTGTGGTTTTCCTAACCCCCCCCATTTGGTAAATAGATCATCACGGTGGAATAGTTAGTATAGCATGCTAACGTTATGCCACTTTCATCAAAACCTATTACAAAGCTATAGCAATGTCATGTCATTAAATACGATAAACAGTGATTCTGGAACTGATCTGCATCTTCCTTATCCCGTTAAAAAACATATTACAGTAGTATGTAACCATATTCCGTCCGAAGTTGCACTAACTGTTCGTTACAAGCAGCATTTGCCGTCAGGCACGTTACAGGTAACGTTAGCTAACATATTTTTGCAAGCCTACCTGCTGCAAAATGACACCAAGACAAGAAGAGCTATTTTATCCAGTGTAATTTATCACTTACCACTATCTTGTTTATTCTTATCCTCCTCTTCCTTTCTCTTCTTTCTTTTTTGGGATCCTGAAGCATAATTCCGCTTCATGACTGCCGACGGAGGTTTTGTTTTTGCCGGCAGCAGAGATCACGAAAGGGGCCCCTTGAGGGGGATCCCAATAAAAGTGTCATTGCACTTTACTGCATTGACTGTCAAAGGGGCGCTCAGTTTGTCGTTGCATTTTATTCTTAACCAGTTGTTGTCTTTGGGCCCCAGGCCAGCTCGGGGCCCCCGGCCAGCTCGGGGCCCCAAGCAATTGCTTGGTTTGCTTGCCTTGTCGCAACGGGCCTGAGTGCAAGTTTCCTAATGAGACGCATCAAAGCCAAATGAGCTGCTGCTGATGTCATTAGACGATTGCTTAATCCACACAGTTACACCAGGTCACAAAAATCTCAGTCTTTTAGCTAGGATTTCTCCTCATTACTTAGCATTGTTAAAACCCGTTAAAAATAGTCTATTTTGTGGGGCTGGGTTTTATGTGATTGTTCGGTGTGTATTTGACAAAAGCTCAAATGAAAAGTGAAAGTGAATTGCTTGTGAACGTAACTCTTGGTGGCCTTAAAATGCAAAACAAAACAACTAATTGAATTCAGATACAAATCTGAAGACGCAATATCCAACAAGATCTCATGAGAATTATTATGTTTTTGCATAAAATGTGGTTCTGTAAAACGTACATTTACTTATGTTGGCACAAACACTAAAACACACAATACTGACTTATTGACGACACATAAAACGTTGATTATTTACATGTGAACAACTTTACTGACCTTTTGAATATCGTAATCGCGATTGGTGTTTGATAATATTGTATTTATTTGTCATATCAATGGCATTATGTTTTCAATTGCATTTATTAAAGTTTACTTATTTATTTGATATATGAAATTACATTTTGTGTACCAGACACACATCTTTGTTCAAACTCATCATTTATATTTAGTCATTTAGCAGACGCTTTTATCCAAAGCAACTTACAAAGAGTTCAGGAAGCAATAAGCAATATATCATAAAAGAGCAATAGTACGATAGGTGCTAATACAAAGTTACTAATTTCAACAAAAGCTAGACCACTACCTGTTGAGAGAAGATAGAGGGTTAGTTTTTTTTTCATCAGTTTTAACTTTTTTAACGAAATGCGGTCTTGAAAATTAATGAATGAATATGCTCTATTTTGCACATGAATGTCATTCCTCAAAGTAATAATGTTGTTTTTTGAACATTGAATATCTTGATTGATTCGTCCAATCAGCAGAAAATAGGGTCGGTAACATATGTATTAAAGTAAAATAAATTGAAATGAAATAAATGAACGGGTTCAGTTACTGAAAAAATTATGTGATGCGATGAAACAGGCAGAGACAGATTTGAATTAATAATTATTTTAGCAATTCAAAAATCATAAGAAAATACCTGATAGATTTATAAAGTAATTGTGATCATAGAAAATAATATTTACGGAACGATTACCAAAATAGTAAACAAAGACACGGAACAGAAAAGCGAGGCATTATGAGCGGTGCTAAAGCAAAAAAACCAACAAAACAAAACATCAACTAACTTATCGAAATAAAGTACTTAACTATCTTAGAAATAAAGACAGAAATAAACACCTTGCACAACTAAGCTACACTAACTAACAAACATAAACACATGAGGTAGCATCCGCTCCTTACCTGGTGTGTATTTACAAATTTAGATTCTAACGTGCTGTTGTGTTATGTAGGTCACGTGACATGCTACTATCCCCTCACTCTGAGTCCGAGATTGTGAATGATCAGTAGAGGCACGTCGCAAACAATTTAACAGTCAAACTTAAAATTATTGTCAAAAAGAATCCCCCAAAACAAAGTGTCATCAACAAAACATCATTCAGGGAGGCTAGCACAAACAACAAGAATGTCAACGCAAACGAAATAAAATCTGCTCCCCAATTCTCTGGTCACTTCCGGGTCTTTATACAGGGAAGATGAGCTCTGATTGGTTCTTTGGGAGGGATGTTTGACGATGATTGATGTGAAGACCAACCAATCGCAAACCTAAGACTTAATGACAGCGGAATTTGATAGAGAGAAAGAAAAAGGAAACAACCAACATACGGGGGTGGTAACAATTGCGTTTTCAGATTTTTGATTTTTATTGTAGATTTTTGATTTTGTTTTCAGATTTGTTATTTCAGGTGTTTTGCAATTTGTTGTTTTGCACCATATGACCACTGTAAAGAGTAGTTCTGGTGATGTTGTAAACTCCATGAGTGTCATGCTTTACAGTTCAAGAAACCTCACTATTTACTGACCAGGGCGTGTCAGACGTGAGCACTAGCGCAAAATTGTAACTATCCAGTGGACAGGTAGGGGGTCCCAGAGCTTTGGCAAAGATGAGAGGCCCCTGCCATCGGCCACCCCAGCGGATGCCTTGTTTCTCTAATGGCGAGAAGCCGTCCGGTAACGTAGAGGCCACTAGGGAAGCGCTGTTTCCTCAATGAGGAGGCACGCTACAGAGACCACTTGCCACCTTTGGGAGGAGTATAGTGTTCGGAAGAACACAGCCACCCGTGACCGCAACGTCTGAATCGCCATCCACCCGCAGTGCGGGCAGGACTTATTCATGAAGGCTGCCTCAGCGTGTCGGATCCCCAAACACCTGAGGCAGACATCATGTCCATCCCCTCCTCAATAAGTGTATTGCACCCACGAGAACAGGGGCCATGCCACACTGAAGAAATTTGCTCTTTTAGAATAACACCTCTGGAACTGCCGACACGCCTAGGGGAAGTCACTGACGAGGGACAATCCGCTGCACCACGTTGTAGAATGCAGCAATTGTAGAGCTTTGTAATCAGATGTGAAGGCTCAGAAGAACAAAAGGTGAATGAATGCAGAACACCGTCTTCCCTTTATATCCGGATATCCAGGGCGGAGTCCATCATGCAAATTTCATTCGCCAATTTCATTAGTCTTTTTAAAACTAGTCAGAAGATGATAGGTTCTCAAGTCAAGCCCCATCTGTAGGTTCGACACAACGTCGAGAGACCGACAGAAAGGGAACCATAACTTCCAAATCTGCTAAATAATGCAACAAAAGAGAAAGAAAGAATTTAGAGAATGGGCACACTTCAAAGCCTGCAGGAGGAAATTTAAGATAAATTATGCACATTGTGGTTTGAGGAAATTAACAGAAAAATCTCAGTATATCAGTATCAAGTATATCAGCAGCTATTTTTCAGGAGTGAGCTTAAAACTAGAACAGGGAACGGGGACCTTTTTTAAACCAAAGAGCCATTTTTTCAGTTTAGGTCAATTCATTCATCAAGATGGATACCCTGGGTGCCACCCCAACATTTTATTTGCTACTTATGTTGATTGACATTTGATTTAAACAAAGGTTTTATTTTGACCTTTGGCGGGAGTGCTGCACGTTACGTCACCGTGCGATGGATCTGAGATTTATTTTTAAGGACTGACGAAACATAGAAAATAAGCCAATGGATAGCTGCAATTTGCTAAACAAATGGAATATTAAAATAAATATTAATTCAGACTCCGCCAAGTAAGTGTTTTTTGTTGAACCATACCATCATTGTGTTATCTACCTACTTTCTAACGTTACACTTTTAAATGTAAAGTAAAGTTTTCCCAGCGTTTTCTAACCTGAGATACAGTAAATATAAACAGTGTTGGGAGAGAACTGCCTATTTATTTTAACATTTATTTTAAGCAAGTGTACTTCATACTAACTTTAGAAATACACAAGAAGGAAGCATCGTTTTTTAAATAAGTTTCACTGTTTAGCCTTGACTTTAGGCTTGCACCTCATCACATGAGGTGGTTTGGATCGCTGCCGGCGGTTTGTTTGTATCACTGCACTTGCACTTTCTTTAATATTAGTGTATTTTATTCGTAGTATACATTGTTACTTATCACTGTCATTGCTAACTTATCCTGATATCTCAATAACCCTGTCCTGGTTATTTACTTGAAGATCTTAAACCAAAATTGATAGTTAACTCAGCGCCGTTAGCATAGAATTAGCTTGTTAGCGGGCTTTCTATTTACCCTGTTAAATATAATTAATATGCTCTAAAGAAAGCTGCACGAAAAATGGAGCGCAACTAAGGAAACTAAATAAGAGGTTTTTCGTACAGCATGGAAGGGATACAGGAAAGCCCTAAAAACGTCTAGATCTGCCTACCTTTCATCACTAATAGAAGAAAACCAGCACAACCCTAGGTTTTTATTTAACACAGTGGCTAAATAAACCTAAAATAAATCGTCAGAAACTTCTGTTTCTGTATAGTTCTATGATGAATTTATGAACTATTTCACAAATAAAATCCAAGATATTAGAGAAAATATTATAACTATGCAACCAGAAGTGAAACCCCCTGAACAAACAACTAACTACAGCGCCCCAATGAGAAATTGTGATTATTTTATACCACATATCACAATGAACTATCTAAATGCTAGACCATATACCTACAAATCTACTGAAAGAGATTCTCCCAAAAATGATAGATTTACATTTATCTTACACATTTGGCAGGGTAAAAGAAACGTCTTCCCCACACTGTCCTGGAGGTTGAAACACTCTGTCATCTTAAATCTAGACTAAAGATGCATCTTTTTAATCATGCATACACTACACTATCAATATATATATTTTCCGAAGGTTTAGGCTGCACTAGTTGGATCAACCGGAACCAGGAATACTTCCAATAACAACTGATGCATTTGTTGCATCAAAGAGTGCAGAACAGTACTCTACTCTCAGCCAGTCTTGTCTCATTGCTCCAAGGTTACCAGACACTGAAATCACAGGCTCACAATGATTCAAGAGTCACTTATCAATTATGCCTAGGATCCAATTGCATAGCTATCTTATAGAGAAAGTTGGTTAAATTCTTCCTACATTGAGACGCATCAGTATTTTTTAGTACTGAACACTTTTCTGCATTCAGTCCTAACTGGATTGCAAAAGGACGTCATTCAGAGCAACTTACAACCATTACTTTCTGACCCCAAGATTATGATGAAATATTACTGGAAAAACGAAATGTTGCTTGCTCTCAACAGGCAGAGGGGCAGAACAAACAGAAAATGTTATCCTGGGACAACTGAAGAAGACAGCATGTGGAACCCACCTGTAAACATAAGCCACTTATTTTCATAACAACAGATGTGGGGAAGAGTGACAAGCTTTCTTGAAATCTGAAAACAACATTCGCTGTGCAAAGAGACTAGATATCCTTGAACTGCAATACCCCTGTGTCTCGCATGTACCCTGTGTCTCTGTGACGTACAAGTTACATGTAGTTCCAAAGCCCTTCTGCTAAGAGATGAAAGATTACCTGCATGCCCTTATTGCTCAGGGATGGATAGAAAAGTTCAACTCTCCCTATTTTTATAAATTGTATATGTATGAAAAAGGGATGGCAATCTTATTTCCTAATTTCCTAAGTGCAAATTAGGATAAAAATATGACCTTGTGGTCATCAATAACTCTATTATATTTGTTAACAACCTCTTACCATTCAACAGTCAGGTGGAGAGGTACAACATTGCAGATGCTCATGACACTTAAGGAGAACAATAAATCCAATTTAAAGGAAGCACTTAAAAAATTGTATCTGCCTACCAAATGCAAGTTCCGTCCCCCTCACTGGGGACAAAAGGCGACGAACATTGGTAATAGTGAAGATTAATCAGTTTCCACTATGTACATTTACCTTAAGTAGTGGCGGACAGGCATGCCAAACCTTCATTATTTTGCCGTCACTGCTTCAGAATCAGGCCGGGGCAGACACAGGCGGATCCTATTTTTTTTAAATAATGTGCCAGTTATCGTTATTTTGTACCCAGGTTATCACTACATGCTCTTCTGTTGTCAATAAACACACAAGATGGCACTTCCACCGACATTTACGTTCTCTGAGCTCCCTGTGTACACCCCTGGGGTCCTATCAGGAGCTTTTAGCTGCCTCAATTGTGCCTGTAGTAGCGGTAAGCCTAGTCAAGTCAAGTCAGCTTTATTTATATAGCGCTTTGACAATTTTCATTGTTACAAAGCAGCTGTACAAGAAAAAATTGACTGTAAGCAAAACATATAAGGTTATGCAAGTAAAAACACAGGTCAAATATCAGACAGACTATAAATTCCAAAATGCAGTGTTAATTAAATAAAACTATAAAATATGATAGTGATCATTTGCCATTGTCAATCAGTGAGCTGGTGATTTTCTGGACTGAAAAATATGGACTGCATAACTGACACATTAAGGCAACGATGAGACCCAAAAACAATCACCCCTTTTTCCTAAAAACAAACAATGTTTACCACGTTAACATGGACAACAATCCATGTCCATGGACAACAAGCTGCCCACTGCTCCTCGTGTACGTGTGTTCACTACTCTCTGGATGGGTTAAATGCAGAGATCACATTTCGGGTATGGTTTACCATATCTAAAATATAGGTCACTTTCACTTTTCACTTTCACTAACTGCGTTTGAAGCTGGTTTAAAATTTCAAATGAAACCCCAAAAACTGTATGTGGTACCATGGCGAAGACGAACTGTTTGTTGATACATAAAATAATGGAGGGAACTGTTAGTGAAGAGCTGTGCAGTGTGTAAAGCTCACTCCCCGACCAACAGAGAAGCTGCAGTCTTTAGCCTCCTCATTAGAGCGCCTGTCTCCTATCCGGGCGGACGCTGGGTCGAGGCCCCGCAGAGTGGGGTCACTGTAAGTATCCTATGCCTGTTGACTTTTCCCAGATGTGGAACATTATTATTTTTTTTAGCTATTTGTGAATAAATCTTTTGAACTCCACGAACACAGCCAAACGTGGAGAGCATGACTATGCAATTAGGTTAGTGGAAAGATGCAAATAGCGAATGAACACAAAAAGACTAGCTGTATAAACCAAGCAATTTATCGTCAGGAAATAAGGCTTTTTAAGTTTATTTTCAATGAACAGATTTCAGTTAATATTCAGTTACTCAAGAAGAAATTAAGGTCCTGGAATAACATTATCCCAATTTACTGTATAAGTTGACTGAGGTAAATTTACTGACATGTACGCCACTATAAAGTTGAGGTGAAATCATTTGCCGACAGCTTGGTTGCCACCAATTAAAAAATTAAATCTGCGATAACTTACTTTGTGAGGGGGACCTGGCAGGGACTGGGAAAATTAGGTGTCCGCCAAGCCATGCAAGATGCCCCTATTTATAAAGTAAAACCAAAGCAGGGAAAAAGGAGATCAGAAGTCTTACACAGAAATCTACTAAGCCTAGAGCTAGAGAACAGAGACAAGTAGATGATAAAAGGGAGTTCCGGACACTGAATCTACTGTTGAGCCGAAAGAACTAGAATTAATTGAAAGAGCACCTGAAAAACAACACAGAAACATACATTCAGGGGAAAAAAACAGTGTCAGCTTTTATCAACAAGACCACAACGGCCACCAAATGAGGGCTTCACATACAGTATGACATCTTGGCACCAGTACCTTCTCATTATGATGCTAAAACAGATGATTAGCCATGAAATGCCATGGCGGTATGCACTCCGAGGACCTGAAAACAGATATAATCAATGGACTGTAAATAGTGAAACGCAAACAAACAATGATGCAGACATGTGCCGTTTACGGGATATTGACTGTTGTAGGACTATGGAAACAGCCACGTTAAACCGAAGTTTAGACCTTAAAACTAAGCTGTACACAAACTGTTCTTGTATATTATTTATAACCGTCACTAACCAGTATTGGATCATCACTTATGTGAAATTTAAAGGGACTTTCGTGCGTTGTTTTCTTCTAACTGGATAAGGACATCTTACTTTGAGGGGGATAGTCTGGTACGCTTAATAAACAGCATCATTATTAAATCACTTTTTTTCTATGAGCTATGAAATTTTGTTTATATTATAATCATCAATTATCAATCCTTTATAATTGATATGATTATAAATTATCATTATTATTAATTATGGCAATATGATGACATATGACCATTATTGTATATTTCTTAAATAAATTCAGTCACAAATGTTTTGTGATAATATTATAATAAGCATAATATTCCAAAATAATAGTTAATATTATCATTGTTGGAGATGGATATGTGTGACTGGTTATGCACTATTAAAAAAACTTTTACAGGTTATGTTTGAAGGAGGGGACTAAATTATTTAGAGTATATATGGTCGTATGAGTTGGAGGATAGGTTATTAAAGGCACTGTAGAAAAAAAATTGCATTGTGCTTATGCTTTTTTCATAGTTTTTCCTAACTACTATGAAATAAATGATAAAATACTATGATGTGCAACAATCATTGAATGGGAAACCTCAAAACTGACCCCAGATCAGCATTAAAATACAGAATTCTGCTCAGCAACATAGTCATATGTCCTTATTATTGGGTCCTTGTTGGGAGCTACTTTGCAAGCTGTTAAAATTATACTGTTATCCAAAGCAAATTATTTTAAACCAGTAAAATATCTTGCCCCTACAAACCCACCCCTTCTCACCTTCTTGACACCGTGTGTGAAAGCCAGGGAACAGAGAGGTAAGAGAAGATAAGAGAAGCGGGGGAATTCTTGACTAAAAGCGTGTAATGATTATATAACTGTCTTCAGCATGCCTGCTTTTAAGAAAGAACACGTTGTGCTGCACCTGATGGGGGGGATGGTGGAGATGGCTGCGCATAAGCCCAGTGCATCCACGGGCCTGGTCTGAGGGTTTCAACCAATTAACTTTACATCAGCATGAAAGGGTTTGCTGTAATGAACTGTGAGTCACTTAGTACATTGCGATATTGCAATATCCCAAAGAGTGCAGAAAATGTAAATAATTTCACAGCCAATTAAAACAAACTTGTGGAAGAGCTGAGAATAAAAGAAATAAGTTACATTAACACAGTCAATGTTACAACTCTGAAACTTGCACTACAAAGCATTTTTTTGTTTTGCATGAATGTGCTGAAAACAACCCCTATGAAAATGTACCTGGTTTTACTACAGTTAAAACCAAAAAACATGGTTACTGTAGTAAAACCATGGTTCTGCCAAAAGAGTAATCAATACCCCTACTACAATTGTGCCACAAAAAAACATGGTTATTTGGATATAAGGGAAGATAAAACCAATACGCCTGATCGACACTATTGACTACAGATTCAAATATTAATATTGATTATCCATTAAGTGTAATACAAAATAAATATACATTTGCTGACAAATCTTTATTTATTACACTCATTTCTCCTAAGAAAATGTGTCATTTTAAAACTGTTGGTTTTGTTCAGTTTGGCTTTATCCCTCCTCTCAAACAATAGACTTTTATTTGTCTTTCTGACAAAATACTCTTCAAACACAATACTATTGTTTTCCCCTAATGGAACTTGTCAGCTCTAACATTAGAGAATGACAGTAAAGAATAACTTGCAAAGCGAGCACCTTATGACATGTAGTAACTTCATCAATCATGTGACAAACAGCTAGTTGTCATCTGTGATTTTGTTGTGAGCCTCAAAGACTTATGGCCACTTTGGTTATAGAATGCAACTGTCTTTTTTTTCATAACCCAAATGTGTGTTAACATAATCATATTTAGCACGCCTAAGAGCTGTGCTACTATATGAAAATGTAGCTACTTATTTCTTATAATAAATTAACTTGAAATTGAAACATATATTTTTCCATTTCTCGTACTGCCTCTATCTGCTCTCCGTCTCTTCTCCGCCAGATCTTCATTGTTGTGAACCTACTTTTATACCAGAGATACTGGACATCTTGATCAGATACATGGCATCATGCTTTATATATAATAAAGAATCTAAATCTGACTTATAATAAATATTATAATGGGTCATGATTAGATGTACTATCAGCACAGTAAATTTGTCACTGAACACAAAATCAAGATCCTGCCATAGCCATCCCAGTTCCCTGACCTGAACACTATAGAACATGTGTGGGATGAACTGAAGATAAGGGAGCACCAACATTTGAAGGATCTTAAGATATTCTGTATGAAGGAATGGACTCGGGTGACTTGCCATATTTTCTCAAACCTCGTCAGACATCAAAAGAAAAGACCCAGAGCTGTTTTTCATGCAAATGGAGGTTGCAGAGCGGTTTAAATACAAGGGTGCCAATAATTGTGGCCAGGGTCCATTCGAAAAAAAATCATATTGTGATATTACCCCCAATTCAGATTGTTTTACTTTAATGAAATGTTGGAATATTGTATATATTTTTTGAATAAAAGATCAAAAGGAGAATTACACAGCCTTCTTTTCACATATTTACCAAGGGTGCCAATAATAGTGGAAGGCACTGTATATATGCATTTTAAGACTTTTAGAGTACAAATTAGATAACAATAGATAACGTACAACCCCCTCTGTTTTTCATGATTATCAGCATCAGTAAAAAAGTAAACTCACATTTGTATACAAATATTATACAATCTAAGTATCATTTAAGAATATTTGGGTTTGAAATGACATAAAAAGTATAGCTGTTTTAATCACAACCTAAACACACTAGTATAGATTAACTAGTATAGATAACTATAGACCTATTGCACTTGCAAGTGTACTATCCAAGGTAATAGAAGGGATTCTTATGGATAGGATTGCAGAATACATTGTGTCAACAGATAATCAGTTTGGTTTTAAGAGCAAGCATGGAACTGATGTGTATTTATGCACTGAAAGAAATTGTCCATAGGTATAGATCACGCAATAGCACAGTCTTCATGTGTTTCCTGGATGCGTCAAAGGCTTTTAATCGTATCAATCATGGGAAACTGTTCGGTAAACTATGAGCGTGGTGTCCCCTAATACTTAATCAGGATACTGCAGTACTGGTACTCCAACCAAACTATGCAAGTCAGGTGGGGGATGAGTTTGTCAAGCCCGTTCTATGTTTCCAATGGAGTGCGGCAGGGCGGAATTATATCCCCGCTGCTATTCAACTTGTACATGGATGATTTATCTATGGAGCTAAAGGGCTGTAGAACTGGCTGCTTGGTGGGGGATAGTCTCACTAATCGTATGCTTTATGCTGATGATTTGGTGGTACTGTCTCCATCCAGTGCGGGCCTGCAACAACTTCTTAGAATATGCTCTCAATATGGACTAATGTTGGATGTTAAAATCGCACTCTTTAAAGCCTATTGCACTCCATTGTATACTGCCCACCTGTGGTGTAATTTTAGTGAGTCGAAGATGAAGAAACTTAACGTGGCTTATAACGATGCACTGAGAATTGTGCTTAAAGTTCCTAGGTGGAATAGTGCCAGCGAAATGTTTGTGTCTAACAATGCGCCCACTTTTTATGCGGTTTTAAGAAATCTTACGTATAGATTCATGTGCAGACTGACAGGGTCTAAGAATAGGATCATTGTATCCCTAGCGAATGTCTCTAAGAGAGATACAAGGTATACATCTTGCTTTTGGAAACATTGGACCCGAAGCCTGTATATGTTTTTATAAATGATACCCCATCGGTCTCACTCCCATATGTTGTTGTATTGTTTTGTATTTTGTATTGTTTTGTACTGTATTTATATATATATATATATCCGTACTGTGTTGTCTCTATGGACCTTTGTGTCTTGAATAAAGTTGATTGATTGATTGACACGTGTGTAAGCCATGCGCTTTAGCATGAACTAGTGAAGGTCTGGTCATGTTTTTGTCTAGGCACACTGACATTACCTGAAACGAGTTAATGCTTTTACCGTTTTGTTGTTTACATTACTGCAGAGTGTGGAATAAATGGAGAGTAGAGCGCTGACGCTGAGCGTGCGGGAAACTGCGTTTGCGTCCACGTTTGCCACTAGGCTTGTAATGATTCTGCTGCATCATGTCATGTTTTCTTAGTGTAGTGGCAGGATCATGACAGAACCTCATGTTAAATGTGGAGAGAGACAATTATTGTTCTTATGGCCTTCCATAATCTCTCTCCGGTCTCGTCTTTGTTCCCATCCTCTCGTTACCCTCGTTATTGATTAATGCCTTTCACCTGTTTCCCTCTTGATTTGCTCCCTTATTTAATGCCCTTGTGTCTTCTGTCTTGTGCTGGTTCATTGTGGTTTGTGTGGTGAGTTCCTGTGTCTAGTCTAGTCTAGTCTAGTCTAGTCTAGTCTAGTCTAGTCTAGTCTAGTCTAGTCTAGTCTAGTCTAGTCTAGTCTAGTCTAGTCTAGTCTAGTCTAGTCTAGTCTAGTCTAGTCGTTCATGTTCATAGTTTATTTTAGTCTTGTTTGGGTGTAGGTAGTTTTAGTCCTGTCTTGTTGTTGTAGTCATGTCATGTTTTGTTCTGTTACCCCCACGTGGGTCTTTGTTTTATTATTTATTAAATATATGTTAACCGCTGTCTGCACCTGGGTCCTCTCTCCGTGTCTCACCCCACGAGAACCATGACAGAATGAACCAGCCATAATCGGACCCACCAGACAGAGGGATCGTTGTGGCAGCAGTTGAGGCTGCCGGATTCCCCTCCAGGGTTAGAGGTTGCCGGACTCCCTTCCAGGGTCGAGAACGCCGGACTCCCTCCTGAGTCGGGGCCGCCGGACTCCCTACCAGGGTTGAGACTGTTCACCTGTTTCCCTCTTGATTTGCTCCCTTATTTAATGCCCTTGTGTCTTCTGTCTTGTGCTGGTTCATTGTGGTTTGTGTGGTGAGTTCCTGTGTCTTGTTAGTCTAGTCTAGTCTAGTGTAGTTTTGATGTTCGTGTTCGTGTTCGTTTTAGTCTTGTTTAAGTGTAGGTAGTTTTAGTCTTGTTTAAGTGTAGGTAGTTTTAGTCTTGTTTAAGTGTAGGTAGTTTTAGTCCTGTCTTGTTATTGTAGTCATGTTTTGTTCTGTTACCCCCACGTGGGTCTTTGTTTTATTATTTATTAAATATATGTTAACCCCTTAACCGCTGTCTGCACCTGGGTCCTCTCTCCGTGTCTCACCCCACGAGAACCATGAAGGCTAGAGCACCTTTTGAGGTCGGAAAGTGCACCTTTCCTGGACTTGCACAACTCTCTCTCCCGCTAGCCTGGCGTTTTTTAAAAGGGGGGCGCTTCCGTTGCAAACACTGTGAAACCAGTGGCGACCTCTGCAAAAAAATCACACAAAATGTGTTATGTATTTTGTTATTATAATTGTCTGTCTTTCGTTTGTGAGGTTTGACTTACACATACTATTTGGGGTCAGTCTTTTTTTTGTTTGTTCTGTTTTAATATTTGTTTCATTGATAATTTTTTCTTCAATGCTTTTGTTTTTAGTTGTAGGAGCTGAGTGCTTCCTGAGGCGGGCTGGGGTTGTACCTTTATTATGGGTTATCTATTGCTGTGTCACTTCTGCTGTGCTGCTATTGGCTGTGTCCTTTGTGATTCTGATTGGTGTGGTTTGTCTTGGTACTTATTCTGGTTATTTTTCGTAGTCCTGGCGTAGTCCCTTCGCCACCATGCTACATTAAAATCATGTTTAATTATGATAGCTTAATGCTCAAATGTGCTAGCTTCATGCTAAAGCATGCGGAAACACTTTAGCGTTGATAAATCCTGTTACCTTAATCCTGAAATATATTAATTTCTTCATGATACATACTAGATTCATGCCTAAATTTTTCAACAAACTTTAGTATGTAGTAATGTTATCTCTACTGTATTTAAAATGTCCATCAAGGAACTGCTTTAAAATGCAACAGAACTCCACAATAATTTTGAATACTGTTCAACATGAAAATCTAAACCATGACACGAAACTGTTACTGGTTATATTCCTGAAATGTTCTGAAAACCCCCTGCTTAAGCAGCGTTTTCTCACACTTCCAAATTTAAAATGACTCAAAAAGGGGACGTGATGAACTGTGATAAGGTGGGAGGTTGCATTAAGCCAAAATCTTCCTTCATTTAAATTTTTTGCAGTTACAGAAAAATCTGAAGGCCGTTCATCATTTCGACAGATTCCACTGGGGGTTGCGTGATCGTAATCGCTTTCGAACAGCCAGAGGAGTTACACCACATTTTTGCCTGCACAAATCACCTGTCCCCAAACTTTATCTGTGGTCGCATCACACGCAAATAACATTTTTGTATCGCCGCAACAAGGAACCAAATCTCTTCTTTACATTGGCATGGATAATGATAGAGCACTTATCTCATATGCATCCTGCAGTGCTATGTTTGGATTTACAGTAACTAATTATTTCCACATTAGTAAATGTAGAGAAGCGGATGATGAGGTAGGTTGGTTTCCTACAGCCCGAGAGTTTATACATCACATCCGTGACGTTTCACCGACCGCACTTTTCAAACCGGAAAATCTAATATTCACAAAAGTTCAGTGCTTTACCAGTGACCTCACACCTAGGAATCTATGACATTTATAGAAAGCAGCACAGCCAAATCAGAAGTGAAAAAAAGAAATTCAGTTCTTGTCAACTCTGTGTCAGGATAAATTGTCAGCAGGAGATGATGGTGATTTACTGTGTTGAAGATGGTATAGACAGGTCTATTTGAATGAACAAATAGAAATAGATTATGTGAAGGCTCAACACAAAGAGCTCAATATAATGTCTGTGTTTGAACCTTCATTGGTAGTTGTTCTGAAAATGTGGTGACCTACGTGTAAACGCAAGTAAGTGGTTTATATGTTTTAACATATGAACAGAATGAGCTGTTAATTGTATTACTGTCCATATATAGAGTATATTGTGATATGTTGCATCCGATAAATGTAACTCTATACGGTGCAAGTTGTATATTAAATTGTTGTTATTGATGACGGTAAGATTTCTGATAATACTAATAATAGTACAACTATTGCGATGGGAAAAACCTGATCAGATGCCTTTTATTTTGTAATGCTCTGTAAATTTACCGCAGTTATCTGTATGATTATGAGTGAGATGCATGGGAGAGAAGTAAATAACAGCACTCTCCTTAGTTATTAAATGAGTGCATGCACATTTAATTCTAAACTATTTTCAGACACAAAAGATATTTTGATAAATGTTTATGTTTTGAAAATGATTTTGTCTGCATGTCATTGGGGGCCAATGTTGTTTAGTTACTAATGATACAAATGTCCCTTTTAGGAAGTTTTCTGCAGTTTCTGTATTGCATATGATACATAAATGGTCGTTTTTGCTTCAATGCACAAGGATTACATGGTTTTCTGTCTGGTTGAATGAAAAAGGGTGCTGTCCAGAGAGATTATAGCGTGTGCTGCCTTGTGCCAGACCCGCATACACAATTTGGCAAACTTGAAGACTTTCTACTTCCAAAATCCATGTCAATATTGCATATAGCCCAGATATAACATTGGATAGAATCTGCCTCACCGGAAATTTGATTGACCACTGGAATTATTAACATTTAACAGGACTACATGAGTATCTGTGACTCAATACAGTGCCTATAAAACTAAAATATATGGTAATATATGAAAGTATATATTTACATACAGTGGACTGAAGTGCTTATATTTTTAAATATCATTTCTCATCAGCAATTAATTATGTATTGTGGAATATATTTGTATAATGTAATATAGTAACAATGTATTATTCTATTTATTTTCAATAATTTATTGAAATGTTTTATATATTGACAGTAATATAAAGGAAGAAAAATATTTTCTTTGTGGAAGGGACATTAAGAGACTTATTCAAAATGTAAACAACAAATGACAAAACATGAATCAAATTTTACATTATTCAATTTCTTTGTTCTTTTATTTTATGAATAATGAAAATAATCAAATTTCTACAGGGCCATAACATAACAGAAAGCGAACATTTACAAAGACGTGTACAGAACAGCATAAATCATATTCTACCTCTGCACTTTGTGTTTCTGTTTGTGTCTCTCATATTCCTTCTTTAAAATTATATTTTTTTTATCAAACATAAATTTGTTTAAATTATTATTTTTTTCCCCCAATAGAACATTTCCATAACAAAAAAAAAATGGAAGTTATCATCTGACATAACATAAATTTGAAATGCTTCACTAATACATAACATAGATGATTAATCAATCAGAGGCATCAAAATATAATTTGATTATTTTAGAGTGAATGAATTACATTTTGTGAAAAAATAATAAATTAACTGAATTATTCTTTTGAATTAGTTTTATTTTATTGCCATATTGCCATGCCATCTTTATTACCTGTCTTAAAGAAAAGTGTCAGTTTTATTAAGCAAACCCAAAAGCTAAGTAAGATTTTACAATATGTTTACATGTTCTAGACATTAAAAATAGTGAGAGGCTAAGTAATGTGATGCACAGCTATCCTTGCATAGCACAAAGCTGACTACAGAAATGTCAAATATGTCTATTATGTGCAAAATGCATAACAAGATGTTGGTGCAAATAAAATATGTTGTCTGTAGAACAAGTATAACTGTGGAATTTTTCAACTGCAGTATATTGTAGCTATATATCTAGATATTTTTCAACATGATATTACACATGAATACAAGGAGTTGAAATCTCAATAAACTCGTAATTGTTCTGCCTCCAGCAGAATCAATACTGTCCATTTGCATACTGTTGTTCACACATTTCTCAAAGTAACTTGTCATGTGACCAAACCAAATAAACAGGGTTAAAGAACCATTTTTTCTGTACTGTATAGACCAGAGTGTTTTAATATTTTGTGTTTATTATTTGCAAAAAGAAAAACGCTACGTGCCACTGGAACTGTACAATAATCTTAAAACACTGCCAACTAAGGGACAAAAGCTTCATATATTTTAGGCATACCTGTACATAGGTACCTTAAAATTGATCATAATGGTGTGCCTTTTTTCATTTCGATCACAAAAAAGCCCTTGCTAATCTATATTGCTACATCAAAGTAACATATGATAATGTCAAAGCCCCCCATCTGAGAGGAAACCTTTTGTCAGTCTTTGTCCAAAATAGGGAGGATATTCTTTTCAAGTTTGGTTTCTTTTCGACAGCTGCTTATAGAGCGACTGACATTATGCTCCAAACAAAGAAATTTGGCATTGTAATAAGCACTACAAGACATATGTAGAACAGTGTATTCGCCGACATAGCTAATATCTAGACACGTTTCCCTAGTTTTCATTAGCAAGCAGTCATAAAAATGTCTGTAATGGAATATGTTTAATTTCAAATGGTATATGAGACTAAAGGCAGTGTGGCTGATACTTTCTTAGTGATGTTTTTGAAAAGTTTTGTCAGATAAACCCAACAAACAAGTATCTGAATGAGAGCGCCTTATAAGTACCTTTGAAGCTTACAAGGCACTCTTAACCTTCTTTGACTCTCTCACTCAAATATGACGCTATGTGGATAGCAGCACATATAACCCTGGTGCCATTTTTATATCCCGTGTGTCACAAAAACCATTAACCAACATACAGAATAAAGAGTAATTTAATGCTAAATATAAAATCGCATTCCAACATCAAGACAATAGTTTACATTCTTTCTAAGTATCTACTGTACTCCATCCTCAAAAATGTAAGTGTGCAAAAGCACAAATATACTACTTTTCATTTATGTATATTTTCCATCAAAAGTTGAATCAAAACTACTGTCTAGTGGATCAAAAAAAGAGATAATATATATTGTATATACAGTATATATATATATATATACTTACTGTATATATTAAGAGTTTGCTTCCAAAATGAGATTTTTCAAAAATCATGTTTTTTATTGTGCATTCCAATTGATATCAAGCAAACTGGAGTTGGTTTATTTTGCCATAATAACTAAAAAATACATCTTACTAACACAATGAAATACAATATAACATGGTAACATAATAAAAACATTATTTTTGATATTTTTTTAAACCGGATTATCTCATTTTGGAACCAAACTCTTATATATATATATATATATATATATATATATATATATATATATATAGAGTGTATACTGTATATACCTGCATTTTATCCATGTGTCACTCAACTTGAAACACAAGTCTCTCTCTCTCTTTCTCTCTCTCTCTCTGTTAAGCACTGAGTTTGTACCTTGTAGTTACATTTAGCAAAGCTCAAAATTATATTGACATCGCTAACACTTTATATATTTACATGAAACTAAATAAATAGTAAGCTAAGATATACACAATAATCTTTATGAATTTCTCTACTTTTTTATTTCTATAAGTAAATGATTATTTTTCTTTTTCCCACCAAGACGTTGTATTGCTGTTAATGGAACCCTATTATGATATAAGATAAAATAATATCCAGAACACAGACCAAAGAAAGTGCAGTGTAAGTCATCACATGACTGTGATTGTAGGTAGCATTGTTTAAATCAAGCTGTTGACTGGGTACAGAAACGGATAAGCTTCCCCCATGCAAACAGAATCATCTAAATACATAAACTCACAATGCAAAATATCAATTTAATGGCGAGTGAAACTATATGATATGAAATATGAAAATATTACGAAGCCACAAAAATTTGTTCACCAATGATTCTGTCATTGACCTTCATGTCATTTCAAAACTATATGCTGCTATATTGTGCCCATTAAAAACAGAACCTTTGCGCAGTTCTTTAAATCCAACATTATTTATGACTAATGAGTAATGATGCTCCAAAGATATTTTTAGAATATGGAATGCCTTTATGCTGTTTGTTTGACCTTAACAGACATATTTCCTAATTCTTCTTATGTTTTCAGCAGCAGACAGGTTTAGAATGACATAAGGGTCGATAACTATTCCTTTGAGAAATAGAAGGGAACTATTATTAACTATTATTCTACGTGTGGTTGCAGATTAGCATTTTCTCAAGTATGATATATTGTGTCTGTGTGTACAGTATACTAAGAGCTCCCTTTCAATGCAGTGAGTTGTTCATAATGCAGACCACCTCATATTCCTCTAGGAAGATATTTTACATATGTTGACACAAATTTCAAAATGGGAGATTGACTATCATTGAAACAAAACTGTGACAAATAGTTCTTTTTTGTTATTGTAAAGAAAACAAAAACAGATGAAAGAAAAAAAGGGGTAGAATTAGTGGGGCTGTAGGGCACCCTGTAATTTGGGTTTTTTATTCAAATAAGTTGCCCAGTACACCAGGTTAAAGGTTCCGAAGAGCAGCGGGAACGCTATTCTGGCAATCCTATCAATCTTGCTCACGCTGTTGAAGGTCTTCTTGGCCTCAGGTGGTTTTGGTTTGGGCTCTTCCTTGGGCTCGGTTGGGGGTGGGGGGGCACTTTTAGCAATAGTTGCCAAACCAGGGTCTCTGGCAATGTTGGGAGCAAAAGATGTGGCCGTTGCAGCGGTGTAGGTGTTGTTTTTCTTCAGCAAGGACTCCTTCTTCTTCTTTTGCTGCAAAGGAAGTCAAGAAACGTGCCATTGAATGTCACTAATGTAGGATTCTGCAGCTACATAACTCCTAAAGCATTTGCTTCCAACACACATCAATAGTTCTCCCACAATGAAAATCCCGTCATTACTATTTACTTTCTCTTATATGGCCATTCATGTCTTTCTAAGCTTGTATCACCATTTTGTAACATAAAATGAGATATGGCGAAGAGTTGTATGTTTCACTGAAATGGAAGTGGGTGTTGAGTTTTACAGGAAATCCAAATCTTTTGAAGTTATATGATAATTTTAAACCGACAGTTGGAATTTGCTGAAAATCTTCCCATTCACTTTATCTCTCAAACCACTTGCATCAAATACAAAATGAAAGGTGTTGCATTTCAGTCAATAATAAGAAACAAATAAAATTTAATTTTACAGACATTACACGTGTCACAAGGCAAGTGCCATGTTTTCAAGGTGTCTTGTTAGGACACGTGTAAATGCAGATACAACAAAGTTTTTCAGCAAATAACGACACCATATTCAACACACAAATATATCGTACGGCTTTGTGAGTTCTTGAATATATAGAATAAGTCACATACACAAGTTTAATAGTATATTCAATATTAAATTAAATTTAGTACTTTTTGTCCCTGTCTGAGTATTAATAATTGATTATAGGAAACAGTGGTTGAAACAGTCTTCAAAACAGTAAAGGACATGAGGGTGAGCAAATAATAACTGAAAATTTTCACCGGCCAACCCTTTAACATTTGTATCTAATGTTAGCATTTATTTTGTCTTTTATTCGAGACGCAAAATGACTTTACCTTTTCTGGCACCACACTTTTCCCATCCCAGGCGTAACCCCTCTTTGTGAAGTAGTTTACAGTGGCAAACTCAATGAGAGCTGAGAAGACAAAGGCGTAGCAAACAGCAATGAACCAGTCCATGGCTGTAGCATAGGCCACCTTGGGGAGAGAATTTCTTGCGCTGATACTCAGGGTTGTCATGGTCAGAACAGTGGTCACTCCTGCAATGTAGAAAGAGTATTCGGTTGTTGAGTGGATTGAAAGTGGTTGTAAAGTTTGGTTGTAAGGAATACTGTTCCCGGGTCCAAGCATCTATTCATTTCAAGTCGGGCTATAGCTTAAACAGCTGTTTATGAGCACTGTTTACTCACATCGCATATTTAGTGTCTCCAACATCAATATTTTAATAAATTATGAAAAATGAACCACTGACTGGGCATGTGGGATTTTGGTACCATGATAAAGGTTAGTATAGTGGTTTTCTGATTGTTTTACAGCTTGCCATGAGCGTATAGCATATTATTGAGCGTTTGGACCCAGAAACAATATATGATCTTCTATAGAGTATATGGTGGTGTGTCACATCAGACTAAACAACCGGATAGAAGGCGTTTGTGGTTGAACTAGTCTTAGCAATACAAATCTGACCCCAACTCCCAATGGAACACCCACACACAGACTGATCCACAGAATCTAAAGTTATAAATAAATAAATACATTCGGTAAAAAACAAATATTCCACACACATTTAAATGATTTTCCTATAGCTCAACTGGTAAAATACCACATGCAAAGTCAAGGTAAGGCATTCGCATTCTCAAAGAATGCACATAGTGATAAAATGTATTGAGTGAATGCACTGTGATGTTGCTTTGGTTTCTCCATAAGTGTCATATTATAAAAAGTTAGAAGAGGCTGCCACCACTCTTAGTTCTATTTTAATGGCATTGTCTAGAATGTATTTGGTTTTAAATGTCACTTGATATTAAAAAAAAATTCTGTTAGTTGCTTTACATATCCCTCAGAATATTTCTCCCTGTGGGTGGTTCTTGAACCAGAATTAATACTGCTACATTGTGTAACAGTGTATATGTCTGTGGTCGAAGGTCTGGCTAGGTGAGACCTCAAAATAGATACTTATGTGCGATAAGTATGCAGTGCATGCTTAAAAAGAAACAGGCAGATATATGACATATTAACTGATAATAAGAAAATATTTCAGTAAATAAAGAACATAAAGAAATCACTATGTCAGTAAGTGGTGTAAAACAAAATGGCAAAATGATGCGAGAGCGCAGCTCTTGGCAGAACAGAGAACATGCTTACTTAAGAGTATGCAAATATTTAAATGAATGGATCTTTTTTTAAATTTTCAGCTGTAAAAAGTTGTCATTATAACTGTGATCATACATTTTCTAATTAATAACAAAAAATAGAAATGACCAGATACTATAACAGCATGGTGTACCAGTGTCCAGGTTATCTGGAGACAATAATACCACATCGCTACAACAATCCCTGTGGGTGTAATTCATGACGAGGACATGGCCAAAACATTTCTTGGACTTTGGCCAAGATGAAAAGAAATGGAACATTACCAAGACATCATCAGAACGTGGTCACAAAACAATGTCACGCTGACCAAATGTCCAATAACTGGCAGCATCTTCAGAACATACTGTGTTTGCTGGGCACCTCTCATTACTGTAAATAGACTGTAAATGTTTATTTCAGTTTATGTTATTGGCCGTCTAACAGAATAATCTATAATAGAATATAAGCTCTTATCAGACCAACGGTTTCCATGGCCACACTATGTTCTCTCTCCAAAGGGGTTTTCACCATCTTCACCATTTGTACAGTACACACATCTGCCTTTAGACCATGATCATACATAACCATCACCAATTCATTTCAGGGATAATTAATACTGCCATTTAGCAGTAAAATAATGCTATAGAGTAAAAATGTAGTTTCCAATATTCTTCACTCCCACTGGCATACTGGACACCCAATTATGAGCCTATTACTTTATAGTTAAAATTGCATCTAGAGCAACTGTATTCCCAATAAAAGCTGCATCATACCGGCGAATAAACTGCGGGTTTACAACGAAATACACAAAAATCAACATTGTGAGCAGAGCCCCAGACATTAGCACAATGCTGTAGGTAGACACCTACTACATACTGTATGTAGTAGGTGTGTAACGATGCACCAATTCTATGGGTCGGGTCGGGTCACGGTTTAAGAGCTTATAAAGGTTCAATGCATGGCACCAGCTGTGCTAAAGAACACTAGATTTTTTAAACTTAACAACCATAATAATAATAAAACCAATACGAACAACAATGTAAATTAATAACTTTATTAACTTTATACACTGGCAAGTGTTTAAAATGAAGAAACAATACAGTTCGTATTTGTTTTTAACTGTGTTCGTACTTCTATTTACAGTCACATACCTCACATACATACAACATAATTTAGACATCTTTAGAATTTATAGTTTTTTCCTATCAATCCTTGTGAATTGACACTGTCATCACATTATTGAGCGTAATCAACGGTTCCTGCACTGCTGCTTTAGCTTGCAAAGTGAATGCTCCAATCAGCCCAAGGAAATATATTTCTGACGCATGTGGTGGACGGGGGCCAGGAAAATGGGGTTTGCGTTACACTATGAGAGCTTCGCAGTTCGTATCAAATATGTAGTAAGTAGTCTTGTACTTCTGTACTTCGGTGCAGTATATTGTCATGCACACTCAATGATGACAACTATCAAACATTCTTTGTGTGTTTTGTTGAACCGAATACAACTGAAACACACTACATATTGTATTACACAGACCTGAGACCTAACGATCCATTTTCAATTACTCTGAGTACAAGCTACAAATCTCGCTTATTGGCAAGGATCAAAGAAACATATTGCCTAGTTCAGTAGAGGGGCGTATTTTTTCAATGGATTTGACTAATGATATGCTCTTTTACTATCATTTTGATGGCCTCCATTGAAGAAGCGAGGAGAAGCGATTAGTCAACAGAAGCGATTAGTCAACAGAAGTCTGCAGTCTCCTATTCACTCTGTTTACCTTGTTTGAGCTGTTGCCTAGACTGCTGCCTGTTGCTTGTTTATTTAATTGAATCTACTCTTTACTGAGTGCTAAGGTGTTAGCGTTTTTCTTCCATTGGGTACTGTGTTACTGAAGTCACATTAAGTTGGCGTTAACCGCTCATTACGGCTAGAAATTATAGTTTTGCACTTAATGGCACAGAGCTAGTTGATCGCTGTTTGATCTGTGGCACATTCAAGACATTCAGGCTTTGTTTTGCTAATCGAGAAGGAAGTGTTCAGCTCTATTCTGTTCGCGCTAATCTCAACACATATTGAGGCAGTGCCTCTGCGCTGGAACGTAAGCGTCAGCGGTAGCGTTAGCCCTGGTGTGCAGCCCTCCTCCTGTGAAGACTGACGAGTGTAAAGACCTGCGACTCTACTTGAGTCATCAAGTAGGTCATCAGCAAAGCACTTCAGTATATTTAACACACATTTGCTCTTATTTCCATGTATACTAACATCATGTCTTTCCAGTTTATTCCTCTACTCCACCGCAGACAGTGCTCTCTCCCGAGACGCAAGGACTCTGACGCATTCCATTCAAATCTCCACTTCTACACCTCTGCCTCTCTCTGTGGATCTCTGGAACTGCCAGTCAGCTGCGAACAAGACAGACTTCATCCATGCTTTTGCCAGTCTGACATTCACATTCTAGGTCTTACTGAGACATGGATTCGTCCTGGGGACTCGGCCACAACCGCTGCTCTCTCCACTAACTACTCCTTCTCTCACTCTCCCCACCAAACTGGAAGAGGAAGAGGCACAGTATTTCCCACTATCTTCTCTATGCTACAACTATTTATTTGAATACCACACTGTTAATATCACTTCTCCTACTCAGCTCAGCGTTGTTGTAGTGTACTGCCCCTCAGGTCCCCTTCACAACTTCATTGAAGAGTTAGATGTGCTGCTCTCATCAATCCCTGAGGATGGCGGCCCTCTTGTAATCTTTGGGGACTTCAAAATCCACCTGAAGAAACCCTATGCTTCTGACTTCCACACCCTCACTGCCGGTACTCACAGATCAGGAAACCAGCTTGATCTCATCTACACCTGTAACTGCACCACAGATAACATTAAAGTCACACCTCTTCACATTTCTGACCACTTCTTCGTCACTTACACAACATACTCCTTTCTACATGCGCTACACCTACAGCACCACCAGTTGATTTCAGATGTAACCTTCGCTCTCTATCCTCTATCCCCTATAACCCCCCCTCCCCTAAAGTGACATCCTCTCTTCCCTCCAACTGTGCATCTCAAGATGTTGACAATTCTGCCGACACCTTATGCTCAACACTTACATCCTGTCTAGATAACCTATGTCCTCCAGACTAGCTCGTGCCACCTCCTTGGCTGTCTGACATCCTCCGTGAACAACTGCTGAAAGGAAATGGGGCAAGACCAATAATCCTGCTGACCTATGGGGCTACCAATTCGCTACTCTCCTCTTTTTCTGCTAGTGTCACCACAGCTAAAACATCCTTCAATACAACCAAGGTGAGCAATGCACCTAACACTCGGCAGGTTTTCAAGACATTCAACTCTCTTCTTTGCCCCCACCCACTTTATCTTTGACTGCTGACGACTTCACAGCCATCAACAAGCAATTCTCAGCACCTCATACCTTGGTTCACACTACCCTCACTTCAAACATTGATCTCTCCTCTTTCGCCCCACTGACTGACTCTGAAGTCACCAGACTGCTCTCCAACCACCCCACCACCTGTCCCCTTGACCCAATCCCCTTCCATCTCCTACAGGCCATATAAAGCACACTCACACCTGCACTCACACACATCATCAACACCTCCCTCACTGACACTTTTCCATTCACATTCAAACAGGCCCTGGTCACGCCCCTACTTAAGAAAGCCACGTTGGACCCCTCGATTACTGACAGTTACAGACCTATCTCTCTTCTCCCATTTATTGCAAAAACACTTGAAAAGGCAGTGTTCAACCAGGTATCCTTCTACCTTTTCCAGAATAAACTACTGGAAGCCAAGCAGTCCGGCTTCAAAACAAACCACTCCACTGAGACTGCACTGCTATCACTTACAGAAGCACTGTGGCTAGCTAAGGCGGAGTCTAAATCCTCGGTCCGGATTCTGCTAGACCTATGTGCAGCATTCGACATGGTCAATCACCAGATACTACTGTCAACCCTGTCATCTTTGGAATCTCAGGCACTCCTCTCCACTGGTTCAAATCCTACCTCTCCGGCAGATCCTTCAAGGTGTCATGGAGGGGCTCGCTGTCTACTGCCCACCACATGATTACTGGGGTCCCTCAGGGATAGGTGCTTGGACCGCTCCTTTTTTCCATCTACACGACATCCTTGGGACCCATCATATGGGCACACGGCTTCTCCTATCACTGTTATGCTGACAACACCCAGATTTGCATCTCATTTCACCCAGACGATACCACTGTAGCATCTCGCATTACAGCCTGCCTAGAAGACATCTCAGCTTGGATGAAAGACCATCATCTCCAGCTGAACCCTGCCAAGACAGAAATACTTGTGTGTCCGGCAAACCCGACGGTGCAACACGATCTCACCATCCAACTTGGCAATACCACGATCACTCCTTCCAACAAAGCCAGGAATCTTAGAGTCATATTTGACGAACAGCTGTCCTTCAATGATCACATTGCAAAGATAGCGCGATCAGGCTGATATGCCTTATTCAAAACCCTACCTCACTGAGCATGCGGCACAACTCCTTGTCCAGGCCATGGGGATCTCAAGGATGGACAACTTAATACCATGCTGGTCTTCCTGAAAAGCCTATCAAAGCACTCAGGTTGGTTCAGAATGCAGCAGCACACCTCGTCTTCCAACAGCCCAAGAGGGCTCATGTGAGACAGCTTTTTATCTCTCTCCACTGGCTACCGTTAAAAGCCTGTATCAGATTCAAGTCACTAATGCTTGCCTACAGGACTATCACTGGATCTGCTCCGGCATACTTTCACACTCTCCTATACTCCTACACTCCATCAAGAACCCTGCGTTCCGCGAACCAGCGGTCTTATAGTGCCTTCTCAAAAGGGCAGTAAATCGCATTCCTGCTCATTCTCCTTCACAACTTCTTCCTGGTGGAACATTCTTCCTAACTCAGTCCGGTCAACCACATTTCTCACAACATTAAAAGAACTTGTGTGTTAGTACGTGTGTATTTTGTGTGCGTGTGGAGTTGTGAGTTCATGTTTTGTTTGTGGGTGTGTTTGAACCTGTGTGTGCATGTCTGTCTTCTGTCTTTTTTTTTACTTGTATAACTTTAAATGTTTTGCTTATAGTCTAAATGTTTCATGTTCAGCTGCTTTGTAACAATGAAACTGTATTATATGCCCTGTCTAGATGCACATATGGAGCTCAAATTAAATTAGAAAAAGTTTTATATTATTATTACGAACTACAATTAATTTACTCTTGAATAAGCATGGACTCATTGTTAAGACGGTCAGTAACTTTTGAAAACATTTTCTACACGACCCAACAGGGGACACATACACAACATGAAAACAGAGAATAATGGCATTGCAGCAAATTAAATCAACTTTCAGGTGTCCTCTCTAACACTTGTAGCGAACAGAAGAATGTGGAGTTATTAATGAAAGGGAGAGGAAACTTACTGTTTTTGCAATTTGATTCACTGACACTAATGAAAATAATACATAAAAAATGGGATGCAATTCTGATAGATTTTCTAATTTATAGTCGCAGTTAATTTAAAGTAGTAATACTTACAAATTTCAAAATGTGACATTATTTTTTAAACCATTGGTTGTAAGTCAGTTTCACCAGAAATAAAAAAATATGTAATGCCTGTTATGATGCACCAAATAAAAAAATTGGTGTTAAGCCATTCAGCCCAGAATCTCAAAGCATAGATAAGCATAAAAAAAGTGGTAACATTTTAAATGATTTCAAATATAATTCTCATTTTTTAAAATAACTTCATAAAGAATGAAATCATAAAGGGCTAACTTGAGTTACGGGTTTAGCTATCTCTTGAGCCATTTGGCTCTCTCTTCTTCTCTCTTCATTGATGACATTACAGTAAGCCTACAGTTATGTGACTCTACAATGTTATCCTGCTCTTGAGACCTTTATGGTGGCAATATGAGCCTTATTTCTGATTTAATGTACTTCCAAAAGCCCAGGTGTATAAAGTAATACATTCAACACAATATATGGCTCTGCTCTTCTTTGATATAGTCCCCACTGTGGACCCATAATAATGGTCATAATTTTTCTTTAACATCAAACTTTTGTGACATCACTGACTTCCTTATACCAGCATAAATCACAATATCCACATTACATCTTGTTATACAATCAAGCTCCGCAGGGCTGTTTGTCAAAATGTTGTGAAATCTTTTGTCCCTAGCGTGCTATCTCAGAGATTTGCAACATTGTGTCTTAATAATCAGGGGCCGGATTCACAAAACATGCTTTAGAAGCAAATTCTTCTTAACAACCACATTCTTTGAATAAATTCAATTTTTTTTATATTTCCGAAAAACAAAGCTTGTCATTTTATTTTAATGGAAAAAAATAAAGACAATCTTAAGAATATACTGTATTTGGGAAGTTCTTAAGAAAGGACATTCTTATATTTTGTCTTGAGGATAGTTTTGTGAATCCAGCCCCTGATTCTATACACAGATTTTACTGCCATACCACAGCCAGAAAATACAAACTCATTATTTAGTTATTTGTAAGGAATTTTAATCATTTTTTAACAGTATTTAAAGTCAGAAGTGGCCTTATGGTTAGCGCGTTGGGCTTGTGATCAGAAGGTTGCCGGTTCTAATCTCAGTGCCAGCAGGTCATGACTGAAGGGCCCTCGAGCAAGGCACCTTACCCCTGATTGCTCTGCAGTAATGTGCCACTGTATAAAACTACTTGTAAGTTGCTTTGGATAAAAGCGTCTGATAAATGTAAATGTAAATACTGTTTTGTAAAAGGTTAAATGACCTGTTTTTCAAAGACTTAGCTTTATACATAGGCATGGGGGTCTACATAGCTACTGTTCGTGACATCATTTCCTGTTTTATGTGTCTCGGTGTGCATTTCAATAAGTTCCCTTTGATCAGCAGTCAGGGCTTTCTCATACGCAAAATCCTTCAAGTGCTCTGAAACGTTCGTTCTCTAAAAATCCCCACAGTGCCACGCATAACCAGGGAGCATTGATGCTCCCCATGTTCCCCGAAATCGCATGAACCAACTCAATAAACATCATGAAACGATATAGAACTTTTGAAAAGACCAACGCTTATAACAAATGTTGAAATTTACAATGTCTTGATTTTGGGTGACCTTTAATAGATTTTATGCTTGATTGTTCTACAACATGTTCTTTTTTACATTCATAATTGCAGTATATGTCTTCACTTTTTCTGCTGAAGGCTTGTTTTAGTTCCGCTGAGTCCCCTCCATCAGAATAGCTCTGAATGGTGAAGCAGACCCAGTCTGTTGTGATTTGTCACCCAGTGTGCATCTCAAATGTACTGTCGCTTCCCATATGTGATTGTTCACCCGCTCTCAGCCCATATCAACAATGTTCTACCATAACCATGAGCTTTAGCATTTAGCTATTAACAGTAACAATGGTGTCAGTGTTACCTCAATCAGTACAACTTGCGGCTCGATCAGAGGCTCTTTTGCAAGCTTAACAGATGCCAGCCAGTTTGTGCCAGTGAGCAATTTTGCGTCAGATCAGTTACATAAACACGAAGAACGGTAGCATCAGTTCTGCCTTATCAGTTCGAGCTTGGGTTGGATGATAAAACAATCTGATCGGCCAGAAACACATTTGCAACCAGGACCTTCTTACGACGTTAGATATAGATAGATTTATCCCTTTGAAGTGAACTTTGAGATCTTTTTTATGCTCAAGTTTCAGAACGGAACATGGCAATAAGACATTTGCCATAAAAGTAATTTCAAAGGAGGAAATAAGAATTTCTACAAGGCTGCAGTCAAGAAAGAAATTGGACACTGACAGATGCCCCTTTAAATGTTTATTTGAGATGCCAGCATTTCTAGAGTGGCCAATCAGAAGACCTAACATGAGATCTGCCTGACAAGCTGAAGAAACTCATTCTTTTCTGACACATCTTACATAATGCATCACACAGACACAAAAACACTCAGACGCATAACCCTCTTGGCACATTTTAAGTTAGAGCACTATTGGGCTCATATTTAGTATTTGTGTTTCAGCAATTGTAAGCATCTCTTAAAATATTTTTTTTACAGGCAACCTTTAAAGTAGTTATGAGAGAAAATAAAACATTGATTTGAATTTTGACCCTGCCTGTAAAAACCAGGCTAACATCTCTAAATCTAATTATGAGATAACAAGCAAGAAAATTTGATTTTAAACATTAATTTCACTATGATATGGTCTTTTGGCCTCAGCCTTATATTTTCACTGAACATTCTTAATTTTGAGTGATTTTAAAACGGCAAATCACAAAAAAACTGAGTTTTCACGGGCAAGTTCACAATTTAGGTAGATTTTTCAGGAGACATTAAATACTTGGCATAAACCCGACTGGCTCGCAAGCTGTGAGTTCTGTGCCAAAATCTTTTTGCCTCCCTACCTAGACAGCATGTGGCATGCACTATACTGATAAAAATATGTCATTCAGCTGTATGCCAAAGCAGTAGTTCACTGTCCGGGAGGCAGACACACTCTGTCAGTTTAAATCTAGACTAAAGACGCATCTTTTTAATCTTGCATACACTACACTATCATAATATATATATTTCAAAGATCTAGGCTGCACTAGTTAGATCAACCGGAACCAGGAACACTTCCAATAACAACTGATGCATTTGTTGCATCAAAGAGTGCAGAACAGTACTCTACTCTCAGCCAGTCTTGTCTCATTGTTCCAAGGTTACCAGAGCGGGCAGGATGCAGTCCAAGGTTACCGGAGCGGGCAGGACGCAATCCATTCCCAGACCTGACAAATGCTGGACGAAGGATGTGGCGACTCTACAAAACTTCAGTCGCTATTAGATTATTAATGATAATTTTAAATCTAACTTTTTTTATTTTGCCTTGTTGTGCAAGCACTGTCGAGCTTTTGCAGTGGCTGCAGTTTTTGCCAGAGGGGAACTGGAATCCCCTGGTTAGGCCTGGTTTCCCTCTGAGGTTTTTTTCTCCTCCAATGGAGTTTTGGGTTCCTCGCCACCGTTTGCATACTGTTTGCCTGGCCGGGGGGGCTGCTAGAATTTGATTGTCTTATTTAATTAACACTGCATATAGGAATTTATTGTGTGTCTGATATTTGACCTGTGTTTTGACTTCCATAACCTTTTATGTTTTGCTTATAGTCAATGTTTTCTTGTACAGCTGCTTTGTAACAATGAAAATTGTAAAAAGCGCTATATAAATAAAGCTGACTTGACTTGACAACAAGTACTTCACCATGTGTGTTCTCAAGTGAACATTTGTTTTGTTGTATTGTTGTACTATCTCAGAATGTTCATCAATGAGTTCAGTAATAAATGTATAGTAAGTAATTATAATTAAATAAGTATTGTACTTCAGTACAGTGTACTCATAAAAAATACAATAATTTCACAGTTTTACGAAATATCTCTAAATTTGCCTGAGCTACCATGCTGAAGTCAAATTCTTAAAATCAATTGTCAAAATCAATACTTCCCAATATTTGTCTCTAGAGCATTTTATATCGGCCAATGGCCAACTATGAGGTTCCATTTCAGTTAGGATGCTGTCTTATCAGGTAGCTGACTATTAACAGACAGCTCATCAGGTTTTGTTAGTAAGCTATGGTGTGATGATAATAGCACATTGATTGGAAAACTAAAAGGCACTCACCAAACACAGTTCTGGCGGGGACAGATTCTCTGTTTAGCCAGAAAGACACCTGAGAGAGGATCACCGTCATGATACATGGCAAATACGTCTGGATGACAAAGTATCCGATCTTCCTTTTAAGGTGGAAATGTGTTTTCATGACGACATATTCTCCTAGAAATGTGGGGAAAGAAATTTGGAGTGGGACATTTTTAAAGCAAGCACCACATTTGTTAATGTGTGGTTTATTAATTTTGCACTGATCTTTTGGTATTTTGTTTTGTTTAGATCTTCTACATAAATGTTGTATGTGTAAGTATAATGTAAGCACATGCAGTTGATGTGCTGCTATTGTGCACCTAAATGTCTTGTGTGAAACTTGAATATAATGTGCGTTTTCTTTTGAGGGATGTGGCATTTAGAGCATTTGCTCATAATACACCCCAATATCATTTCACGGCAATATTAAAATAATATTCAGCAGATGTTCTTGAAATGTATATGATTCGTAAAGTTATAAACCATTTTCTAACTTCATATGATTGTAATATCACAAATTAAATTAGCGGCATAAAAAAAGGAACATAAAAAACATTGAACTCAAACTAAATTATATAATGTCATATTTGATTTGCCCCTAATATAATCTAAGAATGTTTCATAGAATCAATATTGTGCTTAAATTGAAACAAGAAACTTATTGTTAAATGTACATTTTGTAAAATAATAATAATAATGAATGTTTATGCATTTTTATTAGAAGCACAATCTGTCAATCAAAATACTTTCATTGAAAGCATTTTGTGACTGATTCATAATGAAAAGCCCCTTTGACACCAAATGGCATCAAGTCACCTTAAATTCTACCATAGTCCTATGAATAAGGTCAACCATTTTGGATCCGTGCTTGTTTTAAATGGCTAATAAAACAAGGAGCAGTATAGGCATTTGCATATCCGCCAGGGAATTTACAAAATCTTAGGCATGCTACTTTCGGTAAACCTGCTAAAATATAACCATAGAAAGTGTAATGTTAGCTTCAGAAAACGCACCAGTGCTGGACTGCACAACACCAGAGCCAACGGTCTGCCCCATCAAATCGTACTGGTTGAGACGGGATCCATCATCAGCCACCACCACGGACTGTGCTGCCCCTCGTGTCCACACATACACCACTTCAGCCCTTGTGTAGGCATCTGGCAAAAACAAGCCTCATGAGTGCTAAAATTGTAAATTCGCACTTCACCTGTCAGCATGGGCTTCCTAGGGTCATATACTGTGGTACATCCTCAGGCACACAAAGAGATGCAGCAGACGCTGAAATATTTAGAGCCTCGTCGCTTTGAGTCACAGGGTTGTTTTTTATTAATGTGTTTTTTTCCATGTTCTTCCTCCGGCGTAGACGCATCTGTTCTTTGTGAGAATTACACAATCTGGCTAAATCCGTCCGGCTGGTCGTGTGGGCTCAGATGTGTGACGTGCTGTGTCAGGGGTGATCTCTGTGCTCTGACAACCTAAAAGCTACTTAGTGAGGAGAGTTTGGGTAGGATCTGAGATACCATGGAAAATAGAAAAGGTTGCTTTACTTACAGCTGCCAAATTTGAGAGGGCAAGCATGGGCGTCCATCGGGAAGTCCTCTAAGTGCATGGGACATTCAGCTCTGACAGTGAGCCTAAAGGAAGCAGAAGGACATACCATATTTAAACAAACTACCATATTTATTTATTACTAATGGACCCAATTTAGATATTCTTTTTTGTAAACTATCATGCATTAGAGAGAGAATTGTGTGAACCACTCGAGATATTACACATTTTGAGATTGTTTAACTCTGAAGTAAGAGAATGCCGTTGACAGCACATGTGTTTGAATGGAAACTAGTGGGACGTTTGGGCTTGTTTGTAAATAAATAAATGTTTATTGTCAATAAATACACAGATATATCATATGCCGTTTCATTCTAAGAATTTAAATGTATTTTTCAAAATGGCATAATCACACAGTTTCTTTACACTATACTGTGATATTTACTGTTACTGCGACATAAAATCATATGGTTGTACCACCCTACCTAGACAGAAATGTTTCCTAGAGATACATACGCAAATTCAAACACGCACACACACACACACACACACACACACACACAACAGCTTGACAGATAAAACAGTTTATGTCATTACACCGTTTTTCATTTTGTTGACACAAATATAAACTTCCTGCTTCATCCTAATTTTCTAATAAGCTCATTAAAGAAATGCTTTATAGCTATTGCTCTTCTGACCCGTATGATAGACGCCTCAGAGGTTTGTAATGTATGGCACTGCTGTTCAAATACAACATTACAATAGAACTGTTCAACTGTAAATGTTATCTTTACATCTACTCTTCTCTGCACACTATCTCCACTGAGAGCCAATGTGCAAAGATAACGGAATGCGAATTCGAGGGGCCTTTCACAGGACGCCAACTGCCATTGAGATGAATGTGAACGCTAATGGTTTACTTTCTCCAGGAATTGGCTTAAACCAGACAGAATTTAGATTTGCCACAAAGGATCTGTTTATAGAGTTTGTGCTTTCCTAAGTAGATGTGAATTGGTTTCTACACATTTCTGTAAACTGGATTATATCACGTTTTATGACACTTACCATTTTAAAGGAAAATAAATAGAACAGAATTGCCCAAATGCCTTCACCTCATGGTGTAGAGTAGAGTGCCCTCTTCTGTAATCCGTAAGAGTTTGTTGGGCATAGTCATATTATGGGCGACTGACTTCTTGCCGTTGTGGAAAAACGTGTCGGGGGTCCATATTTTGCTGGCCATCAGATTATTAAGACGAAGCACTGCCATGGGACCTTTGAACTTGAGCCTCTCATCCTTCCAGCTCTGCCTGAAGAACACGTCTATGGTGTATTCCTGCAAGACCAACAACACTATCGGCAACCATGGGCTTCAAAGTCAATAAAGTTAACACAATGTCAAGGCAATTCCTAACTGTTTGTGGATTTTCATACAATGTGGTTTCACGTAGTGATGGTGGTGATTAGGGGTGTGTTAATTGCGAACCTCTATGCTAATTCAAATTCACATTGTATGAATTTACACAAAATCGTCACTTCGTAAAACCTTAACCATATAAAGTTATACAAATCACAAATTATAATTTGTTTTGGAATTTGGTTTTCAATGTGCAAAAGTTGATTTGTATATACTTTTGTAATACTTTATATTTTAATAAATGAGGAGAAACAAAGAAAACCTCTCCTCCTTTGGTTGTTCTAAACTGTATGACTTTCATTCTTCTATTATTTTTTGCAAATCATGGTTTATGAATGAGCTTTTTCAGAAGTTTACGTTCCAGTGGGCGGGACTTAAATGCACTTTACTGTTGCTGGCTAGTGAGATTTGGATTGACAAGCCCCCCACGTAGGGCCTGTTTGCCAACTCTCCCGCACTTGGCATGGAACACACGCTTCCAGCCACATAACAAGCCATACTGAAGTGTAATGCCTTCAGATAATCTTTATGAGAATCGTGGTGCCATTTTATCTATTGTATCTATCCTTATGTTATTTTATAGAGAAGAATTCTGGGCTGCTCATTTATCATTCTTATTTTTTATATTTTAATAAAAGAGGAGAAACAAAGAAAACCTCTCCTCCTTCAGTTGTTCTAAACTGTATGACTTTCTTTCTTCTATGATAAGTAGATGTAATATTAAGAAATATTAAGAAATTGATAACCACAGTCAACATTTACTTCAACTGTATGCTAAAAATGAACAAAATGAAAAATGACTGAGACATCAGGTTTGGCGTAAAATGGGTTTGAAAGAGTCACAGAGTGCTGAGGCTTTTACTGTACCCTTAATTACTTAGGAGATGTTAATATAGATAATGATATTTTCAAAGGACAAGAAAATCCATACAAATGATCCCAAAAGAACGCTAGAAGGTTCAATAAAAAACTGTTAAAAAAATTCTTAAAGTGTACATAATGGCAAGGTATTTTGCAATAGACAGACTAAATGAATAAAACATCCTTTCTAAACACCTTTTTATGCCTTCTTGTGAATTTGTTTAGCTTTAGCAATGTTTGAAAAATATCCTTTGAATGTATTGATAATATTTAATGGGGTGTCATTTAAATTCTTAAATTTAGGTAAACGTAAACTTGAGAAGCGTAAGTGAAAACACAAATAAAAACACTAGCAGGGAATTCATAAACCATCATTTGCAAAAAGGAAACCTAGAAATCTGATAAGAAAGAATGCAGTTGATTTAAAAACCATGTACATTTTTTCAATTGAGTTTATTGTTTTAATTTTCACAAAGTTTTTCTTCTTTCTCTTTATTTGTTTCGTTCCCATTACAGAGGCTGACAAAAGCGTCTTCTTACATTACTCGCGTGCGGTTGTTTCTTTATATAACCTGTTTTTTGGTCAATAAAAAGTGAGGATCCTAATTAAGACTTATAGCCGGCTAGTAGCTCTTGTATCCTTGCAGTAATTTCAGTTAAACCGCAGTCGTGAGAGCTTGTTGAAGCATCGGCGGCCATAATTAGCAGCATGAATCATTCTAACGAACTACTGATTGTCAAAGCTGCGAGCGTTTTTTCATTTTTACATGATCATCCATCATGACACAGAGGGGGGAGATAAAGCCACGTGGGACTCATATAACTAGCTGGATATAACGTAAAGAGGGCAAAATAGAGCCGAACACCAGCATTTCATGGGCTGTTTATTTAATAAAACAAGAGTGGTGTTATGATTGGGTTATTACTGGAAATAGAATTAGTCAATCGAATTCAATACAGACAATCTATTGCAATTCATTCCATATATTAAGACGCATACATTATTGTTTGTTTCTGTAGCTCAATTTGAAAAGCATTGTGTTAGTAATTCATAGGTCCAGTTTGATCACATATTGATTAATAAAATAAATCTGTATGGATTGAAAAAAACAAGAATATGTAATAATATGTAATAAATATGTAATAATGTATGCATAAAAGTGAAGTGCCTCATTTCAGTGCTGCCACCCTATAGCTTTCCCACCAGATAATCCACACTGGATGCGGGCAACGACATTAAAACAAGGCCCTCGCTTCTGGAGTAAGAGTGGCATACTATCTGCACATTAACCAAATACTTCAACTTTCACACCTTTAATACTGTAACTGAATATTACATGATTTTGGTATAGGTTAACATTAACTTTCGGTAAATGCACACCTATGCAGGTGCTCCAGGTCTGCCGACCGCATTGCAGTTTCGTATCGCGTCACCAAGTTTAAATAACAGAAAGGATAACGTGTTGCCTACAGGCCACCCTTTCTCTTGATTTGACGTTTATAATGTCAAACTTTACTGTTAATGGAAACGCATGCAGTTTCGTTTCAATAAACAATGCATTCCAAAAACAATATAGAAATACATATACATATATGAATCTACCTACTCTATATGACCTATTCTTTCAAAATTTTGCATGATTTAATTTACTGCTGGAGATACAAACAATACGAGGAATACATAAAACTATTATCACTGGCTTTTCTGTCACATTACTGCAAACACGCAGCAGGTGTGTGCGTGCGGTCTCTAGATCGATCTCACACACACACACCACGCAGCAGTGGCTCAAGCCTCCAAGTCTGTTCGCTCTAACGGATGCTTGAAATGAGATGCCAAAGAAAGTAGTCCTACCATCAACAGCATTTTAAAGACCATTACATGACAAACGTTGAAATTAAACATTTGAAAAATTTCCTGTGGTGTGGTAACCGTGGTATATGCAGAATAATTGTCTCAGCTCCATTCAATTATTCCAAAGTTAATGCACACCCCGGGGTGGTAATGCGCCCACAATGCGAAGCCCATCATCAATTATTCCTTAATTATTGTGATCTCACATTCATATAAAAATGACACATTTAAATATTCATGTTTGGATCAATCAGAAATAAATTGTTAACATGTAAATTACGTGTCTGAACAACTGTCAAAAAGAAGACAGAAGACAAAGCAAGTGACATTTACAGAAGTTCAATAGAAGTTTTACCATGTCATGGTCTGACACCGGTCCGATGCTTGTCACGAAAATGTCAGTCTTGACTTCGGTTACACGCTCTGTCGAAGCAGGAAATTAAAAGTTTGAGTGTCAATCAGTGATAGTCATTTACTTTTATAATTCTTTGTCGCAAGAAGTATGACTAAGGTTCAGTTGTACAAACCTATCACACTAAAATGGCACAGACTCTGCCTCATACTGCCATCACAACATTTCATTACACCAAGTTACCGACTTACCGACATAATAGTGTGTCTCGTGTGTTAAAATGCAGTTTTTTTTAATACATGGTGATAATTTAATTTACTTTCTGTGAGGTATTATGGAAACTTTGTTTTCTTTATTCATTCCTTATACTTTATGTTCACCCCAGTGTTATCACCCCAGTGTTATCATCAACATAATATATGAGACCCTGCCAAGACCGGATCAATATTCTGGGCTAACTTAAAAAAATGTGAACCCCAAAACGAAAATATTCTCATTATTTACTCACACCCAAGTACGATAAATTACTTCCGTGTTGAAATCAAATAAACACACACTTTCTTATCTTTTGTAAAAAAATGTCCCCCAATATACAGTATTTCACCACATTATATGGACAAAGGTATTGGGACGCCCCCTTCTAATGAACAGGTTTTATTTCTGTGAGCTCATATCCTAATGTTACAGCATATAGAGAATTCTAGAATATTATGAACACATTTGGTATGACTTGCAGGATTTTAGACAAACACTCATCAATGACTTTACACATTCATTTTCTAACAGAACAAGGCACTTCCAAAACTTTTCCAACAAAGATGGAAACATATTTCTTCAATATGATATTGTATGGTAGAGTATTATTCAGTGTTTTGATCGGAATTACTGGAACAGGTCAAATCAATTTCGAAGCAGGCATCCCAATACCTTTTCCATATAGTGTATGTAGGCTAAATAAAGTGACAGCTATTATAAAATGTGTTCAACTGAAAAAAGGATATCAAATGTGTATCTGGGATAGCATGAGGGTGGCTAAATTATGAAAAACTAATATTTTTAGGTAAGCTATTCGTTTAACTTTTACAATATAATTACAGTGTTGTGAACAAATTGTTCCATGCAGAAAACTGTGTGTGCAGCACAGAATGTGGACTGAAGTTTTTGACATGTTGTCACATTGTAGGCACGAAGGTAATGTGTGTAAGGTCAAACAGACACAAGGAGGATTACAAATTAAACATTGTATGTGCAAAGAGTTTTTGCCAGCTCAATGAATCATGCAGTTCTCTTCAAAACTAATTCATGTTAGAGGTTAAATGATCTGCATTGATGTGAAAAACAATGTTCTCATGATGTGCTTTGCCCGACTGGCCTCGATTATAACAAACCTGCTCCATACAACTGCCATCATGCTATTATTCATGCATTGCATTCTATTTTTATTCATTACAAATGTAAGTTACTTTTGCAGGACAATAAAAATATTTTGAAAACCTTTACCACCAAAGGTATATCGAAATTATTTTCTTTATATTGCTGGAACCTTATGGATGCTGAGTCTTAAATTGAAAACATACGTTAAAAAATCACAATGAATTCCAATGTGTTTATGAAAGATTACATTTGACTGAAAAACTGTCTTAGAAAGGGAAACCAGCTTAAACACGTCACTTCTCATTTGCTTCAAAGCTTTAAAATGACTTTCAAAGAAAGATTGCCATTTTTGGTTACTGATTTATTTTCCTTATATGAAGAAATCAATCGAGGGTGCAAAACATTCATTTATAGATGTAAGTTTGATGTAAATCTAATGCAAGGCTGAGCAAATGCGTGAAGCAAACCATTAGAGAAACTTCTGTTCCTACCTCCAAGGCCGGGCCTCAGACGGTTGTCATAGCCATCGAGGAGGCTGTCCAGAATCCTGGTGAAAACTGTGGTGTTGTCTTTCTGCTCATCTGTATTCTGATTGGAGCTGACAATTCAAAACATCAGAGGCTTTACTCACAGCGCGACAAATGCAGTGATCAACAGCGATGCAATGTTGGCCTGAAGATAACCTCAAGAAATGTATTTTAATGACAAAGGGATTATACACAAGGTCAATGTGTTAATAATTAGCTCCTTTAGATGAAAATAACCATTAAGATAGTTACAGCTCTGGCAAAATATTAAGGTCAATATGAACATTTTGGCTCATAAATATTTCACACTAAATAATACCAATAAAACATTACCTCATAAAGTGCAAAATGATGCTAAATAAGCAACAGCTCGGTAAGATGGAGGCCAATTTCTTGTGCTTTAAAAACAATAAGCACCATTCACACGTAACAATTTGCTTAGTGGAAATCACTGGCATTCTTCTCGCACCAGCAGGTCTAGTACGCCAGTGACCACAAGAGTGATTGTTGACTGGATAAATATTGTTTGGTGTTTGCTGCATGGAATGAAAACAGATTTCAATGAGAAGATGAGGTTAGAGTGATTAGTAAGCGGATGGGGATGTTTTTAAATGATAAAAGATGGAGAGCATGTGCAAGACGAATGAGAGAGACATCAATTGGCACATAATATGAGTTATTCATGCATTTGGTGTCTCATATCTACCATGTTATTGTATCTAACTCCAAAGTCTTGACTCTCCCCCTAAACCAACACCGGCAAATAAAAAACTTGATTGAAAGCAGGTGGATATTGTCAATTGATATATGTATATTCCCAGGTACCAGGAGTGTCAATGGCTGTGGCTCAATCAGCTCCCCTTTTCAGTAGTCAAGGCACTGACCAGGCCGTCAGCCATTTTAAGGGCTGTCTCATTCGCAAAATCCTTCCAGTGGACTGCAACGTTCGTTCCCTAAAAATTCCCACAATGCACCACAAAAACCATGGAGCATCGACGCTCTGTGTTCCCTTACTGTAAATAAAGTGACAAGACATTTAACCGAAATCCCGGGAGACACCTCAATGAACTCCAAGAAACACTTCTTGAAAGGCAACTGCGTTCTTCATGTTGTGTATAAACAAACGTTGCTAGACACAATCTACTTAACAGTTCAATTTAATAATTGACCCAATTTGTGCACAAATATGTACCAGAATAATGAAAGTATTTCTTCAACCAGTACAATAATATTTAATAAAAAAATTTGCACAGTTTTAGCACACTTGGGAAGTCCATGCCAATTTGACTTGGTAAACTGCAAAAGCAAAATGGGTCAAAACAAATTCTACGACAATATAATGAATTAGTCTAAAAATTGTATTCCATCACAAAAATGCTAAATCAAGTATGGTAGTTGTAAACTTCCGGACCCAGATAAACTGTCACTATACCACTATACGAAAAATAAAATGAGGAGAATACTTCCACCCTTCCCCCATCTGCACCAATAGACATACGCGCACATGCATACACACCCCACGAGCGACACAGAAAAGGGGTCATGAGGAAAATGTAGTCTCATATATTACGCATGCATGCCAGTACAACACTCACAGCACGCCGGTAATGTCAGGCTGACCTAAAATTACATCTTCACTAATAAACAACTGGAGAATCAGAGGCATTTCTTTAGGAAGAATTTAAATCACAGCAGCCACAGAATATACTTTGGTAGGATTGAGGGTGAATAAGAATGAAAGCACACTGAGAGATGCACAATATACTGCAAAATCCTTCCTCTTATAAATAGCACACAGATCCCCATTGAACGTTGTACACCAACCCCATCTACAGGTCATCTGAACAGCAACATTGTACAATGCTGTCCAAAATCATGGTGCCGTGAGGTTTCCACTGTTACGCAGCACAGCGTACAAACCAGACCAAATATGTCTGTGCCATTTTCTAGCCTTGTTAAAAAACATATATGAGAATGTCAATATTATTTTGATTCATAGCTGTTGTAATCACAATTCATCAAAACAAATGAACAAATTTCTCCTCTACACTCTACAGTATAAATAGTGCCGATATGTTAATAGTGAACATACTACTTAGTGTACCTAAGACTCAATAATGACCATTCAACACAGTCATTATTTCATATCACATTTCAAAGAATAAATTGTAAATGAAAACAGAGTCAGAACGAGCAATATATATTGTTATTATATTGTTATTGAAGACCCATACTTTTCGGCAGTTAAAAAATTGACATGTAAATTGCTTAGCTTAAAAAAAAGCTTTTTATCTACGATATTAAGAGAACCATTATGTGTGTGTTTGTTCAGGTCATAAATTGAATCTAGTGATGCTCATCTCTTACATGTGATACATATACATTGACACTTAAGGTCAACATCTTATATATACAAACGAATATCATCTAGAGCCCAGTAGTGCTGTTCATAAAGAGTAGAGTATATTACAATCATTCTGATATCTAATGAAAATATTTAACATCTACAGGTGCATGAACATACCTTTTTCCAGCCAGTACATTAGTCACCAGTAACCAGGCCCAAATCCACAGCCAAGCCGCTCCTCTTCCACCCCACATGATTCCCCCGAATGACGAATCCTCACTAAATAGGAGAAAAAACAAAGATTATCAAATATCTAGATGATGTCTAGAGTTCACGTGTTCATTTAATATTTTAAAAGAATAGACAGGTTTACCTCACAGTTGAGACTTTATATAAAGCTAAAGGTTTTCCCACAGAAACTAACTATTTAGAAGAGTCTAGAGTCTAGGTCGGAAGAAATGACCAGAAATTAGTATACAGCTGTTGATAAACAGATATGGATGTGATTAGAGAGGAAAAATTCAATTGAATCTGACAGTTTACAATCAACATATGTCTAGAAGATACATGTAACTTAAGAAATGCATTAGGATGCTATCGACCGTTGTTAGCTGATTTGTTGATTCACAACAATGTAGCGTAATCTGGGATACAGCCCACTGCCCATTTAATCATCTATATATGAAGAAAAACCCTAGCTCACTTTAACAAATATATATATATATATATATATATATATATACACACAAATGACCAGATATCCCCTTTTGCTTTTAGAAACTATTCAATGTGCGTACAGACTAAAGGAGCAAGTGAATGCTGTGTTCTCTAAAGCTCATAATACAGCTTGCGCGTGTATTAACACTATAGCAATACGAATGGCCATCAATAACGCCATAACATAAAAATAACTGTTATACATGATAACAACATCTTGACAATCACCAGATGAACAAAACAACACAAGACACCGCGATCCCGATGTACACTTACCTTAATAGGAGGCTGTGCAACAGCGTGTTATAAAACAAAAACAATATACGCAAAGTGTGCGTTGTCTCCGTCGAGTGTCTGCCACTAACACATTAACGCAAATCATTACGCACGCAGTCTGCAATCTAATTCTCCGTTAAACGTCGTCAAAATGATTCACAGCTCCCAGTGAAAACGTTATCGCCCACCGAGGCACTCTCGCTAATGCCCAAAATCGGAATGGGCAAAATTCCCTTACTTTACATGTACTATGGTGCCATATCTAAGAGCTGCACATGTTGAGGTGCGTTGCGCAAATGCGTCTTAATGTATCTTTAGATTTGTGTATGATTATCGCGCGCCTCGGGTTTGGTCCTTAACATGTTCAGTAATTCAATAGCAGTAATAAGGAACGCAAATCATTGTCATCTCCAAGTTCAGCCTCCATCAAAACATCAAGCATTTAACGCATAACAAAAAAAAGAACAAAAGTTCTTCATAATCCATATTAGATTTCCTGATGTACCTGTGGTTCGCCTCCCCAATCCCCATTTTTACAAAATCCAAAACACAAGCATTAAATCATCTGTATATCTATGTGCACTTACAGCGAAAAGTCCTTATCGTCAAACTTTTGCAAATGGCTTTTCTGTTCGTGTGCGAGAAGATGCTATGAGATGTGAACTGTGCTGAATTTGATCTGGAGGCTGCTGCTGCTGCTGCTGGTGATGATGATGCTGAGCGCGCGCAACTCTCGCGCACTCTTCATCGAAACTCTCTTTCCAGTTTACAGCACATTGGTCATCTAGCAACCTCTAATCCACAAGAAACGCCGATACTGCGGCTGAATCAGGGTTTACTTTAGGCGAACAATCGTGCTGTTCCCCTTGCATGTGAAATTAGATCACTTCAGTCCATGGCGATTTGTATTATAGAATGGAAGGTGGTACCAATCTCTCATCGAAAGACCAATCCGCCCCATTTTATATGTAGCACAATTTAACTTGCACTGCTGTCGACATAATCTGTTTTCACTGACTGGGAAATCAAATCCTCTTACATTTTGCCCCGGATCTCGTCTCTTTCACACGCTCTTCTATTGCGTCGGTCTGCATTTGATGCTTTGCAATGCAGTCGGCATCGTACTCATCACAGTTAACGTGCTATTAATGATGGCAGCAACATTGTTGAGTGTCACCGCGCAAAAAGCATATCATCGATGCATGCAACAACGTGCGTAATGCATGCGCATGCATATAATAAAGTGCCGTTCATCTCTTACCAAAAAACACCGACGACTCGAGTCCTTTCCAAAAATCACCTTGAAGCAGTCTTTACAAAGCCCTCTCCTCACCGAGTCACCGCCTGGAATATGGCACAGCTATTTTTTGCAATCAAAGGCTTAAGAAAGAGCCGCAGTCCTTACAGCGCATCTGCAGAGGAACCGTGTGTTTTTTTTCTTATCATTTGCGTAGCGAAGACACAAACTCAAAGCTGAAGGGTGTTTTGGCGTGACATTAACGAGGAAAATAGCGCAGCTCTATGTAATCACTGCCGTTATTAGAGGCCATGACCATCGATTTCTGCCTGTCGGGAGTTAGGGAGAGCTGCTGGACAGATCTGACACATTAGGATGGGTTTGATACACAAGCCGCAGCGTATTCGTGTGCATGCAGCCATGTGGGCTTTCGTACATGCGTGAGAACGAACAATACATGACGAGAACAGCAACGAGATACCGTGTCTCTCGCGATCACATCAGTATAGTTTAACTCTAACCTGATGCAATGCGAGCAACAGCTGCAACACCAAGTTTCCCTCTGTGCGTGTTATTCTACATTGTCGTGTATTATGTGTTCGCCCTGTTCCCTGCGAGTGACAAGAACCTGGGAAAATAAGTCAGATCTCGCGCATCATTGCACGTTTTGCACGTGACCGTGCAGACATGTGCATCACGAAAGTTTATATTTGCCTAGAGATAGTCTGTCTCAGCATCCTTAACACAGAACACTTTGTACCCTTATAATCTTATCGGTAACTCATAATGGATTAATATTTATGGAATGACATTTATTTTAATAGAGGATTTTTATGACTTTTCCCTGTCATTTCAGCACCATGGACAATCACGAGACTGCAGACATCTTTAAAAACGCAGGAGTTGTAGCAAACACATCAAGGGTTATGTAGAATATGATAAGTAACAAGCATAATCTTTTTTACTTTGGTTTATTTTTTTGTATTAGGATGACAGCAGTCTTATGTTTCTGACCCGTATTCATGTGTTTTATGTTTTATCCTTAACACTTTAAGGTTCCACTTGTTAAAATGAATTGAATACATTATTAAAATGAAATAAAACAATAAGTATACAGCATACATGTATCTTACTATATATAAAGAACAACATTAAGGCCTAGTCATTTGTATTTGAATTCAACTGAAGTAATTTGTTAATATCAAATATAGTTAGCAATGAGGTTACAAGAATTAACTATTGTTTTGTATGAAAAAGTATGCATAAAGATACTAAAGAATGAGACCTTATTGTAAAGTGCATGCATTTATCTTATTTAATTTTTAGTTATAAAAGCATATAGATGTTCAAATGAAATTTTATGTATGCACACAAGGCTTTCTGTACTGTTCCTTCATGTCTCACTATATGGAACATGCATATGAACAGTATACAGTATAACAGGCTTTTCAGCAAAGAGACAATATACAAATAAAAATGTAAAATGAATCTAAATTGATCACATTTGGGGATTTTGTTTTATTTGAGTGTCTAAAGTTAATCATCAAACCATTAAAGCAACCAAATGATGGTAACCATATTGTAACACAGACCATCAGCAGTATAACACACATCTACGTTTCAAAGATCACATTAAAAACTTGCCAAATTTGTCAATATGATCTCAAAATTAAAATTAGTTAATTCCATCATGAAATATTAAATGGATGCATTGCAGTAGCTAGGTATTACATGAAATGTATCAATATTTGTTCTAACACCTTTAGACAACACAGAGTCTAAAAGCTGCCACAGTTTACATTTATATAAGCATTTAATTTCACTTTGAATATGGTCACACAAACATAGCTACTGTATGTGTATTTCATTAAAAGTACCTCTCAAATATTGTTTTTTTGTGTAAAAAAATGAATGGCTGCACAATAACCCACTTTATTTACTTCTGTCTGGGCACATCTTTAAAGCTTATGGTCTGAAAAACGTTTAGTGCCATTTAAAATGGTATTTTGCTCAAATGCACCCTCATGTACATTGAGTTTTAAATCAAAATCAACATATTTCACATCAAAATCAACATATTTGACAAGTCAACAGCGGCAGGGTTTGAAACATTTCATTTTTTCAACTACTTACTCTTGGCATTAAAAAAAAACAAAAACAATGTTCAAGCCAGTCATGATGTTTCAGTGGTATACAAGGTAAAGCAAGCTGGCAGGCTGTGCTTCTAGAGGAAAGCAGACAGTATGAGCAGTTTATGTAACAGTGATTACAAGCTCAGGATTTAGTAAACCGCTGCCCACTTTAATACTTTTTGGCCATCTGTTGTCGGCTTTTTTACATTTAATATACAGTGGTTTACATGTTTAATATCTCTGAAACAATTATATAGGCTCATGAACAATACTATGATTAATAACAAATTTTAGCATGTTAATGAGAAAACAACAATGTTAAAAAAAACATGTCACCGTATTTGCCTTGCCAGTTGACAGAAGCTGTCATCCCATGTTTAAAATAGGCAGAGAGGGATGGATTTCAGATTCTTCACACCTGTAAATGAGACGCTGGAAGAGGTGACATAATCAACGCCTGTTCGCAGTCAAGACTGCCAAACTTTCCACTATTCTAGGAGAACCGACAACAAGGATTCCAGGTTTCTGAAGTGCAGAGAAATCACAGATAATCACATGGCACCATGGAAAGTGTCAACAGGTACTCGTTTCTCCTGCATGAACCAGTGAATGTTATCAGTCAGACGGCAACACAAATTCATTCTGAAAGGAGGCAGAGACAGATGATAAAAAACTGTTTTTAAATCTCTTTTTTTTTGCTGCATTGCTGGAGATATTTTGAACATTCTTAAGGACAGATTCATAAATAGACAGTCAAATTAAAATAAAAGTCTACAGCCCTAATGTGATTTATAAATAAGGGCTCACATGTAAATACATACTGTAATAATTTACCTTTCATGCATTTGGCAGACACTTTTATCATTAAATCTATACATACTGTAGGTAGAGACGTGATACATTTTGAGTTAATTAAATAACTTCAAATTGTAATGTTAAAACAAACAAATCAAAATATTTAGCTCTAATGGTATGCATTTTTAAAAGCAATAAATGGCACCTGGTTTCATATATTTTTGTATAATGCAATTAGGTGCGACTTAAATGTCCATATAGATTTTACTGCCACTGTATTTGTCACTGGACACCTGACTGTCATGGAGCAATGAGTGTTTCTCAGTCTCTACCGCAGAGATAAAACTTGTATGTATCTCTTCGTGGTGCTGAACACTGAGCACTGAAAACACTGTCTCCGACCGTATGACTGTCGCTTTCTGTTGGTTCAGCCGATGACAGGGACTACAGCAGGCTGTCACACTGGAGTGGCTCATCTCAGCATGGGCCTGTCTCATCAACCACAAGCCAGCTCTGAGAGTGCCTCTGGACACGGCAATACACTGGAAAGCCAAGCTTGTGCCAGAGACCAACAATTTGAGGGTTATTTCAGTCTGGTCTCAGAGCTATTATAAGTTATTCTGAAAGTATTTAGCACAATGTGTGTTAATGGTTATACTTATTCTCTGTTCCCTAAAATCTAATGACATTAGTTTAGGCTTTCCAAAAGGAAGACAGTATAATTATGCTCTCTATTAAGATACCTTCTTATTTTAACATTTTTAGGATTCAAGACGAAGGGAGGAAGTAAAAGAAGTCTTGATTTTAAAATACCAATGTATACCATGAAACAATAAAAGGTTTTGAAAATGGAAATCTAATAAAAAATGGAAGTTACACGCTTTTTTATGGCTCTTAAAGGATGTTGGTACCTAAACAAAAGGCTAATTTCATATTATTGGAATGACAAGTTTTTATGGTGTTTTTAAAGTTTTAACTTTTTTATGGTGCAGAAAGCTTCAGACTGTAGCTTTCATGTAGCTCAGTGGTAAGAGCGTTGCGTTAACAACACAAGGTTGTGGGTTCGTTCCCGGTGGATTGCTAATACCTATGTAAAATGTATAGGATAATGCTATGTAAGTAAGCCTATGCCTAAATGTAAATGTAGTATCACAATTTATTTTATATTCAATTAAAAGGGGTCAAACCGTTGTGTGTATGGCAGCCAATAGACCAGTATGGTAAAAAGTTATAAAATTGCAACACAGATACTCGTCCTAGACCGTTTGTCCGATTTGCACCAAATTTGATATGGAGCAACTAGAGACAGTGCTGACAAAAAGTTATTATATTAATTTTGATTGGCCAATCTGTTCTCGAAAAGCGCATCAACGAATTTGATGACGAGCACGCCAAAATGGTTTCAAGGCTGTATCTTTGCCAAACTTTCATGTAGCCATACAAAAAATGATATATTGAGGTCTAGACCTGAGGTGACCCAACAAGTTTCGGCACAGCGCCGCCTACTGGTCAAAAGATATATCAAATTCTATTTTTGCCTATAATCTCTGAAATATTTCATCTTAAACCATGATAGTGGTCTTTGATTCCTTGAGTCATGGCAAGTCGAACCTACCAAGTGTTCCTCGGTCGGCCATTGGGGGCGCCACTCATTTAAATTTTTATAATAAAATGCAGTATTTTACGAACGCAATGGCGTATCATTACTAAAACTTGCAGTGGTTCATCATGACCATATTCTGAGAGTATCTGTAAAGTTTTTAAGCCAGCGTCCCCTAGTGATCAAGATATATAACCGAATATGTTTAATTGCTTATTGCATAGACTCAACATAATATAATGTGTTTAAATGATATGAAGAAAACAATTTCGGCGTCAGCTGGGAAGCACTTCACGTCTTTTATTACAGGTTTGCAACTTGGCGCCAATGCGCTCTCACAGAAGAATAACTCAAAACAATATACAACTGACGTGAGATGTCCAGAAACTCACACATACATACAAACATACATTACATACATACAAACATACATTACATACATTACATGCATACATACATGCTCCTGGGGCTTTCCAGACGGTCTCTCTCAATCTCCTCGTTGGCGAAGCTCTCCCCACGAATTACTGTAACGAATCACAGGTGTTCACATTGTGTAATTGACCTACTTACACACTGCTTACCTCACCCTTTCGCTGCCGACCACGCTTGACCACGCCCCCCTCTCCACAATTTAGTTTACAGCATCTACAGATACTCCTGACAAAAAGATATGAAAAGGTTTTTGTTTGATCAAACAGTTCTTGGTTGTGCAAGGCCAGGATGCCAAAGCATCATGTGACTTTATCTTTGCGATACTTTCATGTTTGTAGGGCTGTAACCTTTGTTTTTTGTCAGATTTTTCAGGCATGACCACATGTATTTCCCTTTGTGCCCTTGTAGAGCTTGACCTTGTAATTGCTGCTTGCAGCTATCTTCATTTTTATTCATATTTTATTGTATATTAATTATATTAAATTAAAACTACTCTATAGTAATTGATTCTTTGCGGAGGTCTACCAGAAGTTAAGGCCCTATAATGCTTGTTTATTTGGTTGCCACGAAACCATCCATAGCACAATTGGCAGAGATCATGGGTCTGATCTCCAGGGAACATACTAATTGAATAAAATTGTATACATTAAATGTCCTGTAATTGGCCTAATAGATAATAGTGTCAGCCAAATACATAACTGTAAGTGTAAATGTAAACAAGGAAGGTAATAAGAAGGAATAATATGAAGACTTGGTGAAGCTCTTTCCTCATTTCATTAAATCCAGCAGCCTTATTTAGTTTCAAATTGTTTCTAATTGTTTGTTTGGGTGGGTTGAATGCATGCTATAAATAACTTCTCATGATAGACACAGATTGGCCTCCCACCTGGCTATTTTTCTGCTTGTCGTCATGCTTGTATCATCCTGACTGACCTTCTCTTGACCGCTGTGACCAGCTGGCTTAAGGCATCATGCTTTTCCAAAGGCCTGCCATATTCTACCTCTTTCTTGGTCTACATGAGTCTCATTTTCTTTGAGCTCTTACTTCCCTCTTGTCTAATTCTCCCTGTAATACTGTACAGTAGGCTGATGATTTCCCCAAAAACATATTCATGTTGTTGTATGGCACTAGATTATATAAACTTTGCTTTGTTTGTTTCTGTATCCTGACCAGTCGTACCAAACAAGTATGTGGTGTCTGTGAACCAGCAGTAAATGGGAGAGTCTATAGGACAAAATAAGCACAAATCACTATATTTTAATAACCATGACATGAAGATTCCCAATAAAATATGAAACATTTAACCTGTTGTAAATTGGAGAAATTTGGATTGAGAAATTTTGGTTGGAAGAAAATTGTGAAAGTTTGGTTTGTATGGTTAGGTTTCTGATGCTTGTTTATCCTTGCCTCAAGTTTATGTCAATGTTGGCATCTGCTTATCAAGCTTGTCACTTCTACTAGGTACTAATTTGAGCAAAAATCAACAAATGATGTCTTCAAAAAATGATGGTAAAACTTAAAAAAAATGCCCATATGGGAGTGGACATTTCAGCGCGTTGAAGTTTGGTTGCATTGCAGTCTATGGAGGAGTCCGAACGTTCCAGGACCTCTTAAAACCATCTTAATTTGTGTTCTGAAGATAAACAGAGGTCCTAGGGTTGACAAACGACTTGAGGGTGAGTAATTCATGACAGAATTTTTATTTTTCAGCAGAGGGTCCCTTTTGAAAACACAGGCGCAATATCTCATTCCTGGCCAACATAATCTTCAAAGAGCAGCGCAAATTAGCGCAGGGTTTAAGACATATTATTTTGGGCCGCTAAATAAGCCGCACATATCAATACAATGATGAGCACAAACCTTTTGTTTTCAGTTTGCGTCTGAAAAGGAAACTCCAACAAATGCATATCCAAAAAGGCTTCACAAGGTTTCTGGCCTTACCTCAAAAAAGAAAAGAGGATACTTTAAGGACATATTAATTGCCATCCTCTCACACAAGGACTGTAATCACGCTGAATCCACTGCCGGTAGGCTATGGTAAGAGTTCAGAGCGAGAAAATTTGTGAAAGAAGGTCAAGAGTTTAGCAGGTTCAACAAAGGCTTATTCAGACTGAAGAGGTGATATTTGTGAGGAGCTTGACAACCAGTGCCAGGACTGTGGAAGCATTCTTATCACCAACTGATCAAACTTGATTGTTAAATATTTGTATCATTGGTGCTTCCCAAGAATTGACTATATGGATGGTTACTTCTTGGTTTTCGATAAGCTAGCACAGGTATTTCCGTTGAACTGACATCTATAGGGTGTCATTCTACAAATTGTGTGAAAAGTGGCTTCAAAATGTGTGAAAAGTGATAACTGAAACAAAATTTTGAGAGGGAACAGGGCTCATCTTTTTTCCCCTCAGGCCTTTTAGACAAGTGAATTTATGTTAAGGCATGACTATTGATCTGATGTTATATTTTGCAAGATCTTTTGCAAACCTATTACTGAGCTATATTAAAAACAAAGAGAAACAAAAGAAATGCACCTTGCTTTCATTATAGTAGAAGTATAATCAAATGTTATTTATTGATTATAGTATTATTAAGCATCTTTTGCATAACCATAAAATCATGTCTAAAACTATGGTAACTTAAGTAAATAGTGGAACATTAATGGTTACAACAGTTACTTCATGTCAATTGCAGCTAACAAAATTATACATTGAAACTATGAAATGTAATGTATTGGGATACTTATGTTGCCTTTCATTTCACACACAAATGTTACAACAACAACATTGTTGAATACAGAGTCAACTGGGGTACCCTCGTGAAAACAATGGCTTTATTATAATTAACTTGTAGTAACCATTGACATTTAATTCAGTCAAAAAAGCATGAATAAAAACTGGAGACCTTGACATGATATGGACTTTGCATAATGAACTTAAATATATTAAGAAATACTGTTACAGTGTGTGACTTTGAGTATACTTTTACATTCACAATGTTTTCTAGTCACTTTATTGGCAGAGGTTTACAAAGATAGCATTTTAACAGCTGGTGAGGGGCACTAGAACTGTTACAGAAAGTTTACTTAAACAGATGGAAGCAGCTCATCGACACCAGTGTGTTTCCATGGTAATGTGAAGTTAACCTTATTCTTGTGTTGCCTTAATTTACTCCGCAACAAAGACAAATCACACATACTATCACACGCTTGTGCTAAATATGTCCCTGTGTCACACATGCACAAATAACCCAAGAGTACACTCATGCTTCTGCCCTGCTTTAAGGTGCCTTCAATCATCTAACTGGAATATGCTCACATTTCCATAGAAGACATAATAGAACATGCATTGGCTGTTGTACTTGATCTCTGGATAGCTTTAGAAAGATAAATATTGTAATGCCACAAAGTGTTTTTTATAACTGTCATATCTTAAACAAAAACATCTGGTGCAGTGGTTAAGTGTGATTCATTATAATGTCCAATACATCCATTACTTCAGACAGATATGCTGTCACCTATATCAAGAGACATAGTGAGTTGTTTTGCATATTATAAACGTCTTACCTTGCTCTCCTTTTTGAAATTTACTTTCTATAAAGGCTACACTCTAATTCGATTTCCTCAATGTAGGTTAAAGTGAGAAAATGAGACTCAAATAAGCAATGAAAAGTGCCATTTTAGAAAAGCAGTCTTTTGACAGGTAAATGGTTCACAAAGAAATGTGTCAACCCTTCTATGGCAAAACCCAGGCACTCAGAAATCGGATGTCCACATTTATGCATTTAGTGTGCAGTGTTTTCCCTTCGAAAATGTTACATGAAGCCCAACAAAAAGAAAAAAACAGCATTATAACAAAAGCATTTATGTGTTCATTTTTAATATGCAACATAGTGTAAAAAGGCATTTGTGAAACTCTCCATATTTCATTTTTAATCAACCTTACGCTGCATGCGTTCAAACAATTAGCTTTGTTTTGGAGTTTGAAGTGTCACTTTCAGGCCCTACACACATACTTAATACAACACAATATCATTAAGTGGTCTCCTGCCAATACAACCTTGTCTAAGGGTCGAGACCCACCTCCATTGTCCTCATAGGATTGAGGGATCTGATGGCTTTCCTCCCAGTCCTGATTGCCACCGACTAACAACTCCATGGCCTGTAGCAATTATCTACTGTACCCCTGGGCCCAGATCAGACCATTAACGGTATACTTGGCTGCTGTCTAATAGCCTTGTTGAGCTGTGTTTGCTGGGACGCCAACTGTATGCCACTCTACACTGACCTAAAATCAGTTTCTCTGCCACATACCCCAACTGAACTACACTAAGGGAAAATTCAATTCTGTTTTCCAATCAGGACAAGCGGGATAAGCAGGTTATCAATAATGTGCAGGCTTAGAAACTTCTTCTGAAACTCACAAACAAGCAGGATGGGCTAACTGCTGTTACTCCCCTGATCACAAGAAAGCCAACTCCAGGTCAAGCCTCCATAGGCTGTGCTCCCAAACACTTTCATTCATGCTGAGAGATCATTAGGAATGAAACTATCATTTGACACTGCTATGTAGTCTAAATTTTGGGCAAAAATAACCAATTATTACCCAAGAATTCAGGCTTTCCCTGTGTTGAGAACATCTGTCTTTGCAGTTAATGTCATATAATTGAAGCTAAGACAAGGTACATTTTCTGTTATCTTAGTAGTATTATTAGCCTAAACTTGAGAGGATTTTAATTAAAATGTGACTCTCCTTCTAAAATGAAACAAATGAGAATTGCCTTATTGGGGTCAGCTGTGGCCTAATGGTTAGAGCATTGGGCTTGTGATCAGAAGGTTGCTGGTTCTAATCTCAGTGTCAGCAGGTCATGACTGAAGGGCCCTTGAGCAAGGCACCTTACCCCTGATTGCTCTGCAGTAATGTGCCACTGTATAAAACTACTTGTAAGTCGCTTTGGATAAAAGCGTCTGCCAAATGAATAAATGTAAATGTAAATGTTATTAAAGCTACACTACGTAGGATTGGTCTCTTTGTGGCCATCTCAGTTTGTAATTGCTACTGCAGGTGATGTGCGGAGGCATTTTCTTACGTGAGTGGTGATTCAGCACTGCTCAACTGCGCGGATGAGTCTGATGTTTTGAGTCGTGGCCTGTGACAGTGCACCGGTGACATTCTTTATTGTACATCAGTAGCGCATAATAAACACAGATAACATGGCAGATGATATAATACAAAACAAATAATAACATAAATGGACCCAAATAGTGGAAATGGAGGCAGTGTTTAAGTGTTTTGATATTATTTCGGTTGCTGGGTTATTTCCATACCTGCCGATTTGGCCTGGAGTCTTCAGTTCCCCTTCAGTCGGTCTATTGACGTTTGTTGAGAAACCGACTGGGGTTTGATCTTGAGGACCTATCATCTCTGAGAGGAATTTTAAAACGCCAATGGCTTGGTGAATAGCACACGCATGTCAGTCTGCGCCCCGTACATACAGGTATAAAAGGAAGATTGCTGCAGTCATTCATTCATCCTTTGTCCTTCGGAACATGCGTGGCACATATTGTCAGGCGAAATTATCTTCAAGATTTTTCAATCTTCAAAACTGCTGGATTTACGACGCGAAGCAGCGGACTTCTCCTTTCTGAGAGCGGACTTCCCCTGGGCGTCTCGGCAGCGAGCTACAGACCGAAAACAGCTAAATTTCTCACAGTACGCTCATCTGGCTCGTCCCCGATAGGCGACCCGACTCGCATGAGTGAGTTACGCACTGCTACTGACCTTGCGCTCCAGGTGACAAAGGCCATGGCACATGGCTTGGGTCGGTCGATGTCCACTTTGGTGGTCCAAGATGTCCACTTGTGCAGATGGGCGACACCCAGAAGGCCTTCTGGATGCGTCCATCTCACAAGCTGGCATGTTTGGTGATACCATGGAGGACGTGGCAGTTCTCCGTGGTCCAGAAACAGACTGAGGCGAACAAACCGATCCTGTTGCGCCGCAATCTGACCACCAATAGGTCGTCACGGTCCCATGTGCGAGGAGAGAATGCCCCCGTGCTTCGGGAAGAGGTTGCCGCTCTTCTTGCGAAAGTGTGGAACCCATCCTTCTAACCAAGATATCTTCCGGCCTCTACAGCCCGAACTTCATAGTGCCCAAAAAAGGCAGGGGGCTGCGCCCCATACTGGATCTGTTCCTCCCCAACAAGCACATACACAAACTGCCATTCAGGATGTTTGGGCTCAGTTCGTGGCAATCGACCTGAAGGAAGCATACTTTCACGTCTCCATCCTCCCTCGACACCGACCTTTCCTGCAGTTTGCGTTCAAGGGGAGAACGTATCAGTACTAGGTCCTGCCCTTCGGTCTGGCTCTGTCTCCACAGGTTTTTACCAAACTCGTGGAGGCCTTGGATGCGAATACTCAACTATCTCAACGACTGTCTTATCTTGGCACACTCGCAAGATGTGTTGTGTACGCACAGGGACCTCGTGCTTTGGCACCTAGACCGTCTGGGCCTACAGGTCAACTGGGAAAAGAGCAGGCTCTCCCCAGCGCAGAGCTTCTGTTATCTTGGTATGGAACTAGACTCTGTCAGTGTGTCAGCACGTCTTACCAACAAGCGTGCGAAGTCGGTGCTGAACTGTCTGATATTGATTAGACTTACTCTAACATTTCTGCTGAAACACTTTCGGATGCTACTGGGTCACATGGCGTCCTCGACAAGGGTAATCCCTCTCGGGTTCATGCACATGCGGACACTTTAGAACCGGCTTCAGAGTCGGGTTCCTTGGACGACGTATCACATTGGCACCGGCGGATTACGGTTAGCGCCACAGTGTCCGCTCACCCTCAACTCCTGGTCAGATCTGGCTTTTCTCAGAGTGGGGGTCCCTGCGGTGGCATATCAACTGCCTAGAGTTTCTGGCTGTCCTTCTGGCACTGAAGAGGCTCCGACTCCTCGTGCAGGACAAACACGCGCTGGTCCGGTCGGACAGAACAGCTGCCATGGCGTATATCAATCATCAAGGCGGCATACGCTCATGGCAGATGTCGCAACTTGCCCGGCGCCTCCTCCTATGGAGTCAGCCCTGATCAGGCAGCCGATGCACTCTCTCGTCAGGGGACGCCCCGCGGAGAATGCCGACTCCACCCCTGCGCAGGTGCAATAATTGGTTTTATCAAATTTTTACTCAAAATAATTTACCGACTGCCACTTTAAAAGGAAAGCAATGTGAATAGAGGTGAGGAGACATTTTACATTAGAATGCTCAAATTCTTACATTGAAAACTAAAGGTAACCAATAAGAAAGAAAAATGACAGACGAGATATTTGTAATACCTCAATTATTTATCCCAGACATCAGTGAGATTAAATTAAATTGCTTAAATCCCCTGCGTTTTTATCTTAGAAAATAAATCTCACAGTTTTAGAAAAGATTACATACTAAGCCAAGGTATGCCAAATATCAAAAGTCAGTATAATTGCAATAAGAATTCCAACATTTCTCATTAAATTTACCCAAATAAGTTGTCTCATTAGTTTTTTTTTTTCTCGTAAGCAATTGTTGGAGAAACATCTGAGACTATGACACTTGATACTTAGATAAAACACAACTGAGAACTCCATTAAATCTGAGCTATAAAATAACTCCTGGGCAATAACATTTGCTACTGTATTATATATTATGAATGTATTGTTTACATGTCACAGACTGTCTTCCTCTAGCAGAAAATGCAAATAACATTGTAGCTACAGTATGGGCTATATGCATTTGTTGCTTCCGCGTTTCCGCGTTGGAAGAGGTTTCCAGTTGGGGAGACTTAAAACAGGGAGTTATGGGGAACTGAGAAAATAGTTACATTTTGCTGATTTTGTGCATTGCGGCACACTGCAGTGGTATGTAGAAGTGGCTTTCTACCGTATTTGAATGTTATAATGACATGTAAGCTTATGAAAGTATAATTTCAAATACGGTAAAAGAGCACTTCTGTATACCACTGCAGTGTGCAGCATCTGCTAAATCGAGCTATTTTCTCAGTTTCCCCATTTCTCTCTGCTTTAAATCTCCCCAACCGGAAAACTGTCTAGGGTTCTTCCCGTGAATCATGGAAGTAACGCGTGCATAGAGCCCATTTGCAGATGATTAACCACAATAACTTAATTATTCGAACACTGCAGGTCAGCAGGGCATACATTAATATATTTTGCTTCTATAAGAGCATGATCAGATTACGTTTTGCTCCGTTGAATGATTATGGTAAGAATATAAAAAATGCATGAAATAATTTTCTAAATAATACTAAGACTCCTTTCAGAGAACATAAAAATATTGATGAGAGAAAAAATCCTTTGTAGACAAGCCTCATGCAGCCTCGGAGGAATGAACCCTCTCTGAGCATTCACAGAACATGCTCATGACAAATGCACTTCAGTTTGCTTTAATCAACCATAATGAGCATCACATTAATTCTGCATATCATCTGCAAAATCAATATGTGGGTCTTATAATGGAAATGCAAATGAAATATGCTCCCATGTGAAATATTCTCACAAGATTGTCCTAGATTGGCTAGTTAACATTTCACCGCACTAGCCTACATCTCCCTGTGGATGGACATATGTCCACACACACACACTTGGTTTCAACATATAATTGAACAGTAGCACATTTCTGAAGGCCCGTACATGAGAACATGTTCAGAAGTGGTCCAGCAAGGATCTGGTATTCTGTATTGAAGGACAGCTTGGCATTTCAGGCACAAGAGCCAGCTGTGATTCTGCATGCATGAGTCTCTATTTATTCATCTCTATAGCCCTCCTTCTCTGGTCTCCCTTTCAGCTTTTGCAACATCAGAGCACATGGCATGTGTTTTTCTGCATTGAGATTGGTGAGCTAATTTTGGCACCATTAAAATGTATGAATGTGTACTAATTAAATGCCGTAGTTCACTTATTGAAAATGAATGCACACCCTTAAATCAAGATTATGACTACCATTGAACCCACAATGGAAGTAAAATAGAAAATAATAAATAAAAGCCTCAGGATCTTAAAAGTAGACATTCTTAATACATATAAGTATATCATTTGTTAATGTGTTTATATACTGGGTTCTGTAAACCACAATAGTTAGATTGCACATATTTTCCATCTATGTACTGTAAATAGACTCAGCGAACAGAAATCGGGTTGGAAATGAGGTTACCATAGCAACAGTAGCCCACTGCCAGACTAGAGCACGTCTTGTTACCAGTATTGAACATTATATAAACAAAACTTGAACATTATAAGCAAAATACTAGATTAAAATATTTTTAATTGATTGGTCGTCCTTAGATTTCAAAATAAAATCAAGAAAACAATATTTTTTTATTATGATCCGTCTTAGACTTAATTTTTACTATGTTGCTACGAAAGTTTACTTCAATGGTTTGAGGTGATATCAACCTGTTTGAAGCACGAATCAATGAATGTAACGTGCCAGATAGAAGCATTCCACCGTAATTTAGTAATCTGAATCAACCCAAAATGCATTCTCATAGAGCTTCAGATACTCCCCCTCAAATAGGGTAGGCATGGATTACCACAGAAAAACTAAAACACACTGGCTTTGAACAAAAATGAAAATATGACATGACTTCATATCTGAGTGTGTACAGTAACTCAGCACTGAGCAGGCTGGTATAGAAGAGAGGGACGTAATGCAGAGGGCAGGTTACAAGCTGCGTACCAAAAGGTGGCACTCTACTCTTTTTGACTGGAGAGGGCAACCTGAGCATATGGGCATGCAGAGGGGACTTGGATGGATGGCATTTGATTTTATAAGATTATGCTTTTGAACTTTAAGACAAGATATATATATACAGATATGTGTATTAGATAAATGCTTAGACCATGAGCAATGTTAGTAAACATTAATTAATTTGAAGGCAGGGCCACAATGTTTACAGAAGATTGAAAACTTTAACATTTTCCAAATAACACAGACCAGGAACCAGAGAGGATTCTGCATTTTTTCCACAATTTTCATTTAGATTAAATGGCCTTAAATTTAATGACAAAATCACAAATTTCATTTCAAATAGCATCAATGTTTCTGAACACAATAAATGACACAGAAATTTGACATTGTCCAGTCTTCATTTCAAAGCTACTTCGGCATTTAATGGGAACAAACGCAGTTGAGCTGCAGCATGTACAAGAATATCATGCTTTATCCAGACTTTACTATATTACTGTAAAATATCAAGCCTTATTAAAATGACATTTTGATAACATTCTTTTTTGACAAAAACAATTACATTTAAGAAAGAAAAGTAAGAGTTGTTAAGGTCCTATTTATTAAAAGACAAACATAAGCATGAAGCATGTTTTGGCAGACATGACGCAAAGTCAAAATGCATGGTTGACAAAATCCAAGCCTTATCCTGTACACCCTTTGATTGTATTTAAGATTGTGCTTTGAACCTTTTTACAATTTCTAATTATGTAGGCGTTTTAAAACAAATACGGTGTAAAGAATTCAACAACAGCAATTATTTTGAGCAATGCATCCCATTCATACAAACATAAATGTTCAAATAAACATTAAAACTACACTAAAATGCTGCATGACGTTTTTTTTACAGATGCTTAAAGTTACATTTAGAACCATTTATATTGTTTGCAGGTAAGAGTTTGCTGTAAAAAATGTTGTAGTTATAATTATAATTATAGTTTTGTCAGCATGAAAAGCCATGCAGTCTATTTTTAACGAATTGTGAGCTATAACCAATATGCCTATGTACAGGAGTAAAAATGTTACACGTATACATACTGCATATGAAACTGCATGCATTTGGCTCAGAGTTTGTTGAAATTAGTATCTCAATTTGAAATTGCATAATCTTTTCGGAATTGATTGGATTACTTGGATCTATCTGAATCCAGCTAATAAGTAAGATAATAATTAGGTTGTACTGTGCATGCATATTAAAATGCAAAATGAAAAAAATGATGTTTGAACATCGTTTTGAGCCCATTAATGAAAAAAAAATATGAAAATGGCATAAACATTCAAAAAACAACATCAATATATGGGCTCATTTCAGAGCAGGTGCACTGTTGCCAGGAAACCCTTCTCAGATGCTTTTTTATGCCAATGCAGTCTTGGATGGTGATGAATTTAAATGTTCATTTGAAAATACACTTTGGTAGATGCCAACAAATATAGTAAATCATCCTAATTTCCAATGACACTTTGTATGATGAGGTTTCCATTTTTAAACAGAAAACATAGTAGCACTTAATCGATATTAAAAACGCTATCCATGAAAAAGGTCACATGATGGAGTGAGGGTATGTCTGTATTTTAATAAAGTATGACTAAAACAACAACAAGACATACATACTGTACTCTTAGATGTCTCAAGGAAGGCTGCCTGCATTCAAAATGCAGTCCAAAAGTTCCATCCTCGACGACCCACATAAAGTCAATGAAGCAAAAAAGTCAGTGGCGGAGCTAGAGTTTTATATATGGGGCTACTTCACGGGGTCCACAGACCATGACAGATAATGTGTGTGTAACCCCGACATGGCATTAAATTATAAATCCTGTAAATAAAGCCTAGGATTGCTGAATAGAGGTACAAGTGATAATTTACTTCGTCAAATGTGACAAATGTATACAAAACAATTGCACAATGTTGTGATTATAAATTAATGTCGATGAAATAAGTGATAAGTTATCAACGTTAAATTATGTTTTCAACATTTTCATTTTCATTATTTTTATTTTATTTCATTTATACAGAAACAAAGCAGCACCAGAGGTGTCTTTAAACTAATGTGGATCAGAGCAGTATATATCTGATAAAACATACTCATTCCATAGGACCTCAAGATTGGTACAAAATCATTGATGCTGATTATTGCCATTGATGTTTTAATCTTGATTATTACTTTCAGGTATTACATTTAATCTTTTGCACTCTAAAAAACAAGATGAGAAGTGTTTATGAATTATTTTATTGCTGTTTTAATGCTGTTTTAAAAAAATATATAAAAATCTGTTATTCAAACGGGAAATATATGGAAAATAGATAAAGAGCATCCAACATCGCTAGAACACTCAATGGCTTCAGGTTATACAGAAAAGAGTCTGACTACTCTAATTAATCTCTTTCTTACATCGTATCTGTACGTGGTTGTGAATGATACATTTTGTGAGCATGGGGCACTTCAGCACAGCTCTTCTTCACCGGTGAATCATTTTAACGCCTCTGATTGGCCAGTATATTCATACCATGAACTTGATTGGCTGTAATGCTCAAAGCTGTAGCAGAGCAAAAACGCTGTCATCCACATTCGTTCATTTTCAGCTCATCTTATTTACATACCGACTGTTGTAGCTAGTTTTTTAGCAGGGACTCTTTTTTCTCTTTTGTCTAGAACTTTTTTCCAAAGCCTCTGTTAATTTCCGATCCTGATGTAAGCAATGAATAGTTGTCCTAAATTCTAAATCCAAGGCTAAAGAGTAAAATTACTTTAAACAAAATATAGAGAAAACAAAGACACTCTAGGCAGGAAACCTGAGAAGAAGGAAGCATCATGTTTTGTGTAAGCACATGGCCTGGTTGACAGCCTGCTTTCTTGTGTTTGTGGTGTGACCCCGCCCTCTCGTTACATTGTTAGTCATCTTGATATTGTTTCACTCTCCTCACATGGTTCTGGTGTTTGTCTTCTCTCTCCTCTCCTGATCCTCGTTTCTATTCTGATTTCCATAACTTTTTATTCCCTGTGTTTCTATTGTCGTGTGTCAGACTGGTTTCTTGTTGTTTTTACTACTTTGACCCCCCCCCCCCCAGTGTCATTTACTACTGCCGTTCATTGACTGCTTTTCCCTAGCCCAGTTTTTATTTAGTTTTCGTGTGTACACTGACTGCCTTGTCTTGAAGAGTTTCTCCCCATACTCCTGTCTTGTTTTGGCCTGTTAGTCATCTGCTCCGTGTCCTGCCCCTTCTGTGCCCTTAGTTTGCAGCTCCAACTACCACAGCTCTCTGACTTCCCTCACCCCCTCTGGTTGAGTCTCTTGGTTTTGTGGCGGATTATACCTCGCCTTCAGGCCTCAAGCTCCGGTAGCGGCTCTTTGCCCTCCTCGCTGCAGCCACTCTGCCAACTACGGACCTCGTCCCGTCCCAATTGGATCCAGTCACCCTTGTGAGGTTCGCTTTCACCAAGTGGACTTCTCTTGTGGATTCTACTCTAGTGGCTCCATCTCTCCTCGAGAGTCTGCAACTGGTCGAGCTTCCCTCCCCACAGACTGTCCTCTGTTCAACGTCCCCTGTGATTGTCTTGATTCTTATTGTTTATTCATTTATCGCTGCTTGTTTTTGTGTTTAATAAAGCTCTGTTACCCGGCACCTGAATCCAGACTCTCATTTGTGACACTCCTTGTGTATTTTATAAGTTTGTATGAAGCATCAAGCACAAGTGGATCAACAGGTTGCATTAATAACCTTACCTACTATGGGTTTAAGTAAATAAGATATGAAACAAAGCTTTCAAGTACAGCACATTCAAAGCTTTTTATTTTCATTTTTATCTTGTAGGGCAATATACTTTTGATAAAAGTAAAACATTAAAAGGAATACAGCAGCTCTGGGATTTTGCGATGTGTTTTCTCAGTTACATTCTGGCAATAACTGGCCCATTCACACTTCCCATTGTGAAGAATGATAATGCCAATGGAATGTTCTTTTTGCTGCTGTTAATTATTCTTTTGTCTGTATTCTGCCTATTGGTCGATGTCTGTCAGATAAACACATGCTGCTCTAATATGCATTCGATTGTAGTATTAAAAACAACCTGAAAAAATGTCTCCTGTGATGTTTTTTATGTGCTAAGTATGTTTTAACATGGACATTATCCAAATGTTATCCGACCACGCTCTTGTTTTACTTTCACTTTCTTCTCATCTGTTCTTTTCTTTCTTTCCTTTCTAAAACTATTTATTCGTTTAGATTAATAAATCATACAATTTTCATAATGAATTGGTTTAGGACTTTGTGTTTTGTAATTATTCATTTATGTTTGTTCACCAAACGTGAATTAAAATAACAAACTTTTCTTAGAGCGTAATTTAGAGCGTGCAACGCAATTGTTCGCGTTTGGTGTGAACCGAGCATAACTATTGTCATTATGTGTCAACAACTGAAAAACCTCCAAAGCGATGTAAAGTGGCTAAATAGTCGCCGTCCATTTTAAAATAACGTATACTGTATGTGTTAAAGGGAAATATATAAATAAAACCACAAACATGGATGGACACTTGTTTGCTTGTTTCCAAAAATAGATGGAAAAACAATTCTTAATCCAAAATTCATAAATAAGAATTATAATTATAATCAAATAAATAATTGCTACATTTTGTAGGCATCAAATTAGTTTTAACAAAAATTTGTCTAAAGTTTGTCTGTATACGGCAAGCCTTTTTGGGATTGTGTATGTTTCATACTGTACCTTGATGTCCAGTGTGAAACCAATTTGAGTAAAGCCAGTTTGAGAACCACTGCATGAACATGTGCAACCTTCTGAATGACACAAATAAAGTCCCTTTTTGACCATCTCATATTCTTAAATAACAATCCACCTTTTGTTTTCTTTATTCAAAAATATTTTGTCTTAGAATCTGACAACATTCCAAGAAGGGCCCCAGATGTAATGGCAACAATTGTTATCGTGGTTTAAATATATTGTTAGTTGTTTCTTTTAAAGATTAGGCTCAATATATCAGGTTGTTTTGTGTTTGTGGTTTCGTCGCCATAGAATTATAAGGTTCTATCTGTACTTTGAGTAGTTTTGAGATAATGAGCGTCAAAGTTTTTGCATTTCTTACAGCAAAAATTAAATGGGGAACAAAGTTCTTTCATACATGTAAAAGACAGAAACCCTAATGCATTCTAAATGAACAATATCAGCATTTTCAGAAATTTGTAAATGGGGATGTTTGGAACAGGTCAAACGCAGAGAAAACCTTTTGATTTTGAAAAATCCCATTTTGTTATAAATTATAAGGTTCTATCTGCCGGTTACATGACAAAGAAAGCTGATCCTGATCGGTCCTCTTGTGTGCATTCGAAGTTAATATTAGATTTTTTAGATAGAACCTTTTTGTTTTCTTAAAAAAGTCCTTTACATTAAAAAAAAAACATTGCATAATGTAAATAAATTGTCAGATACATTTTGACAAAAATGTCAGATAGAACTCAATATAATTCAAAGGCAACGTTTTGTATTGTGCCTACTTTTTAAAATGTATCAGTGTTGAGTGTGCACTTGTGTCAATGTCACATCAAGTGTCAATGCACCTTGAATGTAGATATATAGGGAAGAGCAGAGTTATTCTGCATTCAGAGTGTGTCATGCCACAAAAATGACACATACTCTCAGGGCCAGAAGAGGAGGGTCAAGAAGAAGGATGGTGTCCCCTCTCATCAGAACCACAGACAGCAGCAGCATGGCACTGGTAAATTGCTTTTTATCCATCCATCTTTAAGTCTATCCATCCATCCATGCGTCAATTCATTAGATCGGCATTGTCTTTAGAGTTTCTCTGGGAGGTATAAAAGCTCAAACTTCCCTAAAGGAAAAAAATCCAGGACAATAAAAATCTAATCATATGCAGTAGGCATGAACAGAACGTACATGTATAACACTACCAAACATGTCAATCACAAATATGAACAAATTCCACATGGTATCACATTGGTTTAAATATTTTAAAACAGGGTTTGGAACTCTGCTCCATTTTTCAAAGTCATGCTTGATGTGCTTTGAAAGTGACACTTTTGATGACTATTAGCAAATTTAACTGACTGTCAACTTTTATTCTGCACACAGCATCGATTTTGTTTCACGCTGCCTGGACTTCAAAGCAACGGCAGTCTATCCGGTTTATGAACAGATAGAGAAGATTCGTCATTTGTTGCGAGAATAACTTTAGCAACAGGCTTATTAGATGACAGGCCTTGGATATACACCTTATTTGTAGTTTACCTCATGTTTCGTGAATTCTGACATAAGAGAACCAGATTTTTTTCATGTAGCCGCATAAATGTGGCTTTCTCTCTAAGAATATGATTTAGTTTCACTATCAATCCAGAAAGATTGTCCAGCAAGGAGAGGATGTTGTCTTAAATGACCGGAGATGTAAGGTACTTTATAATAACTATTATTATTATAAAATGTGCTTGAATCAAAAAGCCAGAAATGATTTCTGCTTTGAAAGGCAAAACATTGTGTAAAAAACACATTACTACATAACCACTGTCACTTTCAATCACAGTCTTTGCAGGTTTAACGTGATTCAGTGTCTGAACATTTAAAATTGATTTAAATATATAACGCAATACAATTCAGAACAATCATTTCACTCATGTGATGTTCAAACAGACAGAAAATAAAGTGGTAAGATCAACTGTGACATCAGTAAGAACTGGGAGTCTGTTTCCTACAACGCTAGTAAACCCATGAAAGGATGGACTGTTTTTTAAAGCACATGCCTGTTTTTTTATTAAGCCTATTTGGAGGCAATCTAGTCCAGGGTAACAAATGCAAGCAGCCCCCCACACACACAAGCACGTGGCACCTTACATTGTATTATGTGAATCCATAAAGGCATTATAAATCTAGATGGCTGTCTAGAAGACATCCAGCATATCTTAGAGGGGTAGTCGGTGAATGATCATTACACCAAAGTTATGGCAAAGACCTGCGTGAAGATAGGAAAATGGAGGAATTCAGACCGTGCAGACATTAAGTGCTTTTGATTTATGTGAGAAAAGTTTTCTCTCGCGTCAAGCACTCAAGCACAATAAAGTGAAGAGCTTATCGCCTGCAGGTAGCTTCTGTGAACACACACGTGCCAACCCAGCCAATGTGCATCCTTAATGTCTGGACCTGAATGGAACTATTCATTAAAAACCACCACCAGCTTGGTAGTGCCCACTTTGATTTCTCTGTCACAGTGTGTGTGTGTGTGAGAAACGATATATCATATGTTCCTTTTGTCCTGCAGCAGTTCTTTGATAGAGCTGCTCTGCCTTTATTCCTATATCCTATGAATTTGAAAAAGGCAAAGGTGACATGAGGACAGATAACATGTGATCCACGTTTCAGTTTGACAATAAAAAAAAATATCCCACAAATTAACTTGTTGGGAGAAAAGTGCTTCATATTTAGGACAAGAATAGGCCACTTAATGCCGAGAAGAATGACTCAATTGTCAGCAATAATTTACTTTAGAATACTGTATCTATAATCTTAATATAGTTTTATGATTTAAACGATTTTATGTGGATTTTTGTCAGTTTACAAGGAAATTAATTTAGATTAAGTTGTTTTTAACAGGTTACAGTGATAAATATTAAAAACTCCATAAAATCTGAGAGAGTGCTAAGTCAAAGTTATAGAACAACAAAATAACAAAAAATTATGTTCTGCTTTCTAACCCAGTTATGCTGATGGAATCTGTTGTGCCAATTCAACAGATAAGTCACAGTAACTAGCAGGTTGTGGTCTTGATGTTTGCAACTCATCAGAACATCAGAAATGTAAAGCTATTGTAGAAGAATTAAATGTCCATCAACTTTACATGTGCATTTCAAAACATGAAATTGCATTCTTTCTGCATACTTTTACACTTTTCTCAACCATTGACTCTGTCCTTAATCCTTCTGTTAAGTCTTCATCAAGAACCTTTTTCCCGATAAAATCAATAATACGCAAGTCCAAGTGTTTACCTCGATCCAACCTGTACCGGAGCCCTGTATCCTGCTCTCAGTGGAGCGACTTTGCACCCGTTTCTCTTCAGACATGCTGAGAAATCGTTTCAAAACGTCCTACATACCAATTCCATCTTTGATATTTTATTATCTGGCTTCAAAACTCTGCACAGTACTGAATCTAAGCTCCTAAAAGTTTTCAAAAGTGATCACAGATGCTGGTCACACAATGGCATTAGTGTTGCTACACTTGAGCTCAGCCTTTGACTTTGTGGAACACAGAACTCTTTTATCCCGGCCTGAACGGTCAATCGGCATCTCTGGTATAGTTTTGAAATGGATTTGCTCATTCCTGTCAAATAAATAAATCCTCTATTAGTGTATTGTATGCACCTCTTCATCCTCGATGGCCCAGCTTACTTGTGGTGTACCCCAGAGATAGATCTTAGCACCACAGTTATTCTCGCTGTATATGCTAACTCTGGGATCCATTAGGAGTAATTTTGGGGTATCGGATCACAGCTACGCAGACGATACCCAACTTTACATACCCATAAAATGTAATTATAACTCTGCTTATAAAAGACTGGAAGCCTGTTTTCAAGAAATCAAAGAATGGCTTACAAACTTTGTTACTTTACAATGATAAAACCCAAATCATTCAATTTGGGTCAAAAGAGCAACCAGGCGGTGACTTCCCTGACCTTGGTGCACTTACTCCATATATTACTTCAGATTTTAAAGATCTTGGTTTCCATCTTGAACAGTCTCAAAGTAGAAAAGCAAATTAACACAATAGTCACTACCAGCTTTAATCATATTCGCCGGTTAGCCAGAGTCAAACCTTTCTTGAGCACGGGAAGTTTATTCACGCTTTTATCTCTACACGACTCGACTATTGTAACTCCTTGTATGCTGGGTTACCTCTTTCCTCCATCTCCCGCCTTCAAATGGTACAAAATGCTGCTGCACGCCTACTCACGGATAGCTGCAAACGAGAGCATATCACTTTTACACATATCACTTTTTGGCTCACAGTTGACTTGCATAACCTTTGTTTTGTTAACCTTAATGTTTTGCTTATAGTCAATGTTTTCATGTACAGCTGCTTTGTAACAATGAAAATTTTAAAAAGCGCTATATAAATAAAGCTGACTTGACTTGACTTGACTTGACTTAATTAATCAATACAAATGTAAATAGACAGTCGGTAAGCCCCTCACGCACAAACCATAACTAAAAGCAAGGTCTGGTCCTCTCTCACCGGACCGGTTGCTCGTCCTCTTATGCTCCTGATCTCCTCTGTGATACAAGACCGGTGCACGTACATCTGACACTCATTATAACTCACGCCTTGACTCCCGGCACGACAACGACACTAAATCGCTAAATGACCCAATTTTTTGGGCCGGGCATTCACGAGAACGTGCGCAGGTGGTGTGCCTCGTGTCATGAATGTCAGTTGGTAAACCCAAAAGCGCCGTTGCGCCCATTGCCATTAATGCAGGTCCCCTTTGACAGAATTGGGAAGGACCTCATCGGGCCATTAGAGTGATCAGCGAGAAGACACCAATTTGCACTAGTCCTGGTGGATTATGCAACCCGATATCCCGAAGCCGTGCAGCTCCATAGCATCTCCGCTAAGAGTGTTGCGGCACTGTTTCGCATAATCTCCCGCGTGGGGATCCCCTGGGAGATCCTCACAGACCAAGGCATGTCACGTACGATACGCAAACTCTATGAATTATTGGGCATTAAATCGGTTCGTACCAGTGTCTTCCACCACAAACAGACGGCCTGGTAGAACGGTTTAATCGCACGTTAAAAATCATGATTCATAAATTTATTCATGAAGACACCAAAAATTGTGATAAATGGTTGGAAGCCCTTTTATTCTCTGTGCAGGAGGTCCCCCAAGCCTCCACAGGGTTTTCCCCCTTCAAGCTTCTCTTTGGAAGCCAGCCCCCAGGGGTTTTGGACGTCCTCATAGAGACTTGGGAGGATGGACCCCAGGACGCAATTCAATATGTCCTGGACCTGAGAACAAAACTCCATACACTGGGGCAGGAACCGGCGAACGTAAAACAAGCTTTTAATTAAATAAACTAACTTAAAATGCAGCCAGCTCCCTCACAGTCGACTGCCGGCCGAACACAACACAAAGTTCTGGCCTGGTCCTCTCTCGTCATACATTGCTGTCCTCTCTCGTCCCTTTATGCTCCCGAAGCTCCTCTGTGAGTGATGCGAGACCGGTGCAACGCGCAGCTGACACTCATTATTACTCGCGTCACCGGCCTCGACTGTTCCCTCAGGGCTCTCGTCCCGCCTTGCTCGTTACAGTCACTTAGATCCCAAGATGGACTGCTTTTGCGAAAACCCCGGTCTCGCTTGAAACGCAGGGGAGACAGAGCCTTTCGTAGTAGATTATTGCTCCCCGACCTCTTTGTAAGTCACTTTGGATAAAAGCGTCTGCTAAATGACTAAATGTAAATGTAGCTGGTCCTAAGCTATGGAACAGCCTGCCATTACCCATAAGGACTGCCCCTACGCTAGTCCAATTCAAATCCAAGTTAAAAAGACATTCCTTTTCTTGTGCTTTTAATTATTTGTAATACTTCTTCTGTGGAGTCAAACTAACTCCTCGCAGGTGGCTTAGCATGGTTTAAAGTGAGTAACTTTGATGTTACAACACTTTAATTTCAGGGTCATGACTGTCCCACGTGTTTTGTGTGGAAACACTTGATCATTGTTTGTTTAAGATGGGTTCGTTCATGCGTTCACTGGTCCTGTCTTTAACCCTGCACCATTGTTTCCTTGTTTAGCTTCCCACCAGTGTTTTATTCCCCACACCTGCCCATAGTTATCTTCCCTTGTTAGTTCCCGTATATAATGCCCCTGTATTGGCTGTCCTTTGCTGTTGCTTTTTGCTTCGTACCTGTGCAAATTATCCTGTGAGTACTATGCCATGTATCTTGTCCTTGCCTTGTTTTTGATAACTGTTAGTCTAGCCTTTATCCTTTCCAAGTACTGTGTCGTGTAAATTAGTTATCCTGTTCGCTTGTTTTTGCCCCGTCGTGGGAAGTCTTTTGTTTCTGTTTTATATTCAAGCTCGTCCTGAGGGCTGCTTCATAAAAGGCTGCTAAGAAAAGCGGCGATTAAAGCCAACACCTGACTTGAATGAGCCAAACTCATCAGTCAAGCATAATTTGGTTCTGTAATGGTAAGTTGAAGATCATGTGATCTGACTAATTTGAGTCATCTGAGTTCACCTAGTTCAGATAATCACGTGCAAGTCAAGCTTTGATCAAATCGATTCACGAAGGAAAAGAGAGCAGTGATTGGTGCTCTTCTTATTTGTTTAACGGCAGTTAACATCCAGCGTATTGGTGCATTACCGCCACCTTCTGCAAAACGAGTGAAGAATTTAAACCTCAAATGTACGAAACTGTGGTACTACCGCTAAAAATAACGAAACCAGAGGGAAAGATTGGCAAGAAATTCCTAAATGACTCCACGCATTCAGTAAGTATTAAGTGTTCAAGTATATTCATATAGCCTATTTTAATAAAAATAAATGTAATAATACTATATAATAATCTTTGCTTACTGTTTGAATAAATTGTAGCAAAGCGAAAGGGGTTATTAAAATATATTGTACAAAATTTTTAAACCTACATTACTTTTTATTTTGTATAAAATGTATTACAATACAGTGCTTTGTAAATGTCTTAAAGAGTTTAATCTTGATTTCAGATAACCTACAATTCAGAATAATGTGTCTGTATGTTCACAGGTTAGTCTAGGTACAGAAATCACTGTTTGCATTAGATTTATTAGATTAGATTTGAAGGCCCACTTGAGGTGCTCGCAAGTTGTATTTTGCAAACATGATTGTCTGCAGGACACCGTAGACAGGGGCCACATGTGACAAAGGGATTATTGAGTCATTCCAACAACATGCCAATAATAAGCAATCAAATTATTTTTTCTGTTCCTACAGAATAATGCAAAGAAGATAAAGACTGTGTACAAGCTCTACCTCAGCACGAAAAAGGAATATACCTGAAAAGTTAATCAAGTTGAACCTGAAAATCCAACAACTGGAAGATGATTTTTTTTTAAACTGTAGGTCACTATAAATTGTTTAGATTGACATCTTTTTGGCCAATATGATTGTTTGAAATTATTTTATCTATTATCAATTTATTGTGGAGTGTTTAAATTCAAACTTTATTCACATTAGTTTAAAGATTTATAGTATATCAAATCAATATAATCTAACACCGATGTATGACAACAGACAATATATTAATTTATTATTGTGTTCTATTATTTATTTAATTGATTTCTTTAAATAATTTATAATCATTCATTAAAATTATGCAATATTGAATCATAACAGAGAATCAGTGGTAATATAATCACATTACTTTGACCTCTAGTTAAGCAACAACTAAGGCTTAGCCTGACAGTTAGCCTGTCCCGGACCAGGCTAGTTTCCTAGCATAAGTTGCCATAGTAAGTGAGTTCGAACTGTTTTAAGTTTGCTTTATGAAACCGAATTGGCTGACAATAAATCTGATTTAAGATTACGAAATAAATCAGGCTTATTTCGTAATCTTGTTTTATGGAACAGCCCTCAGGTTTGCTCCCCATCATGGGTTTGTTTTTCCACCCCATACCCTGACAAAAACCGTATACAAGATATTTGTTCTCAAAATGCACCAGACTTATGCATTTAATTAAAAAAAATTCTTCATATATCTATCAGATGGTGTTGTTGTTTTAATTCTCGCAATAATTTGTAAGATCCTTTTTAAATGTATATAATTGTTTGTACAGGACAAGTTTCTGTGTGTTGTGCACAAAGGTGCCCCTTTAAAAGAATGGATGCATGACGCCCCTGGTAGTGATCATGGAATATCATAAGGAATATTATGGATACAAGGTGCATGACAAAAAAGTAGGAAACAAATGTGCCCCCATAAAACCCGAACATTGGACAAAATTAAATACCAATTAAATATACATGTCCCATCCTAAAAATCCCAAAATGTTTCAACAACACAGCAGTTGTCAATAAGGTTTTTTTAGCGTTCTGTTCGGTCTTGGTTACTTCTAATTTGTAATTTTTAAGGATTTTGTGAAGGATTACCGCAGTTGCCCTGAATAGTCAAACATGCAGTAGTAGATTATATACCATCTCTCTCCCATTCTGAGACTTAATCAAGCTTTGACTTCTCTGAGATGTTACATAATGCAAGGGACAAAAGATGAGTCAAAGTCGTTTTTTTCCTTCTAATGGGGATGAGGAGATAACTTTGCGTGTTGTGTGGCATTGAAGATGACAAAGCGATTAAAACTAGAACATAAAAAACAAACTTATCTTTGTCATTGTAGTTTAACAGGGTCATATCATGCATTCTCTTATTTTCCCCGGGGCCGACTTATAATTAGTTTGTGGCACATCCTTCATTAACAGCCTCTTTGCAAAGCCTGCGTTACATTATAACAGATTCATAAAAAAACTCAAACTAAACTACAGTCACGTTTTGGCATATCAGAAAAAGACTTGCAGCACATTCAAGGTATACTTCTTTCCTCCAGAATGTGTATTCCCCGGGGTCACACCCTTTTAAACTTCTAACACAATGCTCTACCAGTTGAGCTACAAGTGTACACTTGGCTGGAGTTAGGACCAATAGTATCTTATTGAATTGACCCGCAGTGGATGAACCACACTGTAGAAAATTATTATATGCCTTTATTAGAAGACATATAGTTTATTTACATATACTTCATATAATTGTGTTCCTGCTTTCTGGCAGTAGATCTGCAGTTCCCTGCATGTTTTGTATTTGACTGCATTAGGAGAATAATTTTGGAAAAAATTATTTAGGTGTTTTTCAGTAAAAAAAGCTTGTTTTTGTTGATTCATCTTCGAGATTTAGGTTTTATATGTAATATATTTACGTTTTTTAAGTGGTTACTTTTGTTCAGAAGAGCGATGCTTGTGCTAAGGCTGAGAGAGGCACAATGTTATGAGTGAAGGAACACATTTCATGACTAAGCAGTAAAGGGTATAGCACACCAGACATGCCATCATTAAATTGTGTTTCATGTATTTCTAAAATTCAAACATATTGTTTTCTATACAGTACACACATCGGTCGCAGCGCTCTGCTTCAACTCTGGACACTGCTAAAAATCCTTTCCGTTCCACATAGGCCAAGTGCCTGGCACATTATTTGCTAAAATCTACCACATTATTATACCATAGCCTGTTTGAATACTCGATTCTAATTGGCTAGAAGGTGTGCATTGAAACCGTTTAATCCACACAAAAAGTGTACTGTTAGGATCGATAACAGCTTTAATTTGGCAAATGACCTTGGTATTAGCGGAATAATCCACGGCAAGCCGTGCAAAAAGGATTTGAAATCCTCCGTTTTGCGTCGGGTGGTTCTTTGCCTCCAAGAAAGCATAGAACAATAACGAATTTGCGTGATATACTGTACAGCCTATTCATTGAATAACATTCATAAAATAACTTAAAATAATGTTCCACGACTACAAATTCCAAACCACAAATTCCTACCTTGACTCCATAGTGTCTTTGGTGAGATAGACAATCCAGTAGACCAGGTTAAATGCCCCAAACGACAGGGGAAAGAGAATGCGTGAGTACTTGTCAATGATGCTGGTTCCTGTCAACATGTTGTCGGCAGGGACAGCAGAACCTTGCTGACGGAAATCATGCTGAGGCGGTCTGGAGAACCGCTCAGTAGCATCTTTTTGAGATAAGGAATTCAGTCTTTTCTTTAACACACCTCCGGGGTCCAGAGGATGCTGAGGAAACACACAGAGAGATTTAACTGTGACATGAAAAGAAGGCTGTTGTTTCTCAAAAAATGTTTTGATATTGCTTAGATTATTTCAAATGCAATAAACAATTTTCAATTGCATTACATACATTTATTAATTTTGGAGACAAAAACGACTAATGGGTTTTCAGTTGGTGTTAATACCCAGTTAGGCCTTTTTCCAGAATTTTTTTTGATTAATGAATAAAATGATGAAAAAAATTGGTTTTGTATAGAGCTTGTCAATTGAAGTCACAGCGCCTTGCATGCTGGGGAGGCGCCGCCATCTTCGGAGGTTGTTTACTAGCGATTGTTTTGTTTTGCTACGGCTCTCACCTTGCTTTTGCGTACAGTGGTGTGAAGAGAATAAGAAGCGGTGGAAAATATGTATAAAGCAAGTAAAACAAAACAACATTGAACTGAACTCACTAGCAGAAAAGAGCTACACCTACAAATATGGCCACCCAGCTTTTAACACAGCATGACGTCAGCGCCACATTCTCTATCAAGGATTTACAGTTGATTGTATCTTTTAGTTTGATAAACTGTCCTATATTTGTATGCAGTTATAACCAAAATACCATATAAAATTCAATATATACATACTGTGTATACAAATTTTACTTCTCATATGTTATATACGTATATATCTTCACATTTCAAAAATATATGTGATATAACATTGCCTTACATATATCATATATAGCGATCTCACTCTTAATATACTGTATAAAGTAGGGGCATATACTGTGTGTCATATAACATTGTATCTGATGCATATTTGTTTAATTACCCTTTAAAAATTACATTAAATCAGTCTTTGTTTAAAATGTACAGGGTTTTCTATTGGTTATTTCTATCCGATCGCTGACTTTTGGGAAATTTTTGGCACGGCGTGACTGCGTTGACTTTGTTCCATCCCTGAGCAGGTTTCCAAGCAGCAAGTGTCAGCTGCAGATCACTGTGTCGTCCCCACTGCGGTGTAAAATCACCCATGGAGTACCTGGCTCACGCTGCCGTAATACCACAGCTATTTTTAACTGCCCAACAGGCGGCACCTAACTCAGGCTAACTGCCCAAGGAAATGGAACATTGACACACTGAATAGACACTCTAATATATCAACCTAGGGCTAAATAATATTTACTTTAACAATTTAACTATCCAATGACAGATGAGAGAAGTGTTTGGCAATCCTTTTGAAATTCAGTAATAATTTTAGCATTTTGTTCCGCTACACTTAACTTTACTGGGAAAAGTCTTTCATAGCGAAGGACCAAATAGCAGGACAGGAGAACTATGGGATTGCATTTACTCCCTACAGGCAACATGGTTCCCTGGACCCTGCCATGCTTTCTTCTGGATGTGATTTTGCTACTGTAAACTGATTACATAATCTGCAGCAGCAAAATAGCTGAAAAGCCCACTGGCTGTCTCCTTTTGTCTTCTCTGCTTGTTGTCTGATGAAATGAGAGCGTGCCATTAAAGAGTGAGAGGGATGGCTGAAATAAATGAAAATGGAAAGACGGGGACAAGAATTACCAAAATGCCTTCTCTATCACTGCTGGCTGCCGCTGCAGCACGGACCGCATTTATTCGCCGAAGTTCCTTGTTGGCCTGCAAAGTGGAAAAATAGTTGACTGCTGCAAACTCAATCAGGGCAGAGAAGACGAAGGCGAAGCAGACGGCGATGAACCAGTCCATTGCTGTGGCATAGGAGACCTTGGGAAGAGAGTGTCGAGCGCTGATGCTCAGTGTGGTCATGGTTAGGACCGTGGTGATCCCTGTTGAAATAATTAAGCGTACTTACAATCTCAGTCAAAAGAATAGATGGCTGGTAGGCTTTAATTCAATTTTGATCAGGGTTTCGAGTCTTTTTAAGCAAAACCTCAGTTTTGAAAAAATATAGAAGAAATAGTTGACATGCAAGCATATACATGCTGTAAAAAAGCATTCTTTATTTCTAGAGCACCATTTGATAGGTACAATGCCAGTACCGAATTGCAGTTGAAGTAAGACATTTGCAGTAAAGAACTGGTTTCATGTGGTACAGACCATTATGAATAATCTTGTTTCTACATTTTGACAGTGCCTCGAGGCTTAGGAGGACCATCTGAGTTAAAAGGGCTGATGGGAAAATAAGGGGGTGGGGAGTAGTGTACAGTTATTTCATAATGGAGCATAGAAAACCTTGGTCCACTGGTACATGTTGGCTCTTCTCAGATTATTTACTCCGAGCTAAATGCAAAATCCCAGGAGATAAATAACAGCCAATAGTAGGTACTGTAAAACTGATTTGTCCATAGCCAGGGGGTTTGGTTCTTTTAAAGTCTGAGTTCCCCTGTCTTACAGCAACACGATATTAGTGCCATTTAACCCCTACTGGCCAATAGGGCTGCATAAAGATTTATCGTGACTAATCGTTTGCAAGAATAAATGTTTTTGTTTATATAATTATGTATATATAAATACACACACATGCATGTATCATTTAAAAAATATATATGTATTTATTAAATATTTATATATAATATAAATTATATATAAATATAAAAATGTAAATACACTTGTAAATATATCTTAAATATATGCTGTACATGTATGCGTGTGTATTTATGTATTGATAATTATTACACACAGCACAGCAACATGTATTATGTAAACAAAAACCAACGATTGGTCGGGATTAATCATTATGCAGTCCTATGGCCAAGTCTAGACCTATAAACTATAAACATGCATCCTTGCACCAGCTATCCTCAATGCTAGCAAATTCGACTATGTGCTTTCACTGGCTTCGCAAGAACTTCCTTACAAGAAAATATATTGCAATTACTTTTAGATATGTTTCATCATAGTTGTCCTCAGGGCAAGAAGTTTTATTATCACAGATTCATCATAATTCTTCAATGCACTGTGATATGGTGGAAAACAATATCTAAAATAGTTTTACAAAAAGTTAAACGCAAGAAAATGTACCATATTTGAACATTTCTCTATTCTAATGGTTTAGAATCCTAAAACTGATTAACTTTTCTCTGACGGTGTCATTTTTTGTGGCTATATGAAGTTACCGCCATGTTCGAACAATGTGTTAGTTCATCCCATATCTCTGGACAACATTTTAAGACAACAAAAAAGTGTCAATTTATTGTTGAAATTTTGCAAAATGTAGCACTGCATCAAACTTACTTCTATAAAATGTTTTGATTGAGAAGTTTGCCTGTGCTATAAGAAAAGATTAAATGCCACATGGTTTGTTATTTTGTTATGTAATGCAAAGACATTAATAAATCAATCAGTGTAACTTAAGTTTTCCGTTTTTTGGGGAATCACTGTAGAGCACTTCAAATGATTTCTCTAAGTTGTTCATAAGAAAGAAATGAATACCCATTACTTGCTTAAGTATTGCAGCTGTCTACTGTCACCAATCAGCCCAGTGACTAATAAATAATAAAGATGTAATATACATTAAATAAATAAGAAATCTCAAGGCTTCTTTGACTCAGTTTATCTAATAGAAAACTACTGTAAGAGATTTTACCCTGTGATGTATATTAAATGTCAATATACCTTATCAGAGTTAAATATCTGAATATGATCTAAAGTGTTATTAATTTTACCTAATCGTGATTCAGGTGTATACAGTGGTCATTTACATTTAAGCAGAGGTGGGTAGAGCGGGATAATATAGAGCGAGGCGGTTGTTATAGCCATTAAGGCCAGGCTGATTCATTATCCCTAATCATTATCATTATTTCCTAAATTATTATTAGGAAATGTTTAAAATATGTGTAACCTAAAAGACAAACATTCGCCTATCCAGAGCAAACAAATAATAATGCAAATAAAGAAAAGAGAACTAATTTAGGAAATTTACCGCTACATGTTTCCTCAAATTGGAAGTTTTTGATGTCTGTTTGTTTTGGTAGACACAGAAGACACCGCATAATGTAGCTGCTGTTTTGCACTTTTACTAAGGTAGACATGTTTTTAATATGAGGCCAGGGGTGTTTCTTGTCATTTGTTTCTGCATTGCCGACGGATGATTCTGACATTTTTGTTTTGCTACCTACGACCATACAACTGTGAAGCTAACCCGTCCCGCCGCTGAGATTGAGTATGGTCACGTGACGAGACTGCGCAGCAAATAGGTCAAAAAGTAACGAGCTCATTGTAGCCCAATGTAGCGGAGTAAGAGTACAGTTTCTTTTTCACAAATCTACTCAAGTAAAAGTAAAAAGTATAGTGATTTAAAACTACTCCTAGAAGTATAATTTTCAAAAACGTAAAGTAAATGTAACTGAGTAAATGCACCTCGTTACTTCCCACCTCTGCATTTCAGAGGTTCTAACTTAAGTAAATTTTAGCATACCAACATATAAACTTACTTTCACAACAAAATATTAATTTTGGAACAACTTGGAAAACCACTGGCCACAGTGTCGGTAATGCATGACTATGTACGTACATTACACAGTAAGTACATTGTAATTAAGGCCACACAATGTAAAGTGACAAAACAAATTTAAATCACTGTTTGTAAAAGAATATATTTCTTATACGATCCAGCAACAATCTAGGAGAGGATGAGTAGGTCACCCATCTGACGCTCTTTCTCTAGGGTCAAAGGTTATGCTGATATACTCAATTATGCCACCCACACCAACAGTGGCTTGGCATGTTTTTGTGGGACTGCTGTGGGTGATCTATTGGGCAGCTCGTTGTCAATGGGTTAAGAAGATTGTAATACGATAAGTTTCTTAACCTTGGAAAGAGTACATTCTGAAGTGGCAAACTATGTGCCAAGTACTAATTAAACATACCGAGGACTTGTGAAAGAGACACCAACATTTTGTCAAGCACAAAACGAAGCTATATTTTGGATATATACTGTAAGCCCCTATATGTGTGTGTTTGTATGTACTGTACGTATGCACGCATCAGACACTATTGGCTCATGCTCAATCAGTCTTTCACAGTAGGACAGTAATCCCAGAATCTGATACAGATTAAAAGTGACTGATTTTTCATATTTAATAAAAGGAACACGTAAACAACAGCCATAATCTTAAATTATTGTACTATGATTATATAAATTCATGCTTATAACAAACAACATTATACTTTCATTAGGAAAAAATATGTTTTACTTCTAGCCACAGTTAAATTAACACGTTCGTAAAATAGTACATTTAGGTTTTTGAAATGTAACGTTGATATTAACAGTACAACCATTTGTATTGGGATGGTATGAAGACAAAGTACACCAAAAAGATGTTAACTACCTTTAATATATTTAAACCATGGTTACTTATCGTAAGGGTCTTTACATTGTGTCCGTTTCTGTACTTGTTGAACAAGAGACCTCCTCTTTTATTTCGTTCACGATGAGAAGTAGCAGCTAATTCAATTTGTTTATGTACGAATGTGTTGACTGATCGTTTATGTCGTTCACAAACTAGAAGCAGCAGGCCCTTTTGTACGTGTACGAACAAGATCTCTCTCTCGTTCAGGCTCAAAACACTGCCACGTTCACGTTCAGTGAAGGGCGTAGTTTTTAGGGGAAATTGTAAATACTAAATCGGAAAATATTGCGTGAATTATTCTGTTGGATATAAACTACCGTTCAAAAGTAATTTCCGTTCACCAAGCCTACATTGATTTGATCCAAAATAGAGTGAAAGAAACCTGTTCTTTTATGTAAGCATGTTTTGAATAAATAGTATATAGTTATGCATATTATGATCATCTGTATTTTGTATAAATTGTATATTTTCGAGACGAACCCCCACCAAAAGAAAGTGTTATGGCGGGGCTATAAGACTTGATTAAATTAGAGTACTGGTTATATCTAGAAAGGACTGTTCTTTGCGAAGAAGTCCAGGGGTGTTTTTTAATCCCAGTCCTGGCCAAGGTTAACAACATTTTCTGTGCCATTTCAGTGAGCACTGGCAGCGCAATCAATGTCCGATCAGTGCGCGATCAGCTATAGGCAGCACATTCATTTCGAAATGTGACAAAAATTTACTGTGGATTAAACAGTTTTAATGCACACCTTTCAGCCAATCAGAATCGACTATTCAGGCAGACCATGGTATAATATATACTGTATATAAAAGCTTTTTTTTACATCAGCATTGTCTAATTTGGCCCTTACATTATTTTGCATTCACTTCAGGTCTGTGTGGAGACAAGAATTATGTTAATCTGTGAAATTAATCTTTCAAAGATTAACATAATTTTGTCTCCATAATCTAATTTATAACAACACTGAATGTTTAACTTCATAGGTTAATATCTGACCAGATTTTATTTACAACACTTCACACTGACCTGAACTGAATGCAAAGAAAAACAAATGCCAAATTAGACAATGCTGAGAGCAAGAAAAAGCTTTTAAGAGCAAAAAAGTTGGTCCAAATTGACCTCAGTCAATTGGATCTCTGAATCGAACGCTCTGGGTTATTTGAGCTCTTAGTGGGGAAAAAGGGTGATGTGGAACATCTACAATGCATTTGGACAATAGCTTGTCTCTGCCTATTCATCTCTACTCTCTACAGCAAGACATTCATCAGAACGTTTCACTTCTCTTCTGTATTAGGCTTTTTGGACTCATCTCGCAGGAATAACACTTTCACCTTTGACAGACCTGCGAAACACCCAGCAGGCTGCACACTCTCACGTCACGCTTCAATTAAGTCACTTTACACTGTAGTTGTGACTGTCACCAAGATAAACATATCCCAATTAACCTATTTAAGCCTAAACTAGAGAAGATGTAGAAAACTATACCAATGGGTCAGATGTTGGGAGAGATGTGTCTTAGCCGACTGTTAAAGAAATATTTCATGTTATTTCCAGATGTGAATGTTTTTGCATTGTTTGTAAGTGAATACATTTCTTACTATAATTAAACAAACATTATCCACAGAAGTATTGGTTTATTTTTTGGCTAAGATCATTGTGAGTGAATGTATCAAACATGACAATGCAAGACTGTCAGTTTATTAAGGATTTAAGTTTTTTTGTCTGTGAGAGCATCGTCAGAAGTATGTACACATGCGTAGCAATCAAAGCTACTGTCGAATAAATTATAATTAAGGGATAATATAAGGATTTTTATGTATAACGTTGAGGCCAAGAATCACCCAACGCATAGTGGAGGGTGGTTGCCTCCGCGATGTGCATTAAAATCCGTAAATGCAAGGCTAGCCGTTGATTATCCAGCCTATGGTCATTTGCTAAATTAAAGCCGTTATTGATGTTTCCTGTGCAATTTTTGATCAGACAAGTGAAAATGACAGTTATTTTTCTCAGTTAATTTCAATTCATGATCAAACTGAGTGGAACTAACCATGCATTAAACGGTTTTAATGTACACCTTCCAGCCAATCAGAATCGAGCATTCAATAAACTCATATATTACATACTTTTATAAGGAATTCCCATTCCAGGACCTAAAGAAAATCATGATTCCAAAGGCTTTTCACTTCCTTATGCAAATGGTCTTTGACAGCTGGTGAGAGCTTAACTTAGTTTCTCTTTTCTATTTTTCATAAATAGAAAAACTTCAGCTCAAGGTTATAGATTGATACACTCCTAATTGCCCAATAAGATCATTCTAATGGGTCCATCCAAACACAAGCGGGAGTCCACAGAGACAGATGCCTTATTCAGGCCTACCAAATGAATCAGGCAAAAATAATACAAAACCATGAGGAAAGCTAAATAAAAGTTTGCAGTTCTTTGTTTCTCAGGAAATAAAGCATAATACTAGGCTTCAAAAAAGCCCATTCAAGCTAATCTTTAGACTTCCCTCCACTGAAAGTGAACACAGTTTTAGTGCTGTCCATCCATAAAATTATGAGATCTCTTTAATATCTCAATGGTTTTCCTAGAGAACAATGAGATTTATGTGCAAACAACCAACCGGCAAGAGCTGATATAGTTCCCGCAACTCTGATATTTCTTCAGAATTATAAACGTCTCACTGAAAGTAATCTCAACAATGACACACAGAGGCTCAAGAGTAATTTTCTCAAATTACATAAAACCAGCTATGAAAGAGAAACATCTGAGCAATAGAATTTTACTATGAGCATGTGTCTGTTACACAAAAAAAAACAAATCTTACAAAAAAGAGAACAAACCAAGGAAAGAAGGGAAGAAACTCTCAGTATGTGTGCTTTTATATCACACCACCACAGAACAGTGGCCAAACACTTTAAGTGATTTAGGACCATCAACAAGCGCTGCCAAGAAGCGTGCATTAGGATAATGAAGCAGAATTGAGATCTGTATAAAAAAGCTCACAAAAAAGTGCATCATCTCACCAGTTCTAAACGAAAGCTTAGCCAATTCATTTGTGCTCCTCTTGTTTAGATGAAGACAGACTCAGATTAATATTTATGCTGGCACTCTTTAAATAGGAACTTTCAGTATCAGTCTAGCAATTCACGACACGTTTTATAGATTTGTTTCAGCATGAGGGAATTGGCTGAATATCCGGTGTGTGTTCAAAGCTTGTTCCAATTCCAAGCAAAGTACACAATAATCCTTCAAATATATCAGCATATTTGATGTAAAATTGTCATTCAGGAATTGCTTTCTTTACAAAGGATGTGTCTGCCTTATTGGGTCAAATTAGAGCGTTTAAATTTTAAAAGGCAACAACATGTCATTGGCTAACTTTCGGAAAATTCTCTGCACCATCTCAGAATACTTACTACATTGGCAACAATGGACAGCAAATAGAGCCTATGGCTTATTTTATACAGTATTTGTATCCTTCTTTTAAGCGGTTTTAAAGTTCTCAGACATCTAATTGGTGTTCATTGATGTCATTTTAAAATCAACATTAGTATGGAGAACATGTCATGTACTATAGTGTTTATCACTTCTGAGATATTGTAATACACAATCAAGTACAACAGATAATCATTGAAAACGCAAGATTCACTTGCCAATATCTGCACCAAATAGCATCTGCATAATGATGCAAGTTTTCCCAAACATTAACCCACCATATATTGACTGATCAGACAGTTTGTACAAAAAGCTTGCTTATGGTTTTCTCTGTAATTATGCTGGGATAGGAGAAGACTCGAACCTTATGCAACATTTGCTTACCAAATACTGTTCTGGCAGGTACTGACTCTTTGTTGATCCAGAAGGAGACCTGTGACAGAATAACTGTCATAAAGCATGGGATGTATGTTTGGATCAAGAAGAAACCCATCTTCCTCTGCAGGTGGAAGTAGACAGTCATAACAATGTATTCACCTGCATGAAGGGGACACAAGAGAGTTGTGACATTCAAGCAAATTTGCTGTACACTCTCCAGAAACTGTACTGTGAAAACCAAAATAATATAAAGGTTCAACTGATAAAATAGACTTGCATTAGCAAAGTTTATGGTATTTTGTTCAATAAAATTACAGCATACACTACAAGAAAACCACTGTCAAACTTTTGAAAGTATACCTGTATTTGACTTTAGCCTCTCACTAGACACTGTCTGTCCAATGAGATCATACTGTAGAAGACTGGAGCTCTCCTGAGGTACTTCCACTGAAAACAACGGCCCTTTCTTCCATGTGTAAACAATCTCACTCATAGGATAGGCATCTACAGCATATGGGCCACAAAATCACAAAAGTAGGATCAGTTTAACCAATAAATCAATTTAAAAGGAAAACTTAAGGTGTGCCATATTATAACACCCGAGTCACTCAACTGGTTTAAAAATGTGCTTTAAGTGTCAAAGGTTATGCAATGTTTGAACAGACTTACAGCTACCAAATTTCAAAGGGCAAGTATGTCCGTCCATTGGAAAGTTTATCAGTCGCATGGGGCATTCTGCATTAATGGTCAACCTAAAAAAATATGTTTTATTAAACTTTAATTAAAACATTGTAAAAATATACATAAACATTTCCATTTCAATTTATGACCAAATGTTTAAAATGTATTAAGTGCAGAAGAATAAACAGACATTTATCTAATCTACTGGCATTTTTAACAGGAGAATGCAGTCCATCTTTGACTTGGAAAGCAAATGCTTTGGCATGCAGCTCACCTCATAGTGTACAGGATAGTTCCGTTCTGCATGATGCGAAACAGCTTGTTGGGAGTGGTCATGTTGTGTGAAATAGAGCGTTTGCCATTTCGGAAGAATGTGTCCGGTGTCCAGATCTTGCTGACCATTAGGTTGTTGAGACGTAAGATCTCAATTGGGCCCTTAAATTTCAGCCTGTCATCAATCCACGTTTGCCGAAAAAACACATCCATTGTATATTCCTGGGAATTTTCAAAATGTAAGAATATGTGTACTACTCAATGAACCAAAACATTCCATACTTTATAACTTCACAACTACGTTACCACATTTCAAACATGTGATAATATAGAGCAGAAGACATCCACAATTATTTTTTTCGACAGCAAACACATCAGAATTGTGTCATCGGCCCTGAATCCGTTTCGGGCTGGTATATGCATTCACTCAGGAATGGTATTTTTATATATTTTTTCCTCTAATCTTGGCAGTGATTTATCTACACTGTCTTTCAGATTGTCACAGTATATCACATGGCAAGCGAGGTGGCTTTGGACACGATGGAAAAATAGTGTGGTGTAACAGAGGAAAGAAAGCTCAGCTGAGACCCTCACTGTCAGGGATTGTCAACCAGATTAAAATCCCTAAGCTGCTATAATGACATCCCGCCCAAATGTCAGAATAATGAAGCCCTGGATCGACATGACTAGAGGCAGTGGGCACAGAAAGCATGCAATTACAGTGCTTTTTGTTTATGTTTATATGCATGTACATACAAATATTGCTTCTACTCACATACCATTTCAACATCAGATACAGGACCAAAGCTAGTGACAAAGATGTCAGTTTTGACCTCTGTGACAGGACCTGCAATATTTTATTTACAAACAAGATAATATAAAGAAGTTAAAACAAGACAAACTAAATTGAAGTAATGCACATTCAAGTACTTCAGAGAAAAAAAATGCATTTCAATAAAAAAACATTTACGAGTTAAGTTGTGCAAACTAACATGTGCAACAATGTTCATGAAGAGTTTCTTGAAGCAACTCTTAATTCATCTAAGAATTGCACAAAACTGCCAAAAGTAAATTACGTTAAGTTATTTCAAGTATATACAGTACCTCCAAATCCCGGTCGGATTCTGTTGTCATATCCATCTAATAATCTATCCAAAATTCGCGTAATGTTATCCAAATAGATTCGCGTCTCGGCTGGTGGATTTGCCAAGACCTGTCCAACACTGTAAAGAAACGCATAACTTAATTACCACTTTCACACACGAATAAGCAAGGCAGAAACAAACACGCAAGCAAAGCACAAGATTAAACACACATTCGAAGTCGGTTGAAACTCTTTCTTACTCACCAAGACAACACAAAACATGTGCGTAACCAAGCCATGTTGTACACACGATCTCTATCCAAGTGCGCACTTGTCAACTGGTATTAGTGGCACGTCCCATAACTCAAACGTGGGAGAGGAGCCGTGTGATCCCAGGACTTGTATGCGTGCATCGCAAAGCTTTGTGCGTAAAGTCTTGCTGGAGTTCTTCAGTGCGGTTGCGCTTGTTCTTTCTCGCTCTTATGGGAAGCTAAAGTGTTTTAAAAGAGGCGGGGGAGATGCGACCCAATGACATTGACAATGATCGAATCAAGCATTATGGGAGATTAGACGGCAAAGATCGTGTTGGTGGGGAATTATCTGAAGATTTGATGCTGAAATGCTTTGCATATGTAAAATGGTTAGATTATTCTACCCATGTATTTAAGAGTAGATCGTGTTGTTAATTTGAACTCTTAAGACCTCATTTTTTAAATAAAAGACATGAATGCAGTTTCATAATTTAATAAACTACTGATTCATATATTTGCCAATGTGCTTTTAAATGCTGTTGTAAAGTGTCATAAAACTATTGCTTTTAGCTTACAATTTACATGTTTTAAGAACAAGTTTTAAACTTCAAAGCTTTTCTCTAATACATAAACATAAAGCAGTAGTTCTCATGAAGGTTTGACTTTTTAATGATGCTTGGCTGTTCACAGTACGTTTTTGCTTAGAATGCATACTAGATTTTATTACTTGTATTTATTTTCAATTTCTTCACATATTTATAAACTGAATGAATTCCAGTTTGAGCAATGCAATATCACAGATTCATTCAAGTTATCTCCATACCAATGTGTCAGGCAAACATTTTCACAGTAAATAATTGTATGCAATGAGGATGAAATATTGATGCTTTAAAAATTATTAATTTTGGTTCTGTTATTATTTGATCTCTTGTGCTATATAATTGAATGGTTAGTATTTATAGTCATGGTCTGTAATGTAATGTAATCAAATGATATGTCTTTGCTGAGACAGCCATTCAATGATAAAATCATGTGGGTTTGGGACGGCTCTTTCCAAAGGAGCTTATTCAAATGATCTTTAATGTAGCCTCTAACATTTTCACAGAAACAACACAGGGCCATTATCCTAATCCACAGCCATAAAAAGTCTAATGCATTGGGCATCATTTGATTCATCTTAGATTTGATGGACCATCCAAGCTGCACTTTCCGTGAATGACATTTACATACTGCGTGAGATTGGTTGTGATTGTGAATAAGACACGCGGTGTTATTAGACAGCTTGTTGTCCAGCAATTTCAATGGCGTGAAACTTGTCTCAGTTTTATTCCAGAAGTGATAAGCATGATGCTTTTAGGAAGTATAATGGTAGGAGAGTAAAGCTTTGGTTGGACCATTGAACAATGAGATTGCGGGAATGTGGCAAGCCAAACAGGTCTGATGATTACTGTGGCATAACGTGAGCAGGGAGGAAAATCCAGCTGAGCTGATCACTAGAGCATGAACAGGGGGTAAGGGTGTGCCAAATGGACACAGATACTGTGTTTCTGGTCACCACAGTACTAATCCCAAAGCAAATGTTCTCTGTTTGGTCAGTATAGGGCTCTGTAAACAACTGTGTTTTTGATGACCCTGACAGGGAAATATGCGTGAACACAGAGGACACACTGATACGGACCTTTAATGTGAAATCTAGGCACTTTGAATAATTAAAAACCATTAGTTGAAGGATTATGTACTTCTCAACATTTCCTTATTATTATTCTATTTTTGATAGAGAAACAGTTGTTTTGTAATAAACCTTTAAAGAGCCCCTGTGGTTTGTTATGTTGTTTATATGTTTATGTGGTGTTTTTAATATGCTTAAAGAGAAACCATGTGCACATTTTTCTCTAGAAAAAGTTTTTTTCTACCTTTACACAAGTGAAATATAAATCTTAGGGGTCCACAGAATCTGTCTGTGATGTTTCAGCTTAAAATACGGCAGAGATCTTTTAGTATACCATGCCCTACCAGTTTTGCATGTGAGGGTGAAGCACGCTTTGTCTCTTTAAGTGCACACCTCCTTCCAGGAGAAAACATAACCAGGGCTGTGATCCTGTGCTTCCAACAACAAAACTGTGTGCACCTCAATTTGCCTCTTTGTTTCCTCGCCCTGAAATGACGTAAATTAGACGGCTTGGCCAGAGCATCTGTTAACTCCTCCCCTTCAATTATCCGTCTGGTGCCAGTTTTTTTTCAAAATCAAAACGCTGTTTAACACATCCAATCAATTTCCAGTGAAAACGCAAGCCACGCCCACTCATTTTCTAATTTGAAATTCCTTTTCACTTGGAAATGTGTCCGAATACGGAAGTAAAAACTATCACAACTTCCGGTTCACAGGGCCTTTAAGGATATCTCAATTATCTAATTAAAGAGGAGAGAGGAGGCTTTCTGAGCACTCATTAACGAGGATACACAGGTGTCTCCTTTGCGTAAGCGTTTAATCGACTAAATCTGGCACGCGCAAAATTCTCCTCCCCCTGCACATCATCACATCTTTAGATCATATTCAAACACCCATAAATGTAATTATTAAGCATTTACAGCCATGTTCCAAATTATAGCAGTCCAACATCACTTACCAGATCAGTCTCTGTTTTCGGTAGAAATTATATGTCTATATGACAAATATTGATTAGAGAGGGAAAAATATAATGTATAAAGAACTGCAGCAAATGGTAGGCTGTTTAGCTAAAATAATATAAAATGTGTGACGGATGGTTCCTTCACCCAGTTAAAGCTTATTTTTATCTTCTGCAAATTTGTTATTAAATAGTTTGGATTGTTATAAGTTACAAAATGCATAACACATTGGTTATGGTTCGAATTCTTTTTATTTGAAAAATCGTTTAAGTTGGCGCGGACTTTTAACGTATTGTGTAATACAGTTTTCTTAACGTTTGTGTTGATGCGAGGTACATATGAAGCTCATTGCTAAAAGAGTTCCGGACGGACACCGCTACCATATTTATCGTTCCGGCCGAAGATGCAGCCAGTTCCATTATTGTTCCTGTCATGTGGGATATTTCCAGTGTTTTGTTTTCCTTTTCTTAGTCATGAATAGTTAGAGATTTATTTGTGGTAGTAAGGATTAAAAAATAATGTTTAAAATAAGTAGTACATGATTATGTGTGGGGTATTTTGTGCTGTCTTTGCGTAATGGCCATTATGTGTTTAATGTGTTTCCCTACGCTTATTTATTGGTGCTTGCCCCCCACTATATAAGTGTTCTTGGGTTAGTGTGTGGGAAGTCATGTAGTGTGTGCTGGGGTTTAAGTCTGTATCTGGATTTTTGTGAAGTTGTTGATTTCCTTCTTTTCCTTTTTTTACTATTATGATTCTTTTTTTTATTGTTCAGCTCAGCTTACCCGGGTAACTATTTTACCCTGGAAGCCTGGATTGCCTAGAAGCGGGGGCCACAGGATACTTTGATCTCAAAGGTCCCCCGGCTCCAAGTTATATGCAAGAAAGCTCAATGGAGAAGTTGCAAGACTTGTTCTGTACACATATGGAAATGCAGCAGGACCGGTATAAGCGCTTGGAACAGGAAGCAGCATGACAGGAGACTCGTTGGAAGGCTTTGCTGCATCAGTTTACGCTACTTCAGAAGAAGGTCCATACGAGGACTCCGGCACCCTCTTACAATCTTCAGTTTACCACTTCGGATTCCAGTGGGGATAATGGGAATGCGCTGCAAAGGTCATCGGTGGTCCAGGCATAAGGGAGAGAGCCCCTGGTAGGGCCGCAGGCTGATTAGAACGTCAGGTTAGTGCCATTACTCAAAGGTAAAGCTCGTAGCGCATATGTCAATATCGATATTAATGATGGTCTTGTCTATGAGAGTGTGAAAACAGCGGTACTGAAGAAATATGATGTTAACTCTGAGACATTTCGTGTGAGATTTCGTTCCAAGGTCTGGGTTAAAGAGCATGATCCTGGTTCAGCTGTAAAAGCTGCAGAGTGGGCTGACATGTTTGTAGCTGCTCGTCAATGAGGTCAATCTTGGTCTTATAACCAGTGGAAGGCTTCCAAGGAGCCCCGAATACCTGTTAAAAGCTTTCAATCACCTGCAAAAATAGGCTTATTGAGTGGTGGGTTGGTGGGTAATAAGGGTGATCCAGTCAATGAAAGTCAGAGATATAATGCTAAAGTGGTTGTAGGAGCCAAACCGAGCTGTGTTGATTTCATGTTTGTTTCTTGTGAATAGTAGAGTGTGTGATTATATATATGGCCACAGGTCTGTCTACTGCCCCCTAAAGGACTGTTACGAGACTGAAGGTGGAGCCCAAGGGAAAAGGCCTTAAAGACAGGAAGCCACAGGATCTGGGTGTGGCTGAGAAGGCAAACAGTCTTTTGACCGTGTGGTTACGTGCTGTATGGTTCCATGACGTGACAAGCCGTTTGCTACCATATAAGAGACTGCTTTCATTTAAATTGTTTGTTTTATTTTTCTGTCTTCATCAATAACAATAAATGGTCATTGGACCGACTGGATCAATTTCTACTACTCATCTTTATAACTGCACGCGTCAAGCTATATCAAGCTCAGCCAACAGTAGTAGCAAAAGCGAACAAAGGTCGCATAGGAAAAGGCTACTATAAAGTCAAAAGACTTTCCTGGATGGGTATACTTGGATCAAAGGAATATTGGATACTACTTTGAACAAAGGAATGCCAGATAAGGAACTTTGCAAGTGCATCTTGGATTTTCTGAAGGCCAAAGTGAATCCAAGCGAATCTGAAAGAATCGGTATGTGAAACAAAGAACTTGTAAAGCAATTTTGCTCTGTGTATTTATAAGAATTTATTTCGACGAATATTGAGTTATATTTTTGGAAGAAAAAGGACTTTTGAGTTTGTCACATGGAACACACCTCAATCAATATGGATGTCACTGACACTGATGTTCTACCTGTTGAGGAAGAAAAGGAAGAATTGTTTAAGTTGGAAAAGATAAAGAAAGAAACAAGAACTGCTAGAAAGAATAAGTGTGCTGTGCTGACACGTAAAATGAAGAATACAACTGAACTTATGTGTGATCCAGTTAATCTACAGAAAGTAAAAGAGAACGTTCAGAAATACACAGAAATGTTAGAAGACTTTAATAACCTGCACAAACGATACCAACAGTTATTGTCAAAGGATGAGTGTGCTGTAGACACAAAACAGTGGTATGAGCCAAAGTTGATAAACATCAATGAGTTTAAAATTAAGGTTGACGAGTGGATTCAATCCTGTCCTGTTCAACCACTGCCGTAAATAGAAGACTAAATTGGTCCTATAGACAGTATCTCTTTAGTAAGTCATGTTTCAAGTAAAGGTACACATGCAAGCTCATCATCAGCTCGTCTGGTGGCACATGCTGAGAAAGCGGCGCTTTTAGCTAAGGCCACTGCTTTGAAAGAAAGACATGTTTTGGAAGAAAAGGAAGAGCGCTTAGCTAAAGAAAGAGAGGAAATAAGAAGGCAAAGGGAGACTCTGAACTTCGCGGCTGAGTTGTCTGCTGCAAAATGCAAAGCTCGCAGTGTTGGCCGGTGTGGAAGAACAAGTTTATTCCACCCCAGTTGATGGCATGAACACTTACTTTCAGGAGAGGAAATTGAAACTCGCCAACATGTAAACTCTGCAAACAAGGGCTCCAACAACCATTGTGCATGAACGTAAGAGTGTGCGCCCAAAGGATGGGGTACAGCATCTACAGCATCTGCCGTTGTATCGACTACCGTACTCACAAGTAAGCCATAATGGTGATTTAGGGATAGCACAAGGGCAGGCACAATCTCTCCAGCCAGATAGTATAGCTCGAGAGGGTGCTGGTTTTGTTGAGAAATTCCACGATCTATCTGACAGAGTGGAGCTCAGTACACAATATAGACAGCTGGCAGTTGATGTTCCTGTTCAATCACATACAGATATAGCCGATCCTACGTTATCAAAAAGGAAGATTGAGCAGCATAGACCGATAGAGAGCAGTGTAGCTTCCAATAGTCTCATTGCTGTCTTAAATAAACAAAATGAAATTACATCTATGCTTCTCAAACAGCAGCAATTATCATTATTGCCACCTAAAAGTGTTAGCATATTTGATGGGGACATTTTACAGTTTAGGTCATTTATGACATATTTTGAACACAACATTGAGATGAAAACAGACAGTGGACAAGATTGTCTGTTTTACCTTGAGCAATTTACAACAGGGCAAGCTAGAGATCTAGTAAGAAGTTGTCAGCATATGGGTGGAGATCAGGGTTATCTCAGGGCAAAGCGCTTGTTGCTTGAACAGTTTGGCAATGAGTATAAAATTTCCACCGCCTACATTGAAAAGGTCCTCAATTGGCCCAACATAAAACCTGAAGATCCTAAGGCCTTGAATGAGTATTCCTTGTACCTCAAAGGATGTTGTAATGCTATGGTGAAGATGAACTATATGGAGGAATTGAACGTAGCCTCTACCTTGAAAGCCATCGTTATGAAATTACCCTGCAAGATGCGGGATAGATGGCGGACCAAAGCTCAACATAAACTGGAGGACAACAACAGCAGGATTACATTTACAGACCTTCATTGAGGAACAGGCCAAGATATGTTCCAACCCGATATTTGGAAATATACAAGAACCACTTGCAAGCAGGAATAAAAGGCCCAATGTAAGTAAGACCATTTTTCGGCCCAAGTCGTCTACCTATGAAACTAATGTAACAACACTGTGTGATGTGAAAATTCCATGCCTCTGCTGTGATGGCGCTCATTGCCTGGAGAACTGCTCTCACTTCAAGAAGAAAACACACAGGGAAAAGTTAAACCTTTTAAGGAAAAAGGACTCTGCTTTGGATGCTTGTGTAAAGGACACATGAGCAAAGACTGCAAAAACCGTCTAACATGTAACATCTGCAGTCAAGTGCATCCCAATGTGCTTCACATCAACTTTGAGGCTAAATGTCATACTTTAAGGTCAGCAGAGAATTCACAGAAATACATCAGCAAAGTGTCATCAAATTCTTGTGGACATGCAGGGGCCGGGAACAGTAAATGTGCACTGTCAATCCTTCCCATGCAAGTTAAGTCTGTTAAAGGCAACAAAATAATTCAAACGTATGCTCTTCTTGATCCTGGCAGTTCAGCAACATTCTGCACGAAGAAGCTGGCACAGATGTTATGTCTAGAAGGAAAGCAAACGGTCGTACTACTGAGAACAATGGCACATGAGAAACCCATAAAAAGTGTGTTAGTATCAGGTTTAGAAGTCAGTGAACTTAATGGCAAGAAATTCACTCCTTTACCTGATGTCTATACACAAAATAAATTCTATGCCTGCAACAAAAGAGAACATCCCAACAAAAGAAGAATTAAAGCAATGGCCTTACCTTAGTGAAATCCAGTTACCTCACATAGACAGTGACATTGACTTGCTCATAGGAATGAATGCAGCAAACGTTATGGAACCTTGGCAGGTAATCAACTCACAAGAAGATGGACCTTATGCAATAAAAACGTTGTTAGGTTGGGTAATCAACGGTCCATTGGGAGGAAGCAACAAAGGCAGCAAAGGTGATGAAATGACCACAGTGACTGCAAACCGGATCTCCTTGGTCGACCTGCAAGAACTTCTGGTGAGTCAATACAACACAGACTTCAATGAGAAGGCCTATGAAGAAAAAAGTGAAATGTCAGTGAATAACAAGAAGTTCCTGAACATTGTCAATCAATCTGTAAAAGTAAAGGAGGGTCACTACTGCATTAACTTACCTTTCAAAGCAGAAAATATGACAATGCCCAACAATCGCGTTGCTGCAGAACAGCGCTTGTTGAATCTGAAAAGGAAGTTTAAAAGAGATCCGAACTATCAGAGGGAGTATACAGAGTTCCTCAGTGACTGCATTCACAAGGGTTACGCTAAAATTGTTCCCTTTGCACAACTGAATAGGACTGATGGAAAGGTTTGGTATATCCCTCATCATGGGGTATATCACCCAAAAAAGAAGACCATTAGAGTAGTGTTTGACTGTGGTGCAACTTTTAAGGGGACATCCCTTAACTCTGAACTACTCCAAGGCCCAAATTTGACAAACACACTGATTGGAGTGTTGACACGTTTCAGAGAAGAACCAGTAGCCCTGATGGGACATACAGGCCATGTTTCACCAAGTCAAGGTGACTGAAAGTGACACAGACTTCCTGCGCTTCTAATGGTGGCCACAAGGAGTAACGGATGATGCTCCAGTGGAATACCGCATGACTGTTCATTTGTTTGGTGCAGTCTCTTCACCGAGCATAGCTAATTTTGCTCTCAGAAAGACTGCACAGGACAATGCAAGCAACTTCCCTCCTGAGGTAACAAACACAATCATGGAAAATTTTATGTAGATGATTGTTTGAAATCGATGCCCACAGAACCAGAAGCAATAGAACTAATCTCAAACCTCACTGAAGTCTGTCATAGAGGAGGCTTCCATTTGTCAAAGTGGATAAGCAACAGTAGAGCTGTTCTTGGTGCTGTTCCACAAGAAGACCGAGCTAAAGAGATAAAAGACTTGGACTTGCGTAAAGATCAATTGCCCATGGAACGAGCCTTAGGACTGCTGTGGTGTGTCCAAAGTGACTCCTTCAAGTTCAACATCACCATCAGTGAGCGTGCTAGAACCAGAAGGGGCATCCTATCAATGGTAAGCTCTATATACGATCCATTGGGTTTTCTGTCTCCGCTTACCTTGCCAGCTAAACTGTTGCTACAAGATTTGTGCCGACAGGACCTTGGATGGGACCTGACCAGTGGACTAAATGGATCAGTAGGCTCTCACAAGTAAAAGAGTTTAAAGTTCCACGCTGCTTTAAGCCAAATCATTTTGATGAGTCCGTGCATAACCAGATTCACCACTTAGTAGCTCCATTGAAACGGCAGACCATCCCAAGGCTCGAATTAGCAGCTGCAGCTTTGTCAGTTAAAGTGGATAAAATGTTAAAGGAAGAATTGCTACCAACTACAGATAGGTCAGTGTTTTGGTCTGACAGCACATCTGTCTTAAAGTAGATTCCAAACGACCACACTCATTTTCATACTTATGTGGCGAATAGAACGTCTAGGATTAGAGAAGCCACACAAGTCTTTCAGTGGAGATATATTGACACAAAGGGAAACCCTGCAGAGGATTGCTCTAGAGGTGTGAGCGCAGAGAGGTTCATGAACAACCCAAGATGGATCTCTCGACCGGAGTTCCTTTGGTCATCAGAAGAGGACTGGCCGAATGAACCTGTGAATAAAGTTGGACTTTGTGAAGACGATCCAGAGGTGAGGAAATCTGCTACAGTGAATGCAATCACGCTGACCTGTGAGGAAAGGCCCACAGACAAGTTTCTCAATCACTTTTCAGACTGGCTGAAGTTGAAGGTAGCGGTTGCATGGATCCTAAAAATTAAAGAAGCACTAAAACTTGCGCAGAAAGGAAAAAACTCAAAGAAAGATTGTAAGCAGACTCAAAGGGTAACCAGAATGACAAAACGGTATGTCAAAGACAACATAAAAGAAGCAATAACAGTTGATGATCTGATAACCGCAGAAAAGGCTGTTATTTCCTATGTACAGCGACAAAGCTTCCCTGAGGAAATCAGCATGCTGCAAGAGGGTGCGTCCAATATGAAAAAGGGCAGTAGCATATACAGATTGGATCCAGTGCTGGACAATGGACTCCTCAAAGTGGGTGGTCGTCTAAGAAGAACCGCGATGCCTGAGGAAAGAAAACACCCGGCCATTTTGGCCAAAAATCACCATGTGTCCACACTGATTCTGCGCCTCTTCCATGTTCAAACGGGACATGGGGGAAGGAACCATGTGCTATCTTAGGTACGAAAAGCATACTGGATAATAAATGGTAACTCTGCTGCAAGAAAGGTTCTCTCTCACTGTGTGACTTGTAGAAAGCACAGAGGTAAAGCCGGCGCACAAATGATGGCTGACCTCCCAAGTGAAAGACTGGTCACAGACTTGCCACCATTCTCCAACGTTGGCCTTGACTACTTTGGTCCTTTTGAGGTAAGAAGGGGAAGAAGCACAATGAAGAGATATGGCGTCATCTTAACCTGTATGACCAGCCGAGCAGTACATCTAGAGTTAGCCTGTTCTTTAAGTACAGACTCATGCATCAATGCCATTAGAAGGTTTCTGTGTCGAAGAGGGCAGGTACTACACCTAAGGTCAGATAATGGCACTAACCTTGTAGGTGCAGAAAGAGAACTAAGAGAAGCATTCAGAACTTAAGATCAAAGGAAGATCCACCAAACTCTGATGAAGGAAGGAGTTCAGTGGAGCTTTAACCCCCCTACAGCCTCTCACCATGGTGGGTTCTGGGAACGCCTCATTAGAATGGTAAGGCATGTCTTATGCTCAGTCTTAAAACAACAAACCTTAGATGATGAAGGGTTACACACTGTTTTTTGCGAGGTTGAGGCAATTCTTAACAGCCGTCCCATTACAAAAGTATCTGGAGACATTTACATTTATTCATTTGGCAGACGCTTTTATCCAAAGCGACTTACAAGTAGTTTTATACAGTGGAAAATTACTGCAGAGCAATCAGGGGTCTTGCTCAAGGGCCCTTCAGTCATGACCTGCTGGCACTGAGATTAGAACCGGCAGCCTTCTGATCACAAGCCCAACGCTCTAACCATTAGGCCACAGCTGACCCCCAAGATCTAGATCTTGATCGCAGACAATACTGCTCCTCGCAGTTCGTGGCTACTGGGAAGAATTGTTGAGGCCAAACCTGATGCCAGAGGTCATGTAAGAGTCGTGAAGCTGAAAACAAAAACGAGTATACTAGAGAGGCCAGTGTCCAAAATCTGCTTGCTGTTAGAGGGTGACGAAGGTTCTGTAAAGAAGTCCTGATCATTCAAGAACAGTAAAGATAAGTTGACTCATTCAATTTAGAGATTAATTTTGAATTTTACTATGAGATGCAAATAATTGGAAATGTTTGTTTTGTTTAATGTAAATGTTAAAATGCAAGGCTCCTTTATCATTTAAAAAGAGTAATTGTTTTTGCCTCTGCAAATACAATTAGGGGCCGGTATGTAGGAGCCAAACCGAGCTGTGTTGATTTCATGTTTGTTTCTTGTGAATAGTAGAGTGTGTGATTATATATATGGCCACAGGTCTGTCTACTGCCTCCTAAAGGACTGTTGCGAGACTGAAGGTGGAGCCCAAGGGAAAAGGCCTTAAAGACAGGAAGCCACAGGATCTGGGTGTGGCTGAGAAGGCAAACAGTCTTTTGACCGTGTGGTTACGTGCTGTATGGTTCCATGACGTGACAAGCCGTTTGCTACCATATAAGAGACTGCTTTCATTTAAATTGTTTGTTTTATTTTTCTGTCTACATCAATAACAATAAATGGTCATTGGACCGACTGGATCAATTTCTACTACTCATCTTTATAACTGCACGCGTCAAGCTATATCCAGCTCAGCCAACAGTAGTAGCAAAATCGAACAAAGGTCGCATAGGAACAGGCTACTATAGTAGTTGTATGTTATCAGTGTGGTCATGAAGGACACACAACGCTTAGGTGCCCCAATAACTCGTCCACACATACAAACCCATGTAGTGTGCCTAGACCTGAATTTTATGCAGATATGAGGGTAGGGCCAGAGTAACCGAATACCACAGTGTACCTTAATGGACAGGTGGTTAGTACTGTATTAGACACAAGTAGTAAGCAGAAAATTGTTTAGGCGAAGTTAGTACCAATGCATCTTTGGGATTATATATTTGCAGTAGTCATCAAATGTATTCATGGTGAGGAGAAGCATTATTCTACAGCCAATGTGTATGTGAACGTGCAGGAGCAGACATACTGTATTTGTTGAAAGTGCTTTACTTTCCTGTGCTTTACCTTATTCCATGGTATTAGGGCAGGATTTACCTGTTTTGAGGGAACTTCTTGCTCCCACCCAGGTGTGTGGTATGGCAGTAACCTGAGCCATGGCTGAGAGTAGCGCAAGTGATGCTAAGTTACTTGGGGCTTTACCCTTTTTTGATTCGGAAATGGAGACTAAATCAGGAACGACACGAAAGTCTAGGAGTCAAAGGAGGTGTGAAAAGTTCCGACATGCAGAAGTGAGCAAGGACGAGGCAGTCCCCGAGAATTTGTTGGATTTCAAAGTTCCTGTGAATATTGGCCAGCTACAGAGACAGGATAAGTCATTGGGCCCTTGTATGATTTGGTATGGAGACAATTGCAGACTGGTCAGACAAGACTAAAAGGTAAAGATGGACATTTCTTTCTAAGAAATTAGGTCTTGTATTGTGGACAAGAGCCAGAGGCACAGCTGGTTATGCCTACATAAGGATGGGAAGTTGTGTAAGCATTGGGGCACTGTGTGCCCTGGGCAGGTGATATAGGGAAACACAAAACCACTGCATGTATTAGACGTAATTTGTATTGCCACAAGATGCAGAGAAAGATAGCTCAGTATTGTAAGACATGTCCGCAGTGTCAGCAGACTTCTCTGAAAGGCCCACTAGGGCCCCCCTTGAGCCACTTCCCATTATTAGTGTACTTTTTGAGCAGTCAAGTATGGACATCATGGGCCCTTAAGAAAGAACTAAGTCAGGAAATTGTTATATGTTGATCGTTACAGATTATACCACAAGGTACCCCGTGGTGTTCCCTCTTAAATCTATCAAGGCAAGAGCTTGTTCCCTTGTCCATTTGTTTTCTCTGGTGGGATTTCCTAAAGTTGTTATTACGGACCAAGGGGCTAACTCTACGTTTCATTCTCTGACCATATCGATCACAAAATACTTTAAAATGGCAACCAAAACCAGAAAGACATGGAAGAAAACTGAAAACTATCATTCGAATGCATCGAAGAATAGACATAATTTGGATTACTTTGTGGAAGAGTTTTCTTTGAGGAAATTACAAGAACAACTTTTTTATTAAGATAACGTTACATGCTTTGGTGATCGGAATTGCTTAATTTGTTATAAATGGACTGTTAAATACTCGCCTTCTTAATGCAGACATGTAAATTATGCAAGGAATAATATTCCCATGTAATATGAGCTGGAGAGGCGTTTGAGTAATGCGATATATGAATGAACCAATTTGTGTTGTTTTTGTGCATTTTAAACAGAAGGCGTTTTTCTTTTCTGCTGAAGTACTTTTATATTGTTTTTCTATGTAAACACGCTTAAGTCCAGACAGACGTATTTAACTATTATGCCTGCATCTTGTGTCATTTGTAGCATAAGTGAAATGGTTTAATTCGCTGAGTTAAATTGAAATTATCAATTTATTATCAGAGTAACGCAAGATCTTTTCGAAAGCAGCCGGCTAGGCGTCCAGATGCTAGTTTCTTTAATGGATGCAAATGGGTTTTGTTAGCCGTTACGGTTTCTCCAACTGTTTTACACACCCTTCCATCTACCTATAATAAGAGTATATCTGGGTGTGTTTGACTTTATGCAGCACTGCATGAACCAACAGATGGATGACATCAAAGTACTGCAAGAATTATGTAAAAGAAAACTTCTGTGTACGATTTTTCGAATCACTCTCCGGGTACTTTGATGACACCCGCTTGTTGGTTGTTGTGCGACGGATAATCAAACAAACCTAATGTGTTCACCTGGATCACCAGAGATTTGCGGCAGATGGCAATAGCTGTTGTCTTTTAATAATAGAAATCGATTGTTTCACCTTGGTACACATGGAATGATTGTAGTTTTTTTTACCTGTGTTTTATATTATTCATTATAATAAATAAATGTGTTTTGTTACTTCCTCAAAATTACTGAACAGTCTATTCAATTAAAATGTATTTATATAGCATTCTTCACAATTTTCATTGTTCCAATACATCATTATTTAAAAAGGGAAAAGTTAAAGACAGTATATGGTATTAAAATACATGGTATTATAAGTTTTTCTCTTTGCAATGTACACTGATGAAACTTAACTGCAATTAATGCTATTTTGTATTGTCAGAGACTTTCAATTATGCAATCGAAGTATATTTAATTTATGTATATAATTATTTTGAATATTGTTATCAGGACTGGGAACCTAAAATTACAATTTGCAATTATACCAAAACGTGCAGAAAAAAAAGTATATAAACACGCATAACATGTTTGTTGTTAAACACAAGTCGTTTATGGATTAAACACAATCAGTCTCCTAGCGAGTAAGCCAGTGGTAATGGTGGCAAGGAACCAAAACTCCACTAAAGATGTACAGTATGTAAGAGTGGAGAAAAAACACATTGGGAGAGGCCATACTAAGTCGGGAGAGACAGTTCTCCTCTGGCATATTAAAATATCACTGCTCCATCTACAGAGAGAATAATTACTGTAAACTGTAAGACTCGACTGGAATATATTACGTGGCTGGTAAGTAAAAAAAGGAAATAACTAGTGTTGGTAGAAAAAATAGAGATTTAGGTCTGTCCAACATTATTCTGTATGACTGTAGATTGTGGGTATCATCAGGTGGATTGCCCATCATCACAAGCGTCTAGCTGAACTGGAAGATCGTCAGACCAGAACCGGAGCTTGACTAATGACCCTGGAGCCCTCGGGATCCTAGGATGTGGCTGTAGTTGTCATCAGGTGGATTGGCCCACATCACGAGCAGAGCTTGGACTCACGACCTCTGGTGAACTCGGGAACCTGAGAACGGGACATGAAAAAAAAACTGATATTAGTATAGAGGCCGCTCATAGAAAGTGTAAGAAAGTTGCACATTATGTTGGATGTGTTGGGTTCCGATAGACTAACTGTATTGCTGCATAGACTTAATAGTGTTATTGGTGAGTTAACTGAAAGCTATTTTAAAGAGATGTGTCTTAAATCTAGATTTAATTGATTGAGTGTGTCTGTATCCCGAACAATGCAGGGGAGGCTATGCAGGAGTTTAGCATGACAAAGAATGACCACCTTTAGAAGATTTTGATATTATGGGAACTTTTAAAAGACCAGATTTTTGTGACCACAGTGCGTGCCATGGATTGTAATATTACAATAGTTAACAAAGACACCGAGGCGTTATAAAGCATTGAATGATCTAAGTTATTAGAAGGATTTTTTTATTCTTTATAGGCAGCCATTGTAGTGAAAAAATAAACGTGCTCAAATTTGTTGGTATCCCTCCACAAAAAACTAAGAATTCACAAATTTCTCTGAAATAACTTTAGAGAAAATCACTGCAAGCAAAAGTTTTCTGTAGCTTTCAATGAGATTTCTGCACCTGTGAACCGATTGTTTGGCGTTCCATAGATTGTCGATAAGATTCAGATCAGGACTCATAGAAGGCCACTTCACAATAGTTTTGTTCTTAGCCATTCTTGGGTGATTTTAGCTGTGTGTTTTGGGTCATTATCCTGTTGGAGGACCTATGACCTGCGACTGAGACAGAGCTTTCTGACACTGGGCAATACGTTTCGCTCCAGAATTGTCATGATCATGGTAAGTGAGACAAGGACAGAGGACCCAGGTGCAGACAGCGGGTAATGGGTTAACACAAGACTTTAATAATAAATAGAAAACAACACCCAAACTAATGGACTTTCGAAACCTCGAGTCCTGCGTGTTCAAAAATTTGAAGAAAAGTCAAAGAGATCGTTTTTCCCAATAAGTTTAAGTAGAATTTATTATCAGATGTAAAAGCTTCTTCCAGCTGGGGTTGTCTCTCAACATACATATGAGACGAACAACTGAATACACACTTCCAGGTTACAAGTATTTATAAAATATGTGACGTCGATTCTCTCTTCAGGCTCCTCCCCTTCATCGGGCGGGCATTCAATCCTCAGGAACCAATCACCTCGGGACATGTTAATCTGACTCCATTCTCCCCCAACTATTGGTTCCTGCAAAACATTTTGAAAATAGCCGGTCCTGCCGAGAGATGCGATTGACGCACACACACATACACTCACACACTTGTTATCTGAGACCCTGCTTCTGCATACCTCAGAGCTCGTGTTACACACTTCTGCCAACTAGTTTTCAAGACAAAAAACCCAGTACAGCATGGACATATATTTGACAATAAACATGAATTTATAATACATAAAACATCATAATCCCAATAAAACCCAAACAAAAGAGAGGGAAACAATAAAAAGACAGGACTAATACTAACTACACTTAAACAAGACTAAAATTAACTATTAGCATGAACATCACAACTAGACTAGATTAGACTAGACACAGGCACTCACCCAACAACCACAATGAACCACACAAGACAGAAGAAGACACAAAGGCATTAAATAAGGGACCAAATCAAGAGGGGAACAGGTGTAGGGCATGAACTAATTAATTAGCAATAACGAAGAAACGAAATGACGGAAACAGAGACGAGACCGGAGAGAGCATATGGCAAATACACAATAGTCGCCTCTCTCCACATTAATCAAGGTTCTGTCATGATCCTGCCACTAGACCAAGAGAAACATGACATGATGTGGCAGAATCATTACACAGAATGCCTTAATATTCTTGAGATTTCACTGTGCTCTGCACAGATTCGAAGCACCCTGTGCCAGATGCAGCAAAGCACCCCGAAACATAACCGAGCCTCCTCCATGTTTCACTTTAGGTATGGTGTATGGAGTTATCCTTGGTTCTTTTTCTACCATTTATACTATCCTTCTGTTCAATCTGGGGTACATTTTTGTTTTACGGCCGCACCCGGGGGAGGTTGGCTACAATTCCATGGACCTTAACTTCTTAATAATATTGTCACAGGAACATGAAGCTGCTTGGAGATGGTCTTGTAGCCTTTAGAAATTCTTTCTGAGCTCCTCAGACAATTCTGTCCTTTGCTTTCTCTGGTCCATGTTCAGTGTGGATTTGTAATTGGTGTTATTTTGGTGATAACTGTCTTGTTGTGTAGTTCGGCTTGTTGTGTTTCAAGTCTGGATTAACATTGTAAATGTATCATGTGGTTAGGGTTAGTGTAAAATAATTATCTAAATAACATATAAAATAATTAATAAAAACATTTTCATCTCAACATTAGTTTCAAGTTTAACATTTATTACTAAAAATTGTAAAAGCATCATTTAATTGTAAATGTATCATGTGGTTAGGATTAGTGTGTGGGTTGCGCGGAGGGCCAAGGCTCAAATGTCACTAGTTTATTCAGTAGCGTTGCAGTAAACTCTCCCAACAATGAATTACAATAATCTATTCATGAAGTGGCACACAGATGGCACAACCGAACAATCATAAAAAGAAATGTTGCACTCTACCTTTTTTATATTTACTGGCATTTGGTGTAATAATTTTACACATCTGTCTTGTTAGAATTAGGATAAGAAAGTTGTTGGCCATCCAGTTTTTTATGTCGTTAACGCAATCTGTTAGCTTAGAAAACTGGTCGCTATCACTCGGTTCTGAGGAAATATAAAGCTTAGTGTCATCAGCATAACAATGGTAATGTACTTAATGTTTCCTTATAATGTCTCCTGAGTTTAAAGTGAAAAAGGATTGGCCCTAAAACTGAACTGTGGCACTCCAAAGTGAACCTGAGATTTATGTGAGATTTACATAGTCATGGTAACTATTTAGACTATTGGTGAAACGTCTAGAGAGGAGAGTGGCTCCTTCCCAGGAGGGATGAAGACAGTCTTTCTTTAACAGGCCAGGTCTCCTCCAAAATCACTTCCAATTGTCTATTAACCTGTGTTATTCTGTGGGCAGCACTTAGACATCAAGCAATGCAATGATAATAACCAAATGTCTCATTAGCCCAATGTGCAGGGAGGGGACCAAAGCATATAGCACTGTCTAATAGTTTTTGCGAGCTCACACACCTCTTTAACATTATCTTTAGTGATTATCTATAAGTAGGACTAATCTTTAGTAGGACCAGCAACAGGAACAGGAAGTGCAACAGGAAAAGGAGTGTGATGGAAAAACAGTTATCCTGGCTGCTTAAATTAAAATTTATACCCCAAAACATGTCATTGTAAAATTATACACGGCATAATTTGGGGGCGAAGCATTCCCATCTAGTCTGTTTATTGATGCCAATATTGTCATTGAATGCAATGCAGTACCCAGCAAGTCGAAAACCTATGCAAAACAGTATGCAAACGGTGGCGAGGAACCAAAAACTCCATTGGAGGAGAAAAAAAAACCTCAGAGGGAAACCAGGCGTTACCAGGGGATTCCAGTTCCCCTTCTGGCAAATGCTGCAGCCTCTGCACAAGCTCGACTGTGCTTGCACAACAAGGCAAAATATAGAAAAATTTTATACAACAGACACAGTACTGCAAGTTTACAAGCCCCGGAGGGAGATTTATTGTACCTGGCAATCGTGCAAAAGGTGAAGCTGGCAAAACATGCGGGGAATTAGCTCCTTCAAACTCCGTCCGTGGGGTGCTCCCCGAAAGTCCTGTGGGTGAATAGTGTTCCGTGTTATAAGGTGTCTGCTACTTGTCAGCCGCTGGATTCTGTGGTAATAAAGAAACACAGTTAGCATTCAAGAGGCTCTCAGGAGAACAAGTCCTCCCGCTTCCTCCTTCTCCTCTGCTTATAAAGCGTGCCCTTGACGCGGTCCAGGTGCTGACGACGTGCAGGTGATGCGGCTTGATTAGGTGGCTTCCATGGCGACGTTGATTGGCCCTTGGCCTGCTTGCCACACTTTGACTAAGCGTCGACCTGGTACCACTTCTTGTCCTGTGGGGTCCCAAGGATTTTGGGGGGAGAATGTCCCTGACCTTAAAACCAAACCTGACCGAATCCTGGATAGCCCGTCCGCGTTTCCATGTGAGGCCCCTGCTCGATGTTGGACTTCAAAGTGAAAGTCCTGGAGCGCAAGGAACCACCTGGTCACTCTAGCGTTCGTGTCCTTGGCTTTGGCCATCCATACCAATGGCGCATGGTCGGTGTCGAGCATAAACCTTTGGCCTAGCAGGTGGTACCTCAGCTCCAGGACTGGCTCAAGTGGAGAAAGCAGGGATGAAGCATTGGTAGTAGCCAGCTAAACCAAGGACGGCACGTACCTGGGTCTTCGTCGTGGGTCTTGGTGCCTTCTGGATGGCCTCTTCCTTCTTGGGCAGGGGTTGGATCATACCGCGCCCAACTCGAAACCTCAGATACTGCGCCTCGGCTAGACCCAGGTGACACTTCCTTGGGTTCGCGGTCAGCCCCGCCCGTCTAAGGTCCAGCAAGACCTTCTGGAGCCTCAACAAGTGCTCCTCCCAACTCCCCGAATGGATGACCAGGCATCAATATACGCCGCAGCGTTTTCTTGATGGGGTCTCAGCAAAATATCCATCATTCTTCGGAACGTGGCAGGTGCCCCGTGTAGTCCAAACAGTAGCACGGTGTACTGCCAGTGACCTGACAGAGTACTAAACCCCGTCTTTTCCCTGGACTTAGCCCTTATTAAAGCCATCAAAGCTGGACACCTCATTGAGGCGCCAGAAGTCATTACAAAAAACGGAGTGATCCATCGGGCTTTGGAACCATGACAATGGGGCTAGACCACGGGCTACGCGATGGTTCAATCACCTTTAGCTCTTTCATTTTTCTTCTTCCTCGATAGCTAGCCGGCGAGCTTCCAGGACTCGGTAGGGTCGCTGCCAGACGATTACTCCTTGAGGTGTTCTCACCTCATGTTTAAATGATATTAGTCTGCCCGGGCCGTTCCTGGAAAACATCGGAAATCCATTTCTTGAGGAGATTTATGTGGTAGAGCTGTTCTTTCTTTCTACGCCCCGGCTGACGGACCCGGTATGTGACCGGCCCCACCTTCTCCAGGATGGTGCAAGGTCCCCTCCAGGACGCCAGGAACTTGGAGGTGGCTGTGGGGGTCAGAATGAGTACTCAATCTCCAGGCTGGAATTCTCGGGGTTGGGCGGGCCGGTCATATAATCTTTTCTGAGCGCGCTGGGCCTCTACCAGATGCTCCCTCACCAGGGGCATCACCCTGTCGATTCGGTCCCTCATCTGTTGCACATGCTCAATCACGCTCCGTTGTGGGGCTGATTGTTGTTCCCAAGCATCCCTGGCCACGTCTTACAATCCCTGTGGCTGCCGATGAACAACAGTTAAAACCGGGTGAAACCTGTGTATGCCTCAGGTACCTTTCTTACTCCAAACAGTACATAGGGAGCATCAGGTCCCAGTCACGCCCATCCTCTGTCACCACTTGCCGCAACATCCTCTTCAATGTTTGGTTGAACCTTTCCACAAGACCGTCCGTCTGTGGGTGGTAGACTGATGTGCAGAGATGTTTCACTTTCAAGAGGTGACAGAGGTCGACCATCAGCCGCGACATGAACGGTGTACCCTGGTCCGTCAAAATCTCATACGGAATTCCTACCAGGCTAAACAGCATGAATATCTCCTTTGTGATGGCCTTCGTTGCCGCTTTCCTGAGGGGTACGGCTTCCGGATACCGGGTGGAGTAGTCTACTATCACCAGGATATGTTCATGACCCTGGGCAGACCTCAGCAGTGGCCCTACCAAGTGCAGACCAATCCGCGAGAAGGGTACCTCTATGATGGGTAAAGGGATTAGAGGACTGGGGGGGGGCGTTGCGGAACCGTCTTTTGACACATCGGGAAACCCTGGCAAAACCTCTTGACCTCTGTTTCCAGTGCAGGCCAGTGGAAGCTGTCGTGAATGCGTTGGGCAGTGTTGGTAACCCCCAAGTGTCCAGCCATCGGATGTACATGGGCCAAATCCATGATGATGCCAGTCTTGCTTTTTGGTGCCACCAATAGAGTTTTCTCCTCCCCCCGCCTCTGGCCGACACATTACAACAGACCCCTGTTGATTATAAAATATAACATTGGATGGGGAGCCGGGGCCCGTATTTCCTCTTCTACCACTTGTACCTGGTTCCAGCAGTGTCGGAGCCGGTCATCCTCCCTCTGCTCTCTACCACATGACCCTGTACCACCGTTTTGAGGAGCTGATCAAATCCTGGCCAATCTCTGCCGAGTAGAGCCAGGACCGGTAAATCCTTGATGACTCCCACCTCTATCGACCATGATCCAGGTTTAGCCGCAATCTCGACTTGGCAACTCCAGACGTCTCGGGTCTCACCATGAACACAGGTTATGGGTAGCCAGGACGTCTTTTCCATCTCTGGTGGTAGAACGTCTGCGCGGAGTAGAGTCATCGAGCTGCCAGAATCGAGGATGGCTTTCATCGGTTTCCCGTCGACCCGTACTATTCGTTCCGGAGCTCCAGAAGGAAGTTTCTGGAGGGCACCACACCCCACTAGCCAGGCCCTCTGTGCTGGAGACGCCACTTCGGTGGGCATGGGCTCATCCTGTGGGGTAAGCACTGGGGGTCTGGTGTCTGGCCGTGGGGTATTCTCCAACTGTCGCCATTCCTGAATCCCCCTCCGGGGTGTGGCTACCGCTCTCTCTCTCCTCCATCTCGGGCGAAAGCTGCGTCCGCCAATTCCCCCGCTTCGACCAGGTCTCGGAGGGAACTGGGATTCCGCATGCTTACGGGCCGTCTGAAACGGTCAATGACTTTTTTTTTTAGCCACTTGTGCTGCTGTGGGTTCTTCCGTCATCAACCAGAGGTTCGCCAATCGAGCCAACTGCTCTGCTTGGGTTCGTACGGGACGATGCTCATCATATAACCACTGGTGACACTGCTGGGCGTCCGTCACCGGCGATAAACCCACTCGGCAAGAGATTCAGCTTTCAAGCTGTCATAGTCATCATTATGCGGTGGTTGAAGAACATAGAACGCCTGCTGGGCTTCGCCCGTGAGAAAAGACAACAGGATCCATGCCCACTCCAGTTGGCCTCGTTCCCTCCCTTGGTTGCCATGGCAACACTGATTGCGCTAGGGGTGACTCGCCACATGCAGCCAAAACCTTCCGAATATAAATATTATGATAGTGTAGTGTATGAAAGATTAAAAAGATGCGTCTTTAGTCTAGATTTAAACTGACAGAGGGTATCTGCCTCCCAGACAGTGCGGGGAAGACTGTTCCAAAGTTTAGGTGCTAGATAGGAAAAGGATCTGCCGCCTGCACTTGATTTTGAAATTCTAGGTATTACCAACTGACCAGACGCATGAGAGCGTAGTGCACATGAATGATTGTAATACAAGAGAAGTTTTGTCATTGAATATGTGACGAGCTGGGAGTGAGAATGTGTTGTAAACTGGCAAAAAGCTTCTTTAATGTAAAAGATATATATAAAATAATTAATAAAAACATTTTAATTTCAACATTTGTTTCAAGTTGAGCTTTTATTACTAAAAAAATCTATATTTTAGTATCTTTGATTAAGAAAAAAGACATTGCCATTGTCAACTAATAGCAAGTTAAATTGTGGGATGTTTTGCTGTTCCCCTTCAGTCGGTCTCTCGACGTTGTGAGAGACTGACTGGGGTTTGATCTTGAGAACCTACCTTCTCCGAGATAATTAATTATAAAACGCCAATGGGCTTGGCGAATGGCACGCGCACGCCAGTCTCCGCCCCGTGCATACGGGTATAAAGGAAGATGGCGGCGGTCATTCACTCATCCTTTGTTCTTCGGAACCTGTGTGTTTGCTGATGCTACACGCGATACTCGACTTCGAGAAAACTTTTAACCTGCTGGATTTATGACGCGGAGCAGCGGACTTCTCCTTTCGGTGGACTTCCCCTGGGCGTTTCGGCAGAAGGCTACAGACCTTAAGAGGTAAGTCCCTCCGGCTACGAGCATGTCTCGTAGCTGTATCCTTGGGTGCGACAGACTCATCCCGGAGTCTGACGGCCATGATTCCTATGTCACTTGCTTGGGGCTCAAGCATGCTGAGGCAGGTTTCACTGATGCGTGTGTGCGGACATAGCAATCAGGGTGTTGCGGTCATGGTGGCTACGTGCTTTTGAGCGCTGCCACCACCCCGTCTGTTTCCCAGGCGTGTTCAGCTGCCGTTTCGGCGAGGTTGACCGCTTTGGCGAGCGGCGGGGGTGATTTAGGGACGCCGATAGATGTTGCTCCGTCAGTTTCACGGTCGCTGACCATCTATACCCCTTCACGCTCACCTGGGTCGTCCCCTACGAGCGCCAGGCTGCAGACGGCCGTCTCATAGTGGTAAGACTTCGCACACGGATGATGACGCTATCTCTGTCGCTGCGTCGGACAGCTGCCTGCTGGCATCGGATGCGGAAGACTACTCTGATCTCCTGTCGTCAGGCAGTCGAGCTCCGGAGGAGACTGACGCTGAGATGTCGGCCATGCTTTCCCGGGCAGCCGCGTGCATCGGGTTGCAGGGTGTAACAACATCCTCCTCGGAACGCTCGCGGCTAGATGCGCGGTTTCGGGGGCGTGGTCAAAAGCCACGCCCCGCTCCGTTACCATTCTTCCCGGAGGTGCATGACGAGCTCGCCAACTCCTGGAATGCGCCCCTTTCGGCGCGTTTCAGGCCGGAGGGCTCGGTGGCTGTGACTTTTCTGGTTGGTGGGGCGGCTAGAGGCTATGTTGACGTCCCCCGCGTGGAGCGTGCAGTCGCGGGCCACTTGTGCCCGCAGACAGCTGCCACTTGGGGGGCTCGACCTAGACTCCCGTCCAGAGCATGTAAGCTCTCTTCGACACTTGCTCTCCCCCTGGACGAACCAGGGGGAGATTTTACTGGGCCCGAATCCCGGCCTTTCCAACGCCGGATCGGAGAAGGATGCTGCCTGCCGCGTTCCATCGAGTCTGGGCCCTTTTCAGGGACCGGCGCCCACATACTCACAAAGAGACAAATCTCCCCTGGGTTTTCTTCCACAACACTCTCGTCCAGACGGTGTATTGGATGGATCGGGCCGCCGACCGCAATCTACCCCGGACATTGCGTCAGGCCGCCTGAAGCAGGTAAACATACAGAGCCGTCAACCTCCCGGGGGTCCCCCCTGTGCGGGGTGACCGTACTGTCATCCACCGAACCAGCCTCCCCCGGCACGGTGAAGCAGATTGTCCCTCTGGTCCCGTTGTCGCGGTTCTTGGGCGCTTGGTAGCGCACCAGCCCGTCACACTGGATAGAGAGGACAGTCCGTCTCGGTTACTCGATCCAATTTGCCAGGCGCCCCCCCCAAGTTTCGGGGCATTCTATACACCTCGGTGCGAGGAGAGAATGCTTCCGTACTTCGGCAGGAGGTCGCCGCCCTTCTGGCGAAGGGTGCGGTCGAACCCGTCCCTATAACCGAGATGTCGTCCGGGTTTTACAGCCCGTACTTCATCATGCCCAAAAAGGGCGGGGGGCTGCGGCCCATTTTGGATCTGCGTCGCCTGAACAAGCACCTGCACAAGCTGCCGTTCAGAATGCTGACGCAGAGGCCCCGCCTCTATGCGGTTATACGCTTATAGTGGCGCCAATTTGTCCTGGTGTTCTCCCTGGGAGGAGAACCCGCGGAGTTGCCTGATCGGATCAGTGCTGACCCGCAGGTAAGTATCCCCGTCAGCACAACCTGGTCACCAGGTTCCTAAGGAGCGCGAGAAGGGTGGATCCACCTTGGCCGCGCTCCGTACCCTCTTGGGACCCTAATGTGGTCCTACAGGGCATTGGTACGGCCCTGGTGAGCCCCTAAGAATTGCCAATCTTCCTCAGTTGGATGAAAGATGCACTCTTTGTGGCGCTCACCTCCTTCAAGAGGGTGGGGGACCTACAGGCATTCTCTGTGTCCCAAAGGTGCCTGGAACTCGGGATCAGTAATTCTCACGTGGTCCTGAGATCCTGTCCCGACGACGTGCCCAAGCTTCCCACTACTCCCTTCCGGGACCAGGTGGTGAACCTGCAGGCGCTCCCCTCCGGAGAGGAAGACCCAACCTTTTTATGTGTTGTGTCCAGTACGCGCGCTGCGCCTCGGTCTGGACCGCACACAGAGCCGCAGAAGCTCTGAGCAGCTCTTTGTCTGTTCTGGGAGACAGCACCCGGGGGGGGCTGTCTCCAAACAGAGGTGGCGCACTGGGTACCAATCCCAGGATCGCCGTGCCCGCTGGCAGTGAGAGCCCACTCCACTCGTGGGCACTGGCAGGGCGCCTCTCTGGCAGACATTTGTAGAACTGCGGGTTGGGCTACGTACCTTCACGAGGTTTTACAATCTCCACGTGGAACCAGTTGCAGCACATGCCCTTAAACGCCGCCAACGTTTAGGGTGGGCTCCTGGTTTGGGCGTACGCCTGCGAAAGCACCTTCTCCCCTCACCAGGTGAGACTAGTGCGCTATTGTAGCCTCCCTACTTTCCCCTCTCGGGTGAAGTATAGGCATTCCATCCATCACTAAGCATTGCACTTGGTAACAGACTGAGCGGAGCCGTCTGTTAAAACCAGGTCTGTTATAGGTAGAGTCATCCCTGCTCAGGCAGACCCCTGTATTAGGACTAGTGCCCCATACGTAGTGACTCCCCTCTGGGTCGTCCCGTGTGTTGAATTCCTCACTCAGGATTTCCCGATTGGTGAATCTGTGACCTCCCCGCCGGTGGTAATCCCACCTGGATTGTCCCCCTATGCGGGCTAACACCTTTCAGCATGTTGTTCTCCCCGCCGGGGAGACCATGTTATGTCTCCACATGTAACCTCCCCTCCGGGTAGGTTGTGGCCTCCGTAACACACCATTCTAAGAGGAGAGCAGTGTTTCCCCAGTGTTCGGCTCCGGACAGCTCCTCGCTACTAGAGGCGTACGCCACTGTCCGTGAGGCCGTCAGTAGAGGCTTCTCAGTATGACCAATACTATATGACTGGTAGATTACGTCTCGCGGTAGCACTCTTGTGACTCGCTAGCCCAGTCAGGGTCGCTCCGCTAGAGGTCGTGATATCGGTGCAAGCGCTGTGGCGTTTAAGATTGATCCCCAGTCAGTCTCTCACAACGTCGAGAGACCGACTGAAGGGGAACGTCTCGGTTACGTCTGTAACCTCCGTTCCCTGATGGAGGGAACGAGACGTTGTGACTTCATGCCACAACGCTGCACCGAATCACTGCAGTGAACGGGAGTGCCCTCTCAGGTTCCTCAGTACAAAGGGTGAGTGAATGACCGCCGCCATCTTCCTTTATACCCGTATGCACGGGGCGGAGACTGGCGTGCGCATGCCATTCGCCAAGCCCATTGGCGTTTTATAATTAATTATCTCGGAGAAGGTAGGTTCTCAAGATCAAACCCCAGTCAGTCTCTCACAACGTCGAGAGACCGACTGAAGGGAACGGAGGTTACAGACGTAACCGAGACGTTTTTGTTGCTAAAACAACATGAAAAATAAGATTTAAAAGTTAATGTTTTTTAACAGAGATTTTTAAATGTTTGCTTGAGTGCGCTTGTGCTAATCAGAATGAATGGCAGGGAAATATCATATCAAGTTGCTCCTTACACTTAATAATGACCCAGCAGTTGATTGTGACATTTATTATTTGGATTTGTTGTTTTCACTTTGAATTATAAATCTTGCAGATTGATTGATCAATGTGATATTAATTTTAATAACAATAACTTGTCTTTTCTGCATATTCTTCCTTAATTATTTATTTTAGTAATGTATACAGTATGTGGTGCTTAGAGAGTGGCTATATACTGTATATAGGTCATGTTCCAAAACCCGTCTCGTACCCTTGAAAGCAATGGCGGTTCATGGCGGTTCTCTCAATATTTCCTAGAAGTCACTAACACATGGAGAAACAGACCAATTAAGGTAATCTTTGGAAACATTTAAAGACGTAAGATGTTCAATGAATAAAATAAATTAAGAAAAAAAGAATTAAAAGAAATAACATAACTTCCAGGGAACTATCTGTAGTCAGGTGACGCTCAAAAAGGCAAAACTTGACTCTCTACATTTAACATAGCCACAGTTGTGTAAAGGTCTATTGAAAAGATTAGGAAGACCAGTGATACCAGTTATGCATCATTTGAAGCTTTTTACTCATCAAGACAGCAATCTCTTCCACGGAGTCTTAACATTCAACGTTCCGTGTAGACGTGAAACGGGTCAGATACGTGTAGTTTTTTCACCGGATTTGCGCAAATATGAGGCACTGCTTCAACAGCTATGAGAGCGAAGAGGCGGTACTCATTGGATGCTAAGGTGTTTTTTGATTGGAATTAAAGTGATTTAAGATTTGATTGGATGAGAACTTTGACGAGAGTCTGAAGTATAGTATGATGTCGTAAAATCGATGTCTAGATTTTTTTTGCCCACGTGCCAGACTGTAATTTTTTAATGCTTATACGTATATTCTAAATGCAAACTTTGTCAGCCTTAGGAGCATATTAGTTTAATGTCGTCCTTAAGGCTAACTTATTTTTAATCAATACAATTTCAGTGGGGCTTTAAGATTGTGAAGAAAGTGTGACTGACAGGATGAAATGAGGCACTGGGCTTGGGCAAGATGCTCCTTTACTAGCGGCATTACTCTATTCGATGCGCTCCCTCATTTGCTGAACATAATCTATCACACTGCGATGTGTGGCTGATTGTTTTTCCCAGGCCTGTCGGGCCAAATCCAGTATGCCACCGGGCTGCAGGCCAAAAAGGCGTTGGAAGGGGGTAAAGCCGGTGGAAACTTGGGGCACCTCTCGGACAACAAAGAGCATGAACGGCAACATGAGGTCCCAGTCACGCCCAACCTTTTGCCACGACACGTCGTAACATTCGGTTTAAAGTCTGGTAAAACCTTTCGACCAGACCGTCGGTTTGGGGATGGTACACGGATGTATGGAGCTTTTTTACCTTGAGGAGGTGGCAGAGGTCCGCCATCAGCCGGTACATGGGGCTCCACTTCACCTTTTGCATGAGCCTGGTCAAGTGCAGAAGTCGTGCGTGAGCCCGGTCAAGTGCAGGAGTCCATGCGTGAGCCCGGTCAAGTCCAGGAGTCCATTCGTGAATCCGGTCAAGTCCGGTCAAGTCCAGGGATCTGTTTGTAAGCCCGGTCATGTCCAGGGGTCTGTTCGTGAGCCCGGTCAAGTCCTGACTCCACGATTCACTTTTGTCAGAAAGATCGCTGTATTGTCCTATTTAGTGCTAATTCTATTTGTTGCGGTTCTATTGATCCGTGCAATAGATGGTGCCAGGTTAACAAGCTTGTATATGTTGCTCGTATATTCAGTGAGATTAAGCAGCGCAGTCAGTAAAAATGGAAGACAACACAGAGGAGTACTAAAATACATTTAATATCTGTAATAGGGAAAGGGTTGGGTTTTTCCCTAACAGACACGACCCAAACAACAGTTATTTGCAAATGTTGCAATGATAAGATTCGGACGTCTGATGGTAACACAACCCTTTTAACCACCTTAAAAGAAAGTACCTGAAAGAATATGCCGACAGTCAAATTATGAAAGTACATAATTTACAACAAAGCAGCCAGAAACTATAAGGCTTACACAAACAACTCTAACGAAAGAAGCATTTAAGAAAGGAGCTTCGTATGACAGAACGAGCAAGCGCTGGAAAGATGTAACTGATGCGGTGACATTTTAAAAACTGTAAAAATTAAAGCTTTAAAATAATTCTCAAAGTCCTAGATCCAAGTAACAAAATATCCAGCCGCAAATATTTTTCATCCAAGGCAATTCCACAACTTTATTCTGTGTGCTGCAGCAAGACGCAACACAAAATTTAAAATATAGAGTGTTTTGCTACAACAGCTGATTTATGGTCTAGCCGTATGTCAGAGCCTTTATAAGTTGTGCAGTGCATGTCAAGAAACAATGTTGTTACAAAAGGTATGTTACATGTGGTATCTTTGTTTTTTTATTTGACCTTTTGAAGCTAATGTTTATTTTGGGAGTTATTCTAAAGTCTGTGAATTTGCATTTATTTAACTAGACCAAGTTAATATTTTTATTTAAACATTATTTAACCTTGTACAAATAAGCTACTTACATGTTTGAACTTGTTTGCTGAGGATCTGTGTCTAATAAGCTACCTATGTTAGACTTGTTTAACCAATGTTTTGTGATGGTAAGTCTTTCATTGTAATGCAAGTCTTGTTGAATGTTCTTACTTTGCAGAATTGCCCTTGCATTAAATCTTAACTTGATTAAAATATTCTTTAAAACATAAATGGTAAAGGCTATATTTTTATATGGGGACATAAGTTTGGCTGAATTGTAGGCTATAGAACTTCTATAATTTGCCAAATAGTCAATAGCCAAACATGGAAAAGAATTGGGATAAAATCGTGAATAGTGATTTTTCCAGAACAGACGAGAATTTGCACGATTTCCTGTGTTCAGCACTCTGTTTGAAAATCTGTTTGTGTGCGGTGTGCTGTCTTTGTCACATCACTGCGCACCACACATTATAGGAGCAAAACGATTAAATCTTTGATTTTTTTTGTCCTCACTTTTGTGGTCTCTCGCATTTTGAAACTTGGTGAGGGCCGGCCTTAAGGACAAACACTTCAACAGAAACATTAATGTTTTTTGTTGAAGACAGTATGAAATAAAAATTATAAAATTCCATTAATAAAAATGATTATTCAGTGTTTCTGTACTCTCCAACATAGTTTTTTTTATTCATCCACCCTCATAATCTTTTATCATAAATGTTAACATCCTGCTTCAATCACTTCTGGGCATGAGAAAGGGCATGAGGGCAAGGCTCCAATGACTTACTGAATGCACACTGGCATTCAAATCTGCCTCCATTTTGTGAGCAACGGCCATCTTCTAATAATAAATTTAGTTCTCAACGGACGAAACCAATTTCTGGCCTACATTTTATTCACCATTTCATCATTTCAAAGCTGTTTTATTTGGATATACGTCAACCTTTTTTCTGTAAAGATACATTCTCTGGCCCCTTACACAAGTTAGTTTTCCCTTCTTGCTTCATTACCAGAGCCTACATGGGGTTCACCACCATAGGTGACAAAGTTGGTAAAACAAGGAGGATAGCAGTGGAACTGAATGGCAACTGTACACTCAAGGGGGTGTGTTCTGGCATATTTATGTGGGAATGTGACGCCAATGCCACGTCAAGGCATTTCTAGAATTTGAAAACATCCCGGGGTTTGCCTAAAATATCGGGGGCTAACTGGGGTGGGAATGACTGCATATATATCTACTACAGCTCTTTGAAAACAAGTGAAATTAGTGTAAAGATAATTTGCATTGTTTAAAGGGAGAGTTCACCCCAAAATGAAAATTCTTTCCTCATTTACTCACCCTAATTTTAAACCTGTATGACTTTCTTTTTCTGCATGACATGTTGCTAACCCAAAACTTTGGTCCCCAACACTAATTTTCCTGTTGAGTTTAGACACAACTCTGATAAGACACACCTGAAAAAGTGAATTAACATTTTCAGGATTAGACGCATTCAAATTAATGTGGCGCTGTGCAAATCTATCTGCATATGACATTAAAGTACCGTGACAGCGATTCAAGGACAGAATGTTCTGCATACATTTGAATCACTCCAACAACATTTTAAAGTAATACGCCAAGCTATCTGCGCAGATCCAATTTAAGTTGAATGTGTCTAATTCTCAAGACTTTCATTTGCTTGTTCAGTTTTGTTTTTTCAGGCTTGGGGCAAGGCTCGGCAGAACAATAGATCCCACACGCCAGAGTTAAGAATCACTGCTCTACTGTATGGACACAAAACCAGTGCAAGTCAAGAGGGACCAATGTTTATTTTACCAACATTTAAAAAAAAGTTTTTCAGTGTACTGCAGAATAAAGAAAATCATGAATTTCGATCATAATTTCAAGAACACCGAGGACAGTTCCGGGTCAAAAACATTTTGCGGGTAGATTTAAAATAATCGGGGCTCAAGCCCCAAATTAATAGCCCCAGCGATGCCCCTTGTTCAGGCCTTTGTTGGTGATTGTTCATGTTGTTCAAGTGGTCTATGTTTCCTTGTTGCTCTAGTTCCAGAGGTGTCTTAAATGAAGTTTCTTCCTGTTTGTGTTGGACTACAACTATGACAATTACTAATGTTTACAGTTAATGTTTTTGTATCATCGTTATCTAACACCCTTTGTTGCCCTGTAAGCTTATTACAATAACTCAAATTCAAAATGCAGCAGCTAGAGTTCTTACACAACAAAAAAAGTATAAGCTTATTAGCCCAGCATTGCATTGGTTACTGTCACAGTTAAACAATGAACAAATATGCCACAAATGCTGACGTTGGAAAGTCAAGCTATCTTTAATGAAAAGTAAATCCACAGGTAGGAACTCAGGTAAACATCCACAGAACATAAGTAAATCCACAGGTAAACATCCATGGAGCATTTGTACATCCACAGGTATATAATAACGGTAAACATCCACAGGTATATAATAAAGGTAAACATCCACGGAACAAGAGGCCAGCACTAGAAACATGACAAAAAACAACTAGACCTGACAATGACACAAAGACTGGGGTGAACATATATAGCGTCCAGGTAAATGGACCTTCCTTTAGATTGCAGTGGTCAGTTATGACAGTGAAGGAATGTTTAGCCCCCCTCCAACCAGTGCCGCCATTCCTCTAGGGCCAACTTTATTCCCAGCAGTTCCTGGTTACTGATATCATAATTACACTCCGCGAGGGGCTACGTCGACGTACCCCAGGTGGAACGTGCAATTAGCTATTAGAATATAAAGAACATCTTAAATCTATTATCCACCTATTTACTTTGTTTATTTTCTTTTTAGATAGCTAGTTGTGCAAGCACTGTCAAGCTTATAGCAGTATTGTAGGATGGATGTTTGTTGCCTCATTAATCAATGACGTCCAGGCTGTTGTTTCGGGGCATTTAAGTGCAGAATGACAGAATATCAGTTAGTGATCTAAAACTCTAAATTGGTAGATAGAGCAAGAATACCAGACATGAATCAATATACTGTAGCTCAAACGATATTGTAGTTGTGAACTGGTACTTTTTGGCCCATACTCAGTTACATATTCACTAACATCTTGACAGCGCTCACAGCAAAGCAAACAAGTTACAAACACTTTGGCAGACGGTGAACCGAGATCCACCACAATATATGGTAAAAATAAATCATAATAGTCTAGATTGTACTGTTAAATGTATGTAACATACCACAAGCTAAGCTTCAGATAAATCTTAACACCCTAAATAACCAACAAACTCACAACCTACTTAGTTCTTTGATCTTCTTCACACTCCAGGCTTACTTTGGATCCCCCACGTGTTGGGATGTGACTTACAGTCTAAGATTCCTTAATCAATCCATTCATACTCTGTAATGCATCATGTAAAGTACTGTTTTAAAAGTATACCATATCAAGTCTCCTCATCTACTTTTTATAAGGCAATTTTATTTTTGTGACTGTGATATAAGTCAAAATACATTGAAGTAGCTTTATAAAGGCCCCTCAAGAAAAAAGGGATTCCTTTCTGTATGATGCACCTGCATTCTGTAAAAGTGTAAGTCTTCCTGGTGTTTCTAAGATTTCCCTTTAATATTTCCCAGTCTCTGCCTAGGGAAGTGTTCTTCCAGCAGCAGCAGCACCACACCGCTCCTGGATGCTGCGCTGGAATATGTGCGCATGCGCACCACTCTGGAATTACTGCACAGCGCACTCTAAGTTGGATCTTCCCCGTCTTGACGGAAACCAGAAAACATATAAAAGTATGACGATCTATAGAATAAGAAAAATGAGCGTTATTCGTGTCTGGACGTTTCCCGTGTTAGTGGCCGTGGTGTGTGCGCAGAGGTAAGTCTAACCCACATCTCTCCTCACTTCATGGCTGTCTGTACTCCATGCAAAACAAATAAAACGATCTCTATGTGTACATCTGAATCTAACGCTGTATATTCCCTGTTTGCAGCGTTAATGATCCAAGCAATATGTCAATTGTGAAAGAAACGGTTGATAGACTATTAAAAGGATATGACATTCGCCTGAGGCCAGATTTTGGAGGTAAAAGCAGGACAAATATTCCGAGTTTGCATGAGGTGTATCTCGTCAGCCTTTTAACATAATCTTTCATGCAGTATGATCCTCAGCGAGCAAATGCAGCGTTACGCGCAAATGTGCACATTTACGCATTGTATTTGGATATTATTGACTTCGTTTCACTTGCTTTGACAGAATCGATGAAACAACGTGATTGTAAAGAACAGCTTCGTAAAGTTGACGGCTCAATTAAAAACACCAGTTTTAATTGCGTGTTTTATCTGTGTAATTATGCGTAATTCCGTCTGGTTTCTTACAACTAATCAGTCGTAGGATCCGTCAATGGCTAAACTATGTCGACCAATTCCAATGTAATTTTAATTTCCAGTACGAATGATCTTGATTAATTATCTTGTCTTGTTCATACGTTTATTATAGTAGAGTTGTATGTGCTTTTACTTTTCACCTTGCCTTAGATGTTATCAGGCTGACGTCGGGTTAAGAATGGTGCAACTGTGTTCATCTATTTTAGCCACATGAACTATATCTATAACAACTTGAATGTTAATTTGGTTTGGTTTTAGGTCCCCCAGTTGGAGTGGGGATGAATATAGACATAGCCAGCATAGACATGGTCTCAGAAGTTAATATGGTAAGTGAATCACGCTGTCCTTATGGAAGTGTGTGTGTGTGTGTGTGTGCGTGTGTGTGTGTGTGTGTGTGTGTGTGTGTGTGTGTGTGTGTGTGTGAGGGAGAAAGCGATTACATTAATGGTAAGGAGAGATCATACTGTATACCTTTATATTTATATTCTGTATATCTATTCAAATATCCTTAATGGGGATCTTTCCAGTCTGTTTCTTTTCTTTATATCAGTAATGCCTTAGATGGTTTAATAGGCGTATTGCAAAATATACTGCAAAGCATAGCTTTATGTCTTTTAATAATTTTACATTTCGCATATAAATAGGTTAAATTGTCAGCAGAGGATTCATTTGGTTTCCATGGCAGCAATTTGCTAATGCATATCGACTGAAAGTTTTAGTATTGTTGGGGATACCAAGCAGAATCCACTTGTCTTGGATTTTTATACAATTTGCACCCTTTGGGTTAGGTATTGTTTTTTTCTTTAGATACAAGAGCATCCCCTAGTGATGGGTAGGGAGTACAACATGTCGCATTGTGTTTGAAGTCAGAATGAATTTGGTGATGTTAATGACAAACTGATCTGGCATGTTTTTTTTCGAACAGCAGGACCTAGTTGTGTTGTATTTTTGTTATGTGTACTCTTAGCAGCCTTTCTAATATTCCCAAAATAGTACAGAGATGTTTACTGTGAATTATATAGATTTTTTGCAAACAGAAAAACATTTTCAGACAAAGAATGCGTGACTCCTGCATGTGATTATACTCTCTGCAATCACATAGCTATCATTCATGTTCTAGGTAAATGTATGTAATCGCATCTACTATATGCACAATGTCTGCTTATGCACGTGTATGTCTAATTAAGAGCACTTGTGTGTGTCCACATTATCTCATTACTAGGCCAAGAAGGCACAAACACCCAGATCACTGCCCCACACCCTTTCATATTTAGATTTTATTAGCGTGGATCATGCATGCAATCATCTGTATTAAACATTTCTTGGATGAATAGCTAGAGAAATTGTCCAACTCACCATGAACTCTGACGTCAAGCAGCTCCCTGTGGCAGTAGGGACTATTTGGTTCTGGCACTTACGTAGGCTCACGTCAAAATGTGAAAAAAGGAGAAATGGCCAGGCATTTATCTCTGAATCTTCAATCTTACAATATATTTGACTCTGTACACATCCACGCAATGGCATGACTCCATACAATACACTAAAGATAACCATTATTTATTTATTACTATTTTTATTTTTTATTCATAATAATGCCTGGGTTTTGTGTACACTTCAGCCCTTACATTGAATATGGGTGTGTCTTGAGTTATGTGGACTTTTTTGTTTCCAATATTTAAGTATGTAAAACAGATTTTGCCTGCCTGATTTCCCCCTGAAACATGTGAAGGGCTTGAATCAAAGTTCGAAGTCTCTCAGCCTTGTAGATAATGCTAGCACAGCAAACAATTCCTTGAAATACAGTTACCTATTGTTCCATAGAGCTCTCAAGACTGGCTTCCGCTGCATTAAATTATATATGAACTTACATTATATGAAACTGGCTCGTCACTGGAGAGCACTGCACTCAATAGGTTTTCTGCTTCACATTAAAGACCTACTCGTCATTCAATTCTGTTCAGGTACATGGTCACATGTTTCCATCATCAAAGATCTCTGCATCGGCCCACAGTAGGTGTTATATGCTATAGGTCAGACATGGCTGCAAGCAATATGACTGTCTGACATTGACTTGTAAAAGCTTCATGACACTACCAACATGCCATTTTCTTGGAGGCCAGCAGGGGTGTGGTTGGGGGAAAGGTCACACTAGTTACAGTGCCTTGGGTGAACATGAATTCCCAAAAGAATACAAACAAAGAGGCAACAGTGATACCAAAGTGTAAATGAATAGTGTCACAGTTTTAAGGCTAACGGAAACATTTACATTACATTTACATTTACATTTATTCATTTGGCAGACGCTTTTATCCAAAGCGACTTACAAGTAGTTTATATACAGTGACACATTACTGCAGAGCAATCAGGGGTAAGGTGTCTTGCTCAAGGGCACTTCAGTCATGACCTGCTGGTACTGAGATTTGAACCAGCAATCTTCTGATCACAAGCCCAATGCTCTAACCCCCAGGCCACAACTGAAACCCAAATAGATCGTGGTGTTTGAAGTGCCTTTAAATTCAGAAATGTTTTTCCTCTAAGAAGAGTATTTCTTATAAAGATGTGGTTTCAGCATGTAAGCTTTAAAGAAGAAAAATGTGTCAAATAAACAATAAATCAATCCTGTGTATTCAAATTTGTTCGCAAACTATTCATTGTACTCTGTGTAAGTCGTTTTGGATAAAAGCGTCTGCTAAATGACAAAATGTACATTAAGCAGCATTATATTGTTGGGAAACACACCCCAGAGCTACAGTTTTACACATAATTGGTATTCCTCAAACATTCTTGTAAGGATTTGATCTAAAACACCCGAAAGATTAAACATCTGCAGCTAATTAAGCCCACACAGCTTAACCTACAGGCTCCATCCAAACTTTGTTTTGTAGATAACTTTCTGTAGATGACATGCACCAACAGAATCTGAAGCATTCAAAATTAAACCAACAACAATGACAGCACAGTCAACATAACTCATGACATGCTAAGTATCAAGGCAAACCGCTCTGATGCTGCATTTCATTTACACAGAACTAAAGCCTGAGGTACCGCAAAAAGCACTAGGATTTCCTTCTGAAAATGCTAAATCATTTGTCCGTTTACAGGTGTTTTAGTACTGCCTACTCAACTAACCAATCGTAACATCACAAATCACAAAAAAAGACAAAAGTGTAACATTTCCAAAGTTTTGTTTCCGAACAACCTTAATGCAGCCTACATGTATGTGTGGGCTTCTGTGCGATTATGCTGAATGCTCATTTTATAAAATATACCTACAGTAAATTATTTTATTGAATAGCATGGAATAGCATTTCACCATTAATGCATGTTGAGATGTGAATAAGCAGAGATGTAAATATTCCACTACTTTAGTGTTAACCTAATATACTTATAGTAAATGCTTTATTTTATGGGTTGAGGTTTACAAAGACATACTGGATATTTCTGTTCAGTCCCTAAGTAGTTGCTACAGATGAAGACTAAAAGGCACACACGATTACATAAAATACATATGAGAATTTTTTAAACAGAGCTAGAACCATGAAAACAAAGTTATGAACCCCACTGAGGCCAAAGAGAACACATTATGGTTGCACTTAAAGCTTTTTATAATGCTGATAGTAAAACTCAAGAAAATTTATTATCCATAATGGTTGTCATCTAGTAGGCCTATCTACTTAGAAACCTAACACCAGATAAATTTGTGTGTTTTATTATTTGAGTGAACATTTTTTTAAATACCCAGAGAGGTATATTGGCACAGCTTGCAAGTTTCAGCTGTCGGTCTTGGTCTCCCAAGCATATCGCAAGATTGTATTACCTCTTGACATTTATTGATGAGTATTCAACTCGGTACACTCTGTTTGCAATAAGTTCAGCATAGTTTTAAAGATTTAGGAAATGCATCCATTATGGCTTGAACCTAAAGTACCATCCCCTGAATGGAGTTTCCATTTGCTGAAACAATTTCCTGACTATAGCTTTTAACTAACGGAAAAACAGCTGAGTTTGTGCTTATAGACATTGTGGAACTAGATGTATTAGGTTATTTGCCTCCCTGCACTGTACAATAACTGGTCATATAATGGATCCCATCAGTATCCTAATGTATTTTTTATATCAGAAGAAAGAGTGCCTGGTGTGGCCATTCCTTTGTGTGTTTGCAGACAAGGTGTAAGAGAGATGTGAACTCTGTGTGTGGTGGATTGATGGAGAATAGAATGTTGAGAACAGTTGCTATTTGGGAATTACATTCTCAGACAAGAGAAAGCTGGGTAACTTGAGCACTTTATGCGAGCTTTACAGTTTGCTATCAAATGCAACATTGCTCTCAGCTCTCAAGATTCTACAGACTCATTAAGTTTGATTTATTTCGAATGAAATTTGTAATGGTAAACTCTGTGCTTTGGTGTTGGGAATCTGTTAAGACATTATGGTAGCAGCAACAGTTAGAATTGGATAAAGAGCTATTAGAAAAGCTATTGTGACAGCTTACCACGGTATGGCTATGACAAATCAGCACAATAATGTAGTTGTGGTAACAATTTACTTATGTGGGTTGCCAACTTCACAGAGGTAATGCATTTCCAGAGAACCATTAACTTTAATGGATTAATTAACAATTCATTGCTCTATATGTATTGTATAAGTGTTATTCTCTCTGCCATTTACTATGGTCATACCCTTTCTGGATTTCTTTAAAGATGTCAAATACTTATTGTGCAATAGTCAATGTGAAACGTTTAACAAATATGGCATTAAACCTGATTAGCCTTGAAAATATACACAAAATGTATACAATTATGCTCATGCTTATAATATAATTTAGAAAATTTTACAAATTTATGTGAGAGCGATATTGCATTTATACAACAGTTCGACGGCCCAAGTGTGTAGATAAATCAGAAACAACATCAGAGTGTATTTAAAACCCTCCGTGTTTTAAAGGAAGTGGGGGCTCCTTTCTGTAAGTCCATGTTATGCCCATTATCATGGTGTATAGTGGACATTTTCAGCATTGGAGTTTGTTATTCCATACATTTAGATCTCAACAGTCAACGTGAAGCATCGGTTTCAGTTCAACACGCAAACAATGTTTGCGTACCTTGGAGAAGTATTATGTGTTAAGTTTTGATCGATATAATGTAAGAAAGTTCTTTCACATGTACATCCATGTGCTGTTTGCAGTTCATGCGTTTATTTGTAAAGCAAATTATTTTGCGTACAATTTGTAAATTCTAGCTTCTAGAGTTGCGAGGATAGCATAGACCAAGCAAGCTTAGTGGCGGAGTGATACAAACAGTCAGTGAAGTGGTAAAGGTAGTGATATTGGTGGAATCAGAAAGAACGGTTGTATAAAACATGAATTAGCAACCCCTTCAGCTGTGACTTATTCTCTATAAAGCACTAGCCTCAATTACCTTATTGCTTTTATAAAACGGTTACAACAAAATGCCAATATTAAAGCTGCAGGCTTTCTGACTCCCACCCATAGGTAGCAGCGTAAATGACATTCTGCAATGTCAGATACGTTGCTGTCTGATGTGGAGTACATACCTTTGAAGCTAATATTAAAAAAAATAAGTCCCTGATTGACTGTAAACAGCAACACCTAGGGTGGTTGCTAAGGGGTACGTAGCGATACACATAATTGTTAGGTGAGCTGGTCATACATGTGTCGTATTGTGAATAAAGCATTGACCAATCAGAGGACTGGAATTGACCTTTTATAAAAGGTTCTTCACCAACATATCTCACAGGAATTTGTTTCTTTTTTATGATGTGGCTGATTTGTATGATTTTATTTGTACGTTTTATACAATTTGCAGTGCATGTGTACTGCAGTGCATTGGAGGAAACTGATGGTAAAGCAGATGAGCATAAGTGCACAATTACATTTTACAGGCAAACAAACCTTTTTTTTATTGTTTATGATGGTTTTCAGAAAACCATTTCAGTTTTTAGTTACTGACCAGCTTACAAAATATCCATTGATCCATTGACACATAATTGTTTTGAAAGACATAAAACAGAAGTGTTTGTGCTAACCATTTTATAGTATTTAGATGAGAGGCTATTTGTTTAGAGATAGACAGAGCAGATAACTGTCTTGTGGTCAGTTCACGTGGGTCAGTACATCATTGCAAAACTTTCTCTCAGAACTTGAACAATACTTTTTTCATTGCATACAAGACTGGATATGAGTATTGATTACAAGCAACTGTTTTTTAAACCTTATTGTGTACACACAATTTAACAGTTACATCGTTTGATAGATTAGAGAAAGCTAAAGAAAAATTCCCTCATTAGGAAATGATATAAACAAAAAAATCACAAAGGGGTTTGTTTCAAAGACTAGAATTACCAAATTGACCAACAATTGTTAGAGGCGATTTGTATGCAGTGTTTAAAATAAAAATATATATACATACGGTATTTCAGAGGAAATCAATTACATTTATTTTAATGTGTCCTTGTTGCAATGTAATTACAATTAATAAATAAGAAATTTGTATCAACATACTTGATATAAGGTTAGTTTTAGGATTGGTTGCTTGTAGTTTGACTGCATAATCCTTTGTTAAATGTACATAAATGTTCTGAATTTCATTTTTACACTGTAAACCAAAGTGCTAACCAAGAAGCATATTATACAATAATAAAAGTATAAACATAAGAAATGTAATAATTCAATGTTAATCTCATCCGAGAAACACATTTATCTCTTACCATTATGTTTTGAATGGTTTAGCCAAGTGTTTGAACTGAAATTAGGTTCTCAATGAAAATGAAGCATTTGAATCAAGATGCTCTGTTTGCTGGGACAGCAAAAACAAGACTTGTGGGACATTGTCCAGTTAATTGTGTTTCATTGCCTAGGCATAGAAAGAACAGTAAGGAGTAGAGAGGTTTATGTGAATGTTGCTTTCTGAGTCTCTCAAAAATAACAATTCTGTCAATCACTATGAGCAGCGCCATACGCTTAGATCATTATCAGCATTATTGTTAATTTTCTGGCAAATGTTTTTAGTATAGAAATGAAATAAGCCTCAATATGAAAGCAATCAGGACTGGGTCTGTCAAGAATCAAAATTACATACCAAAAACATAAGCCATACAGCAGATTTGTTTGAAAAAAACGAATGAAGTGGAACAAATTGAATATTGGGGAATGTTATGATCGTGGAAGGAGAACCCAATTGCAGGCAGCGAAACGAGATGAAGGGGTTAACAAGGGATTTATTCAAAAAACAGGAACAAAACCAAAGCCCACAATGGGGTAAAAGAACATACAAGACTTGAAGGAGGACTTAACAAAAAACCACTAAGACTGACATGAACTCTCACAAAGACTAGCAAAACCTTTCTAAGACAAATACTCCAAGACATGACATGGCAAAAAGCATGAAACATGTACAACGAACGAGCACAGGACAATGAACAAGAGGGCATTAAATAGGGAGACAGACAAAGGATAATTAACAAGGGTCAGGTGCGGGTACTGAAACACTCAGGGAAGGTTAACGAGGAAACGAGATGGCGGGAAACACTGACGAGACACGAGAAAGCACATGGCATGTCAGAATCAAAACAAAGCCATGTCTTTCTCACACAAAACCTAAGGCTATGCCATGACTCCGCTGCAAGACCAAGAATAAACATGACATGATAGCGGAATCATGACATAAGCCCCCCCTTAAATGAACACCTCCAGGTGTTCATCAAGGGGTAGACTGACAAGACAGGGCAGACTGGGACAACGACAAGACAAGGCAAAACATGGAAAACAAGATCAACGGCAGACAAGCATAAATTACAAAGGGGTTGGGATGACATAATAAAAATAACAAACAAGGGAGGGGGGGAGGGGGAACAGCAGAGTTCATTGGGGGAACAAAGGAGTCCATGGGAGGAAGTCCAAAAGGTTTGGGACATGGGGGAACAGTTTTTGTCCCTGGCGCTCGGAAGCGCGGAGTCCCAGGGGACTTAGGGGACACCCTGGGGGGCGGCGCTCGAGAGCGCGAAGTCGCCGGCAGGGCAGTACTTGACGCCGGCTGGAAGGCCGGCAGGGCAGGACTTGACGCCGGCTGGAAGGCCGGCAGGGCAGGACTTGACGCCGGCTGGAAGGCCGGCAGGGCAGGACTTGACGCCGGCTGGAAGGCCGGCAGGGCAGGACTTGACGCCGGCTGGAAGGCCGGCAGGGCAGGACTTGACGGGACCACCGGACTTGACGGGACCACCAGACTTGACGGGACCCCCGGGACCACCGGACTTGACGGGACCCCCGGGACCACCGGACTTGACGGGACCCCCGGGACCCCCGGACTTGACGGGACCCCCGGACTTGACGGGACCCCCGGACTGGACGGAACCACCGGGACCACCGGACTTGACGGGACCACCGGGACCACCGGATTCCGAGCCGCCCTCCGTTGCCTCTTCTTCTTCAGCCGAGCCACCCGCCTGGTGGTCGGCTGCAGGAAAGATGTGAATGGGACGGGCGGCTCGGGATTGGAGGCCTCGGACGAGGACCCCCAGGACTCCAGTCTCCCGTCTCCCCCGCTTGCCAGTGAGACTGGGCGGTTGTGGAGAGGCTGCAGAGGCTGGAGAGTGGTGCGTGGCGATGCCCACAACACCGATCTGCAGAGGACCACTCTCTGGTATCGCTACCAACGGAGATGAGTAAACTGGGTTTGATGAGGTCGCGGACTCCGAACGCGCTGCGGCAGTTAACCACACGGCGTCGAAGTCCAACGGCCTCATCGCCCTCATCTCCGAGCGAGAGAGTGGCTCTCTGAGACCGGCGTTGAAAAGCACCGCCAGCTCCCTCTCCCCGAACACACCTTGTTCCGCGATGTCCAGGAACCTCTCCACATACTCGTCCACAGTCTCACTTCCCTGGCGAAGACTGCAGAGGTGACGGGCCAAGCTGGACCGGTCAGTGTCCATGCTGCTGCTGGGTTCTGTGATGGCTCGTTCGTTCTGTTATGATCGTGGAAGGAGAACCCAAGTGCAGGCAGCGGATGCAAGGGGTTAACAAGGGGATTTTATTATATAAAACAGAACCGAAAACAAAAGCCCACAATGGGGTAAAAGAACATACAAGAACCAAAGGAGGACTTAACTAAAACAGACTAGAGCTAACACTGACAAAGACTAACTAATACAAAACACTAAGACTAGACTGGACTTTACTAAACTATAGCAGGTTTTAGGTACAAGGTAACACGTACAACGAACCAGCACAAGACAATGAACACGAGGATGTTTTAAAGGGAGACAGACAAAGGATAATTAACAAGGGTCAGGTGCGGGTACTGAAACACTCAGGGAAGGTTAACGAGGAAACGAGATGGCGGGAAACACTGACGAGACACGAGAAAGCACATGTCTTTCTCACACAAAACCTAAGGCTATGCCATGACTCCGCTGCAAGACCAAAAATAAACATGACATGATAGCGGAATCATGACAGGGAAATATTTTGATAAAGATAAACTGCCTTGCATCAGTCCTATTGTGTAAAAAATGCAATATGAGAAATGAAGCAAAACAAAAAAGAGATGACATCAGCTGAAACAAGTATTTGTTTTAAAGGCAGAGCAAGGTATTATATGTTAATGAAGGATTACAAAGACATTCTTTGGAAAAGCTTGCACCAATGAATTGCTCACATCAGTAACATGTTAAATCCGGTCACTACTACTTTCCTTTCTATTTCTCTATAGCAGTCTCTGCGGTCCTGAAGCTTCGCCTTCACACTCTCTCTCCATCCTCCTATGTGTTAACCACACCCTGCTGTTTCTCCTATCACTTCCTCTTCCTCTCTCCATCCCCCGGTCTTGAGAGCTCTTTGATCATCAGCATCTGAAAGCACTCATGGATTTTCAGCTGTGAAATTAAGCCGCCTTCCAAACCATGTCTGTGATTTTTAATTAAAGATTTAAAATGGGTGAATTAAAATTGCTCTACACAATTTGCAGGAAACGTTGAAAAGCCTGTCAGACTTCCAAAGACTGTGGCTTCTTTATGCATGGTACAGTTGCAAAAAGCGACAGAATTATTGGTCCTATAGTGAAATTTAAAATCAATGCCTACTTTTTCATGAAATATTGCAGCGTTTATTATAAATAGTTTAAAAATGTGGGTCATTCTCTTTTGTAAATCTTAAATCTTTTGTTAAAATCTGAAAATGCACTTCCGTCCTATAGTGACTTTTTGCATCTTGAATGATGCAAGATAGACGGCTTGGGGCGGAGCATCCGTTCACTCCTCCCCTTTAACTGTTAGTCTGCTCCTAGTTCCATTTCAAAATGCAGTAGCTGTTTTTATAAATCCAATCAATTCAACCAAACAAAGGTACGCAAAGCCTACTCTACTTTCAAACTTTATGTTGAATTGTTTTCATTATATACTGCAGATAAATATCCTACTGGCTGACAAATATCTACCTTTGCACAGTATACCATCATGAGTGACAGGACATTTTAAATTGTTGTATTAAAGCCCTAATTTGTATTCAAGAACATAGCAAGAACAAGCAATGTACAATTTTTGGTCTGGCTGGAAAAGTTTTAACCCATTGGGACATGATAAGTTAATGCTGAATCATAGCTCTTCTTTACTGTTTGTTGCATGTTGTACAAACTAGTGACAGATGCCTCAGTCACTTAATGACAAACACAAATGCACTTACAAGAGTTTATGAGGCCTTATTAACAAATGATGCAGCCACCGCTTGTCAGTCAATTAGCTCTCAGCGTTTCCACCATTCAGGCCGAGGGTTGCAGAAATAAGCTCCCGAAACGGTGTGTTGTTTGGCAGCACATGATTGTGTTTTGCTGACAGTGAAAGATGAGTTTGCTGTGCAACCATCAGCAACTTGTAGACTCTGGCTTGTTTGTTTTGTAATGAGGACTACCGTGCGATTGACAGCATACTGTGGCGTGCTGCTTGTTATGCTATGCTAATCTTCCACCTGTCTCACGAATTCCATTCATTAATGGTACAATCCGTCGCAGCCCAGTGGATTAAGCCCAGAATGATAAACAGATGTGGGTTATTAAACGTCCGTGCCTTTCTCATATCGAAGGGTCACTTGAGGGAAGTTGATTATGATTCTGGACAGATTTCTTATTGGGGAGTCAATGTTAAATCATTGCATGATTGCTTGGACATGATAGCTTGAAGTCCCAGAGCGGAATGCATGAATTGTCACTGCTGAAAGCATTGTTCACTTGCATGCACCTTCTGCATTATTTCAGCACCCAACTCCCTGACAGAAATTATGCAAATGAGCTAATGATGCATATTACCTAAAACTTATCGCTGAACTAAATTGGCATTGGAATTTTTCCTCTGGCAGAAGATGCAACGGACCACTGCGATCTGATGAACAATGCTTTAAACTACAGTACATGTCTGGATATACAACCAGAGGTTTAAAGAACACATGAAAGGTTTGAAAATGTATGAAAATACTTGAGTAAAAGTACAGAAAAAATATTAAATTACAATTTACAAATTACAAAGTTTGTAAGTATCTGATTTTAACAGTTCTTGAGTATTTTACTGATACTGAATGTAGGCTCAAAGAAGCACTAATCCTCAACACCTAAGAGACATAGTCAGTGAAAAACAAGAAAAAGTTGATTTGTGAGGAGAGAAATCACATTTATTTTCTGAAATTATTATAAAACTGAACACCTCAAAATTGTAACAGATTTAAGAGTACATATACTTATTTAAAAATGTAATCTAGTAAAGAGTTAAAGTTGCTAATATCTTTGTTACTCGTTTAAACTAGATTTACATTTAGTCATTTAGCAGACGCTTTTATCCAAAGTGAATTCAGAGAGCAATAAAGCGATATGTCATACAGAAGCAATAATACAATTGGTGCTTATACCAAGTGACTAGTTTTCACAAGAGACAGAACAATACCTGTTGATAGAAAGAGAGGGTAGCCAACTACAAAGTACGAATTACGAAACTAATTACATTTACTCCAATACATTACACCACTGTACAACCTGTAATGCTATTCTACATCATTTGATAATTCACTGGCATGACAAATAGAAAATGTACACAAACATATTTTTCTTTCAAACAAAGTAGGCCTGGGAAATTAAACAATTCGAAATTGGAATATTTCACAAGAATATGCTCATTTAAATTGTGTATTCTAAGTTTACGTGTGTCAGGAGACACGACAAGGATGAAGCTGGAGCTGTTTTGTGTGAACCTTAGTGTTTATCTTTAAACAAAACAAAATTATTGCTTTGGATTGTTTTCTCCTCTTACTTGCACTTCCACTTATGCACTTTTACTATTTGTGTGCGGATCTAGGAAATAACATTTGAATCATGAACATTTTTTACACATTATGCATTAAACCAAGTTAATGTTTTTCTATAAATTTAATTAAAAAAATGCAGTGCTTGATTCGGTTTGAATTTGTCCATTTTGCTACGGCCTCTAATGGATTTATGAGACAATGGGCCATATCATATACCCCAAGCACTTATCATTTTCATGTCCGATGCCATGTTGTTTTAATAGCATACACATGTACACTCTTCTTATTACACACACAGGGATGTGCAGCAACACATAAATAGGGAAATATAAAAACATTATTATTTCAATGTAACATTATTGTTATTATTGATTATTATTGTGTACATGAAGATAAAAAAATATGGCTTGTCCGGTAGATGGTCTGCTGCTGCTTACAAGCAGGTGCATTTTCTTTCCGAAGAAGCGTTCAGTCTTTCCTCTTGCAAATTCCGCTATGTAAATACCAAATCTGCCAGGGAGCAAGCGCAACCGGCTCTTAATGGGAGATGAGACTCTGATTGGTTTATGGCACGTCATGCAAAAAACACACACAGGACTAATGAAGAGAATAGGTACAACCCTTTTTGGACCATTGTTAAACTTGCATAAATGGACAGGTAATAAGTGAACCTGCACCATACGCTTAGATCATTATAATAGGGCCCAATACAGTAATTTTAGTAAAATACTCCCAATCCTGGAGTATCCCCAACACTGCACATTTTGATGTCACTATAATCCAATACAGGTCTTGGAGATTTTACCAATGATCTGATAAATTGATACAGGTTTGCTTTATTAGAGAGATATGAAGATTATGCAGTGCTAAACACATTTTCTCCTTTAAAAAATATTTAATTATTAAATATATTAAATATTTTAACCACATTTGAAATAATCTAATGCACCAGGGGTATTTGTGTGGAGAACGATGCTTGGCTAGCTTTTAGCATAATAGGCTCATTTCACTGCTGATATTTCTAGTAATGGATGTGACAAAATGTTAATGACACAAACGATTCAAAATTCTATAACAGCTTTTTGCTTAGACCATGCAGTTTGTTTTAAATGGGATATGGATGCACAATTAAACATTAGTTTTGATTCAATTACCACCTGACTAATGGTGATCTAAACAGTCTTTTCATTTTTGTAAAATTACAGCCAGATTTGATAGCTGTTTTGTCAATTTAGTGCCATAGTCAAATTTCTTTGTGCAATCAAATGTTTTCAATAATGCAAAGTGAAAATATAGAATACATAAACCTTGTAAGCATATCTTAAATCCAACACAAGGTCTTTATTCTAAATTATGTTGTTTCACCAGTTATCACCATTAAATGTTTTAACATCTCCCCCCAAACTCCCTGTCCCCCATGCATGAACAATTATGACTAAAAATTTCATTGGCAGCAGTGAGCGGTGCTCTCCAGAACTGTTATTATCAGATAAGCATCATAGGGTCTGAGCAAACCGTTGATCCAAAATATTAAAATGTCACACTATTTAGGAGACAGACAAGAATGTTACTGAATGATACAAAAGATTCAAAACTCTACAACATATTTAGCTTACATCATGCCGTGTGAATTTAATGGGATATGGGTGCACAATTAATAATTCGTTTTGAATCAATTACGACGTCACTAAGGGTTAACTAAACAGTCTGTGTTCCATAATCATCATAGCTTAGTCTGTGCTTTATAAGTTACAGTGATATGGAAAATATGTACTTGCTGGTTTTCTGGCTTTGGCGACAGAAGTCGGGAATTTTACCTCTGTCTAGGTTTATTTTTAGCAAATTACACATAGTAGCGCTAGTGTGAAATAAAGCACTCTGCTGATCTGTTCACACACCCCTGTCGGCACACACTCACTTAAAAAGATTGTTTTCCAAATCCTAATTGTGCCTTTGGCTGGTGTGAGTTACAAAGGTGAGAATTACAGTGTCATAGATCATGAGAAGGTGGTATTTTAACGCATTAAATCCTAACAAAAGCAGTCATCTGCCATAGCTTTGTGTCTTTGCTGGGTTCTACAGGGGAATATAAATACTAGCTTATCCGCTGAACATACTGAGATGAGATATGTATTGGTCTTTCTCAACGATTTACTTTTTAAAGTTCATATGTCAAATATCAAGTTTCAAGCTCCTGATAATGAGTGTCACCTGTGCGTGCACCAGTCTCGCGCCTATCCCTCACGGTGTCCAAGTACCCACTGCGCACTTTTAAACCAACTTTGACCAAAAGTAGGCAGTTTTACCTGACGGTATCATTGGGACTGTCTCAGTCGCTGGCGCACTGCAGACATAGATGATGATACACCAGACGCGGTTGTGGAAATATTGTGATTTTTAACAAAAAATTTACCAATTGCATGAAAGAATCAATGGTGTAAAAACAAAATAATGAAAATGGCAATACAGTCAAAGGGAAAGCAAAGACAAAAGCAGCTTGGAGACATTTTAAGCAGAAAAAACAAGTGAGTATATTTGGAGGGTATGTGGTAATATAGATCTTTAGAAGTCATTATACGTAAACCTGCATATGGCCCCGAATACTCATATTTATATCTAGTCATGACTTTATGTACACATATGTAGGTCCCAACTTGTTGAATCTGCAAAAGGCATATATCATAAAAGTGATCCAAATGACTGTAGGTAAAAAATCTGAAGTTACCTCTGATAATAAACAGTTTAACATTAACAAAGCTGATTAACAAGATGCAGTCAATATTAATGAAACATACCATATGAAACGCAATGAAGCATATTGTAAAAGAAGGCAAGTGCAAATCAACAGTTCTGTTTGAGCAACAAAAAAACCCTTAGAGCTTTTAATTATTCTAAATGAAAACAGAGCTAAGGAGAGAAGAATGTGCAAATGAAGAGATTATTCTTCTGCGGTAGTACCAACAGTACAGTAGATGTCAATCCTTTCTACCGGGACTCAAACTAGATCTGCTGTTTTTACCAACAGTATCTTTCTCCATTCTTCTGTCTCTTCTTTAAGTTTGCTGAGTAAGTTTACTAAGATCAAAAGGTTCAAGCTAACATTTTTTGGAGTTTTGGGTTCCTTGCTATTATTTGTATACTGTTTGCCTAACTGTTTGACATCAGCTTTAGAATTTACAATATTTGTTTATATAATTTTAAAAGGTAACATTCTGCTTAATTGATATCTTATAACATATTTGAAATTATAGCCCGAATAATATTTGGCCTGTGTTTCACTCTCATTTATCCTAAATTAAATAACTTCCTTTTTGCATTAACCAACTGTGACACATTTTAGCTTTCACCAATCACTTTTTGTGTAATTAACAAGATGGGGTAATTTTATTGTATTATGTGAGATCACTTGTGATTTCACAAATCAATATCATGGCAATGCGTAACTGCATTACGAGGTGACTAATTAATAATACTGTAATAGGTGTGATCTCATTTGCACATTTTAGTGTGCTATGCTTTAACACTAGATAGTGATGGGTCTTCATATTATTTTAGTTTTCCTGAAAATATTGTTATGTAATTCACATCATATGCATTTATTTGAATCAGTATGTAATTATGTTAATTCTAAAATTAAAAGTAATTTACTCAAGTTTATTTGCTTGGTGCACAAGATAAAATATGCATATAAATTAAATAATGTAATTATATTGTATAAATTATAACGTGTCTGTTCTTTGAAGATTATTTCTTCACCCTGGCCTGCAGGGGTCGGTCTCCCTGAACCTCCTGCCAGGCACCTTCAGAATAGGTGATGACATCCACATTATGTACTCTGGTTGCTCCAGGCCTTTAGAGGTCAACATTGCCTCATTCAGCACCTCATCACCAAATTGTATACACCTGTGTTTGACCCTTTATAAGTTTGTTTGTTCTCTGCCTTTGTGTTCAGTCTTGAGATGTTTATGCCTTATTTCTTGCTGTTGAGCAGTTTTGACTTTAAGTGTTGTTATGTTGATGTTTTGGACCATCAAGTCTACTTTTATGTTACTCTGTTTATTGGAAGCACGGCTTGCCAAGTTTTGTTTTGAACCTTTGTGTCTAAAGAGTAAAGTGTTAATTTTTTATCACTAAAGCCTCTTGAGCTTTTGATTTTCTGCGATTGGGTTTAAACCCTGGGGTCTAGCTCAGTGAGTAATACCTCACACTTTGAATGCTAGGGACCCGAGTTCGGTTCCCCCTTCATGCAACCCGTCACATAAATAGAATGAAACAGACAGTCTTTCTCTTAAATGTAATCACGTTACAAGGCATGTGAATATAATTTGGCATTATTGCCGTGAAATCTGATGTGTTGTGGTTTCTTATTAATACAGTGTCTCTGACATTCCTCAGCCATCACAGTCTATCACTGTATCATCATCATCATCACCTCGTGTTTATCCTGTCGCATCAGGTCATGCCTGCAGAGACAGGATATTGCCTCTTCAGGGGGTGTCCTTGTCCAAGGGTGTAGTTTTTTTATGCATGCCATGCACATACATTAACCTCAAACATGCTGTTGCCATTGTTGCTACAAGACAGGATACATGTATTTTTATCATTAACATGCACATCGACATAAATCATGTCCACTTTTGTGTCTAATTCTTTCATCAAAATGGATTCATATCGATCGATGTATGTTTGAAGGGCTGTATCTTATCTTCATCACTTATAAGAGGTCGGGGAGGGTGGGCAGCATAGCATCGGCTCTTGAGAAACGTTCTGGAGGAGGACATCTCTCCTCCAAACATCTCAGGCAGCAGCAGGGCCTAGAAATTGCCCACAGCGACATGCAGAACGCCTGCTGCTCCGAATGCATGGTTATGAATACATCACCGCACATATCGCCTAATACCTGACACCCACTACACAAATTAATAGACTGAACAGAGTGTGCATGCAGAAAGACATTAGTGGATGCTTCACACAAGCGAAAAATGTAGGAGAAATAGAAGAGATCACTGTTCAATTTAACTTTACACTTTCATGCAGTGAACCAGATTCAGATCGAAGGATCATGGTGAAAATCTTTAATAAAAAAGGGAGACACAGGAGCAACGAAACAGCAGTAAAGTAACAGTATAGATTTAAGACCTTGTTTGAATGCACCGAATGCACTTTAAGTTGCTCAAAAGTATTGTCACAGTGCATAAATGTTATGTACTCCAAATATATCAAATTCAAAACAATTTTATTCTCAGTAGCATAAACCAACATCTGCATGACGTGCAAAATAAAGACATCTGAGCAGCTTTATACATCGCAGTGGCTTTAAGTGTGTTTTTCTCACTTTATAGACATGGGAGTTGTGAGATGCATGGGGAAAACATATGGCATTATTGAGCCAAAGTATAGTGTGCACAATCTGCTCAAAGGCTGTCTATATCCCACAGCTATATCTTTAAATCTGAGGATCCAGGTATACACTCTGCAGAGCTGCATAGTGACCTAGCTTACTATATACCCTTTCCTTTTGCTACTATGTGGGCCAAAGCTATCCTGATTTCATTTATTTTGGGTGTGATTTGTTATAATTATGCTGCAGAATAAAATAACCTTACAGAAAGAAGGTTTAGTTCGAACGCTGAGTATGTTAACCCTTAAATATGGGAAATTCAGTCTTTTCCGTTTCAGATTGCAAGGCATGTAAAACTCAAGAAAGCAAAGTCAAGCACGTTTTTGAAAGAGAGGCCATCGAGAGAGAGAGTTGCACCAACGGATGTTCAAAATGTTCATCTCACAGGATTCATTGAGCCATCAGACAGTTCCAGGAGGTTATGATTTCTCTTTAAATGCTTTAGTTCTTTAATTTTTTTATTCATTAAATGATTTGAGTCTTAAAATGGGTTAAAAGTATACTTCAGTTGATCTGTTTAGTTCACTCCATGAGTTACCAGTAACTTCCGCGAACTAGTGAGAGCCTCCATAAACCAACATTTTCTTTGCTCTACTACTTGTAAGTCTGGATAAAGTTTGGATAAAAGCGTCTGCCAAATGAATAAATGTAATGTAATGAACTGCCATTGCTGTGAAAAAACTGTTCAACTGGAGTCAACAGAGTTGATGCGACTCTCTCTCTCAATGGCTCTGCTTATTCTCAGAGTCAGTAACCATAGTATCCTGTAGGTCCACAAGGCTAAGGCGTTGAAGGAGGTAGACAAGGGAATCTCGCGACCCAGTGGTTATGCATGAACTTTGCTTACCGATCTCAGGCCCCACCCACTCGCAGTGACGCACTGCGCCGTGGTGTAGCCTCCTCGTGGGCACTGGCTCAGAGCACCTCTCTGGCAGACATACGTAGTGCTGCGGGTTGGGCTAAGTCCAGCATTTTCACGCGGGTGTAGAACCGGTGTCGGACCGGATCTTGAGTAAGTTTTAAAAATCTCGAGCTCCAAATGACACAGATATTCAGTCTTCTGGATCTAACAAAGATACAACACAAACAACAGTAACCGATGATGACGACAGGCAAACAGACACCGCTGTGAACTTGGAGGATACACCGAGCAGCTCTGGATCAGCAGCAACCGCTAGCAGTCCTGACGTTCACCCCACGGCCACAGATGCACTAGCTAACACCAACACAGATGATCTTGGAGAAAAACACGGCTGTCCCAAGCAACCTGCTCTGCCCCAATTCCCCTCAAAATGTTTTGGAAGTACAAAACGATCGTTTTCCACTTCTACAAGAATTACCCTTGGCTTGAGTATTCCGTTAGAAATGATTCAGTCTACTGTTTTGCTTGTCGCCATTTCCAGACTTTTTTTTGCCACCCCTGGCTCGAATGTCAAACTCCGCCTATGGCGTGGGCCTGCGAAGCAGCTTCTCGACTCTCCAAGTATTTTAATTTAATACATTCACTCATTGCATCATGCAGACCATTTATGTGACTAAAAGGTAATGTGCTTTTATTGACTCAAATGAAGGTGTTGAACCTTCTCAAGGATGATCAGAAGAAATGGACAGCACCTGAGTTAAATATATGAGTGTCACAGCAAAGGGTCTGAATACTTAGGACCATGTGATATTTCAGTTTTTCTTTTCTAATAAATCAGCAAAAATGTCAACAGTTATGTGTTTTTCTGTCAATATCAGGAGCTGTGTGTACATTAATGAGAAATAAAAATAACTTAAATGATTTTAGCAAATGGCTGCAATATAACAAAGAGTGAACATTTTAAGGGGGTCTGAATACTTTCGGTAGCCACTTTATTTTAGGGGATTTTAGGACCCGAGTAGATTTTTGTCTTGTCTTGGTTGTGCTCTTAAATCAGGGCAGCTTCTTTCGCTTACGTTTTCTCACAAATGGTAGTTTTCTATGGAGTTTTCTATAATGACTTATTATGTATGTGAAAATGTAAATGGGAGAAAGGAATAAAATAGCAATTCTGCCTTCTTTTTGTAGAAAATGCTTTAATTGAATTAGTAAAAAGACTGTTTATAGCATACTTGCGTTACGCACTTCTGCCAATCTTATGTTACTCTTGAGCACCTACACTGTGTGCACAATTATTAGGCAAGTTGTATTTTTGAGGATTACTTTTGTTATTGTACAACTACACTCCGGTGGGCAATCCAAAATGTTAAAAAACCCTCAAACCTGTACATTTAAGTAGTTAAAGTGAAGTTTTGGCTTTAAGAGAATATCTAAATGTACAACGTTATTAGGCAACTTTTAGTATGCAGAATTATTATGCAACTAAATGAAAAACAACGATTTTCCCGTCTCAGTTGTTTATTTCCACCTGTTAAAGTGAGAATAATAAACAAACTCAATTTACAAATAAACATTTCTGAAATAAAAAATAAAAACTTAGTGACCAATATAGCCACCCTTCTTTTCGATAACAGTCACAAGCCTTCCATTCACAGAGTCAGTCAGTTTCTTGATCTGATCAGAATCAACTTTTTGTGCAGCCGCAACCACAGCCTCCCAGACACTGTTCAAAGAGGTGTACTGTTTACCTTCACTGTAAATTTCCTGCTTAAGGGCCCAAAAGTTCTCAATAGGGTTTAAGTCAGGTGAAGAAGGGGGCCATGTCATTAGTTTTTCATCTTTAAGGCCTTTACTGGCCAGTGGAGTACTTTGATGCATGTGATGGAGCGTTCTATTGCATAAAAATCAAAGTCTTCTTGAAAGATGCAGACTTTTTCCTGTACACTTTAGAAGAAAGTGTCTTCTAAAAATTGTCAGTAGGTCTGAGAGTTTACTTTGAGTCCATTTTCAACCCAAAAAGGTCCATCTAGCTCATCTTTATAATACCTGCCCATACCAGTACCCCACCTCCACCTTGCTGCCGTCTGAGTCGAAGTAGAGCTCTGTGTCCGTAAGTGATCCAACCACAGGCCCATCCATCTGGTCCGTCAAGAGTCACTCTCATCTCATCAGTCCACAAAACCTTTGAAAAATCTGTCTTCAGATATTTCTTGGCCCATTCTTGACGTTTCAATTTATGTGTCTTGTTCAGAGGTTGTCGGGGTTCAGCCTTTCTTACCTTGGCCATGTCTCTGAGAGCTGAACACCTGGTACTTCTTGACACGCCAGGTAGGTTGCAGTTGTGGAATATGGCAGCACTGGAGGATAATGGGTTCCTGGTAGCTTCATGTTTGATTCTTCTCAAATCTTTGGCGGTTAATTTGCATCTTTTCTTCTCGACACGTTTCTTGCGACCCTGTTGACTATTTGCAACAAAACGTTTGATGGTTCTGTGATCACGCCCCAAAATCTTAGATATTTCAAGAGTGCTGCATCCGTCTGAAAATATAGGGTGTTGATCTCCTTAGGCCAGTGTTGATCTCCTTAGGCTACGCCCTACCTCGTTACACAAATACACATCACCTGATATGCATTAAATCCAATAAGCATTCAAGTTTATACTTGGAGTTGGAAATTATGGATAAAATTATGATATGGTCAAAATAATCACTTGCCTAATAATTGTGCACACAGTGTATAGAGTAGTGCTCCTTCCTTTATATCTCTGAAGAGCCTTTAGTTTTATGTCAAATTATACAACACAGATAGAGCTGTATGCTTCTTTCCGAAAAACAGGCCATCACTAAAAAAGTCAGCTGAGGCAAGTTGTCCTTGAGAAACGATAGAGCATAGCCAGTAATTTAGTACATTTAGAGTCTAAGTTAAATGTTTACAGAGTCACTATCCAAATTTGAAATCACCTGCTGTGTTCCACAGACACCTGTCCTCAGGCTAGTGTCCTTCAGCTAATGAGAGGTGTGGTGGCGAGCAGGGCGGGATGAGAGCAGTGAGGGAAAGGCTGGTGCACGCACAGCGTTTTTGTTAAGCATTTGACAAAAATATCACCTTGTGTTATCTCAATCAGTAGTCAATTATTATACAGGTGAACTCTGAAGAGAATGACAACAGTCTGAAGAAGTCAAATAACAGTTGCCATTACATTGAAGCTTAAAGCTGATTGCTAAAGAAACTGCTTGACATCTGTGTAATATCCAAAACAGCCAAATGTTATACAAACAGTGGCATAAAATAAATAAATAAATAAAACGTTTCCTGTTTCCAGAACTTTCAATCTCAAGGCAGCTTATACCACAACAGTTCAATGTATTTGTTTATGAACATTTGATTGCATTTTTTCAAGTGTGTAGCCAAATGATAGTGTTATTTAACATTTAAATTTGAATCTTATACATGTTAACTTGTAATATTCCCTAATGCTGTGGTTTTAAAGATTCTTCTCCATTCTTCATATTCAAAGTGGCATGACATATTCAGTTTCAACACTGGCAACTTCCATTGGCGACTTACATTGCATTGTACCATACATTTGTTTCTGACAATGTTCAATCCCCTGGGATCGAACCCATGACCTTGGCATTACAGGACAGCGACCAGGAAAGAATCGTCAGCTTTATCGCTGCAAATATTATTAGAGGTTTTCTTTAATGTTTCACAGTAAAGAAAACCCATGATTTGGAATATGGATTTATGATGTACAGTGCTTGCTCATTATTTACATTTTCTTAATTTTGCTACATATTGAAATCATAAACTTTTAATTGCAGATTTTGAGAGTTTGAAATATTTCATCCTCTCAAACTCTGCAATTGAAGCAATGAGCCAATTTCCCATTTTAATTGAAAGAGTATTTGTGAAGAAATGCTAAAATGTAGATTTTTTCTACAAACAAATTCTACAAAACTTAGAAGATAGCACATGACTACACTACTGGTGTCTGTTGTATTTTATAAGGCTCGACGAGAATGAAATGTCTTTGCGTGAAAATATATATATTTTTCACGATCCAGGTAAAAATGGTCTTAAAAGAAATCAGATTTCGTGTGTCCTATTTCAGTTTGCTGTTTATGCCAGAAGCCCTTTTTGTTGACAGAAACATGGTGCCTTTCTATACACGCTTACTGTACACATAACCTGCTCATTAGCTCCAAACATTTGACAACCACCTCCACTGATATTTATGACAGCAATATCGATGTCTAAATCATGCTGTTTACTGCCTTATTTGAGTGTTTCTGATGATGTAAGGGATGTATAGCTTTACCAGGCAATGAAGCATGGTCTAATCTCTTGCCAAAGTAAATGGATTACATGTAGCACGATAGAAAACAGCTCCTGGCTCAATATCAGCCCTGATAAAATAATTATGAGGAGAAGCCTACCTTAAGAGGTCTCGCTCAGAAGGTATACTCTCGAAATCTCATGGACTTTATATCTTTTTTAAACTTTTAAGTTTCCAAAATTGCGTTTAAGGGCAGTAAGAGAGCCAGGAAAGCCTGCATGGTGTTACATGGGATTTCATAAGGATGTTTACAGCAATAGTTAGATTGGGTTTCTCAGCAGGTAAACACAGAAGAATTTCATCATCACCTCTGAGACACTTTCGGGCTTGTATTTTTGCCACAGACAGATTTTCACTTGAAAAAGAGTCTCAACAACTTTTGTCAAAGTCTCTGCCAAAGAAGATTATATTATATAAGCAAAAAATTTTTTATTTTGAATACGATTTATTAATCACTTTTGTCTCAGATGTTTCTTTAGCAGTTGCCTTAAAGAAATTGAACTTCAATTGTTGCTGTACAGAAAGATAATGAATATTGTAGCTTAGATTAGTTGGTCTTGTGAGAATTCTGAAACCTGATACTATATGTGGCGGCTTTCAAATGGAGGTACACTAAAGATTTAGGAAAGTTACCGACTACTCCACCCCGGGACCTCTTTCCGGGGAAATGCCCTTTAACAAAGAGCAAGGCTCCGAGGTTCATTATATCAGGGTCAGGTATCAGACATGGGTTGAGTATAAAACAATAGAATACTTTATTTTCTCATTAATAAAAGAATATCACATTTTATTTAACACAACGACACATAAATAAAAAAATAATCTATACACAAAATAACCCACAGATGAAAAACTAAAAATAGACTTGAATCACACACAAAATATATAAATGGATGATATACCCCACAAGTGTCCTCTGTCCAACCATACAAACATTCATTCACGCGTCCCGCCGGAAACACGGTGTCTCGCTCAAATGACGCAGAGAGAACGCACACACATATCGACACCCCTATATACACAAGGAACGCAATTAAAGGGCACTCCCCCTTCATATTAAATAAACCCAACGGAAGTAAACAGTACTGCTACATATAGAGACATCTGAGAAAATGCAGATGTCACCTTTGCAGCCAACCCAGATATTAGAGAACAGTGTCAACGATTAATCTGTATTTATCCATTAGTGGCAAAAACTTGTTTATGTTTTTATGTGATTACTTGGTTGTCTGTGACATGTATAGTAAAGTCGTGTCAGTATTGCTTTTTACAATTTGAATTGTATCAAATCAGCTGTACAAGTAAGAGCACACACACACACAAAATGTTACAATGAAACTGTTTAAAAGAAAAAAAAACCTTGTTTAGAAATAGTAAAAAAAACAAATCCCAGTTTACAAAGTTACATTGCGAGGACGTATCTAGACCATTCCACCAACATCACTTTGTGATTCCCATATTTCGTTGTGACAACGTTGTTCAGATGGCTGCTTGTCAGAACTGGATTTCTTATCCCTGTTGCAAGTCTTGTCTATGGTGTATTGTGTACATGTTTTTTTTCTCCTCACCTTCCCCATGTTATGCTTTATCTTCTTCTAAAAATACATTTCGTTGCACTGTACTTGTATGTGTGTAATGACAATAAATTGAATCCAATCCAATCCAATTAAAGACATTGAACATTGACAATATAAAGAAGATCAACCGAAAACTGGAGAGTGGCTTAAAGGGGAACTTCAGAGTAAATGCTTTATCACTATTTCTAAAATAAATTATTGGCCGAACATCTCAAATTGCAGGCAAAAGATGACTGATTCTTGCCTATTATCCACAATGATTAAAAATAAAATGCATATGGGCCTAAGCTTGTGTTGCAACAATAATAAAAAATGGTATTCCAAAAGTTATATCTCATGAAGCTACTCAGTGTAATAATAATAATAATAATAATAATACATTTTATTTGTATTGCGCTTTTCTTGTACCCAAAGCGCTACAGTACAGTACAAAAGTAAAAACATTAAAAATACATTAAAAATAAAACAAACAAGAAATAAGACCAATTATACACATCAAGTGTCACCAATCAAGACACAGACATCTTAAAAAGAAGGGTTTTTAACTGTTTCTTAAAACTTGTTAGTGTTGGGGCATTCCTAACAGTTAAAGGAAGTGCATTCCACAACCTGGGGGCGGACACAGAGAAAGCTCTTTCACCCATCGTTTTCAGTCTGCAAGAAGGCTGTTTAAGTAAAAAAGAGTTGGCAGAACGGAGAGATCGAGAGGGCATATAGAGCGTAATTAAATCACATATATATGAAGGTGCAATTCCATGTACAGCTTTATATGTTAAGATAAGAATTTTAAAATCAATACGGTCATGGACCGGAAGCCAATGCAGGTTGCTAAGCACCCCAGAGATATGCTGACGAAAAGGAGTATGTGTAAGAACACGTGCAGCTGAATTCTGTATACGTTGCAGGCGCGTAATAGATTTTGCTGGTAGCCCAACATAAAGGGCATTACAATAATCAAGCCTAGAGGTCACAAGTGCATGGACAAGCCTTTCGGCATCAGGTAATGAAAGAAAGGACCTGATCCTAGCAATATTCCTTAAATGGAAAAATGCCGATTTTGAAATGCTCTTAATATGTGCTTCAAGTGTCAAGTGAGAATCAAAAATTACACCAAGGTTACGTACTTGTGGTGATGCAGACAGTACATTGTTTTCGATGTCCAGATTAAAAATGTTACCATTACAGGTAGCTGCAGGGGTACCGACTAAAAGAACCTCAGATTTTGTACCATTTAATTTAAGAAAATTTTGGTACATCCATAATTTAATTTCCTGGAGACAGTTAGAAAGGGTTGCTGAAACATCTGTGATATTAGTTTTTGTGCTAATATAAATCTGTGTATCATCAGCATAGAAGTGGAACCCCAGACCATGCTTTCTAATAATCTGCCCTAGAGGAAGCATGTAAATATTAAAAAGTATCGGGCCAAGGACAGAGCCCTGAGGAACACCATGACACACCTGTCCAACGTTAGATTTATTATTTTCTAAAATAACAAACTGGGTACGATCAGTCAGGTATGATTTAAACCACTCAAGCACTGTACCGGAAATACCAAGCCAAGTCTCGAGTCTTTCAAGCAGTATAGAGTGACACACCGTGTCAAAGGCTGCACTCAAATCTAAGAGCACCAAGATAGTAAGAGCACCAGAGTCAGCAGAGACGAGGAGATCATTCATAACTCGGACCAAGGCAGTCTCAGTACTATGTCCTGAACGAAACCCAGATTGAAAAGGTTCTAAAAGCTCGTTCATGGACAAGTGAGAATGAAGTTGTGACACGACAACACGCTCCAAAACCTTCGCCAAAAAAGGAAGATTAGATATAGGCCTGTAATTAGACAGATCAGACACATCACACCCAGGCTTTTTAAGAACTGGTGTGATGGAAGCAACCTTAAGGGCTTGGGGAACAAGTCCAGTAGTAATGGAGGTATTAACAATGTTCAAAATGAGAGGACTGATAGACGACAGACACTCTTTAAGAACATGAGTTGGAATAGGATCCAAGGTACAGGTAGTGGAACTCATAGTCATAATTAGTTTGGAAATGTAATCAATGGTGACTGTTTTAAAACTAGAAAACAAAGTATACGGACAATTTAATGGCTGAATCTCAGGAGGTGCACTGAGAGAGGCACAGGTAATAGACTGATAAATATTATCAATTTTTTCAGCAAAGAATTTTAAAAACATATTGCACTGCTGCACAGTGGAACAAACAAGTGAATTGGTAGGTTTAAGAAGTTTGTTGATTACTTTAAACATCTTATTTGGATTAGCAGTACCATCATTAATGATTTGCGAGTAGTATTCAGTTCTTGCTATTTTAAGGGCATCGCTGTACAGAACCAATTGCTCATCATACATAAGTTTATGGACAGTGAGCCCTGATTTTTTATATTGTCGTTCCAACTGCCTATTTTTTGCTTTAAGAGCCCTGAGCTCAGTAGTAAACCAGGGTGATGATTTCAAAAATGAAACAACACGTTCCTTCTTGGGGGCCAGCACATCTAGAGTTGATGATAAAATTGAATTATAATGATCAACAGTATTTCCTGCAGGAGTGTCATTTATCATACATGAAAACTGATTAAGATCAATATTTTTAAGATTTCTAAAACTAATAACCCTCTTTTGTAGTTTTTGCAAGGAAACCGATAAGTTAAAACTCAAGAGCTTATGGTCACTAATACACAAATCTTTACCTTCAAGCTGATTTATATCAGCACCAGCTGTACACACTAAATCCAGTGTATGACCTTTTCTGTGAGTTGGAAATTTGACATGTTGTGTCAGGTTAAAACAGTCCAGGATCTCCATCATGTTAGCAGTATGATTACAACTAGGATTATCAACATGAATGTTAATATCTCCAATAAGAATCATAGATGGACAAAGGGGATTTAGAAATGCAATTAGCTCTGTGAGTTCATCAAAAAACAGAGGGTTAGGCTTCGGTGGCCTATAAATAAACAAAATCAGAACAGGAGAAGCACCACTCATTTTAAAAACAATATTCTCAAAGGATGAAACAGAAGGAACAACAATTTCAGTAACCGAGACATCAGTACTGTAGACAACAGCAAGGCCACCGCCTTTTCCAGTTGCTCTAGGTTTGTCAAGATATCTATATCCCGGTGGAGTACATAAATTGAGATTTAAAAAGTCATTCTGTTGGTGCCAAGTTTCAGAAATACAGAAAACATCAAGTTTTTTGTCCAAAATGATGTCATAGAGTAAATCAGTCTTTTTGTTCAAAGAACGTATATTGAGATGGGCAAACCTGATGAAATCAGGGCGTACTTTATCAGAGTATATTGTAGACACTTGTTGTGGATAACATAAGTTCGCAGGGCAAACACCACGAGAGATGTTTTGTTTATCAGTGCATGCGGAACGGGAACATAAGACCTTAATGTCAGTCCCTGTGATGTTAAAATTCCGCTGTGAACCCCTATGAACATATTTGGGCCGACGTAGAAGGTGGAGTGATCGTAAGGTTTCACGAACACGTGTGTTGAGCCCCAACTGGTGTTTCAGTGAAAGCAGTTCAGGCAGAGAGTACCTTATCATAGCGTGGTCCGGGTTTTCGAAGATCCGTTCTCCACGGAGCCCAGTCACTGATAAAATGCCGATGATAGCAGATAGCAGACGAATCCACATAGTAATGTCCAAGTAAGATTAAAGATGTTGTGATGAACCTAAAATCAGACACTGCTGCACAGGACACGGTTTGATCCAGGCTGAAATGTCCGAGTAGATCCAAGGCGTTGTAGTAAAACAGAACTTCTGACGCACTGCTAACGGAAACACAGCACACAGGAGTGAAAAATCCAGGCACAGCGTGAGCGTATATCCGATCCCAATCAGGAATGTGGATGCACGAACAATGAAAAGGAATCCAACAATAACGTATAATAATAAATAGGCCTAAATAAATAAAAGAAAGAAAACAATTTCAATTGCCGAGTGAAGGAGCGGCAACCAAACATGCCAGCGTTCCCTCCCTCCCGGAAGTCGAACCAGTGTAGTGTAGTGGCTGAACATTATCAACATGCTGCATTTCAGATCATGATCTTGTCCTGGCTAGAGCTGCAGTGTACAGGTTTGAGTCCAGGTAATTTTGCTTCAGTGCTGATGATACTGTAGGTGCACAGTAAGTCACACCATCATTCAGCTTCATTTTACCTATTGATTCAATTCCTTTTTGCTTAATATACTATCAATATATCTAAAACATTACATTTAATATTAGTGTACCAGTTAATATTTTAATTTATTTATTTGGCAGATGCTTTTATCCAAAGCGACTTACAAGTAGTTTTCTACAGTGACACATTACTGCAGAGCAATCAGGGGTAAGTTGCCTTGCTCAAGGGCACTTCAGTCATGACCTGCTGGCACTGAGATTTGAACCGGCAACCTTCTGATCACAAGCCCAAGGCTCTAACCACAAGGCTCTAACCACCAGGCCACAGCTGACCCCTATTTACTTTGTGGACACCAATCAAGACTGAAAGACACATACAATGCTTATTGACATGATCTTCAGTTTCATTAAAAATATTTTACTGTGGAAAAAACTGTGTTACAAGCTGTGGTCTCAATAGACTGAAATACAAATTCAGGGCGTACTGCACTTCCATTTTTCACCATAGATTTACATAGAAAAAATTTGGGGGCTGATGAACATGGGAGCCGCTGCCCCCTTCCAATTTATTACACAGCTTCATGACTTAAAATAGTCAAGAAACCTTAAAGATATTTGTTGAATAATGCTGAACACATGTACAAATTAATAATAACCGTTTGAATCAGTTTACATACAGTCTAGGAGATTCATATGTTGGAGGGGCGCTGCTCCATCTGCCCATACACAGCTGTTCTGTTCTGTTCTGTTCTGTTCTGTTCTGTTCTGTTAGGCTACACCCTCTACTCAATTATTAGATTTTTTTAATCTGTGAGACGTACATTTTTTTCCCATCTTGCTATACGGATCACACAATGCTGCTCCACTACAATGGCTTAACATTAGAGTGTTTATTTTCATTAATTTGTTAAAAATTGCAGACCAGCATGTTACCTGGTTACTAGCTAATTATTGTTATGTTTGAGTGCTTATTCCCAGGGTACTGGTTTCTGCATCATACTTTTAAAATATCTTGACCAGCAAATCTCATTCTAATTGGCTTCTATTATCTTGTGTCATGTTGCATCACTTGTGTCTGGTGAGAAATGGTGTAAAGACGAAAAGCACTATGTTGCATCTTTAATACCAAACATGTTGTCAAATTACATGTTTTATTTTTTAGGTCTTCTAGGTGGTGTCCAATTAGCAATTGTTATCGTTTTACAGACTAGTAGCACCCATAACATTATTAAACTTTATTAATTTAATAAAAAAAGATGGCGTCCCCATTCATTCAGCTTTTGTTCTTTGGAATCTTGTTAGGTTCACCTTGCTGAGCGTTTCTTCTCTGACAAATGTATATTAAACTGCATGTCTTATGGTGTAAGTGTCACGATCGTGGAAGGAGAACCCAAGTGCAGGCAGCCAAAAACAGGGATGACGGGGTTAACAGAGATTTTAATAAATAATAAAACAGGAAACAAAAACCCACGAGGGGGTATCAAGACAATACACAATAACTACAACGATAAACTGAAAACTAAACACTCAACAAGAACTCTACTGTAAAACACTAAGACTAGAACGGAAACTCACAAAGACTAAATATATTTAAACCTATCAGTCAAGACAAGACTATTTAGGACGATGTAACAAGAACGGCATACAAAGTACAAAATACAAGGTACCGAAAACAATGAACGAGCACAGGACAATGAACACGAGGATGTTTTATAGGGGAACAAACACAGGATAATTAACAAGGGGCAGGTGTAGGTAATGAAACACTCAGGGAAGGTTAACGAGGAAACGAGATGGCGGGAAACACTGACGAGACACGAGAAAGAACATGGCAAGTCTACATTTCATAACAAAGCCATGCCTTTCTCACACAAAACCTAAGGCTATGCCATGACTCCGCTGCAAGACCAAGAATAAACATGACATGATAGCGGAGTCATGACATAAGCCCCCCCTTAAATGAACACCTCCAGGTGTTCATCAAGGGGTAGACTGACAAGACAAGGCAGACTGGGACAACGACAAGACAAGGCAAAACATACTAAACAAAATCAGGGGCAAACAAGCAAACAAAATCACAGGGTTGGGGTGAGATAATAAAAATAATAAACATGGGAGGGGGGTGGGGGAACAACAAAGTTCATGGGGGGAACACATGAGTCCATGGGGGGAAGTCCAAAGGGGGTGGGACAAGGGGGAACAGCTTTAGTTCCCCGGGGCGCTCGCGAGTGAGGAGTCCCCGGGGACTTGATGGGAGAAGTCCTGGGTGGAACTGTTCTTGTTCCTGGCTGAAAGGCCAGCTGGAATGCCGGCAGGGCAGGACTGGGTGCAGGACTTGGCACCGGCTGGAAGGCCGGCTGGGCAGGACTGGGTGCAGGACTTGGCACCGGCTGGAGGGCCGGCTGGGCAGGACTGGGTGCAGGACTTGGCACCGGCTGGAGGGCCGGCTGGGCAGGACTGGGTGCAGGACTTGGCACCGGCTGGAGGGCCGGCTGGGCAGGACTGGGTGCAGGACTTGGCACCGGCTGGAAGGCCGGCTGGGCAGGACTGGGTGCAGGACTTGGCACCGGCTGGAAGGCCGGCTGGGCAGGACTGGGTGCAGGATTTGGCACTTGCGTGGACGCCTGGGCAGGACTTGGCACTTGCGTGGACGCCTGGGCAGGACTTGGCACTGGAGTGGACGCAGGCGGGACCACCGGACTTGGGACCAACGGACTTGGGACCACCAGACTTGGGACCACCGGACTTGGGACCACCGGACTTGGGACCACCGGACTTGGGACATCAGGAGGCCCGCTAGACGATCGGGCCCTCCTGCTCATATACGGCGCCCCCCCAAAAAATATTTGGGCTGAGTCCCGGTGTTATTCTCCGGCTGGAGCTTCGGGCTGGACTCGAAGGGTGCAGATGGTGAGGAGAGGCACACAGCAGAACAAGGGGCAAGATCAGCGTCGGAGGGGCTTGCAGACGCCGTCCCTGAATCTCTCCTCCCCCACCCGCCGCGGATGCCGCCAGAAGAAGCAGGAACCCCGGAGCTCGAGCCGGAAGGCGCCGAGCCCCCCAGGGTGGACTCAGTCAGGATGCAATCCTCCGGGACGCTAGCCAATGGAACAGATGCCACGACCGGGAACAAACACAGGATAATTAACAAGGGGCAGGTGTAGGTAATGAAACACTCAGGGGAGGTTAACGAGGAAACGAGATGCCGGGAAACACTGACGAGACACGAGAAAGAACATGGCAAGTCTACATTTCATTACAAAGCCATGCCTTTCTCACACAAAACCTAAGGCTATGCCATGACTCCGCTGCAAGACCAAGAATAAACATGACATGATAGCGGAGTCATGACAGTAAGCAGTGGATCCAACCCCGTGCTTTAGAATTCAATGTTCCCCTGAGCACTTCGGCAGCGAGTCACATTGTCTAAAAGAGCTTTCCATCTCGTTTCACAGTGTGCACCATCTTTGGACATAGTTTGCGCTGTGCTCTTGGCTGTGACAGAATCATCCCATGTTATGCCAATATTTCCTTTCTGTGGGAACATGTCAGTGAAGGTGTTTTGGTCACGGCTGTCTGCATTCTTTCTGAGTGCAGCAGCAACCCTGTCTTCTTCCCAGCCTCGACGCAATTGTCCGATTCCGCAAGCCACATGAATGATATGGGCACACCCATGTATGCTGCTCTGCTGGGTCTAGCCCCATGAAAAAGCCATGCATGCCTGGGCAACTGCACCGTCTTACCCCATCACTCAGGGCTGGATGCTTGGTATCTGGGTAGAACGGCAAACCGTGCATTGGCCCCGGTGCCATTTTTCCGGAACTGTATGAGAAGTTAAAAAAGGTCTTTATAGTGTGCTCCCTCAGGAGAGGGTGTAGCACTTTCCAGTGTCCCTTTTGGTGCTGGGTGGCTATCTCGCCCCTTAGAGAGTGACAGACGATGGTAAGAGCCTGTCATCTTTCACCAAGGTGATGTCTTACTACCCTCACTGGAAGGTGATATCGTGGACACTCACTAGTAACACGCCTAGGCCACTCAGTGTTGCTCTGCTCAAGGTACTTCGTATAAGGACCCCATACTATAGTCTTGACATTATGTTGAAAGACTGACAGAAAGGGAACATCTTGTTTATGACTGCAACCTCTGTTCCCTGATGGAGGGAACGAGACGTTATGTCCCTTGGGCCACAACACTGCTCAGTCTGCTGCAGTGAATGGGAGACGCCTCACAGGTTCTTCCGTACAAAAGCTGAATGAATAGGCATGCCGTATTCCTTTATTCCTGTATGTACAGGGCCGAGACTGGCATGCGGATCTGCCAAGTTAATTTATTACATTCACATGAATGCATTTGCCATTTATACAAAGCGATTTACATTACATAATACTATACATTTGTTTCTAAGTATGTATTATTAAAGTCAGTCATATATTATTAAGCCCCAACATATTTTTTAAAGGATCTACAGTTAATCTACATATTTACCCTCCTATTTCTCTTTTTCTATGACTTTATAATCTTGTCCTCAGATCAAGTATTTTCTGTTTCCTTTTCAGGACTACACATTGACTATGTATTTTCAGCAAGCCTGGAGAGATAAGCGTCTGTCCTACTCCGAGATTCCCCTCAACCTGACACTGGATAACAGAGTAGCCGATCAGTTGTGGGTGCCAGATACATACTTCCTGAATGACAAGAAATCTTTTGTCCATGGTGTAACTGTGAAGAACAGAATGATTCGTCTCCATCCAGATGGCACTGTGCTTTATGGGCTCAGGTACTTCAGAATATATTTTCTTAAATTCTTAAATTCACATATAAAAGTGCTTACTCCTGCAGTTTAATGCACTTCTAGGAGCAACTCTCTTTTATTCAGTAGAACTTTACCGTGACTCGTGAATGAAGGTGTAAAAACATGTCACTGTTATCTACTATTTGGATATATAAACATGTAAATGTACATTTTAATCTGTATATATGCATATAGTAACCCAGACGCTGCATGAAATATTATAGCCTAAGTAACCGCCCCTTAAAATGTATGGTGATTTGTTAGATGATGTCGCGTTATAAGTCAGAAATGACAGCAGGAACTGAACATATGAGAACTACTTTGTTGTTTTAAGTGCAATCTATACCTTAGAACAGCCTCATTTTTGTCTTATACAGGTATATCAAAAGGTAAGAGAGTTTTTACATGTATTTGTTTGTTTCAAAGGTGACGCAGAACATATATCTTGTTGAGTCTGCAATCATAATTTTGACTTGCCAATGATGAATTCTATATTAACTATATAATGATTATCAGGTCAAACTACCTCCCTTTACCAACATATAACCTTCATTTTTAGAAACGCCACAGTGCTTTTTCACACATTGGAGAGCCTCACAAATATTATGAAGTATTAATTATGTCATGAAAATAATTATACTACTACTATAATATTTGTTGACACCATTTTACACATTACACGCTTACATAAGTAAGAACATGAGTCACTAGATGCTTTTTGTTACACAAGTAAAGTTTAACAAAAGGACAAATTAACTGTTACTTTTATCAGGCGTGTATAATCATTGACAAAGTCTCTATAAAAAGATATTTGAGAACGTCTTAAGAATTCTTTTGACCATTGAATACTCTTAAGATCTTCCCATAATTTAACTTAAGAGAAGTCTTGAGAAAAGTTTTGTGAATCCGGTCCCAGGCTTAATCAAGTTGACTTTAAGAAAGAAAACATTAACAGGTGTTTTTAGGCCTGTTTGTGTGTGCATGTGTCAGTGAGTTAGACCATGGAGGGAAACGTCTTAATATTGTTGATGCTGGTCATTGTTGCAGTCATGTGGTTTGCATCCAGTATGATGAAAGTGACCTATCTGTCAGATATGGTGACCCATTCCCGAAATGTGACCTCTGCAGTTAACCCATCCAGTGAGTACTGAACACACGCACTGCAAGTCGTGAACACACGCACCTCAGTTGTTACCTGCACTGAGAACCGTAACCAGCGATCTTCTGGTCATGAGTCCGAGTCTACCATATGGCCAGGACTGCTACTAGTGTATGCCTACAGATGGAGGATGTGTACAGTTGTTGATATTGTCCTTTAGGTTATGATCATAGTTTGTAACCTGTCAATGTAATCCTATATAAAATAGATGTGTTTCCAACAAGTAGTACCCTATCATTCAAAACCTTGATTGTGTGCATGTGTTAATCTGAGCCTGCCCCCGTTACTTTAAAATAGTATGTACTTTATTGATTCATGATTCATCTAGATTGATTATTTACCAAATAATCTATAAATGACTCAAAACACATTTTTGGATCAATGCATATGAAATGGCATATGATTTGTAATCGATGCATTGAGATAACGAAATAATAGATACACCCCTACTTGCTATGCTTTGTGAGCAAAAAAGGTTTGGAACCGGATGGGTGTTCATTATTCAGTGAACTATTATTTTATTAAATACTAATGGTTTAACAATTCCAATTTTATTGTTTATTATTTAGATTTTCAAGAAAAGCAGAAAAATAAATAAATAGTAATGCACTATCAACAGCATACAGTAAACTAAAATACTATTAAATCAATACTTATATAATAATAAATAGAGACTTCCATTTATTTCCTAGTTCTTAAAAGATTAATCTCAGATGTGGCGTTAGAAATTGGACAAATCTACATGGTTTATATTTTATGCTCAAGGGTTTTCAGTGTGTTCGCGCAGCTGCTTGCGTGCTATGTTTACACGTTCGCACATAAAATATAAACCTGTAGAAATCACAAATCTCTAATTTGAAAACAAAGACCACATTAATCAACACTTGAGAGGGGAAATGACAAACCCCCAAGTCAAAGTAGATCGCTGGCGCACCGTATTGACTACAAGCGCAATGGTACTTTGCGCCGAAAGCTGGGATTCTTCACATGCACAAACCATTTTACTTTTGGCTGGGGGGCAGGACACTGCGATATTTGGCAATAAATGCCATTGGCCCTGCTCCTTTCTGGAATTCCCGTTGTGATTGGCTGTTGCTGCCGCCCTCAAGTCGATGACAGAACAGGAGAGATGACAGAGGATTGTAAAAAAATTGGATCTAAGGAATTCACATGAAGTAATAGCCTATTTCAAATGTTGGCCCAAATGCAGGACAACGAATGGGTGCAGTAAGGGGATTTATTAAAAACACTGGGTTAATATAAAACAAATAAAAAAAATGTATATGAAAGCATTCAATGTTTCAATGACTTCGTAATAAAAACAATAAAAGGACTTAAATGCACAGAATTATTTCCCTGTACGCGTTATGGTAAATTCCTTTCCCTGATAGTACGTTCATCTGGCAGATATCTGTTTGATTTCTGCATTTTCTTTTGCAAGACATCTGGCAGATGCTGTTTGCTCATCTGCTCTACATCTCTGAGACGTCTGTTGCCGGATGCCATATAGACCTTTAGAAGACACCTAAAATGTGTATGATGTATTATAGATGTAAAACAGCTCTTTCTAAGATTTTTAGCAGATGATTAAATACAGCAGATGTTTTCCAGATCTCCTGATCTTTAGCAGACATCTTACCGGTGTTCCTGTGCTATCTGGGTTTTATTAAGCAATGCATTAACAGGCTTTGCCGAATGCAAGCAGCCTTCCTTAAAGTTATTTAGCTCGTATTTTAGAACATCACATGTTAGTAGCCACCTGCGCAAAACACCGTTGTCTGTCGTACTTGAAGAAACAGCTAACATTCTAGATTTCAGTGCTCTAACTTCATAAGAAGCTTAATTGAAAAGTGTTGTATTATTAGGACATGTAAAATAAGAAAAGTAATAATCTAAAAGCTACATTTACAATTACGTTAATATTATAAACGCTGGTATTTGTACTACAATTTAAAATTTAATGCATGAAAGGCGGGGGTAGGGTTAGTCCAAAAATAGATTTTTTGAAATAGAAAGTTTGAAATTGCATTTACCAAAATTATTAAAACAATAAAATACAAATCTACTCGCTTCACAGTCATCTGTCTGCTAAATGACTAAATGTAAATGTCTGTATCAGAGTCTGCTGAACATACGAAGGAGTTCACATGCTCAAATAGCTTGGTTTTCTTTAACAATAACACATGAAATAATATAAAGTCTATATCTATATGTATGGTAGGACGTCTGGCGACATCATTTAAAAAGCAAAGTCTTTCTCACTAAACCTTATTAACAAATGAAATATTTTTTAATGACATATTCAGACATTTAAAGGCAGAATACGCACAAATTAAAAGAGAAGAAAATGGAATTGGATAAATAAAATGAACATCATAGGCCTATAACCTCTGCTCTTATTGCTTCGGCTGCTGAAGACTGGGCTGTTGAGGAAAGCGCTAGCATTAGCATTATGTTAAATATTAGACGTGTTTTACTTACATTTCACTTTACAATCTGTACAAATAATAAAATCATCTATCTCCAGAGTTTAAATATTAATTTAAAAATGTCCTTTGAACACATAAATCCATAAATCCAGCTGGATATTGAGAAAATCCACATGCAGCCCCCCATCCTGATCCACCATTTTACCTTTGACATGCAAATGTAATGTTAATGAGAAACTAATAAGGATTTATTATAATACTCCTTTCCTCCAAACTAATTACTGCTTCAATAAAGACCCTGCTTAATATAAACACTTAGACGGAATGTGAAAAAATTGGTACTGTCAGACACCAAACAGGACGAGGACCACAAATGCGTCACGTACAAAAGTTTATTTAAGGGTTGGGGGTTAAGGAGAATTCAGGGGTTCCGGGGGGGGTACAGGAGTTACAAGAGTCTGCGTGTGTGTGTTCCCACAGTAGCCGAACAGCGATGGCAGGAGCTGGATGATCCGGGAAGTCCTGGGGGAAACACACACACAACAGCAATTGAAACGAAGCAGCAGTACAGTCAAGGACTAGGCGGTATACGTAGAAAAGGGACGGAAGGCAGGTCAAGATTACCGGGGCTGGAGAACACAGAAGTAGTCGAGCGGGTCCGGGATCACAGGCAAAGAGTCAGAGGCGTTTTCCAAAACAGGCTGGTAACGGGTGCTGGTTGCAGACGATCTGACAAGTGTGGACTGAAAAGCAAGGCTTTAAATACAGGGCATGATGAGTGGTGAATGCAGTGCAGCTGGTAGGTAAACGAGGGTGAGGCAGAGCAAAGCAGGAACAGGTGGAGGTCATCAGACTTCAATCAGCGTGTGTTACCAGGCAGAGAGAGAGCTCATGACAGGTACATTTTAATAGCCGTTGCCATGTCTCTCAGATGGACTTACTTGTGGCTGTGGTCTGGTAGTAAGCATTTTATAACCTTGCATCTTCTTTATCCAGAGCAAAGACCAATAAGCCAGTTGTTTCAAAGCATGAGTCATTAAAATCTGGCATATTATCACTGGGGCTGTTTAGCACTGTTTATGAGTGTGTTAAGTTTGATCTGTCACTAAAGCAATCTGTGCAGTCCAATCAATGGAGACCAACCTTGTAATCACATTCAACTTGTATTCTTTTATTTTATTTTTGATTAACACCCAGTTAAGCTTTGTATCACCCTACCAATACAGCTTTAAATGTAAATGATATAATCTTGCACAAGTTACTAAGTCACACATAAAATGTCTGTGTATTGATAAATTTAATATGGCATTTATGTTAAAGAAAGATGAATGAAGATGGTTGTCATTTTGAAATCTTAAGATGATAGTCTTCAAAATGAAGACAACGTGTATTTGGACTCTTCTGGTTGCCAAACATAGTGAAATTTGTAGTTATGTGATGAACTACAGATTTGGTTTCTCTGCTAAGAAACCTATGTGAATTGGATTTTGAAAAAGACAGATGCAGGAATTACACAATTTCAGAAAAGTGAAGTTTATCCCACGTGTTTTGTGTGGAAGCAAATGGCCATTGTTTGTTATGATGGCGATGTACGCCCCTGTCGTGTCTTGACCTGCCCCCTCATTTCCTCGTCTCTGATTCCTGTCTGTGATTATCCTTTTCACCTGCCTAGTGTAATTATCCCTTGTTAGTTTCCCAATTTAATGCCCTTGTGTTCGCTGTCCTGTGCCGTAAAAGAGAGGGTCTGTTTATAAAAATTACAAACATTTAAAGATCTCCAACACTGAAAGAACCTCAAGTATGGTCAGAGTTTAGGAAGAGAAAGGAATAAAAAAATGAGTTTCAGAAGTTTCAGTTGCGGAAACAAGAAAGAGAATTAGGAACTTCAATACCGTCTGTACTCATATGAAATTATGCAAAAGCTTGGGTATCTTGGCCCAAATCACAATATGAACATTTTGATTAGATTCTGCTTAGCTAATGTTCCCGATAATAGACACAGTACCTGAATATTCTAACTTCATAACCAATTTCTTTCCCATTGAATTGTCAATTAGCCCCGCAGTTTTGTAATGCTGTGCCTCAAAACAAATGTGTGTGTTGGACAATGTATGAAATTTTTCTCATAATAATTTGCTGAGATAGATTTTTGGAGCCCAATCTCATTTGTCTTGCTCAAGAGCTCTTCAACTAATATCGACTAATATCAGAACGGACATGAGAGGCTAAATAAACCAGTAAATGACTTATATAAGATGGTAATTGTAATCACATTTTGTAATCACATTTCTTTACAAATCAGATTTATACATAGTTATTATAGGAAAATGAATAGTGCTTAGTGGAGTATTGAATGAATAGAAGATACAGTACATTATCATCATAAAGCATTTAGAATATATTAAAAGAGTGTTTTAATTCCTCTATAATACTGACATGTTTATATGGAGTTATATGCAATAAAGGTAAAGTGTTTATATTGTATAACACTAAGGTCACCAAACACAGTTGCAAAACAAGGAAAAAGCTTCCCTATTCCCTAAGCACTCACTGCATTTGCCATTGATAAAAAAACAGTCCTGCCCACAACCCACGCCATTTGTCAAGCCAGTGTTGTCGAATCAGGAGGGTACTCAAACACTATCACAGGGGAAATAACCTTACAAATGACTTATCCGTGGCTGCTCGTTGGCTTAGGCTAAGTAATTAATTTATTTGCTGATATTTATGTGCAGTTAATATACTGGAAAAGTTACCCACAAAGCATGATTTAAGAGCTGAATAGGAACTAGGTGGGTGGACATCACCTCCACATGGTCTATTCCATATTCATGTACCATATCTGTAGCTGAAAAAGGAAAACACAGAAAACCATGGCACAAAACAATATATGGCACAAAACAGTATACTGTACGTCCTTGAAAAATACAGGAGCTGTTGTGCTGACACAGAGGTTCAAATCCGGCCTAAACTTCTCAACAGTCGTTGTCATCAAATATGGATAAAAAAACCTTTGCATAAAAAATAAAGCCCAGTTGGGCGGGCGAAACTAAAGTACGTGCGCACCCATTGCCAACATAACACAGACATTAATACGTTTCACTTACCGGGTGCAGATCATGTCACCGCTCCATCTATCATTTGCAAACGATCTCCAAATCCAGGATTTTATCCACCAAACAAACACACCCCAACTATCGCAAGAGTAACGTTCAGCAGCTGCAGGCCCACACAGCAGCCAAAACTGACGCAGCAAAGCCATTCTTGACAGTAAAGACTCTTCCTATCGCTCGTCGGTTGATGTGTGGGTGGCCTATTTCTTTTGGCTTGCTGTGCTTTTCCTTGAGAATTGCCCAATAAGGAACAAAAAAAGCTATTTTACAAAACCTATACGAGCCTTGGGGGAGTGTATTGAGCACAGAAATACTACTAATACGTAATACGTCCAACAAGTTTTTTTACAAGCTGACCATGTTAAGCATGAGAAGCCAGCCTGTTTAACATTGTAAAGAAGTACATTAACATTTACATAAGTAAGAATGCATGAACCAGCGTTACATCACCCCTTTAACACCATTAACTACATTGTACCATTTTTTTCCGTGTATGGTTTAATTTTAGTTTAATTAGTGAATACTACAGTTTACTGAAGTGTTTATTTATGTGGGCAAATGTATTACTTACTATAATTGTACACTAAAAGATGACAGACACACTACAATAATCGACCACACATTTTTACACTTATGCAAACTAACCGGACCCACAGCTAAACAGTAAATACTTACCAAAACAATAATCGTACATGCGTTAGCCAACTGACATAACTGACTAACGAAACATTATGGCTTAAGAATTAAATCAATCCACATCCTTTATCATTAATCCAAGTAATAAAAATGACGATTCCAGTAAGACAAGACAGTAATAGCTGCACTGTGTACACCACATAACACTCAAAATTAGTTATTTTCAACATTCAATAGAAAAAATACACATGTATTATTAATCACACTTGAAGATTCTGGTTCAGATATGTCTATTGGTCTAAGTTTATTGGTCTCTTTCTTGGAATTTTGAGATCGAATATGTTTGTTTAATAAACTTGACAAACTTTGCAGATCGTTAACATTAAAGGAAAGCTACGCTACATACTTCAATAAAGATCCAAGTAACTGACTCTTTACTAAAGGTATTTCTTATCTTAATGGGGAATTGTAAGACTATCATGCTACATTCATGACAGTTTAACCTTTTAAATTATATTGTTAATTCAGTGTAACAATTCTACTTTAAAATGTCACAATTAAATTCTAATCTATTCTTGACAAACTATATATCACTAGGAAAGTCTAAAGGGCTGTTCACACTATGGACAATAACGATAAATGTAAAAAGAAAGTGTAGTGAGGTAGGCGGGACGAGAGCCGGCATTCAAGGCCTCGTATCATGGAGGAGATTGGGAGCATAAGAGGACAAGCGACCGGACCGTGAGTGAGAGAGGACCAGGGGCCTGTACCATGAAGCTGGTTTAGGTGGCTAGCCAGCTATGTTTCAGTTTAGTTTGTGCCAACCCTGGGTTTTAGGTACCATGAAAGTAGCTCGGCTTTATTCGGTGTTCGTCGCCATGGTATCTTACGCTGCACGGCTAACCTGCTCCGGGGCAGGCTATGTTCTGGATTCGAGATCTCAGACTGAAGTTTGACCAATCAGCTGTGAGCACAGAAACATATAGGTGACGTAACTGTCTCACAGTGCGTGTTAGAATGGCTAGTTATTTTTATACTGTTTAATAAAATAAAAATATTCATATTCATATATAAAAATATATATTACAAATATAAAATCAAATATTGTTTACTATATAGGTAAAATCTGATTTTACAGATTTGCTGGCTTACACTCAAATGAAATTCAATTTACTTACTTATATTCCACTGTTGTTGTATCACGTGTATTTGCGTTGCATTTTTTACATTCTTGTCTGTGGTGCAGAACATCTAGGAACACTTTCAGTTTCACTGTATAAGGACATAACAGTAACAGTAGTTTTATTAAGGCTTCAATGAAATGACTGACCCTGGTTAATGGCGCAAAGACTAGTATATTAAAGGTAGAGGCTTATGCATTCTGTTGTAAAAGCAGGCCGTTTTATTAAGTGTAATTCTTATATTTTCTTCCGCTTCTCTGTGTTGCAGAACACACCGCTATTTTATAATTCTGAGCTCCGTCTTCTTTCTGCAAAAAAACCCTAGTTTTTATCATATCAGACTAAAAGGAGACCAACATGCAACCAGTCCGCGTTATTTTTTGGGCAACTTGTTTGACATGAACCATCAGTACACGGTGCATTTATTGATTTTAAACACGTAAGATGTCAGAGTTTACAATGCAGAAGCGGTGTGGTGTCATTTGCCTGTGAAATTAGCCGTTTGCAGCTTTAACAAATTAGTACAGAAGTTCAGAATATATGAGAATGAACTTTATCTGCACGCGACTCCTCTCATGTGTACTCGGAAGGGAAATGATGAAGCAGATGTAAGGTTAACTGCTTCTGCTGTCTGAATGGATGTTTTTTGTCCGCGCGCAGGTTAAAATTGCAATATGCGGGAGCTTCAATGAACATTTGTTGTAATATTTCTGTACCCATGCCTTACATAAAAAAGTTGCCCGCAAGGACACGGACCCCTTGTAGTTCCACCGAGAACCCCGCGGATCCTGTTTGCCCTACAGCACTACAGTAAATGTGTGTACTATATAGTCTTTTAACTTGCGCATTAACGCAATCAGCAGTGTTTCTGAAACACTTCTCTCTTGCGTAGACAGCAGAAACATATCAGTCCATGGCTGAAATTCATGTTTGTGATCATATTGTGGAAATCGCTTTATCCATTTATAATGCGATTGGTTTAGCCATGCTGACGTCACTCGTTCATGTGCACGCGCGCGCAAACTAATCTTAGCTTCAGGATCAAAGCTTGAGTTGACAAAGAAACTCCACGAGCTGCTTCATGGTACCAACAAAGCTTGATCACGTTGGTTTGGTTTTGTCAACCCAAAACTAATCCAACTACCCTGAGTTTGTTCAGCTACATTCATGGTACAGGCCCCAGGCCTGGACTTTATGTTGTGTTTTATTGTTTGTTTGTTTATTTAATTAAAAGTTGTTTTACGTCCGCCGGTTCCAGCCTCCTTCCTTTCTTTTATTGAACCTTGTTACAGAAAGTTTTAATCTTCTTCATTTTTAATTTAGGAGAATACCAGGGTTTACATTACAACTATAACTATAAAGACACAGAAAACAACAACATATCCTTCAACCCAGACAACATATGTGTGTCGTTTGTCCATTTGTCAAATACGACAAACGCAAGCGGTTACTAAATTACCACCTCTCTCAGCTGCACGCAAAACTATTGCCTACCGTCATTATAAAATTTATATTTTGGGGTATTACTTTGCAATAATAGCATGTGTTGTGGTTTGATTTTCATAAAAAAAATTATAACTGTATTTACATCACACAGTTTTGTCAATTACCGTAACACATTTATTTATTACGTAAATTACAATAAAACACATGATACAGATACAAAACAGTTAAAATCTTTAAAAAGTATGAATATTCCAAGTGTACAGATGTCAAGCGATTGACTTATATGAGCAACAGACACGAAAGCGATCACCATCTGCTGTCTTCCAGTTTCTGCAGTGTTTCCTGATTATCAAATCTGGCGCAGTTACTGTCACGGATGTGTTCGAGAGAGAACCCAATTGCAGGCAGCGAAACGGGGATGAAGGGGTTAACAAGGACTTTAATATGTACAGGAAACAAAAACAAAACAAAAACCCACGAGGGGGTGACAACAGGGTACACACTAAACTGAACTAACTACAGACTAAACACTTGACCAGAATTACAACTACAAAAACACCTAGACAGACACAGACACAGACACAGACACAGACACAGACACAGACACAGACACAGACACAGACACAGACACAGACACAGACACAGACACAGACACAGACACAGACACAGACACAGACACAGACACAGACACAGACACAGACACAGACACAGAACGGCACGGCACGGCACGGCACGGCACGGCACGGCACGGCACGGCACGGCACGGCACGGCACGGCACGGCACGGCACGGCACGGCACGGCACGGCACGGCACGGCACGGCACGGCACGGCACGGCATGGCATAAAGCATGAAGTAGCAAGGCATACCAGTACAACGAACGAGCACAAGACAATAGACAAGAGGGCATTAAATAGGGGAACAAACACAGGATAATTACTAAGGGGCAGGTGAAGGTAATGAAACACTAATGGGAAGGCTAACGAGACAAAAGGGCGGGAAACACTGACGAGACACGAGAAAGTACATGGCTTTCTCACACAAAACCTAAGGCTATGCCATGACTCCGCTGCAAGACCAAGAATAAACATGACATGATAGCGGAATCATGACAGTTACGTCAGCCTTAATAGTGAAATATCATTGGATTTCTTCTTTCTCGTGACAGACAGTGTCATTCCGTCAGTGTTGAGTGTGAAATGTTATTGGCTCTTGTTACCAATTACGTCATTCTAATGTTACGGTTGCTGATGTCCATTTCCGGCGCTCCTTGTATCAAGTTATCGGATGGCTTCAGTTCAGGATGTTTACAACGCGACTTTTAATACGTTTATATGTTTTGTTCATTTTATGGAACAAATACATGTGACTGAACTTTTACTTGTGTGTTGTGTTTAAGTCAAGTCAAGTCAGCTTTACTTATATAGCCTTTTGACAATTTTCATTGTCTATAAGCAAAACATATAAGGTTATGCAAGTCAAAACACAGGTCAAATATCAGACAGACTATAAATTCCTATAGTCAGTGTTAATTAAATAAAACTATACAATTCTTTAACTTTAAAACTTTAAAAGTTTAAAGGTTGACAAGTGGTTAGGTTTATGGTAAGGGGAGGGGTTGGGTTTTGGTGCTCTTAAAATCTCTTTGAATCTATAAACATTTCTTAAACCATTAATACTTTTACAATTGCAAAAATAAATGTGTCTTTATTTGAATGCACAAACAGCATAGGGTCATTTTCATAACAATCATTAGAGGACGCTTAAATTAAAAACCTGAACTGACGTCGTAATAAGCTACGTTCACAAACAACCTATTGAGTGGTTTTTACTTTCAGGACAGGCTGAAAAAACGATTGACAATGAAGTGTTTGACTATTGTCGATTATGACAGAGGTTTAAGGTCTGAATTAAAGATGATAGCCACCAAAAAGTAACATCCACAATAAACGAGAAACATACAATGACAGGTAAACATCCTCGGGTAACTATAACAAGCACGGAAACAAGTAACATTGGGGTCAAAGTATTGCAGACTAGGAAACAGTACAACAACAAGATCTGACAATGAACATGACAAACCACAGGTTATAAATAGTGTCCAGGGAATGATGATCAGGCTGGTGCAAAGGATCATGGAAAGTGTAGTCCGTGTGAGTCAATAGTCTGGTGAAAGGGAACGAGTGAACCGGAGGAAAGGTGCAGATGCTGGGGCAGTGGCTGATGACTGAGGAGAGCTCATTACAAATACAGGGGAAGGTAAACATTTATGTATTTTAAAATATTTAAGCATCTTCGACATACTTAACATAAGCCTTGTTAACACGTTTTCATGCACTGTATAGAAATAATGAAAGCAGAGATAATTTTTTCTTGCACATTTGCATTTATTACACAATGATAACAACGAATAATTACATATTTTCAAGAATTTACAATTACAAGATTTCAAGAAAACAGTTATTTTATGGCCCCAACTAACATACTGTAAATAACATATTTTATCTTTTAAAAAAAATTGAACCAACTGTAAGCTACTACTGTAAACTGAACGTAAGTGTGGAGAAAATATGTATTCACATATGACGTCACAAGGGTCAGAGATAAGCCTACTTTTGTACTTTCATTATTTCAGCCAAATATTTTGATAAATATCTTTAAAAAACAATGCCACCCACATCTTGGATGTACTGGGGGACTGTGGTGAGTAAATTAACAGCAATTTAATTGTTGGGCAAACTAACACATTAAGGAATATAAAATACAACTAAAAAGAAAATATCCCTTATATCATGAAAAGGCAAAAATGCTAGATACAATATTTGTGTGCATGTTTTAATATGGGACCTGTAAATAACAGTAACAAAAACAGTATAAAAAGGACTAAATGCAGATACACAAAAAAATAACACAAAAACAGAATAATGCTGGTCTGCATCCTATTTACTGTATAACTTTGAAATCTGGCCCTCAAAGAAAAGTAGTTGAAGACCCCTGTCATAGACATATATCGTAGGTGCAGCTGCGTGCTGCAGTTGTGGAAAGGAAACACACACACAGACGTGTGCAGATGTAGCCGGTCCAACTCACCCCGGGCTTCGAACCGACGTCGGTCTGAAAGGGAGACGGGCACTCTAACGAGGAGGCTAAAGACCGCAGTCTCTAGCGTCTGTCGCTAGAGTGTCTCTGTTGGTCGGGGAGTGAGGCTTACACACTGCACAGCTCTTCACTAGCTTGCACCCGTTACACAGACATGGATTTCTGCGTTAAAGTACGGCATGAACTTGTGTTTTCGGACTGGTTAAAATACGCGACTGCGTCGCTTTTACAAGGGTGAATTGGGTTACTACGTTGCATATGTACAGTACTGACAAATAAACAAAACTTTTAAAACGTAAACTTGACATTTATACAGGGGCACAGCAGATTTATACTGGGGCACGTGGGGTCTAGCAATGCCCCTGCATCCCAGACACAAGCACACATTCAACCTTCAGAGAGAGCATCCATCCGTTGCAGTCATATTTTAGAGAAAAGACATTCGGCAATGAAAAGGAAAGCATCAGCATCAGGTCATCTACATTCATTTTAGTGACTTGAAAAACTGCAACATGCAAGCTAGAATAAACAAATAAAAAATAAGTTATTGTTATCATCTGCTGGTGTGGACACAAATATAGTTAAAGTCACATTATGATATATAGTATCGTAATCGCGGCATGCCTGAGTGACATCTCGCTTTGGATGAAGGATCATCACCTGCAGCTAAACCTTGCAAAAACGGAACTGCTTGTGATCCCGGCCAACCCAAAGATTCACCACAACCTTGCCATACAACTAGGCTCATCAACGATTACACCGTCCAGCACAGCCAGAAACCTGGGAGTGGTAATCGATGATCGGCGTAACCTCACAAGTCATGTTGCCAGCACCACCTGATCCTGTAGATTCATCCTCTACAACATTAGGAAAATTAGACCTTTCCTATCGGAGCACTCTACGCAAGTCCTAGTCCAGGCTCTTGTCCTGTCCAAACTGGATTATTGAAATGCGCTTCTGGCTGGACTTCCTGCTTGCACAATCAAACCTCTCCAGACGATCCAGAATGCGGCGGCAAGAGTGGTCTTCAATGAACCGAAGAGAGCGCATGTAACTCCGCTCTTCATCAGGTTACACTGCCTCCCTGTTGCCGCCCGCATAGAGTTCAAAGCTTTGCTCCTGGCCTACAAGACCAACACCGGATCTGCACCATCGTATCTCCACTCGCTAATGCAGATCTATGTTCCTGCCAGATCACTGCGGTCTGCAAAGGAACAACGACTAGTGGTACCATCCCAAAAAGGAAAAAAGTCACTCTCCCGTAACTTCTCTGGATCTGTTCCACATTGGTGGAATGATCTACCAGCTGCTACAAGATCAGCAGACTCGGTTGCCATCTTTAAAAAAACGCATAAAAACGCATCTCTTCCGTCAACATGTTGCTGATTGATTTATCCTAATTCTCTTCCCTTTCCTTCTTTAAAAAAAAAAAACCTTACTAACCTCACTATTCTTAGCTTTGTATACTGTACAAGGCTTTAATGGACTAGTTTGATGCACTTATGTATTTTGTTGCCTATGTTGTTATAATTGCTTCCAATGTTTCCTCATCTGTAAGTCGCTTTGGATAAAAGCGTCTGCTAAATGACTAAATGTAAATGTAAATAGTTATTGTTATTATGTAAGCGCCCATTATGCCTCTTAAACGTTCAATATAAATTATGTTTAAAAAGTAATTGGTCTAAAATAATTAGCTCTCTTATAAAGTGATTTTCGGTCAGTATATAAATGTGCCATTTGTTTTTCTTTTATAAGAGACCGACTTTAGAACTTCCACAGCACTTAATGATTAAAAAGTCTATAAAGAATAAGTATAAATATATGCATAAGCATGCCTGAACATGACAGAGGGCTCTCTAGCGATCATATATGTGACAGGTTCTGTAAGGTTTTCATGATCTCTCTTCACTTATACATGTAGTTTTAGTGCTGCTGTAACTCTTTCTCGTCTTTTTCTCAATGCTATGTGTATAAGCAAGTAGAGCCAGTGTGTTCAAATTACTTAGCTCCAGTCCCACAAACGAGTAAGAGCGAGACAAAAGAGATGCTGCTCTTGGTAGATTGCATCTGTCATTATGGGAATGAGATTTTGCGCCTGTTTTAATACGTGCCAAGTTAGTAAATCTCCAGAATAAATTTCCACTCCCATCCGCGCTTTTTTGAAAGTGCACTCTCTCTGTTTAGTAAATCTGGCCCAGAGTCAGTAAAAATATTACTTTTGATTATGGAGTCAAACTTTGTACATTCGCTTGAGGGAGTATGTTTTGGTTGCTCAATTCTGCTTTCAGTTTTGAAGTAGAAATTGGTAATTTGCTGTTAATGCTCGGGGTCAGGAACCCCTAGGCTTGCGAGGTCGCGGTTTTGCAAATATAAAGTTTAGTAGATCTGAGCCATTATTTGAGCAATTTTCAGTCTACATTGGAATAAATTATCGTATTATAGCAGCTAGTTTATAAATCATAAATCATAATGAAATAACACAGCACGGATGGCTTTAAAGAACAATATTTTGCTAGTTTACACAATTTTAGTTTTTAGTCCCTGTTATAAGGAAATATGTACTTTGTTCGGTAAATGCAGTTTTGTTAGCCTGGTTGTAACATGTAAAACAAAATGTTCAGTTGCTGTTTACCAAGATCAACTTGATCACTGATCCATGAAAAAAGTGACAAGGAGAATTTTACTTCATTTTGACACTCTCTCTTTATATGTGACATTTAATGCACTTGATGCTTGATCATATGAATATGCACAAGAGCATCTGATAATAAGATTGAGATACGCTTTTTATGTATAACTACTGTAATTAGAGTATAATTAACCGACATTAGCTGAACTATCTTGGCGCAGTTAAAAAATGCGCCGTTAAAATTATACGATCAATCAGTTTTCAAGCCTCATAAATCTCCATTAGCACAGGAAGTGTAACTTTCTGCATAGCTTGGCCACTGCATGCTGGTGTAGGCCTACTGTTTGTAATTAAGTTTAAATTTGTCATTTATAATGAAATGTCTTTGTTCACCATTCACATATGAACAAAAGTACTATTGTGAAGTTTTTGCGCATGAAATTGGACAAAGAAATAATAATGGGCTATAACTGCCTTCTTTTTATTAGACAGTGAGTTTGCGATTATTGTATACAATATAAATTAGAACTGTTACTGTGATTGTGGCACTGCACTACAAACAAATGGCTTTGGTTTGATGTCTAAAACTTTTTGTGCTTTTATCTCGTGTGGTAGCAATAAATGTGATGAAATATTGCAGGACTACATTGGTATTGACACAAATACTCTAAACATAAAAAAATAAAATGCAGAAATATACTGTGTATATTAGAATGTGAAAAGGAAGCAGAAATAACATAATTGAAAAGTGGATACCTTTATCTTACATTTTTTTACGATTGCTAAACGCCTGTGAGCACAACTGCAGCTACATGTGCAAAACTCTAACTACAGTCTGCACTACCAACAGTCACCTGAGCTAAACTGTTCAGATCACCTGCAAAATTCATTCAAAGCAACACAACTCTTAACACACGGCTCAAAACAGGCTCAGTGCAGCCAAACACAATGCACAACTGAGATAACACACACTGTCACTCACAACACACTGAGAGTAAAAACACTAGCATCAAACACCAATACAGAAAATACTAACTTTTCATCTTTACAGTTTCAACAATTTTAGTGACCTCATACAAAGTCAATTTTCTTCAAAGAAAAGTTCAAAGTGACATTCTTTCACATGATTTATTTACATTTTTAGAACATAACAAATTTTTAAGGTAAATGAAAATTCTCAGTTTGCTTCAATAGTGTGTAATTTACGGAATTACAGTAATGAGGAAAAAAAGGGTAAAACAAAAAGTACATACTGTAATTCAAACAAATGATTGAGTGGCTAATCCTGCCTCTCTCTAGCATCAGGCCACATGTTTTCATCAACATCACATCTAATGTTCTCTTACAAAGGCAGGTACAAAACCATAAATCTGCGATGTGCTGCAAACCAATCTGTGACAGCTGCAGAGTGGTGAAAAGCAACATTATCGCAAACTATGACAAAAACTTGGGGGTTTCTTACTGGCTCCCCCTGTTGTGCTGGCACTAGCTGAGCATAGAGCTGTTCTAGGAAAGCTATAAGCCTTTCTGTGTTGTATGAGCCAATGAGTGGTGTGTTGAGAAGCAAATCATCATTGGCCATTGCAGCACACATGGTGATATTTCCCCCCCTTTGGCCTGGAACCTCCACAGTGGCCCTTTGACCTATAACATTCCTTCCTCTGCGCCGTGTTTTGGCAAGGTTAAATCCAGCTTCATCGATAAATACAAATGAATGTGGTGTTTCCAGTGCTTCCACCTCCATTACTCTCTGAAAAACAGTAAGTGCACAGTTTTACTCTAGTAATGCTAGTGTTTTTTTACTATAACTATATTTTATAGCTGTGTATATAACCTCAGATGTCTTACCTGGACATATTGGTATCTTTGCTCTTTTACCCGTTCACTGTTTCTCTCGAATGGTACAGTGTATAACTGTTTCATTGTAACTTGGTGTTTCTGTAGGACTCGAGAAATAGTTGTTGTGCTGACAGAATTAACATTTTCAAAAATATCATTATCAGCCAGCACTCTATCTTGAATCTCCCGCAGTTTTATTGCATTGTTGACAACAACCATGTCAACAATAGCATTTTCCTGCGCATCTGAGAATATTTTTCCTCTTCCTCCTGTTGGGGCCAGCCTTTGGGTCCTGTTGTAAAAATATATTTTACAGTCACACTACTGTCATATACATCTGTGTAAATATTTTATAATTACAATAGAAAATAAATTCCTGTAATGTTTTCATTTACTGTAAGGATGTAACTCTCACCTGTTTGTACGGTGGAAAATTCGCATTACAGAAGCCACTGTGGATCCTTGCAGATTGGGCTGCACCCTCAACCCTGCCTCTCTCAATGAGAGACCATGATTCACGACATGTGTGTGTTCACTAACAAGTCTAAAACAAGACACCTGCTTAGCCTTTCACCTGAAATTGCAATCAGCAGTGTTTGAAAGGCACAAGGCTGAAATCTATTCTGTTTTGAATGTGTGGTTCACAGTTTTGACAGCAGTGTGTCAGCATTTGAACAAAGTGCTGTAAATCCACAGTGTTGTGCAGGTTGTGGTTAAAGTCGTGGGATAAGTGTTTATAGTTTTGCAAACTGTGTTCAAGCAATGAAAAACGAACTAGAGTTTGGTCCACATGAACTGCTGCTGTGCAGACTGTAGTTAGAGTTTTGCACATGTGACTCCAGTTGTGCCCACTGTCGTTTAGCAATCGTAAAAAACTGTAAGGCTAATTTCACAGCTTATACACTTAATTGACCCATAGCAAGCAGTTTGATTCACCAGCGATCTGACCAATCATAACGGCGATATTATGTGCCCCGTGACTGACAGCCATTTTGTCTGACACACAAACCAGTCCGACAAACCAGGCGTAGTAGAGCTTTGGTGATAAAAAATTGCTTTTTAACTACTGTAATAGTAAACAGAGTGAAATATACCCATGTTTAATGGACATTCTCACTTTTACAATAACTAAATTATAATCATTCCAAATGAAGGAGAATTGCGGAGTTCACGTCACAACTATTCCAATACAGATACGATATTGTTGGGATCCTTAATGTACTAATTACAGACATGAGCGTTCGGGAAGTGGTGTTTTAAGGCATAATATAATCTTTTTCATATATTACTAGCATATTACAAGTATGAACAAGCTGGCAAGATATGTTGTGGCAATGTGATGTGATGAGCGCACCTTCAGCCTTAAGAAAGCAGCATTTGCAGTGACATTTTAAAGAAGAGATGTTCAGCAATAAAGTTGTAAAGGAACAGATGTACTGTGTTTGTTGTATTTGACACAAATTATGAAACTTGCTTTTTCACAAAGAAGGATCACTGTTGACTAAAACTCTGCCCGAAGATAATCTTTCGCTCTAAAATTGTCATTACTACAAATTTTGGAGTAAATATAAACACTTAAAGGTGTGCAGAACTGCCTGCTTTAATTAGATTTTACAGTTATCTGAGGTCTACTCATGAAGTTGGAAACCATTCCACCCCTCAAACTAATGCATGGATGCATATAGCCAGAAACAATTCCTTTGAGGCATGCACAGAAGCAACACTGTATGTCCCAAAAAACATTTATTCATAATAACATAGACATATTAAAGTTTCAAGGCCACATTACATATTATACATGACATGACATATGATAGCTGCAAATAAACGTCTCGGTTACGTATGTAACCTCTGTTCCCTGATGGAGGGAACAAGACGTTGTGTCAAAGCCGACAGATGGGGTTCGCCCTTGAGAACCAATCATCTCTGACTATTTTGAAAAGGCCAATGAAATTGGCGAATTAAATTTGCATGCCGGGCTCCGGCCCCGGATATCCGGGTATAAAAGGGGAGCCTGAGAGCATCTCGTGACTGCTGCAGCGGACGGCTATTGTCGTGGCATGAAGGACACAACGTCTTGTTCCCTCCATCAGGGAACAGAGGTTACATACGTAACCGAGACGTTCCCTTTCTGTCGGTCTCTCGTCGTTGTGTCGAAGCCGACAGATGGGGTTCCTATTGAAAACGCCACGGCACTAGCCGCGTCACAATCTCTAGCGAAGCGACGTTGACCGGCCTGGGCGAGCCACACGTGAGTGCTATCGCGAAATTTGTAACCTTCCAGTGGGCAGGCAGGTCCCCCTGTGCCCGCCCAAACCACACCCAAGCCGGCCCGGAGGGGTGGAGCCGTCACTTCCCATGAGGTGTCAACTGACGAAAGAGCGCTTGGCTGTCTGGTTCAGGACACCCGGTGGGCGTGTGACATGCCGGGGCTTTGCCACCTGCTGTCTCCACTGGAGGCTGCGCGCTAGGGCCTCCGTGTCGAGGGGGTCCTCGTCCAAGGAGTGCCCAGCGGTACTGGGTGGTGTTCAGGGAGGCAACAGGTCCCCCTGTGCCCGCCCAAACCACACCCAGGCCAGCCTGCAGGGGTGGAGTCATCACTTCCCACGGGGTGTCAACTGACGAGAGAGTGCTTGGCTGTCTGGTTCAGGACACCTGGTGGGCGTTTGACCTGCAGGGGCTTTGCCACCTGCTGTCTCCACCAGGGGTGGAGTCGTCACTTCCCACGAGGTGTCAACTGACGAGAGAGCGCTTGGCTGTCTGGTTCAGGACACCCGGTGGGCGTGTGACCTGCAGGGGCTTTTCGACCTGCTGTCTCCACCAGGGGTGGAGTCGTCACTTCCCACGAGGCGTCTACTGACGAGAGAGCGCTTGGCTGTCTGGTTCAGGACACCCGGTGGGCATGTGACCTGCAGGGGCTTTGCCACCTGCTGTCTCCATGGGAGGAGGCGTTTTTGGGCGAGTTGCGATGACTGCAGCGAGCGAATGCCACCCTGAGGTTTAGTACGCTACGCCGGTCGTGCTGTCCGGGCCAGTATGCTGGCTCTGCACGAGAGGCCGGAGCCTCATCAGTGCAAGCAGGACAGCTAGCAACTTGAAGGCAGTGATCTGCCAACGCAGGCGGGGGCCCGTCCAGCGACCCGACACTGCTTGCCCGTTGCACACCGCACCCGCACCCCGTAGGGAGGCGTCTGTCGTTACCACCACCGGCCTCAAGACCTGCTCAGGGTTAGGATGCGACGGCAGCAGGCGTAATGACGATACGCCTACTGCCAGTGCGCCACGCTCTCCAGGGAACTCATCTCTGTAGTCAGTGCTGTCGCGGTCCCATGTGCGTCAACCCGAGGGGGACAGGCCACCCCCGAGGACACCATGCCCAGGAGCCTCTGAAACTGATTTCAGGGGACCGCTGGCTGCTGCCTGAAAGTTCAAGCAGCTCAGCACTGACTGTGCGTGCTCGTGAGCGAGCACGCCGTCATGGAGACAGTGTTGAGTTCTCTACCAGGAAAAAGGGGAGCTCCGCGCCAGGGAGAGCTGCTCTCTTTTTCCCGGCTGACCCGTTACTGACATGCCAGCCCCTCAACAGTGCCGAGGGAAACTGTACATGAGAGTATGCGGTCAGTTGTCATGAACCACTCCTGGCGTCTGACAGACACCAGGACGCGCTTCTGCGCCTCCCGAACGGCACCCTTGCAAGGTGCTGCTCAAGGTATGCAGCGACCCCTGGTTTTGGGGATGATGAAGTGCGGCTGTCGAAGCCACTGGACATCTCGGCCGAGGGGACTGATGTGGACATCGTCCGACCCAGCCTGCGCTGCCACCGCGGTCCCCGGAGGGCCAGTCGGCGGCGGCACTACTTGGGTCGGTCTTACCCCGTGGGGCTCTCTTTAGCGCCCTGGCCTGCAGGATGGCCATGGCGTAAGAGTGGAGGCAGCTTGGTCCACGGCACTGCCAGCCTCAACACCAGAGATGTCGAGACCTTACATGCCCTGGACGGTGAGCCTAGGTCAAGCTCCCCAGGTGGCCGCCGTCTGCGGATACCCGCGACTGCATGCTCCACCCAGGGTGCATTGACATAGTCCCTAGCTGCCTCCCCGCCCCGAGGGAAGAGAGGGCGATAGAGTCAGCTAGACGGAAGCGCGCCGAAGGGGTCGCTCCAGGTCCTACTGAACTCCTTATGCAGCTCGGTAAAACTTGGCACTTGAGCCGGGCCCAATGTGCGAAGTACCCAGCCGCGAGCACCAGGACTGCACCGCAACCCGACGCTCACGGCGGTCCGAGCGAGCATGGCTGACATCTTGACGTCTGCTCTCACCTGTGCTCGACCTCCCGAGGGAGGGAGCTTCAGGGAATCGCCAGAGTCTGATGCCAGCAGGTCGCTCTCCGATGTTGCCAGAGACACCTCATCTCCACGGCTCGTGTCCGAGCGCATGGCTGAGGAATAAGATGGCTTAGGACCATCCTTGGGGAACTGCTAAACAAGCGAGACGGGGCGCGAGCGGTCCGCGAGCCGACCGGCTAACGGATTAACGCTCACGATAATCCCCACATCACCCTCGCTGCTCGCCGCCGCTGACGGCAGGGCCGTAGCCGCTGCGGTCACAGAACGGGAAGCAAACGAGGTGGTGGCTTCCACCAGAACCGAAGGCTCCGAAGAACAAAAGGTGAATGAATGAGCACGCCGGCTCCCCTTTTATACCCGGATATCCGGGGGCGGAGCCCGGCATGCAAATTTCATTCACCAATTTCATTGGCCTTTTCAAAATAGTCAGAGATGATTGGTTCTCAAGGGCGAACCCCATCTGTCGGCTTCGACACAACGTCGAGAGACCGACAGAAAGGGAACCTCAGTTTTACAAATACGGCAAACTACTAAATTGAGTAAGATATAATGTCACTGCTAATGTAAAGTATAATTACTGTTCATTTTAAACTAATGCATAAATGTCGTGGGGATGATACTATTCAACAGAGACCCATTATAATACATTTTGATCAACCATGACATAAGCAATTGATAATGTAGGAAACAGCCGAGAATAGTACAAAATCATTTGCATGGACGATCCAAAGCATTTGCAACTTGTTCAAAGAAAAGAGAAACTGCTTTTTTCATGTGCACAAGCGACAACATGACGTGAGGTTTGAACAAGTAGTTTTGAGAATTTCAATTATGATATTTAACATGGGTTGAGGTACTTTAGGGCAGTTTTGTTTCACCTATCTGTCCCATTTCCACCCCCCAAACTAATACATGGATGCATATAGCCAGAAACAATTTGTTTGATGCATGCACAGAAGCCGCACTGTATGTCTCAGGCATTTATTCATAATAACATAGACATATTAAAGTTTCAAGGCCACACTACATATTATATATGACATGACATATGATAGCTGCAAATAAACACTGTCCCATTTCCACCCTCACATGGTTTTTATATTCGAAAACATCAAAATCAATAAGTAATAGGCTGTTTTCTACACTGGTTTTGAGGCCGGGCTGGAGAAACGCTCGGTTTGTAAGGGCTGGCCGCATTGAAGACTTATGATTGGATAGCAGTTTGCGTAGTAAACTTAAGTTAGAGCCTTCTGTGAATTTGGTTAGACACGTAATGGGTTTGTTTCCTGGATGCGATGGCAAGGCTTTGCGTATAGTTTGTATAGCATATAGCCTATAGTTCTATGGTGTTTAATGATACATGAAAGTACCTATCAGCATTTGAGACTGAGAACCAAGACAGAAGTTCATCGCTATGTCAGGTCTCAAATGTTACGAGAGGTTCCATAAATAAACAGATGTGAGAATCTCTGCCAATACGACAGTGTTGGCAGATACGGATATGACCCAGAAATAATAATAAAAAAAACCTTCAACATAGCCACCATTATTCTCAAACGGTGGATAAAACTTTAGAGGCCGGCGACGTCACCGGCTGAGAGGCTGGCTGAGTCACCGGCTGAACAGGACTGGACACCTGCGGCTGGGCAGGACTGCATGTCGGCTGGAAAGCCGACTGCTGGACAGGACTGGATGCCTGTGGCTGGGCAGGACTGGATGTCGGCTGGAATGCCGACTGCTGGATAGGACTGGATGCCTGTGGCTAGGCAGGACTGGACATGCCGACTGATGGGAAGGCTGCCGCATCCCTGTGCCTCTGCTTCTTCTTAGTCCGGCCCACTCGTCGTGTGGCCAGCTACGGAGAAGCAAAAGGGTGCCCGGTAAGCTCTGTACCGGAGTCGGACGGGGCGTCCCACGACTCCCTTCATCCACGCCTGCCACGGAGGGTCAAAACAGTTGGAGCTTGAGATGGCTGGGTACTTCGCACATTGGGCCCAGGCGCGACTCCAAGCCGTGCCCGGCTCAAGTGCCAAGTTTTACCGAGCTGCATAAGGAGTTCAGTAAGACCTGGAACGCCCCCTTCGGCGCGCTTCCGTCTAGCTGACTCTATCGCCCTCTCTTCCCTCGGGGCGGGGAGGCAGCTAGGGACTATGTCAATGCACCCTGGGTGGAGCATGCAGTCGCGGGTATCCGCAGATGGCGGCCACCTGGGGAGCTTGACCTAGACTCACCGTCCAGGGCATGTAAGGTCTCGACATCTCTGGTGTTGAGGCTGGCAGTGCCATGGGCCAAGCTGCCACCACTCTTACGCCATGGCCATCCTGCAGGCCAGGGCGCTAAAGAGAGCCCCACGGGGTAAGACCGACCCAAGTAGTGCCGCCGCCGACTGGCCCTCCGGGGACCACGGTGGCAGCGCAGGCTGGGTCGGACGATGTCCACATCAGTGGCCCGGAAAGACGCCTCTGACTCAATCTTGCGCAGGTGGGCGATGTCGAGAAAGGCCACTTTCCCGACTCCCCTCTCGCAAGGTCGGCTGATTGGTGGCGCTGTCAAGGACTGCTCCAGCAAACTTTTGACAGTGTAGAAACAGACCGGCCTGCTGTGACCCGGCGGCCGTCGAGGTCTCGCACGTGGTCTGCCCACAGCAGCCCCGGCCTTCTCCAGCGTCGACTCCGGTTCTGGTGCCCCCGCAGGTGGCCCCCTGGAGGAAGACGTCGAGAGAAGGACCACCTAGAGAGATTGAACCATCGGGCCCGACCCAGCATTGGTAGCTGGATGGTCGGACTGGGGCGGTCCCTGCCGCGTCCCAACACCTTCTGGGCCCCTTCGGGGGCCTAGTGCCCGCCTTCTCACAAGGAGAGGTCTCTCTCTGGGTCCCACTTGCAGCCGCTCTCACCCTCTGAAAGATGGTGTTCGGCAACTCGACGTTGCGTCGTGGCGGCACGCAATGGCGAGTATAAAGCAGCCCTCAGCACTCTCGCTTCGACGGTGCGTCGAGCTGCGCCATCGCCTGGCAGGTGATTTAGCGAAGCTGTTCCCCCCGGGTGGGACCAGCACTGCTAGTCATTGAACCAACCCCCACGGGTTGATGAAGCAGATCGTAGCCCCCCCTGTGAGGTCTCTGGGTGCTTGGTTAGCATTTAAAACCATCACGGTGGCTGGGAGTGTGGTCCGTCTCGGCATTCGATCCAGTTCGCCAGACCTCCGCCGGACTTCGGGCATCCTCTTACCTCAGCAGAGGCAGGGATGTTCTGTCAGACGCCAGGAGTGGTTCATGACAACTGACCGCATTCTCTCATGTCCAGTCCCCTCGGCACTGTCGAGGGGCTAGCATGTCAGTAACGAGTCAGCCAGGAAAAAGAGCAGCTCTCCCTGGCGCAGAGCTCCCCTTTTCCTGGTAGACAACTCAACACTGTCTCCATGACGGCGTGCTCGCTCTCGAGCACGCACAGTCAGTGCTGAGCTGCTTGAACTTTCAGGCAGCAGCCAGCGGTCCCCTGAAATCAGTTTCAGAGGCTCCTGTGCATGGTGTCCTCGGGGGTGGCCTGTCCCCCTCGGGTTGACGCACATGGGACCGCGACAGCACTGACTACAGAGAAGAGTTCCCTGGAGAGCGTGGCGCACTGGCAGTAGGCGTATCGTCATTACGCCTGCTGCCGTCGCATCCTAACCCCGGGCAGGTCTTGAGGCCGGTCGTGGTAACGACAGACGCCTCCCTACGGGGTGCGGGTGCGGTGTGCAACGGGCACGCAGTGTCGGGTCGCTGGACGGGCCCCCGCCTGCGTTGGCATATCACTGCCCTCAAGTTGCTAGCTGTCCTGCTTGCACTGATGAGGCTCCGGCCTCTCGTGCAGACCCAGCATACTGGCCCGGACAGCACGACCGGCGTAGCGTACTAAACCTCAGGGTGGCATTCGCTCGCTGCAGTCATCGCAACTCGCCCAAACGCCTCCTCCCGTGGAGACAGGAGGTGGCAAAGCCCCTGCATGTCACACGCCCACCGGGTGTCCTGAACCAGACAGCCAAGGGCTCTCTCGTCAGTTGAAACCTCGTGGGAATTGACGACTCCACCCCTGCGGGCCGGCTTGGGTGTGGTTTTGGCGGGCACAGGTGGACCTGTTGCCTCCCTGAACACCACCCAGTACCGCTGGGCACTCCCTGGACGAGGCCCCCCCCCCCTCGACACAGAGGCCCTAGCGCGCAGCTGGCCGCCGGACAAGCGGAAGTACGCTTCCCCCCAGTGAGCTTCATTGCTCCCCCTGGCCAAATCCCCTGGCGAAGGGCCTACTCGCAGGGGATGGGCACGTTGTGGCATTCGAGCCGGATCTTTGGGTCTGGCTCCTGGATGGGACGAGGAGTTCCTGGATGATCTACCCCCCACAGTGGTGGAGACTATCACTCAGGCAAGGGCCATGCCCACAAGGCTGGATGCCTTTAAGTGGCGCCCCTTCTCGTCCTGGTGCTGTTCTCGAAGAGAAGACCCCCGGAATTGCTCGCTCAGGAACGTGCTGTCCTATTGCAGAAGAGGCTGGGGAGTAATCTCCCCTTCCACATTGGAGCGTGGGTACCCGCTGTCGTGGTTATCACGTACCAGTTGCTGGTGAGCCTCTGGGGCGGCATGACCTGATTATTAGGTTCCTCTAGGGCGCGAGGGGCTAAGGCCTCGTCCGCGCCCCGTACCCTCGTGGGACCTTAAGGTGGACCTTTGGGTCCCCTTTTTTCGGGCCCTGCGGAGAGCCCCCTTCCTCGTTCTGCGAGGGGGGTTGGCTCTCCTGCTGGGGCTCGAGTCCGTCCAGAGGGTGAGGCACCTGCAAGCATTCCGTGTCCACCGATTGCCAAAATTCAACCTGCCAAAATTGAACGGTGACTCTCACGTGATCCTGAGACCCCGGCCGACTTACGTGCCCAAAGTTCCGTCGCCCCCCTTTGGGAACTAGGTGTTGAACTTGCAGGCGCTCCCACACCGGAGAAAGACCCAACCTGTACGTGGGGTGTCCAGTAAGCGCATTGCGCCTCTACTCGAACCACACGGAGGGCTTCAAGGCCCTGAGCAGCTCTTGTCTGTTATGGAGGTCAGCAACGGGAGTGCTGTCTCCGAGGAGAGTTGTCGCGCTGGATCGCACACGCCGTCACTACGGCGTGCCGATCCTAGCCCGTGCCCATTTGAGTGACGGTACACTCCGCTCGGGGTGTGGCCTCCTCGTGGGCATCGGCTCAGTGCGCCTCTCTGGCAGACATCTGTAGAGTTGCGGGTTGGGCTATGCTATACCTCGCAGAGGCTTGCAACCTCCGTGGGGAGTCGGCAGCTCGAGTCTTGCCAACAGGTGAGACCAGCAGTCGTAGGGCGTACGCCTGCGCATAGCGCCATTCGCCTTCTTAGGTGGATCAGTGCGCTATGGGCTGGGAGGCCTTCTTTTCCCAAGGGTGAAGAATAGGCAGTCCGTCCATCCATCAATAAGCACTCAGGGCGGCGGGCTGGGCGGAGCAGCCTTGCCGCCTATGGCCGGGTATCAAGCTGAGTTATTACATATAGCTCTAACTGGACCTAGTGCCCCACACGTAGTAACCCCCCACTAGGGTGGTTCCGTCTGAGATGTCGTCATGAGGTGGTTCCCCGCGTGGCAACCCATGACCTCCCCCAGGTGGACATCCACCTTGCGGCATTCCGCACATACCTCCCATGAGTTCTCCCCTATTTGGTGAGACCATGTTGGTGTCTCCACTGTATTCCCCCCTATGGTGGGAAGTGGTCTCCGTAGCGCACGTCCACATTGAGGGAACAGCGCTTACCCAGTAGCCCTCCGGTACCGGACGGCTTCTCGTTTAGAGAACAAGGCCTCCGTCTGTGGTGGCCGAGGGCAGGGGCTACTCATCTTTGCCAAAAGCTCTGGGAGCCCCTTCCTGCCCACTGGAAGGTTACAAATTTCGCGATAGCACTCACGTGTGGCTCGCCCAGGCCGGTCAACGTCGCTTCGCTAGAGATTGTGACGCGGCTTAGTGCTGTGGCATTTTCAATAGGAACCCCATCTGTCGGTTCGACACAACGTCGAGAGACCGACAGAAAGGGAACGTCTCGGTTACCCTCATGCCACAACATTAGCCGTCCGCTGCAGCGATCGTGAGATGCTCTCAGGCTCCTCAGCACAAAAGGTGAATGAATGAGCACGCCGGCTCCCCTTTTATACCCGGATATCCGGGGGTGGAGCCCGGCATGCAAATTTCATTCGCCAATTTCATTGGCCTTTTCAAAATAGTCAGAAGATGATAGGTTCTCAGGGGCGAACCCCATCTCAAAATATTTTGCAAGCAGAATACGGTACATTCTAAAGCATGCTCTTCAGAGGCACAATATAAGTTTTAGTATGTGTTATACTCGCTGCTTTTAGCTATTGAGACATCCACTGTGATGTATCAGTGGTTTATAATGAAACCTTAAAGGGAGAAAAGGAAGAAGCTGAAGCTAAAGTCCTTATTGCTGTATATGTACCAGAACTACTATTAATACAAAATATACAGATATTTATATCCCTACTGCTTGCCCTCTTTTTATGCTAGTCCCAGTGGCTATGGGAACTACAGTTCCTGTAAGACATGGAAGCAAGGTGATTCAAGCACAGCTAGAAAGTAGGACACAGATTTTCACTCATCAATCCTGGAGTACTGTCTTACATATTTTGCACCACTTCACTCATACTTCCTTACTGTCCATTTTTCATGCTTTCTGTCTGTTTTCAAGGGGAAACAAGACTGTATTTACATTATATACTGAGCATAAAAAACATTTAAGATGTGCATTGTAGTCATAGCGTATACGTAAGTAACAACTGGTTATTTCAAAAGTGGTTATTTCAAAGATGTACATCTAAAGGAAAAAGAACAGTGTCTGATAGTTCTGCTCTCTTTGTACACAGGATCACGACCACAGCAGCCTGCATGATGGACCTGCGCAGATACCCACTAGACGAGCAAAACTGCACGCTGGAAATCGAAAGCTGTGAGTTTCAAAGGAGACTAATCTTTTCTCAAATATGCATACAGAAATAACTTCTTTGCATGAAAAAAATCATTCAGCTTACACAGCAACAACTTTACACAGAAATATCTGGTTTATTTAACACAGAAATTAAAAGACATAAATTATATATACTGTATATACACACACTGTATATATAATCTCATCTAGTATCTATTATATATATATATATATATATATATATATATATATATATATATATGTAATAATTTCAACCTTGATCATTTTGATATCCAATCATAACCATTTTATATTGATTTCTAGGCTATTTGTTTAGCGGGAAGAGGTTTACAGACATTTCTGAGCACGTGTGCTGAGAGCTCCGTCAGTTATGCACCATTACTTTAATTGGGATGACCTTCATCTCACTAAAGCCAGAGATAAAGAGAATATGGCAGCCTACATGTCACAAAGGCCATGAGTAAAAAAGGCTTAATCAGGTCTAAATTGCAACTCTGTACAGTATATGTGGTGTACGCTGGGGAAGCTGTGGAGATCCTGCAGGAATCCTTTAGTGTCTGCTGTTTTCCATGGCCCATTGACTGCTGTCATTAAAGCGGTTGCAGCTCGATCAGAGCAGGAAGGCATATGCATACACTTGCTAATTATACCCTCCTGAACTCAAATGCGTTGGCTGTGCTGTTGTGCATAGCTAATGCCCTGTGCTAAAAAAGGTTTTCCCAGCACAAAGACAGAACTGCAATGTGACGTTAAGGCAAATCTGTGGCTAGTTGCAATTTGATCTAATGTTCAATTTCAAATATCCTGTGATCATTTCAGCGATTTTTTTTTCTTATTGCTTTTGCCTTTTTCTTTTAACAAGCTCTTCCTCTTCCAAGTTTCTCAAAAGTGGCAGATTCTTTAAAGGAATTCTTCTGAGAACAGTGTGGCGCACATGGAAAATATTTAACGTGAACTCTCAGTTAGTTGTAGGACATTCACAAAATTTACAGTAAAATCTAGACAATTTATTACGATTAATTGATTACGGTTTTCTTTGACTGTACACTATCAACATTGTGCACTGTGACAACTAGAACTATAAAAATAGATAAACAAATATTAGTTAAAAACCTTTTCTTTCACTGTTTTACTATTTTATATGATGTTTTTGTCAATTCTTCAAGGTACATTGTGTTGTATTTCGATATATGTTTAAGGTTGGTTATTTTGACGGAGTTGGGTACTTTAATTGCAATGTGTCATATACTATAAAACAAAATAATTAAAAAATTTAAGTCTGTCAGAAATGTTATTGTGACCACAGAAGCACAGCGTTTACAACACACACATTTTCCACTGTGCTCTAGTAGGATGTGTCGGGCACTATCAGCGGCAGTGCAGTTTGTTATGTTCTATGATTTATGTTCATGGACTGCAATACTGAACCAGTCTGTTAGGGGCTGTTAGACAGAATTGTATGTGTGGGAAAAAGGAGAAGAAGTGTGTGAAGTAAAGAGAAAGAAGTTGAAAACATCTATTGATCTGGTCTGTTTTATTTCTTTTGATTACGAGTCTCAACATTACAAATTTTGGCGACGAGGATGTCTGCATCCGTCCCTATGCCTGCATGTTTTCTTCCGACGGTAGGAGAGCCTGCTATACCGTTTTCTACATGGAAGAAAATTTTCCAAAACTACTTACTTGTCATCGGAGCGCGAGGTGACGCATGGCCTGATGCTAGACTTCGTGCAGTTCTTTTACATTGTCTCGGTACGGAAGGCCAGAGGCTTTTCTATACGCTGCCAAACGGCGGTACAACTTATGATGAGGCCATGGCGGCACTTGATGCTCATTTCACGCCAAGAGTGAATGTTGTCGCTGCACGGCATAAATTCAGACAACGCGCACAGCGCATTGATGAAACTGTTAGTCAGTTTATAGCGGAGTTACGTCATCTGGCAGTGGATTGTCAGTTCGGAGGAACGGAAGACGAAATGTTAAGAGACCAGCTGATTGAACGGGTTTTTCTGGCCGCGGTGAGAGACAGATTGTTACTTGAGCCTGAACTTACATTAGAACGCACTTCCGCCTTAGCGTTGCAAGTCGAATCGGCAGTACAAAATGCTACACTTCTTTCAACTACTGGTTCATCTCATGCCCAGGTTCAAGCCATCTCGAAGACAAAGGGCAGTTTCAAAAGAGGTAAACAAAAGTATGACAAAATGCCAGTACAAACTGGGAAGCCACAGAATTCAAATAAAAGATGCTGTTTTCGCTGTGGATCAAACGCTCACTTGGCCAACGCACGCACTTGTCCAGCTGCGTCTGCCACATGTCATCAGTGTGGAAAGAAAGGACATTTTGCAAAGGTATGTAAATCTGCTGCTGTCAGAGAAGTGGTGGTGCCTGAACTGACTGTACTGTGTGTAAATCAGTATCATGACAAAATTCGTTGCCAAGTACAGTTAGAAGCACCGCAAGGAAATAAAATACCACTGGATTTGATTGTTGATACAGGATCAAGTGTGTCCATCCTTCCAGAGACCCTGTTCATGAAACACTTTGCAAATTGTGAACTGAAGGAACCTCAAGTGAGGTTAGTTACATACTCACGTGAACAATTACCAACTTTAGGCTGTTTCACGGTTTCTGTGTCACATGACGGTGTTGCAACCACAGCAAATTTATATGTGGTTAAAACGGGTTCACCACTTTTGGGCATGGACTTAATTAAAGCCCTAAAATGTCACATTGTGGGGGATAGGATTGTTACATTATCGAGCCCCGTTGTTTCACCAGTGCTAGAAATATGTAATGCAGCAGCCAGCTCACCAGGATGTGTCAAAGGATTTGTGCACAAAGTACAGATTGATGAGTCTGTAAAACCAGTGCAGCACAAACTACGCAGACTACCACTGAGTGTACGGGAGGAGGTTTCCACGGAAATTAATCGGTTACTGGGTGATGGAGTAATTGAAAAGATTGATGCTTCGCCATGGGTGTCACCGATTGTCGTAACCAGAAAAAAGTCGGGAGAAATTCGGGTGTGTGTGGTTTTGAGAGAGCCTAATCGAGCGTTAATTACTGACTGCTACCCACTGCCTCATATGGAGGATCGTTTCACAGAGCTCAGAGGCGCTACAGTGTTCTCCCAAATTGATTTGCAAAGCGCATACCATGAACTCCCTCTCCATGAGGAGAGTCAAAATTTGACTGCATTCATCACACACGATGGGTTATTCAAATTCACAAAGGTTCCTTTCGGATTGGCTTCTGCGCCCTCTGCCTTTCAGAAAATGATGAAAACTGTACTTGAGGGTTTACCAGGAGTACAGAACTACTTGGATGATCTCATCGTGTATGGCCAAAACAAAGCCACCCATGACGCCAATCTACAGGCAGTGATGACTCGACTCACAGACATTGGTCTAAAACTGAATATGAAGAAAAGCAAATTCGGCCAGAGCAGAATTCGGTATCTAGGCCATGACATCTCAAAAGAGGGACTACATCCTAACCCTGACTCAGTTGAAGCCATTGCAAATGCACCTGCACCAACCGACCTACCTTCATTACGGTCCTTCTTAGGTCTTACGTCTTGGTTTAGCAAGTTCATCCCGAACTATGCAATGGTAGTAGATCCTCTGCGTGAGATACTCAGATCATCTCAGAATGGATTTACTTGGACGGAAGCAGCTGAGGTGAGTTTTCAAGGGCTAAAGCAGCTGTTAGTCCACAGCCCAGCCTTAGCTTTATTCGACCCCTTTTTGCCAACATTTGTGTCCACTGATGCTTCCGATTACGGCATTGGACGTGTCCTCTCTCAACGGCACCCAGATCAGACGGAGCGTCCAATAGCATTCGCTTCTCGTACATTGACGCCAGCCAAAAGAAAATACAGTACAGTTGAAAAGGAAGCATTAGCGTGTGTCTGGACAGTAGAACGTTGGAGGACTTACCTTTGGGGCAGGAAGTTTACACTTAAGACGGACCACCAAGCACTGACCACATTACTGGCCACCAGAGGAATGAACAGAGCAGGAATGAGGATAGCGCGCTGGTCAGCCAGACTTCTGTGTTTCAACTACAATCTCGAATACAGACCAGGTAAAACAAATTGTGTTGCTGATTGTTTGTCACGTTTACCGTTACCCGATTCAGATGCTGGTCAGGAAGAGGAATAAGGCCTTGTAGCAGAGATTTCAAAAGACATTTCAAAAGCCATTCCTATGAAGGATCTCCTGGAAGCATGCAAATCTTGTCCAGAGTTGTCCAAGCTGCGTGCCCAGTTCACACAAGGCTGGCCTAAATCACAGAAACAAATGGATCCAACGATCATGGCGTACTTTCAGATCAGGCATGAGTTAGCTGTGGAGGATAAGTACATCTTGAGAGGGCAGAGACTAGTTGTGCCAGTGGCATTGCGCTCTAAATTAATTCACTTAGCACACGAGGGGCACCAGGGAGTGGTACGAACTAAACAACGGCTAAGAGACTTGTACTGGTGGCCTCATATGGACTATGAAGTGCATTCGTCCATTGCTTCTTGTTCCGCCTGTCAGTCCTGTGACAAAACCGCCCGGACGTGTCCAGCTCCATTGCAGCCAGTGGACCTGCCAGATGGTCCATTTTAGAAAGTCGCAATAGATATTGTTGGACCTTTTGAGAGAGCCACACAGGACTGTCGGTTTGCTATTACGATGGTGGATTACTATAGTAAGTGGCCGGAGGTTGCATTTACCTCAAATGTTACGACCAACACTGTTACGAAGTTTCTAGCATCTGTGTTTGCGAGAGAAGGTAACCCACTCACCTTAGTCAGTGATAATGGTCCTCAATTTGTTTCTTCGGCATTCGCTGATTTTTTGACTGAAAGAGGAATAAAACACATTCGTTGCAGTGTTTACTGGCCCCAAGCGAATGGTGCTGTGAAGAGATGGAATCGTGTTTTAAAGAACTGCATCCAAGTAGCTGAAATGCAACAACTTCCATGGAAGTAAGCAGTCACAGATTTCCTCCTGAACTACAGAGCTACGCCGCACGCAACCACAGGCATGTCACCTTTTGAACTGTTAAGAGGGAGGAAGATGCGTACAAAGCTAAACACTCTACCAACCACAGCAGCTCAGGGTGAGAAAGCAGAAATGGACATACGGGACCGTGTACAGCGGATTCAGCAAAAGATGAAACTGTATACCGATATGAAACGTGGAGCAAAACCATCACCCTTCAAGTGTGGAGATCGGGTACGTGTAAGAAAACCTATGCATGTACCGAAGGCTGGAAGGAAATTCACTGTTCCAATGTTAGTGAATAAGAAGTTGGGACCGAGCACTTATGTCTTGAGTGATGGGAAGAAATGGAATGCGGCTCACCTGTCTCTGGTTCCAGAAACCACTCAAATGACATTAGAGAATGCTCAGGTTAATCCCGGAACAGAGAATGTTGTGTATGAGCCAGTTAAGAGCACACGGGCTAGACAGCCTCCAGTATGGTTAAAGGACTATGCTACAGAGTAAAGAGAAACTGAAAGGAAAAGTAAATGAAAGAACACTAGAGTTGTATTAGGGAAGAAACAGGAAATATATGGTGAATGTGTTTGTATGTTTATTCATATGTTGTTTAACTGATAGCTTAAGATACAGAAGTAAATTTATAGTTATTGAGAGAGTTCATAAGTGGATGGAAACTGGGTTGAATAATTCCACTTGTTAAGATTCTTTCCTAAAGAGGGGAATGTTATGTTCTATGATTTATGTTCATGGACTGCAATACTGAACCAGTCCGTTAGGGGCTGTTAGACAGAATTGTATGTGTGGGAAAAATTAGAAGAAGTGTGTGAAGTAAAGAGAAAGAAGTTGAAAACATCTATTGATCTGGTCTGTTTTATTTCTTTTGATTACGAGTCTCAACATTACACAGCTGTTTGTTATTGTAGGTCACATTACTGTAAGTAGATTACCATGATTATGCAAGCTCTTTTCTATGCAACTCGCATTCCATCAGTTTTTTTGTCACTGCCTTGTCAGATAGCTACTGGTAATGTCTTGTGAAAATGCCATGAACAGAAAAATAAATAGTGGATACAATACTTCATGACGAATAACCAGACTAAATGTATGATAAACAGCATGTCAGAGAACAACTGAAAAATCAATAGCAGTGAATTCAAAGTTGTTCCCTGTTTTGCAGTCAAATTGTTCCACGGTAAAATACTATATTTACATTTTGACTGTAAAATTGCTGAAGGCAATTTTAGGTACATTAACACTACATTATTCATTGTGGTCACATGCAGGGCTAGTTCTAGCGTGAGTAGATATCCGTGGCTTAGCAAAGAAACATCCATATATGTGTCAGAATATACAGTATAAATGGTATACACTTGTTCGAGCAAAAGACATGAAATGTGAATCGCCCCTACAGTTAGTGATTTGTACAAGGCATGATAATAAAAACATTTGGGGCTATACTGAAAACATTTGAGGCTTCAACCCCCTTAGCCCACCCCTAGCGCCGCCCCTGGTCATACGGCTAGAAACTCACAGTTTACTTAAAGTGGATGTGTAACAGTGTTTCATGCATTCTGACTTCTTTACAATGTTAAACATTCAGGCTTTTCATGCTAAAACGAGTTGGACTTATAAGGTAGTATTTCTGTGCTTGATACACTCCCCCAGCGTTTTTTTCGAACATAAAATTCTGTTTCGCAACAATTTTTCTTAGTCCCTTATTGGACTAGTCTTGCAGAAAAGAATGCGCCAACCCACAAGAGCGAGCTGAAAGAGCACGTCAAACATAGAGAGTGGGAGTTAGGACGTGCTCCTTCGTTCGCAAAGTTCAGCTGTGTTTGTTTGTTCACTGCATTTCGGCGAGGAATGTTATATAAACAGTGGATATAACGCTGGATTTGCAGATCGTTTGAAACTGATATATGGAGCTGGCCCAGCATTAACTGCATCCATGATAAATGCGTAAGTGAACGTGAGTCATATTTCTGTGTTTTATGGCCAATCGGTGCGTACTTGCATGAAGTACACCACATTAACTTATAGTTAATGAACAGTTATACAGGTATAATGCTATATTGTGTGCTTGTGCTATTGTCTGCTCAAATGTCTTGGGCACGTTTGTATTCTTACCAGAAAAGCTAGTTAACACAGTTACGTTTTGAGGAGTATCTGGACTGGACCATATTAGATCCTGGTAAAACTGGCTTCAATTCATTTGAAAACTGAGTTTTCGTTTTCAAAACGCTCTTTGTCCACACTGAAAGGTCTGAAAACGCTTACACCCATGTACTGCTCATGAGTAAAACTCAAGACACATCAGCATGTGTCATTTCTGTTAGGCGTTTATTTACTTCCTACATCATTATGTCACCACAATGTGGAGCAAAGACACAGTTTTTTAAATAGACGGACAATGAGGTAAGACCTAGTCTCGGTCCTGGACTCCAGCTGCCACAGCAGACACTGTTTTGACCCACCATACCTTTATGGTATACAACGACCATCGAAACATTAAATACTTTCATGATGCCAAAAGACACGGGAAGTTGGGCCCTCTTCTTCACCCAATTCCAGTCCAGAGGCCAAAAATACCAAAGTGGCTCCTCTCTAACAGCTCTACGTCTCTGATGATCTCCCAGAACACCATGAACCTAATCTCCCATCCACTCTGATTGTCAGTCCCATCCAGTGGTCTCTGGACGAGGAAATCTTGGCGGGCTGTGTCACTGCTGAAAGAATGCTCCTGGGGACCAGGAATTGCAGAGAACATCAGAAGGTATGTGAGAGGATGCCGGGAATGTGATATGTCCAAAACCCCTCAAAATCTGCCCGCAGGAATACTCCTTCCACTGCTTAACTAGCGCAAGGGTTCGAGCAGCTCCAGGGTGACAAGCTAGATTGGAGGATTGCCTCCACTGAAAGATGCTGGTTCGGACTGACCGGGGAACAAATAAAAGACCCTCATGGAAACTGGCCGGTGAAGTAATGCCACCCAGCGCCCCGCTGACCATAGACTCCAAGTGACCGCTGTGACCACTCAGTCAGGGGAAATGACGGACATCGGGTAGGTGGAGACGCTCTGGACCTTGAATTGCCGAGAGAGCACGTCTGGCTTACCGTTCTTACTCCCTGGACGAAAATCAAAACGGCCCAAAAAAAAAAACCTAGCGAGCCTGTCGAGAATTTAGTTAGTCGCATAACAGAGCGGATATATTATTAATTCTAATGGTCAGTCCAAACCAGAAAAGGAGTCTTGGCGCCCTCGAACCAGTAGCGTCATTCCTCCAACGCGAGCTTTACGGCCAACAACTCCTTATTACGGATGTCGTAATTCGGCTGCAAGGAAGTAAGTCGACAGGAGAAGAATGCACAGGGGTGCACCTGGTCATCTGGGGAGGCACGTTGGGAAAGGATTGCCCCCACCCCAGCCTCCGAAGCATATACCTCGACAATGAACTCACGAGAAGGGTCAGGGTTAACAAGAATGGGGGCAGAGAAAAAAAGGCATCACTAGATATTCAAAATTTCCTGTGGGAGTATTAAAGGCGGTTTTCCATTCATCCCCCTCTCTAATCTTGACTAGCTGATTAGGATTGCGCAGGTCTAACTTCATAAAGATGATCGCCCCCTACAACAGCTTGATAATTGACGACATCAAAGGCAAGGGGTGACAATGATGTCATTCAGCCCCCTATAATCAATGCAAGGACGGAGGGAACCATCCTTCTTCTCCACGAAAAAAACATGACAAGAGGTACCACAATCACAGACTTCTGTATTACAATTTAACTACTTTCATACAGAATTATCACGGACCAATTCATGTAGAAATATCTGGAAACAATTTAAACAAAAACATTACAACAAAGACAAAACCTTCTGGTGCATATTCTGGATCAGTCAAATGACTGGTTTAATCATCCTTCCACATCTTGTTTTAACAGTTAAAGATACACGCTGAGTAGAAAGTTGTAGTAAGCGGTCAGTGGCTGAAGTGTCAAAGTCTTCACCTGCATTAGCCTGATCAGTGTTTTGTCAAATCGGGAATCACATGTCAAGAGATCTGTTTGACTCAAAGGTCTGTCCCTTGAGACTTGTAAGATGTGGTGCAATCAAAGTAGTGGGCTGATCATCTACATTTAACTGATGAGATATTCAAAGGTCGACGTCTCCAGAGGCTGGGAGTTCTGATTCCCACACCACAATACTCTCACATGGTTCATTGACAGGCAAACTCAAATCTTCATTTTCGCTCACAGACAAACTTGTTTCACTCAAAGCAGTATCCTCATTCCAAATAGGTAGGAAGTTCACTGCCATTTTAAGATTTCTAAGAACAACTTTCTCAGCACCGTCACAGAGTTTCTGTTTCGAAATGTATGAACGTCACTGTTCATTCCTGTTTCAATCAGACGCTTAGCCATGGGTGGGCCCTGGTTTTCCTGGGCCCACACACCTACCTGTCAGGCCCATCCAGTCAGCTTTCTTGCAGGGTAGCCTAGACTTACGGTAGACTTGATATGGTCAACTGTATCCACTAATGTCCTGCGGATATATTGATGGTGTTTTGTGTTGGGTCTGTCAGATCCAAGCACGCTTTTGCATGTATGTGTGGTCATCATGCTAGTGCTGTTCCTATCTTTATGTTCTTAGTGCTGTTTCTATTGATATAACAACATATGCTCTGATTAAATGGTGGAGTTTTGTATATTAGATGCATTTTAGGCTCGGCCCACCTGATTTTCTCTGTGCCCACCTACATTGACACCTACATCATGATTCCTGGCTACGCCACTGGTTACAATGTAGATGTTCCCCTCCCATCTATCAGCGGTTAAACCTCTCAACAGTGCCATTTCCCATTGGATGGTATGGCGTTGAATGGGACTTTTGGACAGCCGCAATTTGAAGCATTTCAGAAATCAGGCTGCTTTCAAAAGCACACCCTGATCTGAACGGACTCTCTCCGGAAAGCAGTATGTGCAGAAAAAGTTGTCCCAGTATCTGCTTTTGCCGATTGGTTAGGGAAAAGGTTAAATGGTCTGTCACGACCAATAAATCCAAAGACCTATTACATGAGTCCTTGGCAGACCAAAAACCCACGTAAACCAGCTCAAAATGTCTATATACTCTCGAGCGGAGCTCTCGCCTCATGCACTGGTGACTTACTGACAACACATCTTCTGCAGAATCGGATATACTCTTTCACATACTTTTCCATCCCTTGCCAGTAACACCGACATCTGGTGAGGTAGATTATCCTGTGTTGACCCTGGTATCCAGCTTCATCATGCACTCCCTTAAGCACTTTATCTCGAAGGGTAGCAGGCACAATGAACTGAAAAGTCTTATGCTTTGTGATGGCGTCCTTGGAGACATGATACAATAAGCCCATCCTTATTGATGGCTTCTTCCAGTGTCTCAGAAAACGAAGCACACTAGATGATTTCTTGCTTCACTCTCTTCTATATAGCCTTCCTTTACGGTCCACAAAATAAAGCACTCAGATCAGGATAGGCTTGTTGGAACTCTGTAAGCTCCTGCCTTGACAGCACTGGATCTTTTAACAACAGATATGGAACTACTTAACTCAACTTTATTTATATTGCGCTTTTGAAAATTTTCATTGTTACAAAGCAGCTGTATATGAAACATTTTGACTATAAGCAAAACATTTATAGTTATACAAGCAAAAAAAGCTGAAAACACAGAAGACATACACACACACACGTTACTAATGTTACACATTATAAACACACACACGAACGAATAACTCCTGGTGCTCCAGACGGTGAGCTCTGCCATCTCACGAAAACGTTGTATAAAAAAACTTTGCATGCCATAGTTTACACAGGTCTTGCGGTAAATATACATTGATACTCCTTCATATTATGTGGTTTCCTTTGATAATTGATGATTTGTCTTTGCAGTGTTACGAGTGATTGTTTTGATGTCTTTATAGCCACTATAAATGGCTATTTTTCTGCAATAAACAAGTACATTTTGCCATGATATTCCTGAAAACATCCACGTCCGACATCCAACGGGTTTTCCCAGATCCATCACATATGGTTAAACATGATTGTCTTGTCACTTTCTGTTGTTACAGTTTTTTTTTCGATGGCTAAACGCCAGTGAGCACAACTGGAGCTACATGTGCAAAACTCTAACTACAGTCTGCACTACCAACAGTCACCTGAGCTAAACTGTTGCACAACCCTCACTGAGATAACACACACTGTCACTCACAACACACTGAGAGTAAAAACGATAGCATCAAACACCAATACAGAAAATACAAACTTTTCATCTTTACAGTTTCAACAATTTCAGTGACTTCATACAAAGTCATATTTCTCCTCTTCCTCCTGTTGGCGCCGGCCTTTGGGTCCTGTTGTAAAAATATATTTTACAGTCAAACTTACTGTAATATATATCTGTGTAAATATTCTATAATTGCAATACATAGACTTTTGTTGTGCTCACTGTGTGAAGATGTGGCGAGCAAAGTTACGACACGTACACAGAGATGCGAAATACAACCCCTGAGGGTACTTTTATTGAGAATGTCCGTGGGGAACAGAGGAAAAACGTGTTGTTCCTGGCCACGGCTGGTGTGCCGCTCTGATCTGCTCTGTTCCCATGGCGATGCTGATAGCACTAGGGGAGACTCGTCACACCCCCCCCTAAGCGTCGCCCCAGTCCGGCGGGATGTCCTGTGAGAAAACAGAGAGAGTAGTTGGGAGGGAGGGTTTTACCTGACCGTGCCGTCCAACCTGACTACATCCTAGAAAGGCCGTCTGCATTGCCATGGGAGGCCCCGGCCCGATGTGCTACGCGGAAGTGGTAGTCCTGGAGTGCTAGGAACCACCTTGTCACTCTGGCATTAGTGTTCTTCGCTTTGGCCATCCATTGAAGAGGGGCATGGTCAGTTATCAGCGTGAAATTCCTCCCTAGTAGGTAGTACCGCAACTCCAGGACTGCCCACTTTATGGCCAGGGCCTCCTTCTCTACCGTGGGCGTATTTACTTTCAGCCGGTGTGAGCTTTCGGCTAATGTAGACGACCGGATGTTCCACTCCTTCCTTACTTTGGGACAACACCGCTCCTAGCCCCGTGTCTGAGGCGTCAGTCTGGACGATGAAGGGGCAGCCGAAAGTCCGGGGCATGCAGTACCGGCGAGGACGACAAAGCCTTCTTCAGCCTTTGGAAGGCCTCTTCCGTCTCTGTGGTCCACTTTACTTTTTCCGGCTGCCCCTTTCTGGTCAGGTCGGTCAGGGGGCTGGCTAAGGAGGAGAAGTTGGGAATGAAGCACCTGTAGTATCCTGCCAACCCCAGAAAAGCCCGTACCTGGGACTTGTTGAGGGGTCAGGAAGCATCCCGGACGGCTTCCACCTTCTTTATCTGGGGCTGGATGAGTCAGCTCCCGACCCTGTATCCCAGGTATTGGGCTTCGGCCAGACCGAGGTGGCATTTCTTGGGGTTGGCGGTCAATCCGGCTTTCCTCAAGTCCATCTGCACCCTCCGCAGTCTGTCCAGGTGGTCTTCCCAGGTCCCCGAGTGGATAACCAGGTCATCGATATACGCGGCTGTGAATGGCTGATGGGGTCTTAGTAGCACGTCCATCATCCGTTGGAAGGTGGCTGGTGCCCCGTGCAGCCCGAATGGCAGCACCCGATACTGCCAATGTCCAGAGGGGGTGCTAAAGGCTGTCTTCTCGCGGGACTCTGGGGACAAGGGCACCTGCCAATAACCCTTTGTGAGGTCGAGCATGGAGATGAAGCAGGCTTTTCCCAGTCGATCTAGGAGTTCATCCAATCGGGGCATCGGCTATCCGTCGAAGCTGGAGACTTCGTTAAGCCGACGGAAGTCGTTACAGAAGCGGAGGGTGCCGTCTGGTTTCAGGACCATGACAATGGGGCTGGACCATGGGCTGTGGGATGGCTCTATCACTTCCAGGGCCCTCATCCTGTTGACCTCCTCCTCTATAGCCAGCCGAAGAGCCTCTGAGACCCGGTAGGGCCGCTGTCTTACCACCACCCCCGGTGGGGTTCGGACTTCATGATGTAGGAGCCGAGGCTGCCCGGGCTTCTCGGAGAAGATATCCGTGAACTGACTGTCCAGGGACTGTAGCTCGGTCTTCTGCACGGGGGACAGTTGCTCTCCCATCCATACGACCGGGGCCTCGGTAGTGGCTAACGCTGCCAACTGGGTTGGGGCGGGGATCCACTTCTTGAGGAGGTTGATATGATACAACTGTTCCTCCCGGCGGCGTCCCGGCTGACGGAGGCGATAGTTGACCGGCCCTCGCCTCTCGACGACGGTGTATGGTCCTTTCCAGGAGGCCAGGAACTTTGATTTTGTGGTCGGAGTCAGTAGTAGTACTCTGTCTCCTGGCTGGAACTCTCGAGGCTGGTCGGGCCGGTCATACAGTCTTTGTTGGGCACGCTGGGCCTCGACGAGATGTTCTTTTACCATCGGCATTACTCTGTCAATTCGGGTCCGCCATCAGCCAGGATATGAACGGAGTTCCCTGGTCAGTCAGGACTTCGGTGGGGATGCCTACGCGGCTGAAGAAAACAAATAGCTCCTTGGCTATTTGAGGTCAGAGAATAGATTAGGGTCTTGACACTCACCCTCCCGCTCGCTCTCTGTAGCCAACATGGCGCCAGCCACGCCCGGGTTCCAGGTGATGCGGGTTCCGTGGGCATTGGCTCATCCCAGGGCGTGCCATCTACGGGTCTGTTCACTGGCCTCGAGATGCTCTCCTGCGGTCGCCATCCGGTTTGTACCCTCCAGGGCGGGAGCCCCGCTCTCTCTCCTGCGTCCTGGGCAGCAGATGCCTCTGCCAGCTCGACGGCTACCACCAGTTCGCGGAGGGTCGTGGGACCCCGCATACTAACGGCCGTTCTGTAGCGGCGGGGAATGGCCCGGAGGAGTCGGTCGATCACAACCCGCTCTGCCACCTGGGGGGCTGACGGCTCCCCTGTCAACAGTCAAAGGTGTCCCAGGCCGGTTAGCTGAGCCGCCTGTGCTCTCACGGGGACCTGCTCATCATACGACCACTGCTGGAACTGTTGGGCTGCACTGACGGGGGACAGACCAATTCTGGCAAGGATCTCCTGCTTCAGAGTGTCCGTAATCCTCGCAGAGGGGGGCCTGGAGCGCAAAATAGGCTTGTTGAGCCTCGCCAGTCAGGAACGGCTCCAGGATCCTTGCCCACTCTGCTTTATCCCACGTTTCCCTTGTAGCGACGATCACGAACGTATGAAGGTAGGCTTCGATGTCGTCATGGGCCGTGAGCTTAGTCAGATACTGGTGGGCGGTGGCTCTGGTGTCTGGCAGCGGTATCCGGGCAGCCCAGGACTCTCGCAGTGCTCCTATGGCGCGCTCGGTATGTTCTTGTCGCTGTGCCATCTCTTCTGAAAAGAGCTGCTGGCGAGTCACTACCTCGGTCAGCCGTCGGATTATTTCCTCCATGCCGGTCCGTCTGCTTGCTGAGCGAGAGAGAGGTAAACAGAGTGTGCCGCTCTGATCTCCTCTGTTCCCATGGCGATGCTGATTGCACTAGGGGAGACTCGTCACAGAAGAGTTTTGCAAAAGTCACCTAAGTATTGAGAAATGTGTCCTAGCGTCTGTAAAAAACTGTAATATATATATATATATATATATATATATATATATTCTTATTTTCATCTGTGACGAAATATCAGTGCCATCTTCCATTAGAGCTTGTACATTGTCAGGATCTGTATCTATGCCTTCACTACTCACAATATGGCCCAGAAATTTAACAGAGGATTTCATGAAATTACAATTCTTCTAAGAAAGTGTCATGAACTGCTCCAAGACTTGAATGTGAGATCCAATTGCAGCTTTATTAGAGGGCAATCCAACGGCGTAATCCAGATAACAGGCAAGGGTCATAGACAGACAGGCAGTCCAAACAAAGAAACAAACAAAACAAAGAAACAAACAAAACAGGAAGGGACCAGAGGCAAAAGCGTAATCAGGGAACAAGGCAAGAAATCCAAAAACCAAAAGACAAGGAACCAGGGAAACGCTCAGAAATGCAGTATAAACTAAACAAGACTTCCCAGTGTGTGAATAATTGAACATGGTATATATAGAGAGTGAGACTAACAGGGTGATGAGACACAGATGAATGTAACAAGTTATGATGTGTCCGGGAAGTGAGTATGGGAAATGTAGTTTGTGAGTGAATGATAAGTTTGATGTGGAGTGCCCGTCGGTGGTTCTCAAGGGCACTCCAGCTGGTGACCGTTACATAGCCCCCCCTTTAAGCTCCTAAAACTGTCCAGGAGGGAGGTGGGGCGGAGGCGGAACCGGGTGGAGCAGGCTGAGCAGGCAACCAGGGCGGAGCAGGCTGTGCAGGCAACCAGGGCGGCGCAGGCGTGGAGACGGCCATCTTGGTATGAGGCTCTGACTGGGCGATGGTCATTTTGTCCCAGGGCTCAGATATGGTAGACGTGGCGTGAACAGTCTCTGGCTGGGCAGACGTGGCGTGAACAGTCTCTGGCTGGGCAGACGTGGCGTGAACAGTCTCTGGCTGGGCAGACGTGGCGTGAACATTCTCTGGCTGGGCAGTCGTGGCGTGAACAGTCTCTGGCGGGGCAGACGTGACGCGAACAGTCTCTGGCGGGGCAGACGTGACGGGAACAGTCTCTGGACGGTCAGCGGTGACGCGACCTGACTCTGGACGGTCAGCGGTGACGCGACCTGACTCTGGATGGTCAGCGGTGACGCGACCTGACTCTGGACGGTCAGCGTTGACGCGACCTGACTCTGGACGGTCAGCGGTGACGCGACTTGACTCTGGACGGTCAGCGGTGACGCGACTTGACTCTGGAAGGTCAACTGTTGTTGCCCTTTCATACAGTGGTTCTGGGCTGACGACCATCTCATGCAGTGGCGCTGGTCTGGAGGCCATCTCGTGCAGTGGCGCTGGGCTGGCGTCCATCTCATGCATTGGCTCTGCTGCCAACTGCGCTTGACACTGTTTGCCCCCCCCAAAAACGTTATTTGCGGTTTCAACCCTGTCCTCTGCCTCTCCCACAGTAAAGGGCGAGCCGCTTATCCGGAGGGCAAGGTCAATATATTGACCTAAAGTCCATTGAGGAGTGTTGTCAGGCATGAGGTATTCCAACATGTCCTCAAGCCCATAGCGGAACATGTCCTTTAATACCGTCTCCTTCTCATCCACCCCATAGCAGAGCTCACAAAACTCCTCAGCATACTCCTCTATCGGGCGGTTACCTTGGCTGAGGCGGAAGAGACGGATGACAGGGTCCATTGTAGGTGTTGCTGCTGGATCTCGGGTGGCGAAGTCTTCTTTTACGGGGAGCCAGAGACGTTCGGATCCAAATGCAAAGTTTATTAACAGAATGGTCAAACAGGCAGAGATCAACGACAGCGTAAGGTATGTAGGGGATATCCGAAATCATAAACAGTCACAAGCAGAGGTCGGGGCAGGCAGCAGAGAATCGTAGTCAATATCAAAGTCCAAAGTATTACACGGAAAGGATAAATACAGGAAACCGCTCGGAAATGTAGACTGGCTAAACAAGACTTCGCAGTGTGTGAATATTTGAACATGGTATATATAGAGAGTAAGACTAACATAGTGATGAGACACAGATGAATGTAATCAGTGATGATGAGTCCGGGAAGTGAGTATGGGAAATGTAGTTTGTGAGTGAATGATAAGTTTGATGTGGAGTGCCCTCTGGTGGTTCTAAAGGGCACTCCAGCTGTTGGCCATTACAGAAAGATGAGAGTCTGAAGCCTCTGGATAACAATCTCAAGAAGTTCCAGAGCAAGCTGTTCATCAGGAGAGAAAACGAGGATGTCGTCAAGATGGCACAGCACGCTCATGAAATATGCTCATCTTCCTCCTCATGACTGTCACAGGGCTATTGCATAGACCCTGAAGAAGACGATTACATTTGCCATGGCAGAAAGGCGTTGTATACACTGTGAATCTCTTGTTATACTTGTGTACTTCCATGTTATAATAGCCTGATGTCAAGTCAATTGTGGAAAAGAATGTGTTACCACCCAGCACCAGGTCTCACCATAATCAAATACATAAAGAAAAACTAAAAAACTAAAATATCTAAATGTTTACTTTTTCCCCCCTTGCACATTTTAACAGATGAGAGCATTCATACTGCATGCATCAGTGCTCACATAGCAGAAGCGGCACGCAAGCAGCATTTCAGCGCTGAGTCTATTTTTGCTGCGCTGCTCATTCTCAGTTAGCGATACAGTGCAATTCTTATGGATTGACAGGGAAAAGTAACACATTTATCTTTAAAGTATGAAAAATATGTTTTAGCAGTAGACATTACTTCCCGTTTGCCCAAATCACAACAGAATTTAATTATTATCTAGGGAATTATTATCTTAATGTTTTATGCTCATATTGCATGTGTAAAAGGGGAAAACTATCATGAACTGACCCAAGTCTCTAACCTTTAGAAAAAAATAAGACAAAACTATATAGGCATCATGTTATATTTTATATGTGTGAGAGAAAAGCGATCATATCATGCTGTCAATCACTCGATCTCTCCTACATTGAATGAATCCCGTATCATAATCAGACTACTTTTGGATTACATTTACATTACTTTTGACTTAAATTTTAGTTGATGGCACATATTGAAGCAGGATAATTTTGTACTATTTTGACAGATACAAAGAGGAAACATTATATTCTATTCTTCATCACCAACAAGAGCCTCAAAATCGTTTTAAAGTACAGTGAGGCGGACATCATTCTTACACTGATATAACTTATAGATAGCACCTAAACTCTGTAATTGCCTTCCCGATACTATTCAAGGGCCAGACACACTGTCCCAATTAAAATATAGAGTAAGAGACATCTTTTCAGCCAAACATTCACTTAATGAATATATATGCTAAATAAGAAACAGGCACTACAATGGTTCTGTCATAGAACACACCGTCAGATGCAGAATACGACAGATAATCTCTTCATTGAGAAGAACGCAGGCTTGCTCGCAGTTGCGGGCAATCAGACAGTCACAGGGCAAGAAAGTAAATGGATTATTTTAACAGTCCACAGCAAAGACAAGGCATCAATAACATCAACTCACTCAAATAGTCAATAAAGACAGAGCTACCGTCTATAGTCCCGGGACTAGAAACAAAAGTCTGGAAGGGTAATTTCAATGGCAGGGTAGCAAACTCAATGCCACACAAATCCGAAGCGGAAGCACTCCGGAAAAGTTGATGTGTTGCTTAGGGAATCCAAACCAGGAAGTAGCGTTGAATAGAAATCATCAGAGGCGTTAGTCATCTGGGAAACTCCTCCAGGACTTCACCGGCGAACGGGAACAGAACTGGCAGGCTCTGTATTATCAGAACCGAGGAATCCTCCGGAATGGACGCACCCACGACTCGTCAACGGCATAAATGTCTCCTAGAAGATCCAGCCAGTGGTAGAGGAAGAAGCAGGAAGCAGCGGTCGCTGGGTAAAAGTGGTGAGAGATACCCACACCCGGAAGTGTTCTAAATACTGGAGTCAAGACAGGACAAAACACGGTGAACAAAAGATAACACTACTAGAGCTAGGTCTGCCCGAAGGCTAACAACCTGGGTAAATAACTACCGGACAAGACTAGGCAAGGTCTAAACTACAAAGGTCTGACAACAGACAAGGGAGAACACACGGTATATAAAGGGGATGAAACAAATGAGGAAAGGGGAAACCAGCCGTGTACAAAAGTGAGGGAGAAGAGGGATCAGGTGAGGTGAGGTAACCTAATATGACTAATGAGGGGAACGAGCGGGAAAAACATGCGGACTCTGGACACGTGGGAGCCGTCACAACAGTGTCACGTGCCCAACACGACAATGACAGAAGACAACACATACAACATAGGGAGTGCTAGACCCGAGACCTGACAGGTTCAGATTTTACTTATCAGACAGATTTCAATTTGTCCATTTAAATGGGGAATCATCAAATCTAACGCAAGTCAATTATGGATAACCTCAGGGGTCGGTTTTAAGACCCTTGCTATTCTCCATATATATGCTGCCCCTTGGCAACATTATTAGAAAACATGGAATAAGCTTACACTGTTATGCAGTTGATACTCAGCTTTATATCTTATCAAGACCAGATGATTCCTTCCATAGTGCATCGAAGATATAAAACATTGGATGACATAGTTATGTCCTTCTTTTTAATTCTAATAAAAATAAATAATACTTATCAGACACAAGACACGTAAAGAGAATATTTCAGATTTTATCCTGCAAATTGACGGCTGCACTGTTACTCCATCATACAGTTAAAGACCTAGGGGTTATATTAGACCACAACCTATCATTTGGAAACATCTCAAATGTCACAAAAACAGCCTTCTTCCCACTTAGAAATGTTACCAAATTACGAAATAGCTTTTGTGACTTCAAGACATTACAACTGTAATGCACTACTTAGTGGTTGTCCTTCATCATCAATAAACGCACTACAGTTCAGAATGCAACTGCCAGAGTTCTAACCAGGTCCCTAAAATACGATCGTACCAATTTTATCATCCCTTCACTGGCTACTGGTAGTGACTTCAAAGTTCTTTTAATTACAAAGAAAGCCTTAAACGGTTTAGTTCCCACCTACATAACAGAGTTTATATCACATTACAACCAGTCAGACTGTCTAAGATCTCAAAACTCTGGACTTTTAAAAACACCTAGAATAACTAAATCCACCAAAGGGGGTAAAACTACAAAACTCTGTAGTCCTAAACTCTGGAATAGCCTTCCCAGACTAATTCGAGGGTCAGACGCATTCTACCGATTTAAAACTAGATTAAAGACACAACTTTTCAGCCAAGCATTCACTTAATGCACAATATGCTAAATAATAAAAACAATTATAAAAAGCAGAAACGCTAATTATTGTCTTTCTGCCATCCTCCCCCGCCTCAGGATGCCCGTCCTGAAGTAGGGAGAGATTATGCCAGGCCCAGATGAACGCCATATGCCTATCCCTAACTAGAGATTATGCCAGCTACAGTGGAAAAATCCCATGCCATCCTCCTGCGAGAGCCTGCGGACTGACTGACCATCAAAGCTCCATCTCAGTCAATTCCATCACCACCCAAGAGCAAATTGACCATCTGACCATCCCAGCTTAAGCAATTCCATCACCAACCAAGAGAAAAGATGGACTACTTGTCACCTTAATGCTAAATTTACAATACTTAGTATTTAATGCTAAACTTACTTTACATGACAGCAGTTTGAAGTTATATCTGGACTTAGTTAAATTATGCCATTACAATTTTCCCTGCTGATTACATTCCTCACACCACAAAATAAGACAAAATTTGACCTAAACAGTTTCAACAAATGACATTTCCTAAATCACAACTAATAAGCTCTCCCTTTTTTCATAAACATTTACTGTGTGGAGCTATGACACGTTATAGGGGACCTGGCCCTCCCGGCTGTTTTTTTTCTCTATTTAATTAGCATTAGAGTTTGGGTTCCTCGCCAAAGGGCCGTGTTGGCTTGCTCACCTGGAGACTGCATTTATTAGATATTATTAACTAGAATGATCTTTCTTGTTCTATAAACCGTATGTAATGTGTTGTGTTTTACCTGTTCTGTGTTTTTCTCCTGTAAAGCTGCTTTGTAACAATGTAAATTGTGAAAGTGCTATATAAATAAAATAAAATTCAATTCAATTGAAGGGAGTAGATTCAAACAGAATGACACAGAAAGAAAATAGAATGAAAATGATTTCTTATAGAAAGTGCAGCCTTATACTTTGTAAAATTAATTCACATCTTAATTAATATATGTGGTGAGGAAGGCGGGACGAGAGCCGTGAGGCGGGCCGGTGGCTTGAGTGATAGTGCAATCAGCTGTGCACGCACCAGTCCCGCATCTCTCACGGAGCAGATTGGGAGCTTAAAAGGACGAGCGGCAGGACTGTTGACGAGAGAGGAAATAGTTAATAATACAGTTTCAACCACCAGTGCAACCACTTATTAACATTTAAAGACAGCTCTGTCATATCTCTGACTACTGCATTCTGCACTGCTCAAAAACATCACAACCTATTGTTTACTTCTCACTTTATTGTTATTGCATAATGCATTAATATTAACAGATGAAGCATATATTCAGGGATTATTGACATTATAATAATGTATTGTAATATCAAATGAAGTTTGTTAATAGTTTAATATTACAGTTGCACTGTTTTCAAACATACGCATTAATATTGGATTTACGTATGTAATATATGTATTTAAGTGTATGTTGGCCAAGTTAGCATTGTAGCTCTAAGGCATGTTTAACAACACATTAGCTGTTTTGCTACATGACTTACCAGAATCAGTCAGACTGAAGCATCCAGCAATCTCCAATACTGTGTTATTTTATAAAAGATGGTCTGAATGTGACTACTGGCTAGAGTTAATGCCATCATCCCAGTTAATGTCACTGTCCAAATTCTTATGGTGAGGAGCAAAGTCTAGGATAAAACTCCTGACAGTGTGGCTCCTGTGAGATCATTTAGACACTGCTTTTCAATTTTAGACACTTTAACATTATGCTGTTTTAAATGACACAAAATAATTATAACGTCCGTTTAAAAGCTTTTAAACTAATTTGGTAATGCTTAACTAATGGGATCAAGCGACGAACCGGAAGTCTTAAGCATCAGCCCTACACGCATACGCAAGGCATAATGGGTAATTTCGTGCATTGTGAAAAAGGTGGATAGAAAAAAGGTACAATTGATACAAATCAATGTAAATGGGTATAATATTTTTGCAGTGGTGGGCAAAACAATAAGTATTCAGGCAACAATCTGACAATAAGCTTTTAATCTAAACAATAAGATTTTGTCCTACATAATTTAGTTCATTTATACCTATAACTACAAGAAAACGTCGACTATAAGTAAAACATAAAAGGTTATGCAAGTCAAAACACCAACTGACCTGACGCCTGAGAGCGTAGTGCACGAGATGGACTGTAATACGTGAGAAGTTCACTCAAGTAGTGAGGAGCTAAACCATGCAGGGCTTTATAGGTAACCAGTGCAAGGTTGACAGAACCGGGCTAATATGTTTTATGTACGTGTAAGACATCGAGCTGCCGCATTTTGGACCAGTTGGAATTTTTGTAATAGGCCTGCAGGGCAACCACATAATAGTGCATTACAGTAATCTAGTCTTGATGTCATAAAGGCATTAATAAGATTTTCTGCATCTGATGGTGACAGCATATGACGTAGTTTAGATATATTTTTAAGCTGGAAAAACAAAATTTTACAGTTGTTGGCGACCTGGTTCTCAAATGACAAATACTATAGAATAAAAAGCCAAGATTCTTTGCTGAAGATGAGGGTTTTATGGAACATCCATCAATAGTTAAGCAGCATTCTTGGAAGTTACGTATGCCGGTTTTAGGTCCAATAAGTAACACTTCAGTTTTGTCCGAGTTCAGTATTAAAAAATTGCTAATCATCCACTTTTTTATATCGACTATGCATTCCACTATTCAATGGAATTGCTGCGTTTCAGGAGGCTTCGAGGAAATATAAAGTTGCGTATCATCAGCATAACAGTGAAAGCTTACTCCGTGTCGCTTTATTATATCTCCTAGAGGTAGCATGTATAATGCAAAGAGCATAGGCCCTAAGACTGAGCCCTGTGGTACACAGTACTGGACTTGTGATTTAAGTGATACCTCATTGTTTATTGCTACATATTGAAAACAGTCGCATAACTAAGATCTAAGCCATTTCAAAGCTATTTCCTTAATACCGACATCATTTTCGAGTCTATGTAGGAGCGTGCTGTGGTCAATGGTGTCGGATGCAGCACTAAACTCTAGCAGCACCAATAAGGAGATACAACCTCGGTCAGACGCCATAAGCAGATCATTTGTAACTCTAATCAGAGCAGTCTCTGTACTGTGATGTGCTCTAAATCCAGACTGGAAAACTTCATTAATCTCATTCCTTTGGAGGAAGGAAGATATTTAAGTTGAGACTACTTTTTCCAGAAATTTAGATAAGAAAGGTAGATTCGAAATAGGTCTGTAGTTAGCTAGTTCTCCAGGGTCGAGATGGTTTTTTTTTACAAGAGGCCTTATAACAGCCACCTTATATGCTTTAGGCACATGTCCTAATGTCAGAGATGAGTTAATAATGCTAAGTAGAGGATCTATAATTTCTGGGAGCATCTATTTCAGTAGATTTGTAGGTATAGAGTCTAGCATGCGTGCAGTTGATTTAGATGATCTAATGATTTTAGAGAGTTCATTGTGATCTATAGTAGAAAAGAATCGCAATTTCTCCTTAGGGGGCTGTAGTTAGTCGTTTGTTAAGCGGGTTTCACTTCTGGTTGCATAGTTATAATTGTTTCTCTAATATGATGGATTTTATTTGTGAAATAGTTCATAAATTCATCACTGCTATGCTGGTATACAGAATCAGAAGTCGCTGACGATTTATTTTTGGTTAATTTAGCCACTGTATCAAATAAAAACCTAGGGTTATGCTGGTTTTCTTCTATTAGTGATGAAAGGTAGGCGGATCGAGACATTTTTAGGGCTTTCCTGTATTTTCTAATACTATACCACGAAGTTATTGTTCTACCATATTTGTCACTTGGAGTTTGATTTGTCACCATAGGTCAGTGAAGCAAGCATGATACCAGACAATGATCCGAAATGTCTTCGCTCTGTTGAATGATTTTTACGTTGTCCACATTTATACCATAAGACAATATTTAATTTAAAGTATGATTACGAAGGTGAGTGGGTCCTGACACATGTTGTCTAACACCCATGGAGTAAAGAGTGTCTTTAAAAGCCATTCCTAAAGCATCTGTATCATTATCTACATGGATGTTAAAGTCACCATCAACAAGGACTCAGCCAGTACTACTTCTGATAAGAACCCACCAAATTCTTTACTAAAATCTGTTTGGTGCCCTGGATGCCTATATACAATAGCCAGAATAAATTTTAAAGATGTTTTATCCTTAGGTGTTGATACATGAAGTACCATGATTTCAAAAGAATTGTATTTAGGATTAGATTTCTGGGAAATGCTAAAAGAGTTATGGTAAAGTGCAGCAACACCTCTCCCTCTGCCTTTTAGGTCAGGCTCGTGTTTATAATAATAATCTTGGGGGACAGACTCATTTAAAGTAATTTAATCATCTGCCTTCAGCCATGTTTCTGTCAGACGAACATTTTGCCTGGCTTCATACTCTCACAGGCAAGCACTTCTGAGATTACACATTGAGGATAATCTGCGTTGTTGACAGAAGATCAAGTGAATCCATACTTTATGAATTCTTCTTGATATTTGACGTTTCCTACTTGTGGAGATATTACTGTGTAACCATAACCTGGCTCATTTTATATGTTGCCACTAGAGGGCGTGGGTGTGCCCTGTAAGAGTGAGAGAGTGGTAGAGCCAGCGAATTATAATTTAGTCATTTAGCAAACACTTTTATCCATGGTGAGAAAGTGATATTCATGTAATGTTGGTGCAGAGTTTTCAGTAAACACATATAACTGCAGTCTGAATCCCGATTGTTCTTTTTGTAAGACGCAAAATGGTGTCAGAAGTACTGTAGTTTCAAGTGTTTCAACTGCCTGAAGCGGACAAAACAAAGTATGATGCTGTGAAAGCAGGCTTTGAGTCACAGTGAAAAGAGAAAACTGATTTATGAACGTGCTCCGTTCCAATATGCGCAAGCAGGAGGAAAATTGCAAAACACATAGTAACCGGTGCCACAAGTGTGATAGCTCCAAGGCCGTTGTTAGGGCTGGGCAAGTTCCTTTGGTCGCAGTTGGAGTTGCCAGGCTTCTGCTAAAGAGGAAACAGTCAGAGGAAGATGTATACTGTATGTAATCAGAAATTTACATTTTGCAATTCTGGGGCGGCCAGCTATCACAAAGCTTGGGCTTGTCGCTCGATTTAGATAGCATTGAGATCGACACACTAAAGAAGAGCTACCCAAAATTCTGGAACAGTCTGGGAGACGTACGACAGCCATATGTAATCAGTCTAAAACCAGGAGCCATTGTATGGAGACGTTGGGAGTAATTAGTAGAGTCGAGGAATCAACAGACTGGTGTGCCAGGATGGTCGTGGTCTCAAAAAAACCAGCTTGGTAATGGTGGTGGATGGCAGCCATTATTTTGCTCAAAAAAGCCCATATATCCATCATAAAACAAATCCAAACATCTGGGGGGTTAACACATGTCTTCTAAAGTGGATCATTGGGTTTTTGTAAAAAAATTATAAACTGTAACCTATGGCTTCCGGCAATCAGCAGTATACGTCAAGTCGGAGGTCAGCCTTCAGCCTGAACTAGACTCTCTTGTGAAGGCACATACTTCCATTGCCAAAAGCCATAGATTATGACCAAAAGCCATAGATTTTGGCCAAACACCCACACTTGCAGTCTTTGCGCCTGACCTTTTGACTACTTTCATGACTTATTTCCTTTATTTGGTCCTAGTGTTCTAGTCAACGTGAAGCATTCCTGTCAACCCTCCCGTTTTTCCCAGAATTGTACTATTCTATCCTGCTGTTATCCCGTTGAAATATTTAGCAGGTAATCTGGCAATTGTATACCTTCTTAACCAGAAAGTAGCACTAAACAGCTAACAAAATGCAAATTGTGCTAAATATAACAATATAATTATACAATTGCGGTTTAAAGCCGGGGTGTCCGATTTCTCTTAGCAGTAGTTGATGTTCAAATCACCAAAACAGACACACCCCTACCCCCACATTTCATACGGCAGAGGGGCTTTGTGGAGGACTTCGACATGATGTTGGGGCGAATTGGGACACATAAAATGCTTTCCTATGGGAACCAATGATGATCAGTCTCACCCCGAATGGCCTCGCTCATACAGAGGCAAGTGCCATTAATTTCCAGGATGAGACTGATAAACTCAACCACGGGTCTGTCCCAGAGGGGTACAGACACCAATGGGAGACATCATCAGAAAGCATGTATTTATTGAGCGGTCATCCCAACTCAGCCGATGGCAAATGTCCAGGATGTCCTCCACGTAACTCTCCAGAGGACGGCCGTCTTGGCACAGCTGGTAGGTGAGGATGTCCTCTGGAGAGTCGAAGCCAAATATTCCATTTTAGATGGTCTCGTCAACGGCCAACAGGAAAACAGATGAAAGTAGTATTAAACTCAAATACACTTTAATAAACAAAACTGGGATAAACAGGAGTAAATAACATCGGTAACATATGTGAACTACAATTAAGACGAGACAAAGAAACATGAAACAGGCAGAATATACAGACGTGCTCAAATTTGTTGGTACTCCTCCACAAAAAAGGAAGAATGCACAATTTTCCCTGAAATAACTTGAAACTGATAAAGGTAATTGGCATCCATCATTGTTTATTTCATATTTAATAGAAATCAGACTTTGCTTTAGATTTTTTTATTCAACATAATATTGTAAATAATAAAACAAATTGAAATGTCATGGATAAAAATGACATTTGAAATGAGACTTATGCACATGTTAACAGGTAGTTTTGCCCACTCTTCCTGAGCAAACTGCTCCAGCTTTCTCAGGTTTGAGGGGTGCCTTCTCCACACTGCAAGTTTCTGCTCTTTTCATTGATGTTCGATAGGATTCAGATCAGGACTCGTAGAAGGCCACTTCAGAATATTCCAATATTTTATTCTTATACATTCTTGGGTGATTTTAGCTGTTTGTTTTGGGTTATTATCCTGTTGAAGCACCCATGAGACTGAACCATAGCTTTCTGACACTGGGCAGTACGTTTAGCTCCAGAATGCCTTGAAAGTCTTAGGATTTCATTGTACCCAACACATATTCAAGGCCCCGTGCCAGATGCAGCAAAGCAGCCCCAAAACATATCCGAGCCTCCTCCATGTTTCACTGTAGGTATGGTGTTCACCTCTTTGAAAGCTAGATTTGTTGTCAATATGAATTTGAGCAAATTGCAGTCGGTTTCCTCTTGGGTCTTCTTCCATAGAGCCTACTTTTGCTCAAAAAGCGGCAGAAGGTGCGATCAGAAAAAATCTTACCTTCACCTTCACCTTGGAGTTCAGCTTGTATCTGTTTAGCAGTTATCCATGGTTTTTCTTCTACCATTTGCACTGTCCTTCTGTAAAATCTGGGGTCAATTTTCCTATCTTGATAATATTTGCAACTGTTTTCACAGGAACATCAAGCTGATTGGAGATGGTCTTGTAGCCTTTATCTATACCATGCTTGTCTATTATTTTCTTTCTGAGCTCCTCAGACAACTCTATCCTTTGCTTTGCTTTGTCTGGTCCATGTTCAGTGTGGGGCACACAATGATACCTAACAGCACAGTTACTTTCTCCGTTAAAATAGTCTGGTTAAGTGATTACAAGATTGGATACAATAGATCATGTGTGATTCTAATTAAAGAAACTAATTAGCTTGCAAAATCACAAAATTTCAATTATGTATTATATTTTCTACTGGGTACCAACAAATGTGTCGAGGTCAATTAAGACTTTCTTTATAGAATAAGCAATAATTCATCTATTTCCACAGATTCTTTGCTTTATTCTACAACCCAAATTCCGGAAAATTTGGGACTTTATTAAAATTTGAATAAAATGAAAAATAAAGGAATTTCAAATCACATTAGTCAATATTGTATTCACAATAGAACATAGATAGCATAGCAAATGTTTAAACTGAGAAATTGTACACTTTTATCCACTAAATTCGATCATTTAAAATGTAATGCCTGCTACAGGTCTCAAAAAAGTTGGGACGGGGGCATGTTTACCATGGTGTAGCATCTCCTTTTCTTTTCAAAACAGTTTGAAGACGTCTGGGCATGAGGCTAGTTGCTGGAGTTTTGGTGTTGGAATTTGGTCCCATTCTTGCCTTATTTAGGTTTCCAGCTGCTGAAGAGTTTTTTGTCGTATTTGATGTATTTTTCGCTTAATGATGCACCAAATGCTCTCTATAGGTGAAAGATCTGGACTACAATTCAGTACCTGCACTCTTCTACGATGAAGCCATGCTGTTGTAAAAGCTGCAGTATGTGGTTTTGCATTGTCCTGCTGAAGTATACAAGGCCTTGCCTGAAATAGACGTCGTTTGGAGGGAAGCATACGTTGCTCTAAATCCGTTATATACCTTTCAGCATTCACAGAGCCTTTCAAAACATGCAAGCTGCCCATACCTTATCCACTTATGCACCCCCATACCATCAGGGATGCTGGCTTTTGAACTGAACGCTGATAACAAGCTGGAAGGTCTCCCTCCTCTTTAGCCCAGAGGACACGGCGTGCATGATTTCTAACAAGAATGTCACATTTGGACTCGTCTGACCATAGAAGACTATTCCACTTTGAAATAGTCCATTTTAAATGAGATTTGGCCCACAGGACATGACGGCACTTCTGGACCTTGTTTACATATGGCTTCCTTTTTGCATGATAGAGCTTTAGTTAGCATCTGCTGATGGCACAGCGGATTCTGTTTACCGACAGTGGTTTCTGGAAGTATTCCTGGGCCCATTTAGTAATGTCATTGACACAATCAAGCCAATGAGTGATGCAGGTTCGTCTGAAGGCCCGAAGATCACCGGCATCCAATAAAGGTCTCCAGCCTTGTCCCTTACGCACAGAGATTTCTCCAGTTTCTCTGAGATCTTTTGATGATGTTATGCACTTTAGATGATGAGATTTGCAAAGCATTTGCAATTTGACGTTGTGGAACATTGTTTTTAAGGTATTCCACAATCTTTTTACGCAGTCTATCACAGATTGGAGAGCCTCTGCCCATCTTTACTTCTGAGAGACTCTGCTTCTCTAAGACATCCCCTTTAAAGCTAATCATTTTATAGAACTGATATAAATGAACTTAATTAGTCACTAGATGTTCTTCCAGCTGAATCTTTTTAAAACTGCTTGCTTTTGTAGCCATTTTTTGCCCCCTTCCCAACTTTTTTGAGACCTGTAGCAGGCATTCAACTTTAAATGAGCTAATTTATTAATGTAAAATTTCTCAGTATTTTTTTTTTGCTATGTTATTCATGTTCCGTTATGTGCTATATTATATATATATATATATATATATATATATATAAAATATTGGCTCATGTGTTTTGAAATTCCTTTAGTTTTCATTTTATTCAAATTAAAAAACGTCCCAACTTTTCCGGAATTCGGGTTGTATGATGTACCAAAGGCATGCAAGTATACATGATACCATAGCTTTTAATTTCATGACTCTCAGGAATTAAGCATTATATCAATGAGCTGTAGGAGCACCAACAAATTTGAGCACGACTGTATGTAGTCTCCAGTGATGAGGCTGACGGGCAGTTGCGATGATTACAAACAAGGGACAGGAGTGTGATAGGAAACAGTGTCCATGGGGGAGTAAAAAGACATGGAAACAGACAGAACCGTGAAACCTGTAAAGTTCAAAGTATCCACTGTGGTTTTAAGTATTGATTGTGGTGATGCAGGATACATTATTTGTTCACCTTTATTTCTTCGCTCTTTGTATTTTACAGACCGATCCATATGTCTGTTATATCTTTTTGTCTCTCTTTCAGATGGTTACACAACAGATGATATTGAGTTTTACTGGCGTGGTGGAAATCATGCAGTTACAGGGGTTGAAAGGATAGAGCTCCCTCAGTTTTCCATTGTGGACTACAAACTGATCTCTAAGAATGTGGTTTTCTCAACAGGTAATCAAAACTGAAGTACTCTTAAAACATATGAGACAATATCTATGACAGTTTATTCTCGATAGCCACTCTCTGAAACTTTATACACTTCTATGCTTTTGTTGGAAGTAAATAATCTTGTAAAAAATATCTATGACTGAATTGTTTACATGTTGTGTGGTTCAAATTACAGTCAAATGATTTTAAAAAGCAAGTTCAGGTGCCAGGATACTCGGGGTCACAACTGTACGGTTACAGTAAAGTTATACAGACACAGTAAAGTATACTGTGTCCTCCCTACTTGTCTCTTAAATCCAGGAAATATTATGTTCAACACTAATTTGTAAGCTTATTTGCAGTCATTCTGATAATCGCTAGGTGACCCACTTACTACGGTACTTGCAGGGACACTATGACTTGTTAATTAGTTAGAGTAACCTATGAAGTACCTTTTCAGAAAAATCATAAAATTCAATTTGCTTTGCCCTAGTAAGTGGAAGCACTTAGTTCAAAGGAAGTCACAATTCGGAGTAAGATCACATTTAAACAAGAAACAGAGTGTTTTTTATTGAAATGCTTTTTAACCTTGGTTTATTGCCATGACTGTTAAACAGCTCTACCAAGACGAATAGGTCTGATTTTTAATCTAAACTGCCAGCTTTCATTGTATGTATATTACACTATGTAGTCATTTTAAGCAAATGTTACCCTATTTACATATGATATAAAACACAGCTTAAAAAACACTTACTTTTTCAAAATATACAGTGCAAATATTCCATGTGTACAGAGGTCAAACAATGCATTTGCATGATGAAAAGACGCAAAAGAGATAAAGCCAGAAGAAGTGCTGGCCAAACAGCAAGAGCCAAAATAACATTGTGTCTCGTGACCGGTTGCATCGTTATGCAGCTTTAAATGTGAACTGGCATTGGCTCGTGTGACTGACTGCATCATGCTAATTAGAACAAACACTGACTGAATAACGATGCTACGAAGAACTGGAGTTCATTGGGGGTTTTAAAGCCAGGTGAACAGATGAACCGAAAACAGGTGATAACTCAAACTAACAGGTAACATCCACAGGTTGGTAACATCCACTGGTAAGTATAACACAAGAGGTAACATCCACGGGTAAATATATAACACAACAGGTAACATCCACGGTTAAATATAAAACGACATGTTAATTAGTCTGAACTAGCGACCGACAGAATACAACTAGACACAAGGGTTATAGAGTTTCCAAGGGAATGAGAATCAGGTGCAGGTGCAATAATGCGAGTGAAATTAAAAGATGATGATGGGGCATGAAGTCCATAAAATTAAAGATCCGGTGAAAGGGAGTCCATGCGGTGAAAACAAGGGGAAATGGCAGGGGAACACAAGCGGGCAGAAAGGAACTTGACAGTACCCCTCTTCCTGGAAAGGCAACAACTGGAGAGGGGGTTGGGCATCCTGAAGCATGAATCTCTTGGTATGAAGGTCTGAAGGTGATCTGGGGTTTCGGCCAGGGAAGGCCAGGGTCTGAAGGCTCGGGGATAGGAAATGAACTCTGGACCATGGCGACCCTTCCCCGCTCCGCTGCTCCTCGCCTCAGCGTCAATCTCAAATAAATTCAAACGCACAGATTCAAAGACAAATTATTTAAATTTGTTATTGTGGCTTAAATTGAAAGAAACCAACTGCAGTTTGATTGATATTAATTGATTATCAATATCAGATTCAATCTAATGCTTGCCTACAGGACTATCACTGGATCTTCACCAGCATACTTTCACACCCTCCTGCACCCCATCAAGAACCATGCGTTCAGCAAACGAGTGGCGTCTTACAGTATTGTCGTATTGCCTTCTCAAAAGGGCAGTTAATCACATTCCTGCCAATTCCCCTTCACAACTTAGTCCGGTAAACCACATCTCTCACAACATTAAAAAAACTACTTAAAACCCATCTCTTCTGTGAATACTCGACAGACAAATTTAGTTGAAACTAGTAACTTGGTATAAGCACCTATTGTATTATTGGTCCTGAATGACATATCACATTATTGCTCCCTGAACTCTCTGTAAGACGCTTTGGATAAAAGCGTCCGCTAAATGACTAAATGCAAATGTATTTGGAATGCACAATAAAAAAATATATATTTTTTAAATTATATAAAAACGAAGATATCTCATTTTGAAACCAAACTTTAAGTTTAAAGTTAGTTTAAATTAAATTCTAAAAAAGATTTTAACAACATGCCTGTTTGGTCGCTGGGATGTACTCGTCATGTCCCAGAAATGTTATTTGGTCCGTTACAGGTATGTCTTCACCACGTACCAGCAATGTCCAATGTTACGCCATCACAACGAATATGGGCATCACAAAGTTACGTTGCTGGAACATTATTTGGTGCAAATGTTGTCAGGTCGAGGGACTGTATTAACTGGGAACCTTTTATCTTATTTTATTCTTAAAGTACTGGTTAAAGAACATATCAGTGCATAAATTTGGTCTAATATTTAATTAAAATTTTAAGTACAGTGTCCTCTGTATGTCCCAGCCAACCAGAGCCGGCTCCGGCGGAGCGCTGAAGAGGTGGCGACAGAAATATGAGAGACATGTATGATAGGTTCTGAAATTATGTCGCTTAGTTATCAAACATGTCCCTACTACAAACACAATTAAAGCTAACAAGCAGTTTGCAGATGACAAAGCTCTGAATCATTTTACTACAAAATAGATTAATTGGGCAAACTTGCATTACAAAAGTTTCAGTCACACAATTTTCTTCAGAAAATACGTTATACGTAATTTGAAAGGCAGTACAAATAAATATTTTGAAATTTTCATTGTCTATTAATGGATGGAAGTCATTATTAAAACCTTTTGAAATCTTACATATCTCTGTGTTGTTGAGATCCTGTTTCAGCTTTGCACGCAAGGTTTTGTTTGCATTTAACTAAATATTACTTTGTATTTTAATATTCACATTAGAAAGACAATACAGAAATTCAATTTATAAGAAAGATATACAAATTTCAAATCATTTATCATTTATTTGTATTAATATTTTATATAATAATTGTATTCAATTAAATTAAACTACACAACAATTATTGATTCTTTGCGAAGGTTAGAAAGTTTGGGCTGCATAACATTTGTTTATTTTCTTGCCGCTGAATTCGTCTTTTTGATAAATGGGGATAGATGGTCATCATAAAACGATCGCATGTAGATCTGCACGAGCTGACACGTTTTTACCAAGTTCAGCAAAAATGGTGTTATATTGCAAGATAGGCAATTTCATTGATTATAAAGGGACTTTTTGCAAGATTAATCTAATGTCACTGACCAATTTAGTAATAGGCAATGTTCTTCGTTTCATAACGTAAGCTAGCGTAATGACGCAACCAGTAACAAGACACACAAGAGCATATTTTTCAGATTTCATTTCAGATTTCATTGTCGATGCAACGTAACGGTTCACACTCCGGTGGCAATCTTTTTCAATTCTGTCGCAGTGTGCAGATAGCGCAGCCGGTCCGGATCAGAGTTGTATGGCGGACGGAGAAGATCGCTTTTGAGTTTGTTCTTTGGATTCAGAATGTTTGAAATTATTGCACTTTTTTTAATAAACTGCATGTATAAATCGATCTTACATTGTATAATGTACAAACTGTTCCACAAAATTTGACGTCTGATTAAATTCTAAATCTTTACACACCAATATAATATAATATGGTGTGGTTAACGTTACTGTTGTTGGAAATTGTGATACCAGTTGCAATATGTACCTTACATATTTTGTGGTGCTGCAAAACGTGTACAGAGGTACGTATTTTCTATGAGATCAGGTTGTGTATATCTCACGTGACAACCCAGAATGGCCATCGATTGAGAACTTTCGTGGAAGAGTTCCTTGAACTGAGCTCGCTGGTGCGATTGAAAGACGCTACTCTCCCATTTTCTCGAGTCTCCTGGTCATGGCTACTAATTGAGACCATTAGTAAATCCTGTATGTTTGTCTCCAGTGCCATGGCGGCCGTCTGTATGTCCTGCGCTCCTGTCTCGGACAGCATGGCCTCGGTGGCCCTCTGTCTTCTGCGCTCCTGTCACTGACATCACAGCCAAAGTGGTCGTCTGTGTCTCCTGCACCCCTGTCTCAAACGCCACGGTCACGGTGCGTCCGTCTGTGTCTCCTGCACTCCTGTCCCCTGCGTTACGGCCATCCGTTTCTCCTGGCTCATGGTGCGGGTTGAACCTCCTTGGTCCCCTGAACTGCCCGCACCTCCATGGTCCCCTGAACTACAGGCACCATCCTGGTGGCTTCCCGTCCTGCCCTGTCTGTCAATGTCCTCAGTCAGGCACCAGGATGCCCACCATCCCTTCACTGCTGTACTCTGAGGAGCTTCCAGAATGGGGGAGTACTCTCGTGATCCTTACTGTTCCCCAATTCATTTCCCTGTGTTTTTCCTACGGACTGCATTGCTTATCATCGTCCACTCTCCCGTACCTGTCTCCTGTCTGCCATCACACACAACTGTTGGCAATTCCCCTAAACATGCAAACCCTCCATATACTGTATGCACTCTGTTCTACCATCATTCATTGTCAAGTCTTGTTATAGTGAAGTTTCTTTTAAATATATCTCATGTATTACTCGCCTGTTTATATTAAATCTCCATTTGAGCATTCCTCCAAGCCTCCTTGTGTATCTCAAATGATAGCTTAATGCCCATTCACACTATAAGCAACTAAGCGACATCATCCCAATAATTTCAATGGAGAGTTGGCGACTTCCAATGACATGAGGAACCAGCAACCAGACCAAAACAGGTTAAACACAAAGAAAGATATTGAGTAAAGAAAGAATGTTAGCAGCTGGGACATCATTTACTACCATAGTAGATAAAAACACAGTGTAGCTGGCCAGTCAGAGCACACCGTGATTTTTAGAATGATGGGCTTTGTAAAAGAAGATGTTAATGTGTTGTTGAACTGTAAAACATGTTAACACACTGAATTACATCAAATAAACACAATAATGTCCGTTTTAGCTATGTCATACCCTTTATGAAAAGCGATGATGTGTTAGCAAATAAAAAAAATATTTATGACTTGTGAGGTCAGAGCACTGATTTGATAAAATGTAACCTCTGTTGTATGTTCAAAAATGGTTAACAGACATGCTACTCAAAACATAAAGTTGGGGACATGTAGGGAGAGCATTTACAATAGATGGCGTCATTTTAATTTCAAGGGGTTTTAAGTTGAATCCCCATTCAGCTGCTTATTTTAAAGCAACACAAATAAGCTTTGTGACAATGTGCTTGTCTGATTACTACAACTAAATTCAAAAGAAAAAATATACTACACTATAATATAAGTTTTATACATTTGTTTTACAGAGTGTAATGTTATTCATGGCATATTTTCACATAGGTTCCTATCCTCGCCTCTCGCTGAGCTTCAAGCTTAAGAGAAACATTGGTTACTTCATTCTGCAGACCTATATGCCGTCCACCTTGATCACCATTCTGTCCTGGGTATCCTTCTGGATCAACTATGATGCCTCGGCTGCCAGGGTTGCTTTAGGTAGGCAGTGACCTGATAAACACAATTTCTTGCATTACAGTAATGAGATGTGGGTATTTGTTATTTGTTTCCCCTGATTTGGGGGTTAAATATGACATTGGCCTTCTGTTCACAGGTTTTTACAGACCCATCTCATATATATTAAACCCTAATCATATTTGAAAGTATCTTGTCAAGCACAGTGACATTAGTTTGATGCCTTTTTTACACCACACATTCTCACCCTTGATTTTCCAAGCCTCCACTTTTTTACTGTCATCACTGGTTATGTAAGGCTGATGATAAGCAGTAGTGTGCAGGCTTCTCAGCGTGAATGAGCACTTATGATTGCTGACTGGCCTTATTCATTCATCCACAGAAGAGCAAATCAATGTAGCATTTAAAAAAAATAGAGCGAGAACGTTGATATAGTATAAGGGTATGTTGCGTATAGCCCATTTTGTTTAGAATTATAAAGCATTTGGTTGTAAAACATATATGGCAATATACATGTGTGTCTTGGTTTTTCTGTCTGTAGTACCACACTGGCATGACAAGTATCGCTGTTATTTAAGACCATGAACCAGGAGTACGAGGAAAGAATATGTATTTCTATTGATAAAGTGTAATTTGAAATGCATGCCTATCAGTATAAAATAATTAAGTACTTTAGCATAACTGATGGTATCAAACAAGAAAATTATTACAAATAAATGAGACAATTTTGAAGTACTTAATATTTGTTCTTGAATTTCTCTTGAATCTAGGAATCACCACTGTGCTCACCATGACCACCATAAACACGCATTTGCGTGAGACGCTTCCAAAGATTCCATATGTCAAAGCCATTGACGTGTACCTTATGGGTTGTTTCGTCTTTGTCTTCCTGGCTCTGCTGGAGTATGCGCTGGTCAACTACATCTTCTTTGGCAGGGGACCTCAGCGGCAGAAGAAAGCTGCAGAGAAAGCTACCACAGCCAACAATGAAAAAATGAGAATGGATCCGAACAAAGTATGCTTAAAATGGCTCTATAATAACTGACAGTTTAATATTTCTCTGTCATCTTAAGGAACTAATTTATAGTACCTTGCCGTAATTGGAAAAAACATTATAGTATTTTAATCACATACCAGATAAGTTAACCAGATGTGCAGATTCAATCTCATGGTACTTTGAAAAAAACTATTTTACCAGGGGGATCATTTCATTTCTTATCTGTACATTTTAGTGTGATCTACTTTCGCACTAATGCAGTTAAGTATAGGGGTTGGGATAATTTTTTTTGTGTATTTTGTACACATTAGTACAATTCAGCCACTAAAATACTTAAGAATTCTCATCAGATAATTGCCACAGGGTTTGGTTATAATGGACTTAATTGTATCACCTCCAACACTAATTTGTTACTTAAGAGACCAGAAACTGCTCACTCTAAACTGCTTCCAGAATATTTTTATTCAAAATTTTGTAAGCCAGACCAACTCTTTACTTGTGTTTATTTTGTTATTTTTTATTTTATTGTTGTCCAGTGTGTGTCCACCGTAATTGCACCGGTTATTTTGGCTGTTGGCGGTTTAAGATGTGGGTTTAGGATGGGGGTGCAAGTTTTTTTTACCAGTTATTTTTTACCAGTGTTGTGGTTGAAGACTGTTAAAGGGGCATGTACTTTAGTTTAGATATTTGAGGCATAATCCACAAATTGCCAGCATTCAAATAAAATTTTGAAAATGTCACCACCACTTTGAAAAGTGACAGGTCAAGTCAAGTCAGCTTTATTTATATAGCGTTTTTTTTATAATTTCCATTGTTACAAAGCAGCTGTACAAGAAAACATTGACTATAAGCAAAACATATAAGGTTATGCAAGTCAAAACACAGGTCAAATATCAGACATACTATAAATTTCTATATGCAGTGTTAATTAAATAAAACTATAAAATGACAGCGTTGACAGTGCTGATTTTTATGCTTTCAGTGGTTGGTGGGAAATGTAGTTCAGAGAGAGGATGCTCTGTATGCCAGAATGAAACAGAGGGATATTGACGCTCATGACTCCATGTGGGAACCGATCTTTGTGGACGATGCAGCATTAGGACTAGGCGATTCAAAAACTAAGGTACTAAACAAAAAGGTTCATTAAGAAAGTTACGGAGTATGATAGGGCAAATAATTTGAGACCCATGTTTTTGTTCAGTCTTGTTTTCCTCCATTAAAGTTCACCCAAAAAATTTACTTTTTTATAATTTGCAAGAGAATTCCATACCTACGACTGTCTTTTCGTCTTTAATTTGTTTAAAGGGCTTAATGACCTAAATATAACAAAGTAGGGTTTAAGAGGTGACATGAAGTCTGTCTGCCTTCATAAATTATATTGTTGTCTTTATCTGAATATTTTGCAACAATAACTGACTTATAATAACAAAAATACATAAAAGGGAGGTTTCCCGGACAGGGCTTAAGCCTAGTCCCAGTCTAATTTAAATGTTGGAGTTGTTGGAGTTGATTGTGCTGTCTCAAGATGTACACTACTAATGTTTTTTGTAAAGTAATTGTTTTGATTTGTTTAAATATTCTAATTTTACCAAGGCCTAGTCCTGGCTCAAACTAATCAATTTCCGGGAAAACGTCCCATATACTGTAGTAATATTTCCCTCTGGTGTCCACTTAAAGAAATTATTTTGTAATCACACAGAAAGGGTTAGAACTTCCTTAAAGTATTACTAAGGGCATTCTGCCCTTACAACAATTAGCGACCACACCACCCAAGTTGAATTACCTGCCGCAACACTTCTCAAATCACTAAAAAAAAATTAATAGAAAAAGCACCTAATATTCGAAAGATATTGAATGAGCATATGAACATTCACATACCAAACAGGAGAACAGGAGTCATTCACATTTGCAGTGATGTAAGTTCTTTAATACTTGGAAAATCCACACCAGTATAAAACAAGTCAGCCACTCTATGTAGCCAGGTAGCAGAACAGACACCAGCTTTATGAAAAAATTGTCACCATTAAAGGAGAATAAATAAAAAAGCGAATACAAAATATCAAAGTCAGTTGAGATAGTGATGCAACGTCCGGTGTCCCTACTAATTTTGTTGTAAGTATTTTATATACACCCACTAAATAAAGCTCATTAATAACTGGTATAGGTGTGTGTGTGTGTGTGTATACACAGTGTATATATCCACTCACCTAAAGGATTATTAGGAACACCTTTTCAATTTGTTCAATGCAATTATCTAATCAATCAATCACATGGTAGTTGCTTCAATGCATTTAGGGGTGTGGTCCTGGTCAAGACAATCTCCTGAACTCCAAACTGAATGTCAGAATGGGAAAGAAAGGTGATTTAAGCAATTTTGAGCATGGCATGGTTGTTGGTACCAGACGGGCCGGTCTGAGTATTTCACAATCTGCTCAGTTACTGGGATTTTCACGCACAACCATTTCTAGGGTTTACAAAGAATGGTGTGAAAAGGAAAAACCATCCAGTATGCGGCAGTTCTGTGGGCGAAAATGCCTTTTTGATGCTAGAGGTCAGAGGAGAATGGGCCGACTGATTCAAGCTGATAGAAGAGCAACTTTGACTGAAATATCCACTCGTTACAATCGAGGTATGTTGCAAAGCATTTGTGAAGCCACAACCTTGAGGCGCATGGGCTAAAACAGCAGAAGACCCCACCGGGTACCACTCATCTCACTAAAAATAGGAAAATGAGGCTACCATTTAGACGAGCTCACCATAATTGGACAGTTGAAGACTGAAAAATGTTGCCTGGTCTGATGAGTCTCGATTTCTGTTGAGACATTCAGATGGTAGAGTCAGAATTTTGGTGTAAACAGAATGAGAACATGGATCCATCAGGCCTTGTTACCACTGTGCAGGCTGGTGGTGGTGGTGTAATGGTGTGGGGAATGTTTTCTTGGCACACTTTCGGCCCTTAGTGCCAATTGGGCATCGTTTAAATGCCACGGCCTACCTGAGCATTGTTTCTGACCTTGTCCATCCCTTTATGACCACCATGTACCCATCCTCTGATGGCTACTTCCAGCAGGAAAACGCATCATGTCACAAAGCTCGAATCATTTCAAATTGGTTTCTTGAACATGACAATGAGTTCACTGTACTAAAATGGCCCCCACAGTCACCAGATCTCATCCCAATAGAGCATCTTTGGGATGTGGTGGAACGGGAGCTTCGTCCCCTGGATGTGCATCCCACAAATCTGCAACATAGAATTAAGGCAGTTCTGAAGGTGAAAGGAGGTCAAACACAGTATTAGTATGGTGTTCCTAATAATCCTTTAGGTGAGTGTATACTGTATATATACAGAAAATAATGGGTGAATAATGACAAACTCTTTATTTTTTCGGGTGAACTGTCCCTTTAAAAGCATCTGTTTCCTCCATTGCCATCACCACCTGTCTTCCCTTCAAACCACTCACTAAAATAAGTGTTTACAAGGGTCACAATAAGGTTGCATATTGCAGCTATTGTTTATTGTTTACAATACTTTAGAAAATACAACACAGAAATATGCATTGAACATTTTCTAGTTCACCATCCATTATCTAATTTTCTAATATTTGACCTAAAAAAGGAAATGTATACCACAAAGCTGTGTACCATCCTACTCTACCATACCTTATATCTCCATCTGCACCCATTTCCATAAGACTGTGTGTAACTGGCACTTTGTTGGTTTGTCTCAAATTGTGTCAAATAATTTTTGTGTTAAAATGATCAAGTTTAAAGTGTAAATAATGAACACCAATAGGTAAGTCAGCATGATTTGGTATAATTTAAACTTCTGGTGTTCTGGTAATTGACAAATATTATTGCTTATCACATGTGATGTCACAAATAGCAGTAAAGTTATGATTTCTCCCCATGCTGTAAATTAAGATTTTTGGTTATGAAAGCTGATGTTATGCACATAGCCGCGGGAAATTCTTTGGAGTATGGGTTGCTGTAATTATTTACTTTTTGGCCAGGGCTGATGCAGGGTTTTAATTTTATCATGGGTTTGCGCATCATTATGATCCCTGCAAATCTAGCTTTAATAATGCGGGAAATGTCTGCATCATTTGTATTTGTTTTGTATCTGATCAAATAATTAAATAAATCCACTGATTCAGACTAAATGAAATCAAAACGTAAAATCTTATTCTAGAATTTAAAACCACAATCACTCCTGCACCGGCCCCCTCTGACCATGTCTACAAAATACATTTTCCTTTGAATGCTGAGTCCTGTTGAGCATCTCCGTGTTTCTCACGGTCAGTGTGGTCTGTCTTATGCTGATCTTGTCACACACCGGAATGTTTCAAAGTGAGCCAAAGAGTTTATTTACTGATTAACATTGAAAAGACACATGTTTTTCAAGTAATACAGAATAGTTAAAAATGGCACATAGAAATGAACCCGTACTCATACTAACTGTAGACCTCTCAACCACAATCTCAAATGAAGAAACTGCTTTTTTTTCTTACTGCTGGCCTGCATGCAAAACTCCAAACTTGGCCTTTCTCTTTTAGGGTTGATGCTGAAATAGAGGGCATCAATGTATAAAGCTGTACAGTACAAAGTTTAAAAATAAAAAAATGTTGCACCATTTGGACAAAAAGACCAACAAGATTCACTAACGAATTACATGATGTCATGTGCCTTTTGAGTGAAGTCATTAATGTGTTATATTAGTGAAAAGTCAAATTAATAAGATTTAAAAAAAAATATTACAACAACCCTATTCCCTGCGGTTATGGTACTGCTTCTTACCTGTTAATCTATCTTCACCTCTTAGATGGACCCTCATGAAAACATTCTCCTCAGTCCCCTGGAAATCAAAAATGAAATGGGTGCTTCAGAGTTGACCCTGGGTTTGGGTGACCCACGTGCAACCATGCTGGCCTATGACAGTACCTCATTACAGTATCGGAAAGCTGGCCTGGCCAGACACAATTTTGGACGCAATGCACTGGAACGACATGTGGCACAGAAGAAGAGCCGACTACGACGGCATGCTTCACAGCTTAAAATCACTATTCCTGACCTAACTGATGTCAATTCAATTGACAAGTGGTCAAGAATTATTTTTCCTACCGTCTTTTCTTTTTTCAATGTCATTTATTGGCTGTACTACATCAACTAAATGCACTACTGATTTTTCCATCATTATATTCTTCCTCCGGTAGGTTTTGCAATACACGCAAACTTCAAGACTATTTCTTTTAATTCTTGTATTCACCTTAATTGCTGGCTGATACACACACTCTGATGAGGTTATAAACAAATTCTGCCTGCTTCAAAGTCACATTTTATGTTGGAATATTTTTTGTGATCTTGTTAAATGTTTGGTTTCATTTTTTATGATGATTTTTATTAGGATGTATATACTTCGTTGACAAATGTTCAAAACAAATATAAATGATATTTATACCAAAAGAAATATTAGTGTCATTAGTCAAACAGTGGATAAATCTTCTATGGCATTTTACCATGAATTCTCGACCAATTTATTCCTTTATACACACAACACACAACCACTCAATCATTAAATTGCCATTATGTTTTCGGTTAAAGTTTGATGTTAAGTAACTGCATGCTTTGAAAGTTCTCTGCAATATGAACTTCAATTTGCTAACTTTTTAGGAAATGCACAAACTGCACATTGCAATTTCTGCACCCAGTTTTGCGGCCATGTTTCTTTGAGCCAATTGGCAGAGTTGTGACTAATCTCTTTGGAGCCGCAACAAAGGGTAAAGGTTATTGACTGAGGAATGTCATTTACATTAACTTTTAGGCATTTAGCAGATGCAAGTATTCATACTGTCCCAAGAACTTCACTAGTGACTGTCTTGAGATATGATGTCAAACGTTGCTGACACTTGGAAAACATCTACTACAAGTGGAAAACAGTAGTGCACTTATGACATCTACCTCCAGGGGCTGACTGGACCATGAACAATACCTTGGCCCCCAGACTTCTACTGATAGCCATAAAGACTGGTCCACAGTGCAGCTTACTCTGGTCAGGCACCACTCACTGAAACACGGAGATAAATTAATTCTTCTATTGTTTGATGACCACAAATGACGCAACAATCAATGGCAGACAACACAGAATACATTAATGTAACATTTGCTGACACTTTGTTATCAGAAATTATGTCCTTTAAAATTAAAACGTAGCTTTACTTGCTTAACTGGCTCAAAATGTTAACATGTTTTTTAATGCCACAAATGAATTTTCGTGTAACGTTTTCGCTAATGAACTAAAGCACTAAAAAGTGCTTCTTCAATAGCTTGTATGAATCTGGTATCTTGTTGGCACAACTTTGTTTCTAAGGGTGTGTGTGCGCCCTGATGTTTGGCATTGACAGTGAATCCATTAAATCTGATTCAGTTTAGAGCAGTGATTCTCAACTCTATCCTTCGAGATCCATTTTCCTGCTGAGTTTAGCCCCAACTCTGAAAAAACACACCTGAACAAGCTATTTCATGACATTCTGACATTTTACATTTTACTTGTTTCAGAAAGTGTTTGGTAGCAGGAATCCCATTCCTTTTATTTGGAAATTCTCCCAGAAAAGCAAGGCAAGGTGAAAGAAAGAGCCCGCCCACGCTCCAACCTACGAGCGAGACCTGCTCACCATCAAGATTGGCTGAGCAGTGGGCCAGCAGCTCGTTACTATTGCGATAGTGAAGTTTAGATGTATCAGTTTGTTCATGGCATTTCAGTGGTGGATGTTATATAAACGGTGGATATTACGCTGCATTTGGAGATCGTTTGAAACTGATAGTTTTTAGCAGGGTCCCAGTGCTAAAATATTCTGGACATGAACTGCAAGCAGTAAGTCAAACTAAATCATATGTTTGTTCTTTGTTGGCAATCAGCTTGTGTGTGCATAATAAAAAAAACACGAAGGGATTAATGCGATGAGTTGTTGTGTGCACGTGCTGTAGTATCGTCCCACTGCCTGCATCCACCAGCTCGTGTTTTTCAGGAGATACTTGTACAGCTGTATCTCTCTTTAATTAATATGAACAAACGAAATACTTTTTCGAAAATGCGACGTATGCAATACTGCTACTGTATAGGTACTCAAGATTAATATGAGATTGGCAGAAACTGAGTGTGTTACCCAATCTTTAAATTGAACGTGTCTATTTCTGAAGACTTTGATTAGCTTGTTCGATTGTGTTTTCTCAGAATTGGGGCTAAGTTAGGGGGGAAAGTTTATCCTTGAGCCAGACTTAAGAACTGTTTTATTTTTACTTTTTTCATTATGTGTGTGATATATTGCAAATGCTGGGCGTGACAGTTTTTGAACAATTTGTATCCAAATCTTATATAGAATTTTTTTCCTTCTGTTGTCTAACGATTGAACACATGTTAACATGTACTGTATGTTTTGATAATCACAATGTATTATTAATTTTCATGTAGATTTTCTTTTTGATTTAAAAAGCCAGCAGTTATGGAAGGTCTAGGCTTATTTAGTAAAAAAGCAATTCAAATTAAATAATTAATTTGTATTGTATACATATCCATGTATTGTAAATATATTTTGTATAGGATTGTATAAAATACTATACCTGTATGTATTCAGATGAAATGAGATGCCGTAAGGTATGGTTTCTGTATACTCATATGATTTAATATTGGGATGAATGTTGATGGAGGTTGTGATGTAGAACCAAGACTTTTATTTCATCATGACAAATGATGAAATAAAGATCGCCTTTCTAAAAAAAACATCTTCCTCTGGTGTGAAGGGTGTAGGTTTATAATATACAAAGCCTGAAAATTTATAAAAGCACAATGTTAACCAGATGTAATGGAGAAAAGACATTCATATACAATACATTAGTTGTTTTTTTAAGTATATTCATTTTCATGCATGTAAACGGTTTTTACTATTTTATCAGCCCGAAATTACATTCTAGTTTGGCAGCAAACATGTTTCCCATTTTAGTAAATCGATGTCTTGTGTACTTAAAAGTCTGAATTAAAATCATAGTTCACTGAAACATTAAAATAATCATATAATTGACTCACCCTTACAACCCTTTCCAATTTTCATGTTAATCTACTGCCAAAAGAGTCCACTCAATTGTCTATTCAGGCACATTTTGCATATATTAATGTCATATACATTGAAACAATCACACACATTGATGAACATTTTCTCCACTAATGAAAACATAAATCAAACAAGAGTATTGATTGCAAACATTACTCTCCTCTAGTGTGTACAAAATGACAGGGCATGATTTCGATTCCATGAAAGGGACATTCCGCCTAAATAATTCTGCCATAAATTATTCACCCTCAAGTCGTTCGATAGCCTTAGGACATCCGTTTATCTTCGGAAAGCAAATTAAGATTCAGCGCTTTGAGGTTTGTGACCTAAATAGTACACCTAGTGCCATTTTCAATTGCGACCATCTTGTTTTTAACATTAAGGTTGTGTGTGTATTTATTGCTGCTTATCTTATATTTCACATCTTGTAACTTATATATATATATATTTTATTCGGCCAAGCCTCTTTGTTTTGCTTTAAAGAGAAGTCGTAGCCGAGGGGAATCGGATTCACGTGTTTACGCACAGGTTGGATGTCTGATTAAAAGCAACATTTGTGGCACAGAAAAGATGCTAAATAATTGATCTGGTTTGGGTGTGTTTATACTGTATCTGTGTAAATAATGTACCTGCAATAATATTCGATCTGTCCCAGATTTCAAGAAACTATATTATTTTGTCAGTTGAAACACAATGTTCATTTGTTGGTGAACTATTCCTTTAACAGGGATAAAACTAATAATTAACATTGATATCATTGTGGATTCACTTAATCTTCTTATCTCCCAATCATTTCAGTGACCAAATAAAACATTAGAAAGCATTTATTATACACTATTTGTTGACAAGGATGTGAAAACTTGTGCCTGCAGAAAATTAACCAACACATGTATTTGTTTATTTTTAAACGTGCATTACTAACCTTCCCTTTATTGCATGTAGTACTATAGTAATATCATACTGTACATTTAAATAAATATTCTGACATTGGTATTGCCTAACCCCCTTCTATCAAATTTAGCTAAGGTCCCCTAAGACATTCATTCATAAAAACAGTTTAAAAAATATAACTGGAAATAAGAGACAGCATCTTTTTAAAAGATTAGAAATACTAGTTTATTAACAACCTGTGTGAACTATGCTATTAATTGTGACTGCAGATTTATAATTAATGTAACAATTAAGTATAAAAACGTGGAGTATTTAAGATATAATTTCTTGCTTATTTAGAAGAAGAAAAAACATATTCATACTGACTAACAATTATTAGCATTTTCATTTTGTATGTTTGGATTGTTTCTTCAAAATTAATACACCATTGTTATACAGTACTTCCTTAAATTGTTGACCCCATATCATAAGTGTGAAACCATGCACAATAATATTTCTAAATGTTTTGATTCATAATTTACTTCTTAAGCAGTGTTATGGAAAATGTTTGGTGGTCAATAATGTATATACTTTGAGACTTGCTTACCTAAACAACAGCAGACACTCTGTCTACTTGTTACACCAGAAATTTCTCACAAACATGATGTTTGTAATTAGCCTACTAACTTTACCTACCAAAGGCAGATTCTGAATACAAAGCATACTTTATGTAATTACACACACAAGTGTTTTGTGAGCCTAACTATTTTGTAATAAACCAAACTGCATACACTCAACTGTCTATTGAACAAGAATCCCAGTAAAGGCCCAGGACTGTTCTGTACTGTATATCAGCATATGTGGAATGCCCCTTTTTCAGTCAAATTCAAGAACTGCAACTAACTATTGAGCTGTGGTTGTCAAACATGAAATATACTTGTTACATCTGCAAAGTGTCCTCTTTTGAATCTTCATATGTACAGCATGTGGTAATCCTGTAGTACGTATTACTACATATTGTGCCTTTGAATGGATAAAGTGATAAATATATATAAAAAGATGAACATATAGACCATCCTCCCAACAGATCTTGTTAAATATGCATCAGTGCTGAGAGCTCAGTACCATGGGCTGGAATGTTCATCTGTATGAGCAGAAATACCCATGTGCTTTAAAGCTGTCTTTTGCTCAGCAGTGCAGTTATAATCGAGTCATTACAGTGAACTTCGGTTGACTTGCATTACGTAAACTCATTTTGAAAGAAGCTGCATTTACATCACTTCTACTACTACATGAGGAAAAACAGCATCAAACTGAATTTCTCAGTTGCGACTGCAACCTCTGTTCCCTGATGGAGGGAATGAGACAGAATTGAGGTTTGAAATTGAGAACCTATTAACTGTGATCACAATTTCAAAACACCAGTGAACTTGGGGAATGGCATACAGGTATAAAGGAAGATGGCATGCCCAATCATTCAGGTTTTGTGCTGAGGAAGAGGTTTTGTGCAGAGGTGTCTGCCGGTTGCTGCAGCGGACAGCAAAGCATTGTGGCATGAGGGGGACCACAGCTCGTTGGCTCCATCAAACCGTAACCAAGATGTTACCTTTCTGACGGTCTCTCGACGTTGTGATGAGACAGAATAGGGTCCCTATATGAAACACTACGGCGTTGAGCTGCATCATGACCTTGAGTAGAGCAACTATCGCTGGCCTGGGCAGGTCACTAGTGAGCTCTCCATGATATCCTTCATCAGGGGAATAGGTGAGAAGCATTAGCTCTAAAAACGAAGTCTGGTTGGGCCAATAGGGTGCTACAAGCAGCACTTGATGCTGCTGTTCCCTGACTTTAACAAGTACCTGAGCAATGACGTTCACTGGGGGAAGGCATACTTCTGCTTGTCCGCCAAGGTGTCTGTTTCAAGGGGGCCCTCCATCAGCAAGTAGCAGAAACAGGTCAAACTGAACTGCATTGGGATGGAGTCGCCACTCTACACGGATTGTAACCTGGCAAAGGAGAGCTGACTTCTATCATCTGCCATTAGCATAAACAACCCTGGTGATTGATGTATGTCACGGCACCCATGCTGCCCAAGTGGACCAGCATGTGCCTGTCTTGATTGAAAGGCTGGAATTTCCTGTGCGACCTGGGTCTGCTTGCTACGTTTTTCGTCTTTTATCCAAACGTTTAGCTGGCATAGTTTAAATCCTGTCTGGCTAGCCCGCTTCTCTTAATGTTTACGCATGATGTCCGTATGCGGAGAGTAGGTGGTCTCTTGTGGCTGTTCATTAAACATTGCAAAAATAAAAGCCAAAACCAAAGTTCACAGAAAAAAGCTGCAATCTAACTAAAGCAGCGCCTGCAACACCGTGATGCAACTCTCCTATTGAAACCCTCCCACTTATCACCAGGGACAAAAAAATAAAAACAAATTAAATTGCTCACACATAACTAATTACAATAAAAATCACACTATATTGCCACCTAGTGGTGCAACTAGGTAACTACTACCTTACATGCATTACCTGTCAGGACTCTGTCCTTCCTGTCACGAGTTTTCTAGCTCCCTGGGCAGGGTCGTGACATTACCACGTCTTTCAGGTTTCTGTTTTGTTATGTGTGGACACAAGTGGCTTGTGTTGTCACTTGGCGCCACATGTCCTCCTGTCATGTCTTTTAGCCTTGCCCTCCTTAATCATAATCATGCCATTAGTGTTTAGTCTTGTCACCTGCCCGTCACCGTCCCTGGTCTATATTCCTCCAGTTTGCTTTCCCTTAGGGTTTCATCCCAGTCACCTGCTGCCACTCTCCCTGTGTAATTAGTCCTCGTTAGTGTCTCCATTTATCTAGCCACAGTTTCTCTCTGTCCCTTGTCATTGTTTGTTTGTACTCTCCGAATTCTCCCCTGTATACCATTCCTTGTGTTTTTGGATTACCCTTGCTCCTGTTCCAAGGTTGTGGACTTCTAGTTTATTTTGTCATGGTAGATACAATCTTGTTTTGTTTTTCCCCTTGTGTTTTCCCCTTTTTGGTTTTGCCTTGTTTTTGTTCATGTTTTCCCCATCGTGGGTGTTTTATTAAATACAAGTTTGCTTTTTTTACCATTCATCATCCTGCACTTGGGTTCAATCCTGTTACGACAGAGGCCGGAGTCAGATGCGGGAATCAAGAATTGATTTTACTCAGGCAGTGTAATGATCAAGGATTCACAGTCACAAAACACAGGAGAGTAGGCAGTCAATAATACACAGAACAAAAGATCCCCACCAAAAAATAAACCTATCTATAGGCTCGAGCGCTCTGCCGATTACATTTGGGCAACTTGGTTCAAAGGATTGTCCCGATCTGTAAGGAAGTTACTGGCTGAAGGAGATGACAGAAATTTGTGAAAAAAAATGGTCTAGGTATAGTAATCCTCAAAAGCAGAGTCTAGTTCAACCTCCCGAATGTGCATGGGAGGGATAATCCATAGTCGGGAAATGAGATGTCCGAAACTAGCGGGTAATATCCAAGACTAGAGAGTAGTAACCAATTCAAGACAGTAATATCCAAGACAAGGGCGTAAATCCACAAGGTCATCAAGACACACTAACGATCTGACAAAGAGTGGGGAAGGAACGAGGAATAAGTAGTTCATGAATTAACCGGAGAGTGGGAACAGATGTGCGTGATGAGTGGAAAAGAGCACCTGGTGCACTAGGGGAAGTGGAAACACACGGGAGGCGGGGGCAGACACAGACAAAAACAAAGACTAACAAACAAAACAAGACAGGTTCAGACCTGGAACCAAAGGTCCAGGTCTTCGTACATCGCTAATCCAGTTAGCTGGATTTTATTGTTGACAATTTGGCATGATCTTGGATTGTTTGGTTCTTGGACGCTCATCCTGGACTTGCTGTCATAGCAACAGGTTCGTAAGCTTGAACCTGCTCAGGAGCTGGTAAACAGGATTAGATTGCAGCTTTATAAGCAGAGGAGATAGGTAAGTCTGTCGCAGCCATGTCTTGTCCATTTATACGACAGCAACCTGAAGATGCAAGAATAATTCGCAGAGCTTTTCGAATTAACCGCGTATTGCGGGATAGACAGGATCCTTTATCGCAGCGCGATAGCGTAATTGTTGAGAGATACCGTTTTTCTCGTGAGGGTGTTATTATCATTATCATTATCATTAATTTGTTGGAACCACACATTATGTGTTCAACACAGAGGAGTCAGGCTTTAGCAACAGCACAGACTGTGTGCATTGGCCTGAGATTCTTTGCGAGTGGCACTTCCCTTTACACTATTGGAGATGCTGAGAACTTGGTGAAAAGTGCTGTCTGTCGTGCCATTCACAAAGTTTATCTGGCGCTCAAGCAGTTTTTAGGGGGTTTTGTGGCATTTCCAAGCTACTTAAGACCACAGGTTGTAAAGCAAGATTTTTTGCTATTAATTGTTAATGACAGGCAATCATGACCATGCCAATAAGTATGACTAACAGTATGTGTCCTTCAGGCTTCCCTAACGTGATTGGTGCCATAGACTGCACACACGTCCCCATCAAGGCCCCACCAGGTCCCAATGAGGGGGATTTTGTAAATGTGCCGGTAAATTACTATTACAATTTGTAATATTCCAGATTAGTAATATATTACTTGGAAAACAAAGGAATGAAATAAAAAGTATGCAGTTGACTGACTAGAATATCTTAGATGGTGTGTGACTCTATGTTCCATATAACCAAGGTGGAAGCAAAATGGCCAGGATCAGTGCATGACTCAAGACATTTCAGAGTCACATTTATGCACATTATTTGAACATGGTAAGGGAACACAAATTTCAAGCTCACAGTATCATACACAGTATTATGCCGAGCATAACAGAACTGCATTTTTCCATTATACAGGGGATTTTTACGGGATCCTGCTTGGAGACGGGCTATGCCTGCAGGCAGTATTTTATGACGCCCTTCCCTGAGCCAAACCCTGGACCACAATCCTGTTACAATGCAGCTCTAGCCAGGACAAGGGCACGCATTGAAATGACCTTTGGGCAACTAAAGGGAAGATTTCAGTGTCTGAAAAGTCTGAGGGTTGCACCTGACAGGGCCTGTGACATAATTGTTGCATGTGCCATATTGCATAACATTGCCACTATCAGAAAGGAGAGGACCCCTGTGGTGGGGGTGCAGCCTGATGATGACCTCCAGCCAGTGCACTTGGACCAACCTAGTGGCAGAGCTGCACGGGGCAAAATGTTTCTCTATGGGGACTTTTATTATGAAAGGGTTTTTCTCTGCCGTGCCCAGGGAAAGATAAAGAAGAGACGTCTGGGAAATAAGAAAAAACATCAGTTTTATTTCGCGAGGCAGACACGCCATGTTTGTTGTACTTGAGGTCGACATTTTTCCGTTGCAGCTGTAGTGTAAGACAGTGGTGCACGTTCGGATTAAGTCTCGTGAGGTTAGTGTACATCAACATTATGATGTGAAACTGTAGACGCAGCTGAAACAGAGCTTTTGGTCGATTGCGTCATCGGACAGAGAACGGTGTTGGAGACCGGTTGAGAGCACGAGAGAGAGTTGCTAGGGCCGTGAGTTACCTTGAACACGTATGAATGCGTATATGAGCTGATCGTTTGATTTTGAAGTAGTGATTCGTTTTTTTGAAAGACGTTTTTGTGTGTGATCTAAACCAGTTAGCTAAGCGCACCACGTGCGAGCCTAACTGAGCTGCGCCATTTTTGCTCCGGACATTTCCTGAGTTTCCCCGGGTCACGCAGAGATTTTCTGTTTTCTGTTCTGTGGGGAAAATGTATTCATGAGAATCATTTAAGTGACGCTTAACTGAAAGTAGTTCTTTGAAGTGAATAATCTGTGTTGATTTGGTATGTAAATGAGTTGTGGTTTTGAACACTTTTGAGTTGTAAAAAAAAGTTTTGTTTTGAAAATGTGAATCATTTGGTACTATTGCAAGGAAACGAGAAGTCATGAACTGTTTATTTGAATTTTATATTTTTTTGTTACCTTGTTATTTTATTGAAACAGGCCCTTCCAGCAGAAACACAATTTACTAAGGGCAATAAAATAAATTACTAATTGTTCAATTTAGACATTGAATAGTTATTTTTGAACTTACCTTGGGGTAGGGGCGTCTCACTTACACTGTTAGGATTAGGTGGGTGGGAATGTGAACTTAAACTTATTCTTCACCACATACACTTCAGGAAGCCACCGTGTTGACACACTCGCCTGAAGCCTACACTGCCTACTCCTTTAATACCTTCGAAATGGTGTAAGGTAAAACATATACACATAGAGGGCATACTGAGGCTCAAAGCACCGGAGTGGGGAATAAGATTCCTCCGCTCTTAAGTCTTCCAGGGTAGTGTGTTAACTTTCCCCTACGAGGCGAGACATACAGTCCCGTTACATTTGGCATCACAAACAGGATAGAATTAAACTGTATTTACCTTCTTGTTTTGTCTCACACGTCCCCGGGCCTCCAAGCTGAAGAATGGCAGAGTTTGAGGAACTGAAAAAGGAGATGGCGGAGATGCAGAGGCGGTTTGCCGAACAGGCGGGAGCACTCGACCAGGCAAGAACCGAACAAAGAGAGGCACTGTCGCTAGCAAGAGCCGTCATCGAGCGTCAAACTACCGCTCAAGCACCCCCAGCTGCCATTTATATTCCCAGGGACAGGAAACTGCCAGAGTTCAGTGGCCGTTCGACCAAGACTGGAGAGTTGAGCGTTGAAGAGTGGGTTGCATCAATGAAATCTGCCTTTCAAGTGATGAGAGTACCTGCAGAAGATCGTGTAGAGTTGGCGAAACAGCATCTCAAAGATGAAGCCAAAACGACTGTCAGGTTCATGTTGGGTGATGGTGTAAAATCTACTGAGGATATATTTCGAGTCCTACTAGACACCTATGGAGACAAAGTACCAATTGGAACCAGACTGAAAGATTTCTACGAACGAAAACAAATGCCAGGTCAGATGATACGCTCCTACGCATATGACCTACAAGAAAGACTCAGCCGAGTTCAGCGCAGAGAGCCAAACAGAGTTCCAGAGGCCGAAAGTGTGTTAAAAGAACAACTTGTCCTAGGACTTCGAGATGATTTTCGTGAATTGAAAAGGCGAGTTAAAGAAGAAGCAAGCTTGACTTTTGTTCAGGTAATGCAAGCCGCAGAAGACTTGGGCTGAAGAAGAAGAGACTCAAACGCCGGACATTCCAAAACACAGCCCCCGTGTCAGAGTGGTGAGTGCTGATGCAGAGCATGCTTCCTCTACGTTAACACTGGAAAAACTGCATGAAGCCATACAGAAGATTGCTGCTCGTCAAGATGAACTTTACCAGGCAGTACACAGTAATAGCAGGGTACGACTTCAACAGAGTCGTCCAAAAAGACAACCCCTGAGGGACGGTGAGGGCAGGTACATCTGTTATTCATGTGGTGAACCTGGGCACACTAGCAGGCACTGTCCACAAAGTACTGAAGCAGCTACAGTGACTGATCAGTCTCGACGTTCTACAGGGGCACCTGGAACTAACGTAGGAAACGTTCCATCAAGTACAGCTCAAACCATCCCTGGGCCATCTATGATAAGAAGTCATACAGCTGAATGGACTGACGACGGGACAGAGAAGTTGAAAAGTGGTGCATTTGGAGATTGTCTGACTGTTGAAGTTAGAATAGCTGGTGTTAAGACAAACTGCTTACTGGATACAGGCTCAGAAGTGTCCACTATAACAGAGTCACACTTTAGGAAGCACTTCGGAGAACAGGAGCTGAGACTGTCATCTGCTCACTGGGTACGACTCACTGCAGCTAATGGACTTGACATTCCTGTGCTAGGATGCCTGCAAGCTGACGTGGAGTTTATGGGGAAGGTTCTCCCAGGAAAATGCATCTTTGTGCTGACAGACATGAGCCCAAAAGCAGAGGAGATAAAGGGACTTTCAGGAATCATTGGGATGAATATAATCAGTGAATTCAAGTCTGTGTTTGTCACCGGAAAGAATGTGAAGTCAGCCAACAAGTATGGACAACCTGCAGAAGCAAAGATACGAAGGGTGTTAGCCAGTGTCGAGAGAACAGAAACCTTGAGGAGTCCTGATGGCAAGATTGGGTTTGTCAAAGTTGGTGGAAAACAGGCCGTCATCATCCCTCCATTGAGTGAAAAGGTGTTCGAAGGTCGTTGCAGAGTGCCACCTAAAGTGAAGTGCCAAGTATTAATTGAGCCCACCACTGGAGTGAGTCTACCCAAGGGACTCCTAGTGGCCAATGTGCTAACAAAAACTGAGGGTGGTAAAGTTTCTGTACGTGTGATGAATTCGAGCGAGCGAACAATCAGACTTAACCCAAGATGCAGAGTGGCAGTAGTGTCTAAACCACAGGAGGTGTTAACTGAGAATACACTAGAATTTGAGGAGGAGGAAGGGACACTGCATGTCCGACGAGTGGCGCATGTTCAAGCAGTCGAAATCTCAGATAACCCCCCAGTACCAGTCCAGGTGAAATTACGAAAAGCTCACCCCTGCACAAAGAGAAGAACTTAACCAGTTGTTGGCAAAGTACAGGGACATATTCTCCAAAAGTGACAGTGACTATGGGTACACACAGTCGGTAACGCATGACATTCACACCGGTGATGCTCCGCCAGTGAAACAAAGGCACCGTAGAGTACCGCCACATGTTTTCCAAGAGTTCAAAAAACACGTGCAGGATCTAGTGTCACAAGGCATCCTTAAGGAGAGTGCAAGTCCCTGGGCATCCCCAGCAGCGATCGTTGTTAAGAAAGACGGCAGTGTGCGCTTCTGTTGTGATTACAGGAGGCTTAATCAGGTCACATGCAAAGACGCATATCCACTTCCCAGAGTCGAAGAATCTCTGGACGCACTGGGAAACGCTCAGCTGTTCTCCACTCTAGATCTTACGGCCGGCTATTTCCAGGTAGCAGTAAGTGAGCGTGATCGTGAAAAGACAGCAGTCACTACCCCGTTTGGACTGTTTGAGTGGACGCGGATGCCATTCGGGCTGTGCAATGCGCCAGCAACCTTCCAGCCCCTTTAGGGGAGTAGTGCTCGGGGATTTGACCTTCGATGTCCTCTTGATATATCTGGATGATATTATCATGTTTTCTAAAGACTTCAAGAGCCACTGTGAGAGACTAGAGCTGGTCTTTGATTGAAGTGACTGAAGCGGCATGGCCTAAAGTTGAAACCTAGCAAATGCTTTCTCTTCAGATCTGAGGTAAAATTCTTGGGTCACGTGATTTCCTCTGAAGGAATCCAAGTCGACAGTGAAAAGGTTAGTGCATTGGATACTTGGCCTGTGCCTAAAAGTGTGAAAGAAGTGAGACAATTGATTGGATTCATGAGTTATTACCGCCGGTTCGTACCAAGGTTTGCTCAACTAGCAAAACCATTGCATGCGTTAATGGGCAGCAAAGACAAAAGGAGAGCCTCTGAACTGTTCATGTGGAGTAGCGAATGCCAGACTGCATTTGACAAATTGAGACAATACCTGATGTCACAACCTGTCCTTGCTTACCCCAACTTCGGCCTTCCGTTTATCCTCACTACAGATGGAAGTCAACAGGGCCTCGGAGCTGTATTGAGCCAAAAGCAAGGTGGAGCAGAGCACGTCGTTGCCTTTGCTAGCAGAGGCCTGAGAGGATCAGAGCGGAATGACAAGTACTATAGTGCATTCAAACTGGAGCTGTTGGCACTTAAGTGGGCTGCAACAGAAAAATTTAAAGAGTACCTTATTTTCTCCAGGTTCACTGTAATCACTGACCATAATCCACTGCGTTATCTGGGGACTGCAAATCTTGGTGCAGTTGAGCAGCGCTGGGTGGCTCAGTTAGCGGAGCTTAATTTCGAGGTTCTGTATAAGCCTGGAAGACTGAACACCAATGCGGATGCTCTTTCAAGGATTCCCTCCAGTGAAGTTCCAGAGCAGGAAGACACAGAGCAGGATTTCATCAGACTGAACTCTGAGGAAGTGCGTGCATGCCTGTGGCCCACGCAAGACTCCAAGCCGGGCGAGACTGATGTTCAAGTGACCGTACAAGCGTCCATCAAGAAAGTGCTGACTGGTTACAGCTGGAATGAAATAAGGGAGCTACAAAGAAGTGATGCCTTGATGGGTCCTATGTACAATGCACTGTTCAAAGAGAGAAAACCAAGCAGGACAGAACAACAGAGTATGCCACCAGAGTCGAAAAAGCTTTGCAGGGAGTTCGAACGTCTTCGATTGCATAATGGAGTGATGTTTCGATGCATTCTTGATCCAAGGGATGGAGAAAAAATGAGGCAGTTGGTTGTTCCGGGCCCATTACAGCGTCCAGTTTATGATAGTCAACATGAGCATGGGGGTCATTTCGGAGAAAGGAGTACTCTGACACTGATGAGGCGGAGTCACTATTGGCCTAATATGTCTAAGGATGTTCAAGGATGGATAGCACAGTGTAAAATATGTACCCTTGCAAAGGATGTATTTCCAAGAATCCGAGCTCCGATTACTTGTAGCAATGTCACTGCTCCTTTAGAAGTGCTGGCCATGATGGACTATACTCAGCTGGAAATGTCTTTAGGAGGGTATGAAAATGTACTGGTTCTAACTGATATGTTTACCCGGTTTACAGTTGCTGTCCCAACCAAGAACCAAACAGCGAGAACCACTGCAAAGGCCCTCATTAAGCATTGGTTTGTCTGCTACGGGTGTCCAGCTCGTCTGCATTCAGATCAGGGAAGATGTTTCGAGGCGCAAGTGATCAAGGAACTCTGTAAAGCCTATTGTATTGAAAAAAGTCGTACAAGTCCCTATCATCCTCAAGGAAACTCTCAGTGCGAGCGGTTCAACCGCACAATGCATGATATGCTGAGAACGTTGACACCGGAGAAGAAGAAAGACTGGAAAACTCACCTACCTGAGCTAGTGATGGCTTACAACAATCACGTCCACTCATCTACTGGCTATTCTCCCTTTAACTTGATGTTTGGGAGGGATGCGCAACTTCCATTAGATGTGTTGGGTGGAAAGGATTTGGAGGAAAGTGATGCAGAAAACTTGGACGAATGGGTGAAGAGTCATCATGATCGACTAAAGACTGCCGTAGAAGTTGCAAATATGGTCGCACAGGAAGCTTCCAAGAGACGGAAAAGAGTCTATGACCGCAAAACCTCTGGAGCGCTTGTAAGGCCTGGGGATCATGTGTTGCTACGTAATCACAAACATAGGGGCAGAAATAAGATTCAAGACAAGTGGGAACATGCACCGTACATTGTAGTAAAGCAGAATCATTCAGACATACCTGTATTTACTATCAAACCTGAAAAGGGGGGTCCGTCCAGAGTAGTACACAGAGATCAGCTCCGTCATTGCACATTTTCTTTGTCACCTAGTATGCCACGTACAACCACATGTAGACACGTAAACCAGTCAGATACAGAAACTGAATTCCCAGATCTTGTGTGTTTTCCAGCCACTGCACATAGACAGAGTAAAGATAAAAGGGTGGTACCGATGGAAACAAATGATGTAGAACAAAGAGGGGGAGTAACACAAGAACAGGAGAATGTAGTGGAAGATTTGGTCTCTGAAGTAGAGTGGGGAGCACAAGGAGTTTCTGAGGATGCTGACATTTCAGATGTTGAAAGTGAACATGTTCCAGAGCTCAGACGCTCGCAAAGACAAAGCCGTGGTAAATTACCTGTGAGGTATAGAGATGATTATCTAATGGCATAAGGTTAAAATGTTTACTGAGGTTGTGATGAGAAATATATCTGTATGATCTTGTTTAAAATTGAAAAGAATGTGTCTTGTATAATGTTGCACTTTAAATTGTTCTGTTTATGTTTCAGAGACAGGCTGTCTGGAGATGTCGATGGTATGGCAGGGTTTAGCAGGGGGGAATGTAACGGAGGTATTTTTCTCTATGGGGACTTTTATTATGAAAGGGTTTTTCTCTGCCGTGCGCCGGGAAAGATAAAGAAGAGACGTCTGGGAAATAAGAAAAAACATCAGTTTTATTTCGCGAGGCAGACACGCCATGTTTGTTGTACTACAGGTTGACATTTTTCCGTTGCAGCTGTAGTGTAAGCCAGTGGTGCACGTTCGGATTAAGTCTCGTGAGGTTAGTGTACATCAACATTTTGATGTGAAACTGTAGACGCAGCTGAAACAGAGGTTTTGGTCGATCGCGTCATCGGACAGAGAACGGTGTTGGAGACCAGTTGAGAGCACGAGAGAGAGTTGCTAGGGCCGTGAGTTACCTTAAACACGTATGAATGCGTATGTGAGCTGATCGTTTGATTTTGAAGTAGTGATTCGTTTTTTTGAAAGACGTTTTTGTGTGTGATCTAAACCAGTTAGCTAAGCGCGCCACGTGCGAGCCGAACTGAGCTGCGCCATTTTTGCTCCGGACATTTCCTGAGTTTCCCCGGGTCACGCAGAGATTTTCTGTTTTTATATTTTTTATTATTTCCCTGCCATCCTTACGACATCTCACTGTCCTGTCTCAGCTGTTCACGAATTCATTACAGCTGTGGTTCAAGTCATCGCAAGTCACCACAAGTCTTCACAAGTCATCATATCAAAGTTGTCGTTGTCACAGTCCGGTACCACGGTTCGGTACGCGCACACACACATACACGAACATTACACTGATAACGAACTGAGTTTCGAGCGAATTGATTGGTTCAACTTCAATTTGAACTGTGTTTGTGATAACTCTGTGTGTAAAATGTATTCATGAGAATCATTTAAATGACGCTTAACTGAAAGTAGTTCTTTGAAGTGAATAATCTGTGTTGATTTGGTATGTAAATGAGTTGTGGTTTTGAACACTTTTGAGTTGTAAAAAAAATTTTGTTTTGAAAATGTGAATCATTTGGAACTATTGCAAGGAAACGAGAAGTCATGAACTGTTTATTTGAATTTTATATTTTTTGTTACCTTTTGTTATTTTATTGAAACAGGCCCTTCCAGCAGAAACACAATTTACTAAGGGCAATACAATAAATTACTAATTGTTCAATTTAGACATTGAATAGTTATTTTTGAACTTACCTTGGGGTGAGGGCGTCTCACTTACACTGATAGGATTAGGTGGGTGGGAATGTGAATTTAAACTTATTCTTCACCACATACACTTCAGGAAGTCACCGTGTTGACACACTCGCCTGAAGCCTACACTGCCTACTCCTTTAATACCTTCGAAATGGTGTAAGGTAAAACATATACACATAGAGTGCATACTGAGGCTCAAAGCACCGGAGTGGGGAATAAGATTCCTCCGCTCTTAAGTCTTCCAGGGTAGTGTGTTAACTTTCCCCTACGAGGCGAGACATACAGTCCCGTTACACAAACATAATTTCGAAAACTCATCGATTCTACACGATTTACTATAATGACCCATTTTGGATCCAAAACGGCAAATTTTGCTGAAAGGTGACAAGTTGGCATCCCTGCCCAAGTCTCACGCAATCAGCATGAGACACACGCATTTCAACCTGTTTAGACACGCCACACCTTTTATTTGTCACACTGAGAAAGGATGACTGAAATATGAAGATGAACAAAACGTGTCAGTTACAGCAATTACGTTCACGTCCAATCATTGTGCATCAAAGATTTTTTCTGTTCACAGCGCTGAGCATCACTGGCGTAAAAGAGTTTTGTGGAGCCTCGCTCCCAGATAGCAGTAGATCCGATTAGTCAGACCTATTTACTGTATTATAAAGGGAGTTTCATGCAGTTCATTTCATACCTTTACAACCTGATGTTTTTCCCAGATTAAATACATTTGTCTTTTTCATGCTACTTAAAGTTGATGTGAAGATTTACTAATGCAAAAACTGCGATATAATCACTCATAAACAATTTGTCTGCCAATGTCTAACCTATAAAAATATGACATGCAAAACGATTTTAATGTATAGTATAATCATAATTACACAATCAAAAGCATCAATATTGTTTTTGTTTAAATCTTGCAGTGCCTGTTTTTTGATATTTTTTACGTGATCAAAAGCTCCTTTGACTCAAAGACATCAGCAGTAGCCTGTTCATCATTTACTCTCCCTCAGATGAGATACATTTTTTTTATTATTCTAAATTGTCTATTTGGATTTATTTGTCTAACTAATTTGTAATATTTTTATTTGTGGTGGTCAATTTGAACAATAGTACAATTGAACTGCTAGAAAACCTTGAGGGAATTGGGTGGGGCTGTGGAGCCGCTGCTGAAACTTTGAGGGGCTTTTCAAGATGTGATCTCACTCCAAACTTTTTATTAAACTTGAGTTTTTAATCTGCTCTGCAAAGATAACATAGTTGCACGTGTCCTGAAAATGCTAAAAGTGATGATTGATGGAGAAGAGAGGAGGTTAGCATGCCTGAAATTAGATATGCTTGTTTGAAGTGACACTTTTGCAGAATTTTTTCTGACTTTTCCTAATGGAATGAAAATCAGTTCGGAGTAGATCAGCAGTGGCCTAATTCCCTTTTGTCACAAGCCTTTATGAGAGAAAGGTGACCTTCAGCAGCAGTAGAAAGCCTCCCATTGTTCTCTTCATTCCTCTGGCAGCAGAGATAACCATCGTGAAACAGTATGTTACTATAGCCTGGAGATGTCAGTTGGGGACAGAGTTGATCCTTCCTACACGCAAACTACGCCCCTTGAGTACCGAATCAAAAACACTATAATGTAAAAAAATACAATTTTACAGTTAACATAAAAAAATGTAATTTTGTGCTCGGCAGGTGATGACATTGCGCATGATGTGATGATTCGTCTTTATATAAGGCCATGGCTTCCATCTGTAGCGGAAACAAACTGCCAACAACGCGAAGCCAAAGAACAAGAAGGCATTTCTTTTTGTACTATTTCAACGTCTTATTTAGTTCTGACAAATTTTGCAAGTACAGATTTACAAATTCAGTATTTATCCACGAATTAAGATGGTTTGACGTTGGACATTCGATAGTCATGAATTTAGGAACCATCTCCAAAGTTACATAAACATTCATATACAAGTTTCTAAGAAAACATTTAAAGGGAATGACTTACAGTCACAAAACCAACAGTACAGCTGTGGGTGTCAGTTATAATGCACACCTTTTATAATTATATTTATTACAAACTGTCAAATCATATGTAAATATTGCTATGTATTTCACTACTGTAAGGGTATGTACACATACACAAATATACCATAATTTAAAGTGTAGAATTTAGAATTTACAGGGAATGACTATGAAATAAAATCACTGTCAAAAAAATGTACGTAACTGAAAGAATTTGTGTGTAATATTATTTTACTTGTGCGTAATTTAAAATGTTTTATGTACTTCCACTTTTTGTGAGATTTCGATTCCAAAATCTTTGGCCACAACAATTTACAAGTACAAAATAAATTTTTTTAGTTAGAGTACAACTTCAAATTCTACGACTATGACATTTTACAGACACAACCACAACTCCATTACATGCACAAAGTGCGAATTACGAACACGAAGCATGTGGTATATAGGATTGGGCATTTGATATATAGGATTGGGCATTTTGCATGTAGGATTGGGCATTTAATCATTTAGCCATTTAGGATTGGGCATTTGAGGATTGAGGAGTGTATGCAAATTAGGAGGCGTGGGCCAAATACTGGAGGATGGGTTTGAAATGGCTGGTGCGCAGAGGCACCTTATGGACAGCAGCTCCCAGTGCTAAGGAGCACACTGTAATGAAACCAAACAGAGCGAGTGAGTGGCTGGAGCGAGGATATGAGGCGCCATAGGGTTTAAATCAAACTGCGCTTATGAATACATATATAAAAAGCGTCCATACACACATATACATTGCTCACATATACATGTATAGTATTGGATGTTCAAGCAAACACATATGAAAAACATGTGCACACTAATGTGAAATCCATACCAATACATATTATGTTAGTAATGCATGCATGTACACTTTTTCACGCATACATATAAACTCGATGCGTGCAAACACACCTAAACAACACTCGCACATACATACAGACTCCGGACACACACATCTATAAAACACTCGCACATATAAACTCGATGCGTGCAAAACACATCTATAAAACACTCGCACATACATACAAACTCGATGCGTGCAAACACACCTATTCAACACTCGCACATATAAACTCAATGCGTGCAAAACACATCTAACACTGGGAGCTATAGCATTTCTTTAAAGAAATCGGCTATATCTTCATTGCAACTTGCACAAGCAAGTAAAGGACTAATGAACGTCAATGCTATAGCTCTCAGTGTTAGATGTGTTTTGCATGCATCGAGTGTATATGTATGTGCAAGAGTTTTATAGACGTGTGTGTGTGTGCAGAGGTCATATGTATGTGCGAGTGTTTTATAGATGTGTTTTGCATGCATCGAGTTTATATGTGCGAGTGTTGAATAGGTATGTTTGCATGCATCGAGTTTGTATGTATGTGTTTATAGTTTGGTTAATTAAAGTTTTCCGGTTCCCGCCTCCTTCCTTCCCTTCTAACGAACTTTATTACATTGGTGCCGAAACCCGGGAGGAAGGAGGGACATGCTGTCAAAGAGCCCTCGCTGCCGAGGGTGATCGCGGTGCTGAGGAGTTCGGGCAGCGCAGACGGGGGAAGTCCGCGAGTGGGTCGAGGTGGGGTGGCTGCCGTCCAGGAGGGAGCCAAGGACCGTTCGCCGTGGGCCGAGCCTGCTGCCAGCCGCCATGATGGGGAGGAGCAGGGAACGGGGGACCAGCTGCCCTCAGCTGGAGGGTGTCCACTTCACACATGCAACTTCATCTTCTTCACCCTCAGTGTTTGGTTGGTCTGTGTGAACAACGGAGTTCTTTGCCTTTATGCCAAGGGTATGGGCAATGTCTACTCCTGTGGTCCCTCGGCAGAGCATGGACAGTCTCTGGAACAGGTTTGCAGTTGTGCCAAGGATCACAGGGGTCTTTCCAGAACTTTGTGGACTTGGGAAAATAAGAGCAAGGATGGAAAGTGTCTCCTTTGCACCTGTGACCTTCTCAGGAAATTACATCTCCACAACAACATATCCCTGGTAGGAGTAACTGGGGTCGCTTTAATCCCATATCGCCAACCCTGACACTGGCTGGATGGGGACCTCAGATAAGTGGTGCTTGTACCAGGTCTCGAAGATGATGGTGATTTGAGAGCCGCTATCAAGAAGTGCAACGCAGTGCTGGCCATTTATCTTCACTGGAATGATTGAACAGGGGCAGATCAGTCCTTGAGGAATGCCTCTTTGAAGGGTGGTTACCGCTTGACGCTTGATTCTCTGCATTCTGGCATTTGGCAGAGTAATGGCCGTTTTCACCACAGCGATAACAAAAATTCTAGGGATGCACCGAAATGAAAATTCTTGGCCGAAACCGAAAAAAGAGGAAACCAAGGCCGAAAACCGAAACATCGAAATACATTAAGCCAATTATTGGTAGCATGTCATTTATGGCTATGACATTGTACTAACTTTACTAAAATCAAGGCATTGCAATTGCATAAATTAATATTAAAGTTTCAAAGAATAAATCAATTACAAATTATGCAAATATTTATTTAGCACATTGCAACAATGCACAGTATAAAATCAAATTCAAACTTAAATGTTTAACTTGACCCTACTCATTATGTGTCCCACTTCTGGGAATGGGGACTTCAGACAGATAACCATCTAGCTGTTGAGCGGTTGAGCTTGTCATCTGCGTGACATTTTAGAAAGATTTGAGCTAGTGTATTTAAATAGGGCCAGTGCATAAATAAAACTCTTTATCAAATAAAAAAATATCTAGCAGAAATATGGCTACAATCTTATAGTCAAATATACAGAAGCTTAAGAATAAAATAGACTACCTGTTACCTATATTTAAATAACACTGCATATAGGAATTTATTGTGTGTCTGATATTTGACCTGTGTTTTGACTTCCATAAACTTTTATGTTTTACTTACAGTCAATGTTTTCTTGTACAGCTGCTTTGTAACAATGAAAATTGTAAAAAGCGCTATATAAATAAAGCTCTCTTGACTTGACTATTATTTGAGGCACTTTCTTGCAGGATTTCACTGAACATATCAAACAACGAGGGTGCATGTCCCTCATCTGGTGCAGAGAGACGGGTCTCTTTTTCTCTGCTCTGATCTCCTTCTGTGCTTTGCGCTTCTCCGTCTGCAGGCGGATGGTTCTCCGCATACAACCTACTTTGATTGGCTGAATATTCGGTGCATCCCTAAAAAAATCCCATCTGAGTCATTAGATGGTTGCTTTCTATTTTCATTATGGGCTTGTCACGATCTGTGAGGGGAGAACACAAATGCAGGCAGCCTCAGGGGTGAAGGGGTTAACAAGGACTTTAATAATAAAACAGGAACAAAACAAAAACCCACGAGGGGGTAACAAGACAGAGTACACAATAAACTGAGGACTAACACTTGACAAGAACTTTGACTACAAAAAACACCTAGACTAACAGAACACTCACACTGACTAGACTATAATAATAGTCACTCCACGACATGGCATTAAATATGGAAGCATTAACTAAGTACAACAAACCAGCACAAGACAATAGACAAGAGGGCATTAAATAGGGAGACTAACAAAGGAGATAACGATGGGCAGGTGTGGGTAATGCGACACAGGAGGAAAGCAATACTAGAAACGAGAGGGGCAGGGTCAAATGACGAGACAGGAGAGAACGCATATTATGTCCTGATTGACCCTAATATGTTTCTCTCCACATAAAACACGTGGGTCTGTCATGATTCTGCCCCTAGACCAGAAAATCAAGACAAGAGCAGGCAGAATCATGACAGGGCTTGTCTTGATGGCTCTACTCGAAGAACTGAAGTAGGGGATTCAGAGACTTTAAGGTTATGGCCTGTCATTTGCTTTTGCAAGTATTTCACTAGTTTTCTCAAAACAGCTACTTCACTATCAGCCTCTGTCTCTGGGGTGGGCATCCTTGTCATTGACACAGGTCCTTTGCTATCTGCTACAACCTGGCTAGTCAAAGTATTCATGGCAGTTAACATTGACTTGAGTTCTTGAATTTCTGTTCTCAAACGCTCAACCTCATCCTGTCTACTGTCTGTAGTACTGTTTGTGTGAACTCTCTGAACAGAGGTGTTCTGCTTCATCCATGATGACTCGTACTCTTCTTTACCTCTGATTTCACTCAGCAGTTCCAAGAATGATGGAGGGTTTTCCATCCTTTCCCTGAGTTTTAGCGAGACAAGCATCATATCAGAGTGGACAGCACCTCTCAGCAGCTGCTCCACTCGAGCACAGTCAGCACGGCCTATAGTGAGACCTCCGCAACGAACCACCTTGGCCAACAAAAATTATAAGCGCCTAAGAATGTCAGACAACTTTTCCTTTGGCTGCTGCTGTAGCAATCTAAAGGCAAAATACAGGTATTCGCCTGTTTCAGCAGACTCAAAAGCACCTTCAATGGCCTCTAAGCACAGAGTAGGATTAACCGCTGGATCAGCAGATCGTGCAGCCTTTACAACAGCTAGCGCGGGCCCTTTCAGACTGTCCATGATACATCCTCATTTCTCCTTAGAGGAACACTCGCTCTCCTCGACCATCAGGCGTGCATGTTCTAACCAATGCTCAAGACACTCTTCTCCAACTGGGGTTGGCAAAGTACCTGAGAACAGACGACGGTAATTGCTGTTGTCCCATGATGGTTTCCCAATCTTAGTCAACAAATCCCCCACTGCACGAATAATAGACTCTGCTGAGCCACTCTCTTGTAGTTCTTCCAACAAACTCTTTAACGGTTCAGTAGGAGCAGGACTTTCAGAAGCAATCAGAATCATCCATTTTTTCATCTTGCCTTCTGGCAACAGTTCAGGAGGGACTTTGGTGGGGTCCACCGTCTCTTTACACTCGCATAGTACCTTGTGACTATCCAGCTTCAGACTAACTGTCCATCCTCTCACTCGTACTCGGCTTTGATAGTTCCTAGGGCTTCTTCAACCTGGGCAATCACAACGTCTTCTGAAATACCATGAGGGAGTGAGCATCATCCAACTCTTCTCTTCTGCACCAGTCTTTGAGCTCTTGAACTAATTCTGCAGTGCTACACTTAGCCTCCATTTGTTTTTATAACTATACTTAATTTCTTTGCGAACCTAACAAAACATTAACGGCTTCTGCTAACGGCTATTAGCTTCAAATGACCAATTACTTAATTGCATTAATCATCGTCGGACGAGCCCCCATTTTATGTAGTGCCCCTAGCGTGTCTAGCTGGTGTGAAGTGCGCTCCCCGAATTCTTGTTTACCGAGAAATCTCTCTCTCTAATATGAATTAATGCTCCCAATGTAATTCCCTAATTATTACCTTCTTGTAACCATTTACCTTAATGACAGCTTTTAACTCAATGCAAAGTAGCAATACCGTGTCTTTATAGCTAAGTTAGAGTAAAACACTAATTGTGTGCAACTATCTCACATGCTTGGTTACCTAAACGATAACTTTATAGTTACAGTACGTTTCCACCCTTTTTAAATGACTATCAATACTTTAAAGCAATAAACATCAATTTAAAGGTCACTTATCTTAATCACTTTCACTTTAACCCAGGATACTGTATACTCAAGGATATTATCTTGCATTAAGTATCAAACTGACCAATATCATAAACCCAATGTAATGCAAAACTACCACAGAAATACGTTTAAATTATTTAAAAATAAAAAAATAAAATAGTATGTACATCTATACAGTTCAAACACCGACAGTGCAATTCAAATGAAACCATTCAATTCCCAAAATTACAGCTAAGCTGGCAAATATGAGTCAATGGCACCTCAATTTAATAAAATGAATACCCAGACAGTCAAATGAGGATACGTCGCAGGCCTGTAGCGTTGCTGGCGAGCGGGGAGACATTAAACACAATGGCCGCTTTGCGCCGTGGTGCAACAAAAAAAACTCACTCACTGATGTTGTTGTGCTGATGAGCGCGTAGTCTGTCGACTCTGCGGCTACGCGATGCTTGCGATGATGATGATAGAAGGCGTCGTCCGACAGTTATGCAGTCAATAGTTCTGGAGATAAGTGCTTCTTTAGACGATGCACAACCGGGTAACCGAGCAGGCTACTCACTGGCAAAGTCCTTGTAACTAAATCGTGTTGACTAGCCGTCCGCTCTTCCTCCTCCTGGAAACTCTAACCGAGTGCTTCACAACATCAACTATTACACTGTAAACTTAGTCAAATGTCTGTCATACTATGGCAAACCATTTTGTCATTTAATCCTTGACGTTTACTAGTATCGTTTAGTTACTAGTAACTATTCCGTTAAATACTAGTACTTATTCATTAGATACTATTACCTAAATATTAGATACTAGTTCTTATTCATTAGATACTAGTGCTTATTTATGAGATACTAGTACCTAAATTTAGATACTAGTACCTAAATTTAGATACTATTCATTCATTCATTCATTCATTTTCTACCGCTTATCCGGGGCCGGGTCGCGGGGGCAGCAGTCTAAGCAGAGATGCCCAGACATCCCTCACCCTAGACACTTCCTCCAGCTCTTCCGGGGGGACACAGAGGCGTTCCCAGGCCAGCCGGGAGACATAGTCCCACCAGCGTGTCCAGTAGGCATCCGTAACAGATGCCCAAGCCACCTCAGCTGACCCCTCTCGATGTGGAGGAGCAGCGGCTCTACTCCGAGCTCCTCCCGGGTGACCGAGCTTCTCACCCTATCTCTAAGGGATCGCCCAGCCACCCTGCGGAGGAAGCTCATTTCAGCCGCCTGTATCCGGGATCTTGTCCTTTCGGTCATGACCCAAAGCTCATGACCATAGGTGAGAGTAGGAACGTAGATTGACCGGTAAATTGAGAGCTTCGCCATGCGGCTCAGCTCTTTCTTCACCACGACGGGCCGGTACATCGACCGCATTACTGCAGAAGCTGCACCGATCCATCTGTCAATCTCCCGTTCCATCCTTCCCTCACTCGTGAACAAGACCCCGAGATACTTAAACTCCTTCACTTGAGGAAGGAACTCTCCACCAACCTGAAGTTGGCAAGCCACCCTTTTCCGACTGAGGACCATGGCCTCGGATTTGGAGGTACTGATTCTCATTCCAGCCGCTTCACACTCTGCTGTAAACCGTCCCAGTGCATGCTGAAGGTCCTGGTTTGAAGGGGCCAACACGACAACATCATCCGGAAATAGCAGAGACGAGATCGTGTGGTCCCCAAACCTGACACCCTCCGGCGCCTGGCTGCGCCTAGAAATTCTGTCCATGAAAATTACGAACAGAACCGGTGACAAAGGGCAGCCCTGCCGGAGTCCGACATGCACTGGGAACAAGTCCGACTTACTGCCGGCAATGTGAACCAAGCTCCTGCTTCGGCCGTACAGGGACCTGACAGCCCTTAGTAAAGGACCACAGACCCCATACTCCCGAAGCACCCTCCACAGGATGCCACGAGGTACACAGTCGAATGCCTTCTCCAAATCCACAAAACACATGTGGATTGGTTGAGCAAACTCCCATGAACCCTCCAGCACCCTGTAGAGAGTGTAGAGCTGGTCCAGCGTTCCACGGCCTGGACGAAAACCACACTGTTCCTCCTGAATCCGAGGTTCTACTATCGGCCATATCTCCTCTCCAGTACCCTGGCATTGACTTTCCCGGGAAGGCTGAGAAGTGTGATCCCCTGTAGTTGGAACACACCCTCCGGTCCCCCTTCTTAAAAAGAGGGACCACCACCCCGGTCTGTCATCCCAGAGGCACTGTCCCCGACCGCCACGCGATGCTGCAGAGGCGTGTCAGCCAAGACAGCCCCACAACATCCAGAGACTTGAGGTACTCAGGGCGAATCTCATCCACCCCCGGTGCCTTGCCACTGAGGAGTTTCTTGACTACCTCAGTGACTTCGGCTTGGGTGATGCACGAGTCCACATCTGAGCCCTCAGCCTCTGTATCCTCAATGGAGGACGTGACGGTGGGGGTACTCCTTCCACCGTCCGACGACATCCCCAGTTGAGGTCAACAGCCTCCCACCTCCACTGTAAACAGCATTGGTAAGGCACTGTTTCCCTCTCCTGGGGCGCCGGACGGTTTGCCAGAATCTCTTCGAGTCCAGTCGATAGTCCTTCTCCATGGCCTCACCAAACTCCTCCCAGGCCCGAGTTTTTGCCTCCACAACCACCCGGGCAGCAGTCCGCTTGGCCTGCCGGTACCTGTCAGCTGCCTCAGGAGTCCCACAAGCCAACCAGGCCCGATAAGACTCCTTCTTCAGCTTGATGGTTTCCCTTACTTCCGGTGTCCACCACCGGGTTCGGGGATTCCCGCCTCGACAGGCACCGGAGACCTTACGGCCACAGCTTCGACAATGGAGGCAGAGAACATGGTCCACTCGGACTCAATGTCTCCAGCCTCCCTCGGGATCTGGTTGAAGCTCTGCCGGAGGTGGGAGTTAAAGATCTCTCTGACAGGAGACTCGGCCAGGCGTTCCCAGCAGACCCTTACAGTACGTTTGGGTCTGCCGAGTCTGTCCAGCTTCCTCTCCTGCCATCGGATCCAACTCACCACCAAGTGGTGATCAGTTGACAGCTCTGCCACTCTCTTAACCCGAGTCTCCAAAACATATGGTCGCAGGTCAGATGAAACGACCACAAAGTCGATCATCGACCTGCGGCCTAGGGTGTCCTGGTGCCACGTGTACTGATGGACACCCTTATGCTTGAACATTGTGTTCGTTATAGACAAACTGTGACTAGCACAGAAGTCCAATAGCTGAACACCGCTCGGGTTCAGATCAGGGGGGCCGTTCCTCCCAATCACGCCCCTCCAGGTGTCACTGTCGTTGCCGACATGGGCGTTGAAGTCCCCCAGTAGGACGACGGAGTCCCCAGTCGGAGTACTTTCCAGCACCCCTCCCAGAGACTCCAATAAGGTCGGGTACTCTGCACTGCCGTTCGGCCCGTAGGCACAAACAACAGTGAGAGACCTAACCCCGACCCGTAGGCGCAGGGAAACGACCCTCTCGTCCACCAGGGTAAACTCCAACACATGGCGGGAGAGCTGGGGGGCTATAAGCAAACCCACACCAGCCCGCCGCCTCTCACCATGGGCAACTCCAGAGTGGTGAAGTGTCCATCCTCTCTCGAGGAGTGTGGTTCCAGAGCCCAAGCCGTGCGTAGAGGTGATCCCGACTATCTCTAGTCGGAACCTCTCCACTTCACGGACCATCTCAGGCTCCTTCCCCGCTAGCGAAGTGACGTTCCACGTCCCTAGAGCTAGCTTCCGTATCCAGGAATCGGGCTGTCGAGGCACTCTCCTACGACTGCCGCCCGATCCACTATGCACCGACCCCTATGGTCCCTCCCGCACGTGGTGAACCCACGGGAAGGCGGCCCCACGTCGCTCCTTCGGGCTGAGCCGGGCCCCGGTTGCGCCATACCGGGCGACGTCACGGTCCTAGGTATATTTGACATCATAAGGGATTTTTGAACCACAAGACCTGTTTGCCTTGGGAGACCCTACCAGGCATATAGCCCCCGACAACATAGCTCCTAGGGTCACTCGGGTACTCAAACCCCTCCACCACGTTAAGGTGGCGGTTCAAGGAAGGGCTTTTTTTAGAAACTAGTGCTTATTTATTAGATACTAGTACTTAGATACTAGTACTTACTCATTAGATACTAGTACTTATTCATTGCATAATCATTAGACACTAGTACTTATTTAATAGGTACTAGTCCTTATTTATTTGATACTAGTACTTATTACATCAGTTACTAGTAACACATTTCAGATTTATTCATTAGATACTAGTACTTATTTATCAGAAACGTATGTGTTTATCAGCTACTAGTATTTATTAAATTTATACTAGTACCTATTCATGAGATACTAGTACTTTTTTCAATCGTGACTAGTAAGACATTCTATTTTACTACTAAGATTTGTGATTGAACTCTACAATGGCCATTCTGACTAGTCATTACATATGACAGGTAAAAAAACAATTGTAACCTGTAAGATGAGAAATGTTACTTGTAACAACCGTAAAAGACACAAGTGTCTAATATATAAGTTCTAGTACTTAATTAATGACTACTAGTGCCTATTAAATATTTACTAGTATACATTAAATACAAATCCAGTATTTAATAACAAGTACTAGCATTTAATGAATACATACTAGTAGTATTAAAAGATACTAGTCATTATTGTAGTAAGTACTAGTCAGAAATTAGTAACTGATATCAAAAACACAATAACTACTAGCAACTATTCATTTAAAGATATCTTCCGCCTCAAAAGGAACTAGTAAGAATGGATTTGGAGATATCTTAATTCAAATAGTTAATTACATAAACATGATTACCTTTCAGGCACCCAATCAGAGCTAATTGGTTAGCACGAAAACACAAAGAAGGGTTTGTTTATTATCACTATTTTTTATGTGGAATATCATGTGATAAGCTTAACTGCGTTAGATGGTAGAGTTATATGGGATCTTGCAAAGCCACTTTTACACGATCCTGCACATGCTGCTGCAATATTACATTTACAATGAGCAATAATCATATCACAGTTTAAATAAAAGTTTTAGCTCATCGTGCTGCTTCTGGGGCCTGTACCATGAATGAAGCTGAACAAACTCAGGGTAGTTGGATTAGTTTTGGCCAAACCAACGTGATCAAGCTTTGTTGGTACCATGAAGCAGCTCATGGAGTTTCTTTGTCAACTCAAGCTTTGATCCTGAAGCTAAGATTAGTTTGCGCGCGCGTGCACATGAACGAGTGACGTCATGATGGCAAAACCAATCGCATTATAAATGGATAAAACGCGATTTCCACAATATGAACACAAAAATGAATTTCAGCCATGGAGTGATATGTTTCTGCCGTCTATGCAAGAGAGAAGTGTTTCAGAAACACTGCTGATTGCGTTAATGCGCAAGTTAAACGACTTTATAGTACACATATTTACTGTAGTGCAAACAGGAACCGTGGGGTCCTCGGTGGAACTACAAGGGGTCCGTGTCCTTGCAGGCAACTTTTTTTATGGAAGGCATGGGTACAGAAATATTGCAACAAATGTTCATTGAAGCTCCCGCATATTGCAATTTTAACCTGCGTGCGGACAAAAAACATCCATTCAGGAAGCAGAAGCAAGAAAGTTAACCTTACATCTGCTTCATCATTTCCCTTCCGAGTACACATGAGAGGAGTTGCGTGCAAATAAAGTTAATTCTCATATATTTCTGAAATTCTATACAAATTTGTTGAAGCTGTAAACGGCTAATTTGACAGGCAAATGACACCACACCGCTTCTGCATTGTAAACTCTGACATCTTATGTGTTTAAAATCAATGAAACATGCACCGTGTACTGATGGTGCATGTCAAACAAGTTGCCCCAAAAATAACGCGGACTGGCTGCCTGTTGGTCTCCTTTTAGTCTGATATGATGCTCTGCAGAAAAAAAAAACTAGTTTTCTTATGAGAACATGGATATTTAATAACAAGTTGTTGTAAGTTAGCACCTGTTATGAACAGGTAAGGGTGGACGTGGTGGGAGAACCCAAGTGCAGGCAGACACGGATGAAGGGGTTAACATATATACTTTACTTATAAAACAACAAAAACAAACACCCAACGATGGGGAAAAACTAACTAGACAAAATACAAAAACAGAAAATAAATTCTTCCCACAAGGGGGGCAAAAGTAAACAACCACTAATACAAACAAGGAACTGGGAACCAGACATACACTACGAACAAGACCAGAGAACTTGGGGACATGGCAGGAAACAAGTACAGCATACAGGAACAAAATACAATGAACGAGCACAGGACAAAGAACACAAGGATGTTTTAAAGGGAGACAGACAAAGGATAATTAACAAAGGTCAGGTGTGGGTACTGAAACACTCAGGGAAGGTTAACGAGACAAAAGGGCGGGAAACACTGACGAGACACGAGAAAGCACATGGTAAGTCAGAATCTAAACAAAGCCATGTCTTTCTCACACAAAACCTAAGGCTATGCCATGACTCCGCTGCAAGACCAAGAATAAACATGACATGATGGCGGAATCATGACAAGCACCAATAATAGAAAACCACGAGCAAAATATTACCAACAAATATACAAAAAAATATCAATATATATTATTCCAGCACAGTAAAATGAAAATGTATAATGCTGCAAATCCCTTAAAATAATAAAACCGTCTTTATCAATAATCTAAATAATACACAGAAAAGTATGTATGTGCCACAATAACATGCATAACAGTGCTAATGTAGATAAAAAAAAGGATTAAAATAGCGATAAAAGATATGTGATGTCAACTGTCAATGTATGGGTTTGTCTGTGTCTTACCGTAGCTGTTTAGTTTAGTGGACAAAGAAAAATGTCCTAATACAGTGAAACTGAAAGTGTTCCTAGATGTTCTGCACCACAGACAAGAATGTAAAAAATGCAATGCAAATACATGTGATACAATTAAAGTGCAATATAAGTAAGTAAATTGAATTCCATGTGAGTGTAAGAGAAAGCCAGCAAATCTGTAAAATCAGATTTTACCAATATAGTAACCAATAGTTGATTTTATATTTGTAATATATATTTATATATTGTTATATTAGTATTTTTATTTTATTAAACAGTACAAAAAATAACTAGCCATTCTAACACGCACTGCGAGTCAGTTACGTCACCTATATGTTTCTTTGCTCACAGCTGATTGGTCAAACTTCAGTCTGAGATCTCGAATCCAGAACATAGCCTGCCCCGGAGCAGGTTAGCCGTGCAGCGTAAGATACCATGGCGACGAACACCGAATAAAGCCGAGCTATTTTCATGGTACCTAAAACCCAGGGTTGGCACAAACTAAACTGACACATAGCTGGCTAGCCACCTAAACCAGCTTCATGGTACAGGCCCCTGGTCTGCTTCTGGTTTTACTTTATTTATAAATAAGGCTTATATTTTTACTATAAAGTATGTTTAAAACCTAATGCGTGTGCGGTTAGGATCGTGATGCTTCTGTCAAACGGTCAGGGTGAGGTACGAAATTAAATTAGTGATGCCGGACAGGTAGGGTGGTCTTAATTACTATATAGGTGGGGCGGTTCGCTTTTATCAAACAGTACCAGTGCAGGACTCTGCTTTTGATTTTATTATTGGCAGTTGATCCAGAAACTATTTAATTAATGACAAACAACCTTAATACCAAGAAAAGAGTGTACTTATGCTGGAATGAATAGCTATATTACAAAATATAGGCTATGTGCCTCTTATTGCTTTTTGACGGCGAGATCGAGCTTTCGAAGCAACGGCATAGGGGCAGAACTTGTGGGGCATTTTAAACAATATCGTGTTGCACAGGGCATACCAAGGGCATTAATGATGACAAAACAATAACGTGTCAGTGTTAAAGAAAAACTGACTAAACTCACTGAGTGTAGTTCTTTACTGAAGGACGCTGAATTAATTCAAATCACATGCAGTCATTTTACCACCAGGGGCCACTTTCATCTATATACAGATGCTGGTCCTATAATTAGAATATTATTTTACTAATTCCATTCAAAAAGTGAAACTTGTTCATTATATTCATTCATTACACACAGACTGATATATTTCAAATGTTTATTTATTTTAATTTTGATGATTATAATTGACAACTAAGGAAAATCCCAAATTCAGCATCTGAGAAAAATAGAATATTACTTAAGACCAATAAAAAGAAAGGATTTAGAAATCTTGGCCAACTGAAAAGTATGAGCATGTACAGGACTCAATACTTAGTTGGGGCTCCTTTTGTCTGAATTACTGCGGCAATGCGGCGTGGCATGGAGTCAATCAGTCTGTGACACTGCTCAGGTGTTGAGAGCCCAGGTTGCTCTGATAGTGGCCTTCAGCTCTTCTGCATTGTTGGATCTGGCATATCGCATCTTCCTCTTCACAATAACCCATAGATTTTCTATGGGGTAAAGGTCAGACGAGTTTGCTGGCCAATTAAGAACAGGGGCCTCATTTATAAAACTGTGCGTAGGAACCTTACTAAAAGTGTACTTACGCACAAAAGCCAAAAATGGCGTACGCCAAAAAAAATCAGATTTATAAAACCGTGCATACGCGCACCTGCACGCAATTTTCACTTTATAAATCACAGCCTACCTGATAATTTGCGCATGAAAAAAAAATCATTTACCGCCCTTTCTCCGCCCACATTCAACCATATATAGACAATGCAAATTACCTCATTAGCCATGCATATATTAAAGGAGCAAGGAAATTTGTGTTTTTTAAAAACAAAATCATGGCAGCAATGGAGAGCAAGGGCAAGAAGCGAAATTTCTCTGAGGCAGAAATAGAAGTTCTTGTGAGTGAGGTGGATGAAAGGAAGGCTATTTTGTTTGGTGGCCACAGCAGTGGAATTACCAATAAAAAAAAATGTTTAGAGTGGCAACACATCACTGCTGCGGTAAACGCAGTTGCTTCGGCAAACAGGACGGTTCCAGAAGTAAAAAAGAAGTGGTCCGATCTTAAGGTGGGAGCAAAGAAACGGCTTGCCTCTCACCGACAGAGTGTGTGTGCGACTGGTGGGGGCAAAGGTGCCCCTGATTTGTCCCCAATGGAGACCCGAATGGCCTCGATTCTCGGCCAAACCAGTGTGTGTGGCATTTTATCTGAAAGGGAGGGAGACACAGATGTGCTGGATACAGGGGAACCAGGTAAATAACTTTATTGCTTGTGTACTCAATTAAACAAAATAAATTACACAATTGGTTTAGTCCTTATTCTTGCAGAGTCTGCGGGAGCCCAGTGTGACGAAACTAGAATTTGTGTGCTAGAATTTGGTAGTCTTATTTAATTAACACTGCATATAGGAATTTATTGTGTGTCTGATATTTGACCTGTGTTTTGAATTCCATAACCTTTTATGTTTTACTTATAGTCATTTTTTCTTGTACAGCTGCTTTGTAACAATGAAAATTGTAAAAAGCGCTATATAAATAAAGCTGACTTGACTTGACTTGACTTGACGAAACTCCCAGCGCAGAGTCTGCAGGGGCTATGGAGTTTCCGGAGGTCCCCAGCACAAGTGCGTCCCGACCATATGGCACGGCTGGAAGTGGCCGGGTGCTGACTGAGGCTGTTCTGCAGACACAGAGAGACACCATTAATGCAATTACTGTAATCGCAGATGAGCTTATGCAAATAAGGGTAGTGCTGGGTGACATTGCATCTACATTAAAAGATCTTTTTAAAAAATGAACCTTTGCACTGTTGTTCTTCACAAATGGCGCATTACTTCCTGACGGAGCCTTGCTCCCTGATGATGTACTTGTTGGGGAGGGGGGTGTGGGTCAGGCTCTTCATGCTGGTGTTGTGGTAGGTCGGGAGGAACAGGGATACCATTCATCAGTGCAATATTGTGTAAAATAGCGCACACCATGATGATCTGGCATACTTTTTTGGGTTGACATAAAAGTCTACCACCCGAAGCATCAAGGCAACGCCATCTACACTTGAGGAGGCCAATGGCTCTCTCAACTACTGAGCGCGCACGAGCGTGGGTATCATTAAAGCGCACTTCTTCTGCGCTCTGAGGGTTTGAGAACGGGGTGAGTAGCCTGTCACCTGTAAAGTATAACAGATTATTTGTACAATAGGTATTTAACCTATCAGAAAATATCCTTTTGGAAAGAACAATTTGAGTTGCAGATTTAATATAAACAGGAAAAATGTGCTGGATGGTGCACTTAGAGCGTTTAGCCGGAAGTCGTACAATCCATTCAAGAGGATTTCTGTCAGATTCTCTGATGAATGTGGAAATTTTGAGGAAGCAGTTGATTTGGGAGGCCCAAGGTCAGAATTCCTTACATTGCTTACAGAGGAGATTGAGAAATCCTCGAGGTTTGCAGGCCCAGATGGACGGAAAAACCTTGCTCTTGACTCAGTAGGCAAGTCACCCAATAATTGTTTTAATTCTAGGATTTTGACACTTTTACATACCAGTTTAAGTCCTCCTCCACAACCATATAATTATTGGTTATTTTCCACCACAGCTGTGAGAGAAGATTGATACTACTTAATTGGCAAAGCAATAGCTGTCAGCATGGTTCATGGGGGACCATCTCCAGGATTTTTTTCACCCACTTTATTTGAGTGCATCACTAATGGCAATGTGTCACCCACCATAGAAGATGTGAATGACTTTGACTTGACAGCTAAATTCACCAAAAGTAATTTTTGTATATTAAATAACTGTACATTGTCGAATTCAAACATGTTTTGACATTCATTTCACAATATACATAACAGATTTAAAAATGCTTAAAGTTCTGCAGATTTCACAAGCTGCATCCATGGAGGAGTTGTGTCAGGCAACAGAATGTATGAGTGAATACCTAGCTAATGCAGGCTGCCTTCGAGCTTTAAAGTGTCTTCAATACAAAGATCTGCTTTTGCAAGACATCCTCTTGTTCCAAGTTGTGAACAGACTCCATGGTCCACTTGAACGGTAAGTATGATTACTCGGCTCTTATGAATACTTTAATACTTAAATCTTAACCATTAACTCAATAATAATGATGATTTACATTTATTCATTTTGGCAGACGCTTTTATCCAAAGCGACTTACAAGTAGTTTTTTTACAGTGACACATTACTGCAGAGCAATCAGGGGTAAGGTGCCTTGCTCAAGGGCACTTCAGTCATGACCTGCTGGCCCTGAGATTAAAACTGGCAACCTTCTGATCACAAGCCCAACTCTCTAACCACCAGGCCACAGCTGACCCACAGCTGACGTGCTAGCGTTATCCCCCCCCCCTTTTCTTTTTTGTTAGTGGTTGCTACCTGCATGTCTCCCCTCTGTTGCTCTGGTGGTTTCTTCCTGTTTTCCTGCTCTCTGTTGTTTCTAATTTTGCAAATGCTACTATAGGTCGAAGACAACCAATCATCGGCTGGGGTGAAGGACAAAAGGCACTCTGGAGTACGGAAGAGGGGGGGCTTGGAGTGTTTTCAGTTTTTGCCACTGATATTATTGTTGGATACTGAATTTGTGGTGGTTCGCTCGTTTGGATCTTGTTGCTCACTCAGAGTACTTCTTACTGAACCTAAAGTTGTACCAGTCCGGGAGAAGAGAAAAGGGAAGTACGTCACGTGACCTACATCTTACACTCAGAAAAACCATTGTTAGATACACTAGGGAAGGAGCGTGTGCAACTTTGTGTAATTTTGTGTTTGGTTAGTCAGCGAAGTCTAGTTATTGTTTTTTTGTTGTTTTGTTTTTGGTAAGTTGAGAGAGTGGGGGGGGAATTAATTAGTGAGCGGGTTTTGTTTTGTTATGTTGTTTGTTTAGCACCGCTCATTTACTTTCTCCCTGTGACTTTATTCAACTGTGAAACTGTGTTGTGCTAGAGTTGTATCTAGCTGAAAACGTCTGGCTTGCAAATAAAAGCGAACCACCTGATTGCAGTTATATTGTTGTCAGTGAATCATTTGACCACGACACTCCCCAGAGACTAAAACTGTGGAAAAGTGCTTAATTTTAATTATGAACGTCTTCTTCATACCTCTACGCCATCTGGGGACGTAACAGCCATACTATTTTACTTGTTAGGATTAACAATTGTATGGGTTTTATCCCATATCAAACTTAGCCTGGTTTCCTTTTTTAATAATAATAATAATAGGTGATCATGTCTGTGGAAAAAAGTTTTTACATTCAGGCTGTTGTGATGACATGATGTAAAGAACACTCTGTGAAAATGTAACCTTGATATCACTTGAGAACATAAAAAAGTAAATTTGTAGAGTCAGGTGGTTGGGTGTTTCATATGCTCCATGTTGTGATTACCCTGTTGAGGATTGGTTTGTGATTTAACAACAACCTCCAGCATCCCATTTTTATTCTTTTTGTTGTGAAAGATTTAAGGAGGGCCTGAAAACTCTAGGATTGTTGGATTTGTTGCTGAACACAAAAATGCCTTCAGACCCCTTTTTTGCAGCCCCCAAAAGCCACTTACTGCAGACAGCCTGGATGAGTTATTTGAAATGCGTTACTCCATTTCTGGAAGTAACAAGCGTGCACAAGAAAACATTACAGTAGCCTTTTGGAGGGACTATCTTCTGGATGCAGAAGCCAAGTAATGGGACTGATTGGTATTGGTGGTTTCTTGGGTAATTGGAACAGTTAGTACATATCATGCATAAAATGGCATAGACCATTACCATACATAAAACTCCATGGATGATTATCTTAGTACTCAGCCTTTTCACATTTTCTCTTTTTTTTCAGAAGGCAGCTCTAACTGCTCACTGGACAAAATTCTTATGTTTGCAACTGGATGCAGTGTTCTACCTGCCATTGGATTAAAGCCACAACCATCCATTGAGTTCTTACACGCTGTAGATGCCTTACCTTTGTCTGCTTCAGTGAGAGAAAAGTTTCCAACTGCAAACACGTGTGTGAACTGCTTGCGTCTCCCCTTGCACAAGGACTATGTCACCTTTAAGTCTAATATGGACTTTGCCCTTTGCAACACACAAGGGTTTGGTCAGGAGTAGGATGAAACTTATCCAAGTTTAACTACAGTTATTTTTTTCAAAAGTCCCTTTTTGGCTTCAAACACTAGAGTTTAATTTCATTTTTTTTAAATGTGGATTAGAAATAAAGCTATACGTAGTAAAATGTTTGATAGTTTGTGTTATTTGAGCCTTTATGACTTTAAACCTGTTCCTAATACAAGGAATCAGAAACCTGCTCTTAATACAAGTGACCAGAATTACTAAAGTATTACAATAAATCAAGTTTATTGAATATAAATGTTACATTTACACAAATAAATGGAATGTTGATGTTTTCAAGGAAGTTGACCATTTCTTAGTATTTAATGTAATATTGTATTCTGTTTAATTCAAAAAGTAATTTAATGATTCTGCATTGATCTTAAAAAGAAGATTAAGCAATAAAAACAAACTACAGATAAAGGGAGAGGAACACTCCAGCATTCACAAACTTGTCATACAGTTAGAGATTTCATTGCAGCACATTTTATGTTTTACCTTTAACTGTGTGTTCACACCAAGCGCGACTTGCGCGAATAAAATGCGTTATTCGCGAGTAGTTGGACGCTTGAACATTTGGATTTTACCCACTTCTTTCGCGCGTGAAATTCGCGTCATGGGAGGGGCTTCTGCCAGGCGGCTCCCGCCTAATTGCGAAATGGCGGACATGGATTTTGTTGAGAGGGTTAGCTGCGCATTATGTGCTATGGAAGGCTGAAGATAGACATATAGACTCGTTCGGCACCGTGTCTGGTTCCTTCGGAGGCGCAGTCCTTCATTGTTGTTTCAGATTTCTGCCTCCGCTCGCTACGTCATAATCACATCACTACTAGAGCAGGCTCCCTGATTGGTTAACGCTCAATTCGCGCCGCAAGCACGTCTATCGCGTCTTTGCATTGACTTAACATGTAAATCACTCGCGCTTAATGCTTCATTTGCGCTTGGTGTGAAGACACAGTTAGTCTGCAATGTCCGCTATGGCTCTCAAAACACCTTGTTGTTGTTCCTGACTAAGGTTAACACTGGGTTGTTGGACATGAAAGGAAGGGATCTCGTTTCCCAAATCAGCTGGGAAGTCGTGAATTCCATGTTGTGCCAAAAATGCCTCCAAATTGTATTCCCTGAATGGATCATCACAAAATACATTGTTGATAGAAGTGCTATCTACCCACTTGTTGGCAAGCATGCCTTCAGTCCAGATCTGAAATGGTGTTCGGTTGTTTTCTGTTCTTAGGCAGTGGTGATTCCAGGCCTCTCGAAACCTGCTCAGTCTGCTCTGTATTTCTGGTAAATACACAAAATGAAGGGAAAGCTTGTGGATGTCATTTGCAGGATCAAGTTTGCCATTGTCCTCAAGGCTGTAGAATTCGTCGTAGAAACTGTGCAAAACATGCAAGAAAACGTCTCTCCAAGGGCGCTCGATTCTCTGGTTGTGCACAGATTCCCCTGTGATGTGGCTTCTACGCTAAAAACCATGAACAATGCCACTTGTGTGTTCTCTCCTCCCAGGGCCGGATTAACCATATGGGCAATTGCCCAGGGGCCCCCGACCTCTAAAGGGCCCCGCGGGCGGTAACACCAATCAACGTGCACTGAGCTGGTCGCGTGACGGCAAGCACTACAACGCAACACAACACGACTCAAAAAATGCAAACATGGAGTAGCTAAGTGGGAGCGCTAATAGGAAATTTAAAAGGGAGAAGGATATCAGGAACACAGAAAATTTTAAATATATACATTAATACATAAATACATTAGCAACTAGTCTGCTAAGGCACCATCCGTCAACGAAGTCAGCTCAGCTAGCCCGAGAGCGAAGAGCCCCCAGCAGCATCTTCAACCTACGACCCGGATTCTGCTGCGAGTGCCATCATTGAGGGAAGCGGTGATGGGTCTCGAGTCTCACCGCCATCGGAACCACTCGTCGAGTCTGCGAGCAGCCCCTGTTTCACATTCAAAGTCCAGAAAAATGCTTGTGTAAGATGTGTTTGCCAAATGAAATCAAGCATTTATACATGCTCTTCCCCAATTATTTAGGATTCAAATTGTGTATTTTGCCAGATTAATAAGCATTTCTGTTTGTCTTGTCTAATTGAGATAAATTGACAGATTGTTTATATTGCACCAAATGTTTATATTGCACTAAAATGTTTAACCCTTGCCTGTCTTGTTGAACTGTAATGTGACAGGTTGTTTTCTGTTTTAAAACTGTTTAGGAGCAGATGATAATGCATTTGATAAATTTTTTTCCTTATGGTGGCTCCATGAAAATGCTGTAAATTTTGTTTGTTTATTGTTGTTGCGAGAAAACAGCAGATTTCAAAATGTTTATATTGCGCTATAACTTGATAGTCCTATTGAATTCTGATGTGACAGGGTGATTTCTGTTTAAAATGAGCTGAGGACCAAAATGCTACTTGATTCTATGAGATGGATTCAATGGATTTTTGTTTGTGTCTTGTCTGTGATGGCTCTATCAATTCTATGCATTTGTGTTTGGAGTAGGTGTTGTTAAATAAATAATGGATGCTTTGAAAGTCGTTGCTTATTTATTTTTTGTGAATATGTAGTGGGTCAATTTTGCGAGATTATACTGATGCCGATGTGTTTTGTTTTCATAACATATTGACTGAGTGGTCTTGACAAGAGAACATAGTGGTGCATTTGTAGTTCGATTAACATTTGCACATCTGTACATCAAAATGCACTTGATGGCAGTTAGTTATTGAAATATTGAGTATATTGACTGTATTACTGTAATTTATTCTGTATTTTGCCAGATTATGGTGATCCTGGGGTTGTGATGATGGGGCCCTTGAATATTGTTGCCCGGGGTACAGTGAAGTGTTAATCTGGCCCTGTCTCCTCCGTGATCTGATCGCACTCTAGATGGAAGTCCATAAATGCATGTGGCTTTTATAAACTGTGTAAGCACTGTGGCAGCTCTGTTGTTGGCATTACAATTCAGGTATGTTATCAGGCGAGAGTATCCCTCTATAGCTCCATGAATCACCAAGCCCCATCTCAAAAGAAACAAATGAAAATTCATAAATCGAAATAGATTATTAGTATTTTAACCAAACAATTCTTATCAAACAAACTAATGATATACTGGAACTTTGATTAGTGTACATATTGTAGCTGTGCATCCATAGAAAAAAGTTATCACACTCTGAATATGTGATTCTCAAAAAATGTTGCTTTCAAATGTATAATTTTTTTTGCATGTTTGTTTCTTTTAAAAGCTTTTAATTAAAAATATATTTTTCAAAATGACTCCATTACCGTAACGCTCTGTAAATGTAGACTTCATAACATGTTTTGCTAAAAATACACCTAAGCTTCATACAAGATTGTATTTTTTATGGATTGTCAGCCATATTTGTCTTTGCTATTTTTGTTTAATTGGTTTCATGAGAATGACCCGCATATATGGTGAAGAAAAGGGAGAAAGGGTTCAGCTAAATAGGCCTGCTTTAAGAAATCTTATGAACAATTAAAGAAAAACAATGTTCATATTAAGGTCAGTCACATCACAACATGAAGGTTAACAATATCCTGAATACCATTCGAGGCAAGTATTTGTTTTATTAATATACCTGTTCCCTGGGATAAATTCCCATGACCCAACACGGTGCTCTACAAAGTGAGCTATAGGAACACTTCATTTTAAAGACTCTTAAGAATAGTTCACCCATTAAATCAAATACCAGTAGGCCTACTACATTTTGTCAAAGAACAAAAACAAGTACAATTTTAGGGATGATACCCTGTTGTCAGTTTAATTAAGTTAATTAGGCCTACTAAACATATCAATCACCTAAAATCTTGGCATACGAAATTACTTTGTTATTATTCACCCAAAATTTGTTTGTAAACAAAGTAGTTCCTTATTTTCACAATACATCATTAAACTGAAAATGATTTTAAATGTAAAGATGAAATGGTTAAAAGGTTACTAGTACTGTACCTCACTGCTAGATCTAGGATACAGATTGTGGAGTCGTCTGGTGTGCTTTTCTAACTCCTCATCTGTCAACAAACTTGATGTGGAATTCCGGATTTGTATCCCCAGAGCGTTTTTCCTCTTATATAGAAATGATGCAGAACATCCCAAAAGCCGTGCCATGTGTTTGATGGTGTAGCCCTGAGTCATTACGAATTCCAGCTGTTGTCTTGTAACCGTAATTAGGGGTCCTTTCGCTGACCTGTTAATATACATATTTGTAGAGCGCAGTTAACATAAATACTTAAGAACTTGATTTGATTTAAATGTAATCTAGTTTGTATCTATTTCAATAAGATAAATTCTGAGTTCTCATAATATATGTTTAACTTATGTTCAATTATCTCTGGTAAATTTGGTGGGGTATTATATTTCAAATAATAATTACAGTACACATTGACTATTGAACATATAATAAATAAAGTTAAAAACATACTCTAGTCAGATTTCATAATCCCAACTTCAATAAAATAAGGTAAAACATTCTGCTCAGAAAACTATATAAGGTATATATGGCGGTTCTACATTGAATTGCACCCCGGGCGAGAACATCTTTGAGCCCCCCCCCCCCCCCCTCGAAAAAACTAAATTATGTAGCTAATAAGCCAATGCTAATAATCTTCACAATGTATCACTGCTAGCAACTGCCCCTTCTACTTTCCCAATAGGATTGTGGAACTGCCAATCTGCTGTGAACAAAGCTGATTTCATTACAGCTTTTGTCAAACATTCTGGTCTTTCCATTGTAGCACTTACAGAAACATGGATCAAACCAGAGGACTCTGCCACTCCCGCTGCCCTCTCCCATAACCACACTTTCTCCCACAGCCCTCGCATCACAGGAAGGGGTGGAGGCACTGGTCTATTCATCCCCAAAGACTGGAAATTCAATCAGCTAACACCCATGTGTGACAACCTATGCCCTCTTGCATCTGGATCAGCCCGTGCATCCCCGTCGGCTCCCTGGTTATCGGATGTACTGCGTGAGCATCGCGCCAGCCTGAGAGAAAATGGCGCAAGTCAAAAGACCCTGCAGACCTCTCTCTCTACCAATCTCTTCTCTCTTCTTTCTCTGTAGATGTCACCTCTTCAAAAACAGATTACTACCACTCGAGGATCTGCAACTCTCCGGACTCTCGAATGCTCTTTAACGGCTCTTTAAAAACCTTCTCTGCTCACCACAACCTTGCCATTCAACTAGGCTCATCAACGATTACACCGTCCAGCACAGCCAGAAACCTGGGAGTGGTAATCGATGATCGGCTTAACCTCACAAGTCATGTTGCCAGCACCACCCGGTCCTGTAGATTCATCCTCTACAACATTAGGAAAATTAGACCTTTCCTATCGGAGCACTCTACGCAAGTCCTAGTCCAGGCTCTTGTCCTGTCCAAACTGGATTATTGCAATGCGCTTCTGGCTGGACTTCCGGCTTGCACAATCAAACCTCTCCAGATGATCCAGAATGCGGCGGCAATAGTGGTCTTCAATGAACCGAAGAGAGCACATGTAACTCCGCTCTTCATCAGGTTACACTGGCTCCCTGTTGCCGCCCGCATAAAGTTCAAAGCTATGCTCCTGGCCTACAAGACCACTGGCAGTAGGGACTGCACCATCGTATCTCCACGCGCTAATGCAGATCTATGTTCCTGCCAGATCACTGCGGTCTGCAAAGGAACAACGACTAGTGGTACCATCCCAAAAAGGACAAAAGTCACTCTCCCGTACCTTCTCTGGATCTGTTCCACATTGGTGGAATGATCTACCAGCTGCTACACGATCAGCAGACTCGGTTGCCATCTTTAGAAAACGCCTAAAAACGCATCTCTTCTCTTCCATCAACATGTCGCTGATTGATTTTTCCCAATTCTCTTCTCTTCCCTTTCCTTCTTTATAATAAAAAAAATACCTTCTAACCTCACTATTCTTAGCTTTTTATACTGTGCTAGGCTTTAATGGACTAGTTTGATGAACTTATGTATTTTGTGGCCTATGTTGTTATAATTGCTTCCAATGTTTCCTCATCTGTAAGTCGCTTTGGATAAAAGCGTCTGCTAAATGACTAAATGTAAATGTAATTAGAAGAGAGGGGCTCTGAAAGTGTCCAAACCAACCAAACCCAAAAAGAAAGCGACTGACTATAGTAGAGAGTGACATCTCCAGCTTTGCAGGTTAAACCAAATCCTATAACTACATTGGATTGGTGAAGCAGGTTGAGGGTGGAGACATCAGCAAAAAGTTTCTATGGCAAAGTTGTAAGAAGTCTGTGGATGGATCCCTAGAGGTGTGCTCAAGGAACTAACCACACCCCATAAATAGGTACAGCCAGAAGGGAGCAGAAGTTTATAGTCCCCTGCAGCATTGAGAAGTGGGATGTTAAGTAGAAGGCCAGATAGCTAGGCCTATTGTGTATTTAATTTTTTGTGTTTTCCCAAAAACTACAAAATAGTTTAATAAAGTGACAATATCTTAATAAACCTTAAATGATCAATTTTGTATTTCATTTGTCTTGCTTTCATATAGCACTACAGTAGAATGTTCTGTTTTACTTCAGAAATCACTGGCACAATTTACCCAAGTGTATTCTCCCCAATGGCACAATGTCAGGGATAAAGTTGTGCCACAAGACCACTTTTCCCCCAAAGACTATATTTCTGAAACTATTGATTTCAGATCCAAAGTTTTTGTTCTCAGGGATGCACCACATCCTGAAATATATGTACATTCTCAAGTTGAAGGCATTTTAGTCATAGCCTTATTTAAAGTCACTCTGGCAGCTGCATTTTGAACTAACTGTAGTTTGTTTATTGATGATGCAGGACAACCAATAAGTAGCACATTACAGTAGTGACGTCTTGAGGTTGTAAATGCATGAAGAAGCTTCTCTGCATCAGCAACACATAGAATATTTCGTAACTTGGCAACATTTCTTAGGTGGAAAAGGCTGTTTTTGTGACATTTGAGATGTGATTTTGAAATGAGAGGTTGCTGTCTGATATAATTCCTAGATCTTTTACAGTATTTGTTGGAGTAACAGTACATCCTTCAACTTGCAGTTTATAATCCGAAATATTTGGTTTGCGTGTCTTTGGTCCGATTTATTAGAATTTAAAAGAAGGGATTACAGGTCATCCAATGTTTTATATCTTCAATGCACTCTGCCAATTTGGATAGCTGGGAGGAATCATCTGCATAGCAATGGAAGCTAATTCCATGTTTTTTAATAATGTTTCCAAAATAGTGCCCAATTTGGTGGTCAAGTCATCGAGCGATTCTTTATTTAATGGCCAGGTCTCTGTAAGAGACCTTTATTTGGACAGCTGTTGTGTAGAGAGGACAGGAAGCGAAGTGGGCAAGAGAAAGGGGCTGGGATCAGGAAAGGACCTCGAGACGGTATTCGAACTAGGGTCGCCCGGAGCGCAACAGCGCTATATGTCGGAGCGCGTTACTGCAAGGCTAACGGCTCCGACCAAAGGTGCATTTCTTGATAATCTGCCTGAATTGTCTTAAATCTCTATCAAGAGTAAAATCGTTGAAGATCTTGACTTTACCATTGACAAATTTAACTCCACCTTCTCAGAAACGCTAGACACGGTTGTTCCTCTGCACTTAAAGAAATTAAAAAATGACAGCCCGACACAATGATATAATGAACACACTCAGGTTCTAAGAAAGCGGCACAAAAAATGCAGCGCAACTTTAAGAAAACTAAATTAGACGTATTTCATACAGCATGGAAGGATAGTATTCGAAAAAATACAGAAAAACCCTAAAATCATCTAGGTCCGCCTACTTTTCATCACTAACAGAAGAAAAACAGCACAACCCTAGGTTTTTATTTAACACAGTTGCTAAATTAACAAAAGATAAATCGTCAGCGACTTCTGATTCTGTATATCAACATAGCAGTGATGAACGACTGAATGACTTCACAAATAAAATCTAAATAAAATAAAAAGAGAATAGAGATTTTTTATTAACTATGCAACCAGAAGTGAATCCCACTGAACAAACAACTAACTACAGAGCCCCTAAGGAGAAATTGCTATTATTTTCTATCATAGATCATGATTAACTATCTAAAATCATTATATCATCTAAATCAACGACATGCATGCTAGACCCTATACCTACAAATCTACTGAAAGAGATGCTCCCTGAAATTACAGATCCTCTTCTTAGCATTATTAACTCATCTCTTACACTAGGACAGGGCTGGACTGGTAATCTGGCATACCGGGCAAAAAGGCCACTTGGGGGCCGGTTGATATAAAAAAAATGTATTTGCCAACGACCGGCCCATAAAGCAGGGACAGCGGCCCATTGGTTCATTATCCATACTGACACTGGGCTGGCCCAATCATCTCTTAGGGTTAGGGCTCCACCCCTCCCCCTCGGTTTCCTGTGTCAAATGCAGTCAGTGGGTCAGAGCCAGAAATCTGTGGATTTAGGATGGAGAAACAAAAGCGCAAGGGCAAGGGGGTTGCGGAGCAGTTGCGGGCCAAACAAATAAAAATTCTAGAGGTTGATGCCTCAACATGTGCAAAAATAACCGACGTGTTAAGTGCTGTAGCTTCAGTTTCCAAGCCTATAGTAGCTTACCTGACGAAATTTTGCAAAAACAGGTGAACATAGCACATGGAGGAGAGGTGACAAGCCATGGCGGCACCCAGGCAGAGGAGTAGGTGTCTGATAGTGAAGTCAAGGAGAGACAGAGTGAGTAGGAGAGTGTACTTGAAACGGTAAGCAGTGTTGGGCAGTAGCGTTGCTACAAGCAGTGACGCTACTTGCTTAACTACATTTTTCAGTAGCGTGGTGGTAACGTAGCTGTTTTCTGAATCAAATAGCTTTTCAGTAGCGAAGCTCTTTTGTTGATCAAGTAGTGCGGTAGCGTCAACACAAGCTAACGTTACATATTACCAAACATTTCTGAAGAACAAGCTCATATCGGAAACACAATTGCTAAGGATCACCGATCCTGGTCCAGTAAGTGACGCCACCACCATACAGGGACCGGCCGGTGACTTCTTCGTGTTTTACGGTAAACAGCTTTTTGGTGCATTACTGCCACCTTCTGCTCCGGACGGTGACATCACAGTGTGTGGGCCTGGTTGGGCCACGACGAAGATGATGATTTACCTAAATTAATGAATATTATAGTAAGACAACATAATCGTTGTCGCTATTATAATGTCTGTCAGATTGTCATCTACTGCACTAGCCACTCAGTCAGCTAAAGTCAAATAACACATCATAAGCTATTTTGCATTGTTTTTGTAGCTAGGTTAGCAGAGTTAACTTATTCAATTGCAACTTCGGCTGATTATTCTAATGTTAACTAGCTTTTATAACATGGAGCACATTGTAATTGACAGAGTTGCAGAGAAGAGCAAGCTACTGAGGAAACTGCTGTTATTGTAAGGTGAGTTGAGATTATTGATATTATTATAAAAATATTCATAAAATTGTACACTGAAAATGTGACTCGTTATTCTCTGTCTCTCTCTCTCTCTCTGTCTCTCTGTCTCCTCTCTGTCTCTGTCTCTGTCTCTCTGTCTCTGTCTCTCTGTCTCTCTGTCTCTCTGTCTCTGTCTCTCTGTCTCTCTCTCTGTCTCTGTCTCTCTCTCTGTCTCTGTCTCTCCGTCTCTCTCTCTCTCTCTCTCTCTCTCTGTCTCTCTCTCTCAGTATGCCCTTACGTTTGTAGTTCGTTGTCTTTGATGTTCAGAGCACCATGGAGCCATTTCCACTAAGTAAGTATAAAATATGTGCACCCATCTCTCTACATTGTTATATATTAAAGATACTTGTATGGGGATCATTTTTCTCATTCAGTTATCATTCTCGTCTCTCTCTCTCTCTCTCAGGCTGCCCTCACTTTGTGTAGGCCCTACTCCACTGCCACCTTTGGTCACCACGGAGTCAGTCAAGAGAGAGTGAGTACACTGGTCCATGGCACTTAGTTCTCAGCTTTGTAGGGGTTTTTGGGAATGGAAAAGTAGATCTGCATATCTACAGGGACCGCAAGGATGGTGTACTGGTGGTGTCCGACCGATTGTGGTGGGCTGGTCTGAGCAAAAATGCCAGGGCCCTTTTTTTATCCCAGTTCAGCCCTGCACTAGGACATGTGCCTAAAGCATATAAGGTGGCTGTTATAAGGCCCTTGTCAAAACTAGTTAACGACAGACCTATATCGAATCTACCATTCATATCTAAAGTCCTGGAAAAGGTAGTCTCAACTCAATTGTGTTCCTTCCTCCAAAGGAATGACATCAATGAAGATTTACAGTCTGGATTTAGAGCACATGAAAGTACATGGTTTAGCTCCTCACTACTTGAGTGAACTTCTATGGTATTACAGTCCTTCACATGCACTACGCTCTCAGGCGTCCGGTCAGTTGGTTATACCTAGAATTCAAAATCTAGTGCAAAATCCCACTGTCCGGGGAGGCAGACACACTCTGTAAATTTAAATCTAGACTAAAGACGCACCTTTTTAATCTTGCATACACTTCACTACCATAATACAAATCCTCTGAAGGTTTAGGCTGCATTAGTTAGATCAACCAGAACCAGGAACACTTCCAATAACAACTGATGTACTTGTTGCATCAAAGAGTGCAGAACAGTACTATACTCTCTGTCACGATCGTCAGCTGAAGTGCCTATGAACTCCAGTAGAGGGCACTCCAATCAGGACTCTGGCATGTTGCATCCATTCCCAACTCCATTTCCTATAACCCCATGCTAACCACCACCAGGTGTTCCCCATTACCACTCATCTATATATACTGTGTTTGGACTCTCAATCATTGTGAAGTCTTGTTTAGCCTGTCTGACATTTCTGAGCGGCCCCTGTGTTTGGTCCGTCTGTGTATATCGTGGATTTTTTATATTGACTGTGATTCTCTGCTGCCTGCCCCGACCTCTGCTTGTTACTGTTTCTGATTTTGGATATACCCTGATACACCTGACTCTGATCTCTGCCTGGTTGACCATTCTTATTAATAAAATACTCCATATGGATCCGAACGACTCCTTGTTACACTCTCAGCCAGTCTTGTCTCATTGTTCCAAGGTTACCACAGTGGGCAGGACGCAGTTCATGCCCAGACCTGACAAGAGCTGAGATGATAGAGCTGGATAAAGAAAGCGACTTGACACGTCTTCACTACAAAATTTCAGCTGCTATTAATTTATTAATGCTTATCTTAAATCTAATTTTTTTTTTCCTTGCTTTGCAAGTACTGTGCAGCTTTTGCCAGAGGGGAACTGGAATTCCCTGGTTAGGCCTGGTTTCCCTCCTAGGTTTTATTTTTCTCCAATGGAGTTTTGGGTCCCTCGCCACCTTTTGCTTTCTGTTTGCCTGGTAGGGGAGACTGCTACAATTTTCAATACAATTCTCGGTGATGGCCGCTGTGTGTGTGCATGTCTGTGTGTCTGCGTGTCTGCCTGTGTGCATGTTTGTGTGTGTGTCTGTGTGTGTTGTGTGTGTGGAGCTGAATCTGTGTGTCTGTGTCGGTCTTCTGCGTTTTCACTTTTTTTGTGTTTACTTTCATAACCTTATATGTTTAGCTTGTAGTCAATATGTTTCTTGTACAGCTGCTTTGTAACAATGAAAGAAGCGCTATATAAATTAAATTGACTTGACTTGACTATCTGTGCAGCGAACGGCAGGAACCATCCCACTGACCAAAAAAAACAGCATTTCCAAAACACTGTTACAGACTGCCATATGAACATGAACTTAGTTTGTCTGTAAATATTGACGTAGTTGTTGCCCATAAGGATTTTTGTGCTGCATGATTCACTAAAAGTTACATTGAAGTACTTACCAAATGTTACAGTAACAATACAATAACAATTACACCGTCCAGACCTTTAACGTTGACGATAATTCAGATTCAGACCTTTGAATCTATGCTTTGAGAACCCCTGTCGTAGGCTATACGCCAGCTCCAATCATCAGGTGAACACTCTTCCACCCTTAAGAAATAAACCAAAAATCAGACAGCAGCAGCGATCCCCTTTATTAGTTGCAAGGTAACACCGTTCTTGCGACAGTGCTGCGTTAATAATCACCCAGGACGAAAAGACTCTATAATCTGTTCGCAGGTCAGGATACCAAGTAAATGGAAAATGGAATACTCAAACCACCACAAAAGCTCCCCGATATATTCAATACCACACAGCCTTAGCTCACATAGCTTAAAGGAGAGCAGTCATCAAGTACAGGATACAACAAATCAGTCGGTAGTGCCACACAAACAATAATTAAAAGGTCAGCCAACAGCTATGTGCATATACATACAGCCACCATCAACACGAATAAAAAGGGGCCTATCCAGACATGACGCATTCCAAGCTTCACCCAACCAGCTCTCAAATAAGGAGAACTCTCCACTCTACCAAGCAGAAAGTCGACTGGAAGTCTAGACTTCTGTCCAAATATAAAAAATAAGGGCATTCTCCCGTACTTGGGTAAGAAGTAGCGTTATAGGCAAAAAGTACCTGGGGAAGATGGCCAGTCCCTCTTCTTCGATACAGGCAAGGACATTCACACTGCCCGTTTCCAGCAGGATGAAATGGGGTAGTGCGTGACTTTTAAACTCTGAATGACAGATTACTCAAAGTTATGCCCTTAATCTTAATGGATACAGGCAGCCATCCTGAATTTACAGTACCCTTCAACCACCAGAACCTGAGCCACAGTCTCAGCTTGTTGGTAATTACCAACACATTCTCAAGACTGGAACTTACATTTACATTTATGCATTTATGCAGACGCTTTTATCCAAAAGGACTTACATTGCATTGTCTTATATATTTGTTTCTAAGTAGGCCTATGTGCAAGGGAAAACATTTAATTTCCTCATTATCTTCAGCTGGCATGTTCCCATGAAAACAAAGCATTGTGTCTGTCAGCAGGGACCCGTTTCAATAAGGAGGTTCAAGCAACACTAAGTTAAAATATGAACTCTGAGTTGATATAACTCTGAGTTTTCTGTTTCAGAACAGCTGCTTTCAATGAGTTCAATCCACTCTGAGTAAGTTTACTCTAGGTTACGCGTGTTCACCGCGGCTTTAAAAAGCCATCATCAATTGAGTGAAGATAACATGATTCACCATGGCAAAAGCACGTGACAAAAAGCACTCCGTTAATTTCTCGCCAGTCGAATTGGAGGCACTATATATATATATATATATATATATATATATATATATATATATATATATATATATATATATATATATGTAGCCCGGCACGTGAGATATCACTATATACATGAATGAAATTAGAAATTACATTGAGTATTTGCAATACCTTTCAAAAATGATTAAACAATTTAACACCTAGTCTTACATCAGCAAATAAACACTTGTACAACTTAAAAAATTAAATGAATGATATTCAAACTTACTTTTCATCACCACTCTATAACCTATAAATGCTTTCACAGTGAATGACACACTTGATTTTCCCCTGCTGACAGTAAAATAAATAATACATCACTCTTCCTCAATATTTGGAACACAAAACTAATAAACACTTCTTGGAAATCAATTAAAGTGAACAACACTCACTCTGATGTTTCACACTAGCCCCAGAAACACACTGAGGGCCTACACAGAGCACTCTTCTCCCCTCTTAATTAGACAAACTAACCACAAATCAAAAACACTGGATCACATCAAATTATACACAAAATAATCTTAACGTTACGCTGGTATTGGTGATAGTTTATCACTTACGCTTCGATAGAGTTATGTTACTGTAAGTTCCCCACACCGAACTGCATCTCGACAGAAATCAGCATCAATCACCACAATACACAGCCATCCGGCCAGCAAACACTGAGGAGGACTTCACAAACTACTAAAAGTGCATCTTTCTCACTATTTAGGTTATATCATCGACTTTTGTGGCCTTGATTCGACACAGCGAATCATAATCATGTATGCTACACATATATATATATATATATATATATGTATATATATATATATATATATATATATATATATACCTACGATTTTTGTCATGTGGGTGCAATCCTTCTGCAATAAAAAGAACGTGGCAGCAGCTGAAAATGAAATATAAAAACATCATTCAGTCCGGTGAGTTTAAATGCTCTTGCTAGTAGGATGCCTGACTGGGAAATGTTTGATATATTTAATAAACTGGCCTAAAAAGTTTTATGAGAACCTAGAACCTGTTTATAGAAGACAAAAAACTGGCCATGCTTGCCCCTGCTCCAGCTATGTGTAACGGAGGCCAGCTAGTGAAGAGCTGTGCAGTGTGTAAGCCTCACTCCCCGACCAACAGAGACGCTCTAGCGACAGACGATAGGGACGGCGCTCTATAGGCTCATCGTTAGAGCGCCTGTCTCTTATTCGGACCGACGACGGTCGAAGCCCGCGCAGAACGGGGCGAGTGGGACCAGTTACATGTGCACCCAATCACATTGTGAAATCCTAAAGGGTATTTGAATTATTAGCTTTCTTCCAGAGGCAGCAAGACCACAATTATTTGATCAGCCTAATTCAGAAAGACATTCACCATTCTACTGCAATCCTATGAAACGCCTCTCTGATGGCTCTCACAGGAAACTTCACAAAAACGTATAAAAAGTGCTTGAGAGCGATGCACACTTTTCTTACTGCTCTACATACAGTTGCCTTGCTAACGTGTTCTGCATCCCCGGTGTTATAAAGAAAGCTTCCATTAGCAAAGAAACGTAAGGCCATACAAAGAATCTGCTCAGATGTAAGAGCGCGGCCACGACGACTGAGGTTTGTGATGTAAGGATGAAGCAGATTGTGGATATATTTAATGGACTGTAAAGAAAAACGGTATCCCTCAAATAAAAAATCCTCCGGATTTGATAAAACATCCAAACGGGGCTTTAAAATTGAACTCTCTCTGAATCAATGCAGCTTCCTCATCTATGGGTTCCTGAATAAACGGAAATGCCATTTTAATGTCTGTGTTACGAACTTGTGCGCGATTAAGTAAAATGATTGAGAAAACAAACGGGGAAGGCAGGTTCAACACCGCTCGCGTTTCTAAAAGGGGGCGGATATTGTAATAAACCTCGGGATAGTGGAAGAAAACCTGAGTATGTTACTATGGTTACTCACTATAAGTATAAGATACCTTGATTTCTGAAACAGGCTTGACTTACCCCCGCGGTCGCGGGTTTGATATACCTTGCGATCTGAAACTGAAAACCCAGAGTATCCCGTTTTCTGGGGTTAACTTACTCTGAGTTTGCACTAACCCTGCTTTCTGAAACGGGTCCCTGATGTGTTTGCAAATAAAAAATATATTTTATATTTAAAAAAGTTTTAAAATATGATATTTATTTTCGAAACACTATACACAACTTTTTCAAATATAAAATGTATGTTTATTTGCAAACAGTTTGGTTTTATGCTTAAGTTATGCCATTAAAACAGAGACATCTGCTGATGGACACAATGCGTCATTGTCACAGGAACATGCCAGGTGAAGATAATGAGGAAATTATGTTGCTTCCTTTGCCAAGTGCACTCCAAACTTCTACATAATGGCACTCAAATGCCCTATTCACTCCAAAGTCTAAACAACAAGGACTCTGCCCTTTGAAGGGAGTATGGCATAGGAATGATGACTTTATTTGGAATTTTAAGAATACGCGTTGTGTTTAACCCCAAATAATAACACATTAAAAAAAAAACTCTCAATAATGAGTGAAAATGAATGTAAATGTAAAGTACCAAATAAACATATAAACATTCATGGAAATTTTAGCTACAATAATGTAAGATGGAAAACTAAATAATTTGATAGCATTACATTATACACAAATCCCATTTTGTTTATATTCAGAGATAGAGCCTACTCTAATTAATAGCATAGCAAATAACATGGCAGTGAGAGTTTTTATTTCATTCTCAAATGTTAGATGAAACTGCTGCTCATTAAAGGCTGGGCCTCCTCTCTGTAGAGTGACTCCGGTGCCAGGATGCACTCTGTTCCCCTCAGCTCCCTCTGAAACTCAGGATACAGCATCATATTGTGCTGCTAAAAACAAGAAAACATAATATGCATTGTTGAAAAGCAGCTTTAAGGCTAATTCACACAGATCGTACAAACGGCAACAAAAACCAACACCAACACTAAGGCCACGTTTACACGATGAAAAAAGTTTTCAAAAGTTTGCGTTATCAGTCCCCTAAAACGCTGTTTTCGAGTAAACGGACAGGCAAATCGCATAAATTGCGCTTTCACTTGAAAATGGTATCGTGTAAACTGCCCCTAACATTCAAAATTGTAATCCAATCCATTGTTTATCCAACAAACAATAATACCATGTCTATAAAATCAAATTTTGCATGTATGTATTTTTAACTTAACCTCAACCTACTCTGTATTCTTTATTAAAATCTCTGTATTTGTCCTCTTTTTGTCAGGTCATAAAACTCTGGAAATTCCATTATTAAAACTATTTTCTCCGTGTTTTGATCTCAGCAAAATGTTGATAGGTTAAAGCCAGTGTGGATGCCGCTAACAAAAACAGCACTTGCTGCGGAGAGCCGTGCCAGTGGAATATTGGGATATTGGGGTATTGGGCACCACTTCCACTGTGCCACTTACCGCATGTCTCCTACTGAAAATGAGCTAGAAATTTGCGACTGCCGCCCAAAACTAATAACACAGGAAAATTCCGGTACTTCGAGACACCTCTACATTTACATTTATTCATCAGGGGTAAGGTGCGTCACTCAAGGGCACTTCAGTCATGACCTGTTGGCACTGAGATTTGAACCGGCAACCTTCTGATCACAAGCCCAACCCTCTAACCACTAGGCCACAGCTGGGAGGTCAGCAGTGATGTGACTCTGGAAGATCGACTGTTGTTGCCCTTTCATACAGTGGTTCTGGGCTGACGACCATCTCATGCAGTGGTGCTGGGCTGGCAGCCATCTCGTGCAGTGGCGCTGGGCTGGCGGCCATCTCGTGCAGTGGTGCTGGGCTGGCATCCATCTCGTGCAGTGGCGCTGGGCTGGCGTCCATCTCGTGCAGTAGCTCTGCTGCCAACTGCGCTTGACACTGTTTGCCCCCCCAAAAAAATTATTTGGGGTTTCAACCCTGTCCTCTGCCTCTCCCACAGTAAAGGGCGAGCCGCTTAGCCGAAGGGCAAGGTCAATATATTGACCTACAGTCCATTGAGGAGTGTTGTCAGGCATAAGGTATTCCAACATGTCCTCAAGCCCATAGCGGAACATGTCCTTTAATACCGCCTCCTTCTCGTCCACCCCATGGCAGAGCTCACAAAACTCCTCAACATACTCCTCTATCTGGCAGTTACCTTGGCTGAGGCGGAAGAGACGGATGACAGGGTCCATCGTAGGTGTTGCTGCTGGATCTCGGGTGGCGAAGTCTTCTGTTATGAACTGCTCCGAGACTTGAAGGTGAGATCCAATTGCAGCTTTATTAGAGGGTAATCCAAAGGCGTAATCCAAATAACAGGCAGGGGTCATACACAGACAGGCAGTCCAAACAAAGCAACAAACAAAACAAAGCAACAAACAAAACAAAGCAACAAAACAAAGCAACCAACAAAACAAAGCACCCAACAAAACAAAGAAACCAACAAAACAAAGAAACCAACAAAACAAAGAAACAAACAAAACAAGCAGGGACCAGAGGCAAAAGGGTAATCAGGGAACAAGGCAAGAAATCCAAAATCCTAAAACCAAAAGACCAGAGACCAGGGACCAGGGAAACGCTCAGAAATGCAGCAGAAACTAAAACAAGACTTCGCAAAGAATGGGTGTGTGGAAGTGGTATACACGTGTGTATGTGAATGATATGCAGGTGTGTGTGCAATCAGTGCTGATGAGTCCGGGTAGTGAGTTATGGGAAATGTAGTTTGTGAGTGAGTGAAAAGTCTGATGTGGAGTGCCCTCAGGGTGTTGACTCCAGCTTTAGACCGTTACAGTCGGCTGTTTCCAAGGAAAATACATGTTTTATTAATAAATATATAATAAATGCAGAAAAACAAAGCAGCAGGTGAAATTAGAACCAGTGTTGGGATTAACGCATTACAAAAGTAACAATATTTGTTACAGTAATATATTACCAACACATTTTTTTCTTTTGCGATTCTGAAAGCCATTGTTATGGGCCTTCTCTGTGCCCCTTATTTTTGTTCACCCGAGTAAAAAACGGCAAATGTGGGCGCTTGACAACACATTTAGGCGCATTGTTTGAATTGAACTGAATGTCCACCTAAGTATTGTCAAGCTAGTATTAGTTTTGTCGATATTTTTTATATATTTTTTTAATTTGTGGTAGTCCAGGGATATTACCTGATACAGACATATAGACACTGGAGTCCTGAAATATTAATTCCTGCATTGTTTTTAGGCATTGTAGACAGACCAACGGTTGCAGCCTACAGGTATATCCAAATTGGTTGATGCGGTATTTGTCCCGGCATTTCTGCGCTGTGATTGGACGGCCGAGTAAAAAGTGATATTGATGAGCACAATCATAATGCATTAACACATCGCCCCCCCACTGGATGTATAATGAGCAGCTGTAACTATATTTTAGCATTATAGAATGCATAAACTGTTGAAAAAGCGATAGAAACCAAACCATCACATAAATTCTATTGGATTTAAAGGCTAGGAATAGAATTGTATTGGTTGTAATTGAAACAAAAGTCGCTACTTGTATTTGTTGGGTTCTATTGATGAGATCATACTCAGATAATGTCCAAAACACACTACAAAAGGTAGTAATATAACCTTATGGTTTCCAGTGGAGTTTTAATAGAAAACTGTAATAAAGATCCATAGAAGGGAAGGAAGGAGGCGGGAACCGGCGAACATTCAAACTTTCAAACTTTAATTAAATAAACAATAAACACTGAAGTAACCGGCAGCCACCTCACGGTGGACTGCCGGCCATAAAACATACACAAACTAAACATATGTCCGGGCCCGGTCCTCTCTCGTCAACAGTCCTGCCGAACATCCTTTTAAGCTCCCAATCTCCTCCGTGATAAGATGCGGGGCCGGTGCGCGCACAGCTGCTTCCACTGATCACTCACGCCACCGGCCCCGCGTCACGGCTCTCGTCCCGCCTTTCTCACCACAAAAACATTAGAATTTCTGTAGTGGTTTCTTTTCAGCAGGGTAGTTTTGAGGTTATTTTGATAAAAGTAACTCAAAAGTAATGCAAAAGTAGTGTAACGTATTACAACTCAAAAACAGTAATATTGTAATGTAACGAATTACTTTTAAATTACAGTAACTAGTAATGTATAATGTATTACATTTTGGAGGTAATTTGCCCAACACAGATTAGAACGAAACGTTTTTCAGGGTACAGAAGAACATACAGACTGTTTTAAAGATGGTTAAGCGATCAAATTTCGATCAAGCGATCAAAACGGTTTGTTCTTTTATTATTATTTTGATTCAAGTAATTTTCAACTTTAAATCTGCATTAAGATCCATACGACGCAACAATTCTCCTATCTCAGTTTTAGTTTGCAGGCTCTGGACTGCATTCGTTTATTTACTTTTATGAATAATAGATTACTCTTTTAAATATTGTTTTCATTACCAATTAATTTGCATAACCTCTTAAAAAATGTACGCATAAAAAAACATTGAGCATTGCGGTTTTAACGGAACGGGAATACAATGCAAAGCTTGCTCATATATTTTAGTACATAGATCAATAGATTTGTTGGTTGTCCAATTGTCATCAGTCATTTAATGTGCATTTAAAGGCAGTCGTGTGCTCTTTTCTGACTGATGAAGACTAGAATCGGCTCCGGTTGAAAGAAAAAGTTGTTAACGTTGTTTTGTGGCTTGATTACATTGTGTTGTGAACTTATATTTGCTTTTATAATTTCGTGGGCCACCATAGTAGTCTAATTATGGTATTGAACAAATGTTTTGTAATGTGAATTAAATAGTAAAATAAATTGTCTTATGCACTAGCAGTAACAGAAAAAAATATAATATATATATGTATCAATGTGCCATATAACCTATTGTGGCAATTCACATTGTCACACATATAGAGGCAGTGGCGGTTTTAGGCACGGGCGAACCGGGCAGTCGCCCGGGGAGGCATTTTTTCATGTCACGTGGGGGGCGGTACCGGCACGAGCAGTAAAAAAAACTCTGGGCCGCCGCAAATCGGTTATCTATTATCTATCATTCATTGTGTGGGGAATTGGCAAATTGGCGCCCCTGCATGCTGAAAAGATAAAGGTATGCAACTATAATGTTCTCTCTGTGTTATGATTACTGTATCCATGTTGTCATCTAAAGGGCTAATTTTAACTGTAGGGTTAATAACTCTTACTCTTAACGTTTATTAGCCTTTTTGCAGTGTGAAAACATGCTGCGGTGTTTAGCCTAGTCGTTAAAGCGCCCAACTCTCATTTGGACAGACGCCGGTTCGAGGCCCGCGCAGGGCAGGTAGAACCGACAACACTTTTACAACAAATTTTGTTTGTTGTCAAAGTCAACAAACACAAGATCTAATTTCACCATAATATTGTGCTTTGCAACAAAACTGTTACAAGTTCAGTTATTATTATTTATTTCCATCAGTTGGGTTAACATAAGGTCCCGTAATGAGCAAACAGAATTTTCCAAACATTTTAATGACAAATTCAATTTGTACCACTGTAGTTTAGGTCAAGAAAAATATGACATAATTTATTTTTTTCGAGGGGGGGGGGCGCTCAAAGATGTTCTTGCCCGGGGTGCAATTCAATGTAGAACCGCCACTGTATAGAGGGTAAATGTATAAAGCTTGTGTGACTCAGCTAAGGAAAAATAAAATAATTTGTTACTTGTGTGAGCAGCAGAACAGTTAAGAAAGCATGGTGCAACCGCAATGCATGCAGAAATCAGGGAAGTGCACTGTCAGCACTTTTAATTTAACACAGAAATGGTGTTTCCTCAGAGCTGTGTGAGTAAATGTTTTTAATAGTTTTAGAAAGTATTTCAATGCTCATTTGTCTCATTTTATATTCACCCTTTGGAAGTCAGCTGGGGCCTCTTGTTGGACCACGGCCTCACTGTTGAGAACCACTACTATAGAGGATATGCATGTGATGTCACCGCCAAGGGGGGAAAAGGGGGGGCTTAGTCCCCTCATACAGAATTAATGCCCCCTCAGGGGCCTATGCACATTTGGGGCCAAGCAAGGGGGAGAACATTTCACATAACAATGTTTTGGCTATATTCATTCTGCCACACAAAACAGTGTTTCTAACGTATGCAAGTCTGAAACTCCAACTGGTCCAAAATGAGGCAGCTCAAATTCTTACACGTACTAAAAAGTATTAGTACGAGCATATTATCCTGGTTCTGTCAACCTTGCACTGGTTGCCTATTAAGCATCGCATTAACTTTAAAATATTGCTTATTGCCTACAAAGCCCTGCATGGTTTAGCTCCTCACTACTTGAGTGAACTTCTCTTGTATTACAGTCCTTCACGTGCACTACGCTCTCGGGCCTAATTTCTAGGTATTACCTAGATCGTAATCTAGGTAATACCTAGAATTTCAAAATCAAGTTCAGGCGTCAGTTGTGGCCTGGGGGTTAGAGCGTTGGGCTTGTGATCAGAAGGTTGCTGGTTCAAATCTCAGTGCCAGAAGGTCATGACTGAAGTGCCCTTGAGCAAGGCACCTTACCCCTGATTGCTCTGCAGTAATGTGTCACTGTAAAAAAAAAACTATTTGTAAGTCGCTTTGGATAAAAGCGTCTGCCAAATGAATAAATGTAAATGTAGATCCTTTTCCTATCTAGCGCCTAAACTTTGGAATAGTCTTCCCCATACTGTCCGGGAGGCAGACACACTCTGTCAGTTTAAATCTAGACTAAAGACGAATCTTTTTTAATCTTGTATACACTACACTACGTAACATATATATATTCTGTAGGTTTAAGCTGCACTAGTTAGATAAACCAGAACCAGGAACACTTCCAATAACAACTGATGCATTTGTTGCATAAAAGTCTCATGCTGGACGAACAAAGTGAGACCCAAGTGCGGTGGTAAGAGATGACTTTATGAGACTCGGTCAACGGGTAACACGAGAGAGCATACAAAACACTGAAGGGAGAGACCACTGATGACCCCGTAGGGAGGGACTGCTGATGACCCCGAAGGGAGAGTTCACAGATGATTCCGAGTGACAGTGTCCGCAGCACTGGAGAGTGTCACACCTGGAGAACCTGGGTTCTAGACCCAGAAAGAAAAGAGTGCAGAACAGTACTCTACTCTCAGCCAGTCTTGTCTCATTGTTCCAAGGTTACCAGAGCGGGCAGGATGTAGTCCAGGGTTATCAGAACGGGCAGGATGATAGAGCTTGTCTTTATTTGAAGAGAGGCACGGCTTGATGAGCATATCCAATTCATTTGAGAGAAGCCTCATTCGCATTCTGAGCATATGCGCTGGATATGGGAATTGTACTGATGCACTTGAAAAGCTTGCTGAGATAATTTGAGACCTGTTGTCCATTATTGTCCTTATACTCTCTGTAAGTACGCAGTACAACTCTGAGAGTGTCGATTCACTGGCACGGAACTATAAGCGCCACCAACCAATGAGGGTGATCTTTTATTTTAGAAAGCTGATTGGTCAAAAACATATGTTGAAGGCCAATAGCTAACAACCTCTTAATCAGCTGCAAATACACTCAGCTGTATTGGTGCTGTCTCACTCACTCATTCACAAAGTCACTTCACCATGCACAGGTTAATGCCGGGTAGTTTTATAACAAATGCCGGAATGCAAAAATCAGGATCCAGCTCAAAATAAGCACTGCGACAGACTGTTTTAGCGGTTTTAGCTGCATGTTAAAATAATGATGAGCTTAGCTCACCAAATAAGATTCTCTACCAGATCTATCAAGTTCCCTATCAAAAGCTACTCTCAATGCTGCGTTTCGAACGCTATAGGAGAACGTCTTTGTTCGACCGGTTGTGAAGCACGTGTGTCAAACACGGCAAAAATTATTTTGGCTTTAAATAACCTCGGCAGGTAATTTGGCTAATTGGATTGGATTCAATTTATTGTCATTACACACATACAAGTACCTTTAAGAGGGCGGGGTTGTGTTTAGAGTGTTTTCCGGGTTTACCGTGTGCGGGATTACTCTGACTTGCCGTTTGTTTTATTATTGTCCCTTGGTGAATGTCTAATCCCTTAATCGTGGTTCACCACACAGGCCCCCCCAGAATTCACCCATACAAACAGGGCCAGACCGAACAGGCAACCCAAACAGAACAATGCCGAAAAAATCAACGTAGAGGGGGGTGGACTAAACGGCCATAACGGCTACGCTTAACAGGAGAGGGCAGGGCAATGGGCAGAACAGGGGCTGGGGCCGGGGCTGCGGCAGGGGGCGACCCTGCCATGGGGGCTGGGCCAGCTGAAGTGGTTCGCCAATATCCACATGAGCAGGCTTGAGACTGTCTATAGCCACTCGCTCAGGCCTACCTTCCATATCCACAACAAAGTTCTTAGACCCACCCACCAGGACGCGGAAGGGCCCATCGTAGGGGGGGCCCAGCGGGGTACGATGGCCATCGTGGCGGATGAAGACGTACTTGGTGGATGGCAAATCCTTAGGGACATAGGACTGGGGGAGGCCATGGCAAGACGTTGGAGTAGGCATGAAAGCCTCGGCAATGCCCCGGGACACCGCCCGATGAGACACCACTGACCACGGGGCCGTGGCATCCGCAAGAAACTCACCCGGAACGCGCAGAGGCTGGCCATAGAACAACTCGGCCGATGAAGCTTGGAGATCTGCCTTAGGGGCGGAGCGAAGGCCAAGCATGACCCACGGGAGGCGGTCAGCCCAGTCGTCACCCGTAAGGCTGGCCCGTAACGCGGCCTTCATGTCCCGATGAAACCGCTCCCAAAGTCTGTTGCTCTGTGGGTTATAAGCTGTGGTGCGGTGGACTTTCACCCCCAGGCACTCGGCGACTGCAGTCCAAAATTCCGATGTGAACTGCGGACCTCGGTCCGAGGAGAGGGCGGACGGTGTGCGAAACGGGCCACCCAAGCCATAACGAATGCCCTTGCCACCTCAGCTGACGGAATGGAGGACAGGGGAACAACTTCAGGCCACCTGGTGGTCCTGTCCACCATAGTGAGGAGGTAGGTGAACCCACGGGAGGGGAAAAGAGGGCCCACCAGGTCCACATTTACATGATCAAAACGTCTCTCCGGCACTTTGAAGGGCGCCAAGGGCGCCTTGGTATGACGAGTCACCTTTGCGCGCTGGCACGCCACACAGGCAGCAGCCCAAGCCCTGACGTCCCTCCGCAGGCCCGGCCAGACGAACTTAGCCCCCACCAGCTTAGCAGAGGCCTTATCCCCCAGGTAGGAGAGGCCGTGGATGGCGTCAAACACCTTATGCGTCCAGCCAGCAGGTACCATAGGGCGCGTTGGCCAGTAGAGACGTCACAGAGGAGTGTAGCGTTGGCTGCGTCAAAAACCACATCCTCCAGGTGTAGCGCCGTAGTGGCTGTCCTGTAGGCTTGCACCTCCTTGTCCGTGGTCTGATCCTTCGCCATAGCAGTGTAGTCGAGGCCCAAGTGGACGGACCCAGCAACCGCCCGGGAGAGGCAGTCGGCAACAAAATTGTCCTTACCGGCCACATGTTGAATGTCAGTAGTGAACTCAGAGATAGCAGAGAGCTGACGCTGCTGTCGACCAGACCATGGTTCCGAAGACATTGCCATAGCAAACTTCAGCGGTTTGTGGTCAACGAAAGCCGTGAAACGTCGTCCCTCCAACAAGAAACGGAAATGACGGGTGGCGAGGAAAAGACCCAGGAGCTCCCTGTCGAACGCGCTGTATTTCCTCTCGTTGTCATGGAGCTTCCTGCTAAAAAAGGCCAGCGGCTGCCAGGCTCCGCCCACCCACGGTTCTCACACGGCATAATCAGAGGCGTCGGTAGTAAGCGCAACTGGGGCGGTCGGAGACGGATGTGCCAGCAGAGCAGCGTTAGCCAGCGCGGTTTTGGCAGCATCGAAAGCTGCAAGCATCTCTGGGGACCAATACAACACGTCCGCCGGCCTCCTACCCCGCAAACATTGTACAATGGTCGAATAGGTTGGGCCGCATGTCGGAGGAAATGGTTGTAGAAGTTCACCATGCCCAGGAACTCCTGCAGGGACTTCACCGTGTGTGGGCGTAGAAAACTGGCGACGGCGTCCACCTTGGCGGGGAGGGGGACGGCCCCCTGCGGGGTGACGTGGTGGCCGAGGAAGGTAATTGAGGACCGGCCAAACTCGCACTTGGATGGGTTGACAATGAGCCCATGCTCATCGAGCCGGCCGAACAGCTGCCAGAGATGCGTCAGGTGGTCGTCTGCAGATGCGCTTGCCACGAGAATGTCGTCCAAGTAAACAAATCGGAACGGCATGTCCCCGGCAGCAAGTGTATTTGACAAACAGAGCGCCCCCACCCCTCCCAGCGCGCAGGGATACGAAGAAAAAGAAAGGGCATCGATAAGGCGGCAGTTTGTAACATCCACCAACAGTCTGTAAGCGCAGAGGAAATCTGCCCCCAGGAGCAATGTTGATACAGCGGCCATGACGAAATCCCAGCCCAAACACCGCCCGCCGAAACACACCTCCACATACCGCGTGCCATAGCTACGAATAGGTGTGCCGTTAGCAGCGTCCATCGGGGGGCCATGCCTGCCTGCCATAGTGTCCACAGGCATCGCCGGCAGGATGGACAAGGAGTCAGTGATGAATAACAGCTTGCATTCACGGCCAGCGCTCATAGCCGTTAATGAGCGCCGGCCTTGGCTTTTCCCTGGGTTCCAAAACTGCAAGGTTGGCGACACTGCTTGGCCTTGGCCCCAAACCTGGAATGGTAATAACACCACCCGTCCTCAGGCTGTCGGCGGGCTATCACAGCAGCTGCGGTGTCCGGGTCTACCTCTGGGGGAAAAAACGGGGCAGATGTGTATTGGGGTGGCAGTAGCGCATGAACGAACTGCTGCCGGTTGGCGAGGAAAATCCTGTCCGCCTCCACAGCCAGTGCTCTGTAGTTTCTGGAGGAAGGGAGTGCGGAACTGGCCAGAGCAGGTGCTGGAAGCTGACGTAGGAAAATGTGTTCAGAGACAGCAGTGGGTCCGCTTTCTCCAGCTCCGACAGTTCAAAAAATTGTAAAAGGAATGCTTTAAGTGCCTCGTATTTACCGTCCACCGGAGGAGCCTCCAACAGCGCCATAGCCCTGGCTGTCGTCGAGGCATCTAAAGCCGCTACAACATGGAAATACTTCGTGACATCCTGCGTTATTCCTCTCAGCTGAAACTGTGCCTCGATGTGCTGAAACCACGGCCGTGGGTTATGCTGCCAAAAGTCCGGTAACTTGACGGTGGTTGCGTAGATAACACCGCCGTTAACTGCGCCGCTAGCAGCGGCATTTTCACTACCGTCGTTGTGAGACATAATAAAGAAGTATCCAACTCACGTCGGGGGTCACCAATTGTGGAGTGTAAGAAATGATGAGACAAGAGACGGAGATGCGTCGAGTCAACTTTACTCTCCACATAAAACAATAATAAAACAAACGGCAAGTCAGAGTAATCCCGCACACGGTAAACCCGGAAAACACTCTAAACACAACCCCGCCCTCTTAAAGGTACAGTCCCTTGGTGAATGTCTAATCCCTTAATCGTGGTTCAACACAAAGTCATGATTAATTCGGATGTATGAATACAAACAAGGCCTGAATTAAACTTGCCTATTTAACGGTTACAGACTATTTAAAAATGTCAAGAGCACCAACATATAACCTAGAAATGAACATACATTTAGAGAAAAGAACAGTCGTGTCAGATAAGTTTCTACAGATGAGACAGATACTTCTCATACTTGCTTTGGAGTCATATACCATGGAGAAACGGAAGGGTTATCAACTCCTTCGGAGGGGGAGGACCACCCTAACTCCAGGACCTCCTGCAGCTAGGTTTGACCTTTGATGATGGCATCAAGAAACCAGAAAAAAGGGAGTGGGGGGGGCTTTATGGCTTTGGCAAAGAATGAAACGATGCATGAATGATAACTGGAATAATAGCATTGATTCAAATTTGTTTAAAAAATTTGGAAGTCGCTCTACATAGCCTATTAGAGTTGCAAGATGAATACAGCCATTTTTAATGGAAGCAATTTATGAATGAGGGCATATATATTAGGAGTTGCATGAACTAGTCGACTAATCTAACTAGTCTAGTAGTAGATAAATGACTAGCGAAATTTTAAGCTTGATGCCGACTAGTGGTGGGTCATGTGATTTATTTTACACTGTACATTTAAGACGACTGACTGTTACCGATGTCATTCCCATCCAGATCAGCGGGATTCTGTCACACTACATTCACAATGTGTCCTGTTCTCATTCGCAACATTCACAATTTCTTCTGATGCCGCAAAACCTCGCAGTTAAAGCCTTACGTTTCAGTGCGCTAAGTTAAAGTGTCTGCTGCATTAACATTAGCCTAATAAAAATATTGACGTTGTTCTAAAGTCAGCGGCCGTCACAAACAAACTCGACAAATAGCACATGACACTTTCAGTTGATTTAAAAAAGTTTGGTCTGTACACATGCTTCAGATCTGAAGTAACGTAAAGCTGCTGTAGAGATCCACCTACTGCTCTTTTACTGCACAGCCCGCTACCATCGACCTCGCGCTTTAAAATAGTTTTATTTTAGTTTTGTTGTATTTAGATTATATATTAAGAGGGTGTTTAGCAAAACTGACTATATTATACATTTTAAAATGTATTTTTCACCCTTTATTATTTAAAACCAAATAAAAAGTGGTTTATGTTGTGAGACGCATCACCTGATTGAGTTCCTTTGACAGTAACTTTACAATTCGCTCACGGATGTTGTCAAAGGTTGGACGCAGAGTTGGGTTCAGGCTCCAGCACATTTTCATAATTGTGTACCTATAGGAGGTCATATCCAAGTTACTTGCAATTAATGTATTACTTTATTTTCCTCGAAACTTCGAAACAGCTTCTAAACTTACATCTCGAGAGGTGCAAAATCTGGTTGTGACATGTGATAACCATCTTTAATCATCTTGTAGAAATGTGCATCAATTGCAACATTTGGATAAGGAGCCATACCTAAAAAAGATAATAAAAAACACTATAATACAAATTAATTTCCATATTTGTAAAATTATCTTAATTATAATCATTCACATCCATTTCTAATAGGTTTCCGCAAGTATTTTAACTTACCTAGAGAAAAGATCTCCCACAAAAGAATGCCATATGACCACACATCACTTTGCACCGTGTAAATACATTCAAAAATACTTTCAGGTGACATCCATTTTACAGGGAGCCGTGCCTGCAAAATAAATAAAAAAAATTATTGAAAAACCCTTTCTAGTAGCAATGGAGGCTTTTTGTTTGATTTGAGTTCTTCCAACTAGTCCCTGCCTGATTTATTCTTATAAAACGGTCAGTTCTGGTGCTTGATTCTGATTGGCTGAGCCGAGTTCTAAGCCGTTATAAAATACCCTGATTTATTATAACGGCTGTCTGCTGTCATGATTCCGCCATCATGTCATGTTTATTCTTGGTCTTGCAGCGGAGTCATGGCATAGCCTTAGGTTTTGTGTGAGAAAGACATGGCTTTGTTTTGATTCTGACCTGCCATGTGCTTTCTCGTGTCTCGTCAGTGTTTCCCGCCCTTTTGTCTCGTTAGCCTTCCCATTAGTGTTTCATTACCTTCACCTGCCCCTTAGTAATTATCCTGTGTTTGTTCCCCTATTTAATGCCCTCTTGTCTATTGTCTTGTGCTCGTTCGTTGTACTGGTATGCTTTACTTTTTCATGCTTAATGCTATGCCATGTCTTTGAGTCGTCTCGTCTCGTCTCGTCTCGTCTCGTCTCGTCTCGTCTCGTCTCGTCTCGTCTCGTCTCGTCTCGTCTCGTCTCGTCTCGTCAGTGTGAGTGTTCTGTTAGTCTAGGTGTTTTGTAGTTGTAATTCTTGTCAAGTGTTAAGTCTTTAGTTAGTTCAGTTTGTGTACCCTGTTTTGTCACCCCCTCGTGGGTTTTTGTTTTGTTCCTGTTTTCTGTATATATTAAAGTCCTTGTTATAACCCCTTCATCTCCGTTTTGCTGCCTGCACTTGGGTTCTCTGTCACAGTTCATAACAGTCTGCATTACATAGCCTAAACATAGTTTGATTTACCTTGTTTTATTAAATCTTGCTAAGCATATGGAATAATCATTTAATTAAAGCAATAAACCGTGCTAAGCAGTGCATTTTATAACAGCTATAAAATAAATAAAAGGGGGTTTTAGGCACTCCGCTTTGTACCACAACATCCTTAGCTGTTATAAAATGCACTGTAACCCACTGCTTCTTGGGGCTTATTGCTTTAATTGAACATTGTTGTTACATACATACTTTTATAATTCAAACAAAACATCTTTTCAGTACTTACGTTACCCTTTACCACATAATTTAAGTCATTCATGATGTCTCGTGCCAGTCCAAAATCACAGATCTTGACTACTTTGCAATCGGTTACAAGAATGTTCCTTGCCGCCAAATCTCTGTGAATACACTAAGCATAAACAAATTAATTATAGTGCATTATAGACTATTTTGCGAGTTGTAAACAATAAGCACTTGCCAGGAGCACCACAAAAACAGCATTATTGAAACACTGTTTCTCATTTTAGGGATTGTAAAGTGGGTGGAGTTTTACCATTATATGGTGCTTGTTTAGACATACTGCATACACATTTATGTTCAAAACACAAGGAAAATATATTTTAAAAATATACATTAAAATATATATCAAAATATAAATATATTTGACTGAAAAACATTTGTGATTGCAAACCTAAAGCTGCACATCAATGGTATTGTTCAATATTTTAACCAATGAACTTGGTGAATGGGATGGCACGCCAGTCCCCGCCCCGTACATACAGGTATAAAAGAGTGCCCATTCATTCACTATTTTGGGCTGAGAAAACTGAGAGGCACTCTCGTTCGCTGCAGCGTGCCAGCACAGTGCCTGTGGCATGATGGACATAACATCTCGTTCCCTCCATCAAGCTTTGGAATGGAGCCTTGGTCGTTCTGTGGGCACAAGTGTATCGCAACAGCACGCTCTACCTGGGGTACCGACATAGCCCTTAGCTAATCCAGAGTCTAGGGAAGTCAGGACAACCAAGCTCGTCTAACGAAGGGGGCGCTCTAGGTTTCCGTGCTCCTCACGCTTTCCCGTGAACTTGTCACCTGGGCGGGACACGGTTCCCTGTGTACCGTATTCAGGTACCAAGCATCCAGCCGCAGACTGCGAGGAAGGCAGTGCTGTAAGCATGACTGACAATTCTGCATCAGTCTCAACCCGGGCTTGACCGGCCAAAGACAGGAGCTGCAGGGAGTCCTCAGAGTTTGATATCAGAAAGTCGCCATTCGTTGTTGCAACCGAAATCTCGTCCTCTTCATGCTGTGGCGTGGTTCCACTATGTTGCTGACTTGATTTGACTTGACCTCAATACCGTTATAGACATGTGTCGCAGTACGGGCATGTTGTATCCACAAAAGTAACTTCAGCATGCTGGGGACCCAGACATGTGACGCAGGTATCGTGCCTGAGACTATGGCGAGACATGTGCATGCTGTAGGAGAATTTGCTCTTATAGAAATATGCTCTTTGAAGACACCTCTGTCCAGCTACTGAAATGCCCAGGGAAGTCGTAAACACCAGGACAAGTTCCACTGCTCTGCGTCGTAGACCCAGTAGGAAGAATCGATGATCACTCAGCCTAAGCCTCGCAGGTTCCGAAGAACAAAAAGGTGAATAAATGTATGGTGCGGGGAGTACCATTTGCCAAGTTCATTGGCCTTTTCAAAAGTATAATCGGAGATGATAGGTTCTCAAGTCAAACCCCATTCTGTCAGTCTTGACACAGCGACGAGAGACCGACAGAAAGGTAACACAGGTTATGCATGTAAGGTAGTAGTTACCTTATTTATGCTTTTTCACATTTTTCTTGGTTAAAGTGGTCAAAAGTGGACAAAATAGGGGAATTAAATGGGTCCGTGACTCTTTCGTCCACTTGTGATACAATCGACCAAAATGCATCTTGATACCATGCATGAAGAGGGAGCTGCAGAATGGGGGCAGAAGAGCCACAGGTTCCTGACCCCTGGATTAAGGGTTATGCAAGCACCAGAAAGAAATATCATATGGTATCATAAAGTAGTTGCAAAGGTCAAGGCTGGAAGATTTGAAACTACAGTGAAATGTTGTAGATGCCTATTTGTGGTTGCAATTCAAATCTGAATCTAGAAAAATGTGTAAATATGTGAAATATATTTGTATCTGCCCATGTATTTTGTAAATGCCAGTTTACACATTTGTGACTATTTTTCTGCAACTTCAAATTCAGAAGACAGATTTGTGAGTTTTGTCCACGAGTGCAGATCTCAACATTCAACTCTAGTTTTTTTATTTTACAAGTGTTCACAAAGGGGCTGTGTGTGAACAATTTAGTGTAAAGGGTACAAATACTTGCTTTACAAGTTCACAAATTAAAAACCACATGCTCTCAAGTTTTGCTACTGGTTTACATTCACACATGTCTCTACGATGTTCTGATGCAGAGATATAGGTCTTGTTAAACGGTTGCCAAGTTTAGATGTTTTGTTGCTATGGGCGTAGCTTTGTAGCTTAATGAAGTTCCTGGGATACCGATTGATTGCCTGAGTCAAATCTCACCTCAGCCCAGCTCCTTGTCTCTACGACAGTGTGTTGCAAATATATCCATCTGGACTTTTTATAAAGTTGCTGTAATTGGTTGCTATGGACGTGTCTTACAGTTTTTCTCAATTGTTTACACACAAATATTGGTACTTGAGACACAATGACCTCAACATGTAACTCATGCAGGAACCCCCTGAACCAATTCTGCAAAACTACAAGCACAATTCCTGCTTAACACTCACATTGCAGATCTAAAACACTTTTTTCAAAACACTACACACAATTCTCTGCATTTGGCACAATTTTCGGGCAGAAAAGTCTCTTGTTTTCACAAGGAACACACTGCCATTCAAATATGCACACTGACTCATCACATGGGCAAACACCTGTCACAAACGCCTATACCCCTTCTCCAAGCTATGGAAGACGCATGTGGAGATATAGCAGTTGATGCTTTTCACGGCTGGACTGAAAAACATTGCTTGTGATGTGGATGAGGTGCTGTGGCCAGACCCAAACCGAAGAGAAGACTCAGCATCGTTTTTGTTACTGTAACTGTATACATCTATATCTTTATACAATCTTCTGTTGTTTTGTATGGTCACCACTGTAGTGCAACTTTCCGTTGGTTGGGATGTACACTGTACATTGTTTTTGTTGGAAAAATAAAATATATTTGTTATTGTGTATTTGTGTGTTCTGACTTTAAAACTATTTTATTTTTACTATTTTATATATATATACTAAAAATATTTTACAACACACTTATGTATGTACTGTCTGTATAAGTGTAACACTGAACCAAATAAAGAGCAAAGTCATTATGATGAATGGAGAAGGGTTTTCCATTCTTCATTGTAACGTCACGCCAGCAGAGGGAGCCCTCTCCCGAGTTCTGACTTTGTGCCACGCCATCTGCTTCATTGATTACTTCCTGTTTGTTTTACATTTAAGCATGGCCAGGCTAGCAGGATTTTGCGAAGTATTGTTTGTCGAGCTATGCTACTGAACCTTACTCTGTCTTTGTCATGATCACATTGGAGTTTGTACCACCGCCTGTTTCAAGATTGTGCAGTTGCCTGTTGATTCTAATTTTTTCTCGTGGGATTACAATAAACCTCTGCACATGGAGTCTGCCTCAGCGTCCGATTCATTACATAATACTTCGCCTTCAATGACTCCTTCGCCTTCAAAGTTACAAGCAACTCTGGTTTACCAAAACGACATCCTCAAGGGATAT